>NC_067128.1:20219959-20879959 GCF_021347895.1 Acanthochromis polyacanthus | reverse complement strand
ATTTTGTCAACTAACGTACTCTCACATTGAAGTGTCAATGTTGGACTCCCAACTACTCAACAAAAAATAAGTTACTGCAGGTTGAAGAGTCTTGCTTAACTTTCTTAAATAAAGCCAACTTTTACTTTTTCAAATGTAAATAAAATTCCTAGTCTGTTAAAATCTCTCTCCATACTGTTTATGCCTTGGTAGGAAAACTAAACTGCGTGTATCTAACTGATCTACCAGTCTTTACACATGTTTACTTGGTGTGTAGTTACTGATCCATGGCTGTCACATACTCAGAGGTTTTCAACAGGCCTCGGCTCTGCAGCTGCTGCAGCACCTCCTGGGTTTGATCTTGATGAAAGGACTCCCCAGAGTAAACATCGAAGTGAACCCCCAACCGCTGGAACGATTTAAAATGAATGTCAGCCAAGCTTTATGACATTCAGTTGCCATAATTCTACTGATATTTTCATGTCTATCACCAAGTTTCTAATTACGATTTATAAGTTCTGACCAAGCTGTCTGACAGTTTGTACCTGATAAACTCGCTGATACTCGCTCACTGTGATCTCTCTGAACTGTTTCCATAACGACACAGCCTGGCTCTCGTGCTGCTCCAGCTGTCTAAAGAACTCTCTGGCAGCCTGCTTTATATCCTCACTGTGCTCCGCTTCTTTGTTCACTTGAACGTAAACCTGCAAGACAGAAACACTTAACTGTCAGATTTATAGTAGATTGCCGCGTCTTTTTAGAAGGTACTTAGTTAAGGATGTCTTTACCTTGACATTAATCGACTGGGACAAGGGCAGAATCATAATGTCAGAGGTCTACAGATACAAACGGTGGATAAAAGAGGCCATTGAGAGATCAGAAAGTAGGCCAACATGAACCGGGACGAGGGGGCGTACAGCTTCTATCACACCTGGGCTTCCATCCTCCAGGACCATCGGATGGTGGGGGGGCGGGACCAGTCTGACAGATTGTGACCGATCTGTCAGGCTGGTCAGCCGATAAAAAGACACAGCAGTCTTTTTATTGAGTGAATGACCCATGAATGCGGTTCGATTCCAGCTCACGGCCCTTTGCTGCATGTCTTCTCCCTATTCTTCTCCCTACCTCTCGATTGTGCCGATCAAATAAAGCCAACAAAAGGCCCAAAAAAAAAAAAACAGACATGTCATCACATGTCAGATGACACTCTGAGAAGACTGCAGACACAGTTGAAACATGTCAAAGTAAAAACATCCTTAACTAAGGTATTGGTTAAAAAGAAATGGCAAGACGACAAAATGAACACAATCAATCTGTCAGATTTCTGATAGCAAATACACATAGCACATAAAAAATAAAAACTAGCAGCTAAATGTTAACACGTCATCAAATTGCATTCTCATTTAGCTAATTCAAAGACAGACCCCACGATGACTAGAGAGTCACTAAGAGGCTGTCTTACTTTCTCCACACATGGAAACTCACCTCAAACAAATGCTGTAAAGGATTCTGTTTCAGTTTTTCCACACATCCAAACTGGCCAAACCCCGCTCCGAGCAAACCTGAAATCCAAGCTAGGTTACTAGGATTGTCAATAAAACTCACTCACCTGTTGAATGTTTTCTGCAACATACTCACCAAACTGCATGCCCCAGTCCCCAAGATAGTTTATTCGAATAACATTGTTTCCGAGGGATTGCTTTAGGTTAGCAATGAAGTTACCTGAAGATGGTGTTTATATTTGTTAGAGCAAAATGTCAGTTTGCAATACAGATGTTCATTGATATTTAACTAATCCAGTTATTATACACTACCGTTCAAAGGTTTGAGGTCATCCAGACAATTTCATGTTTTCCATGAAAACTCACACTTTTATTCATGTGCTAACAGAATCTCACAAGGGTTTTCTAATCATTAATTAGCCTTTCAACACCATTAGCTAACACAATGTAGCATTAGAGCACAGGAGTGATGGTTGCTGGAAATGTTCCTCTGTACCCCTATGTAGATATTCCAATAAAAATCTGTCATTTCCAGCTAGAACAGTCATTACCACATTTACAATGTCTACACTGTATTTCTGATTCATTTAATGTGATCTTCATTGAAATAAAAACTGCTTCTCTTTCAAAATTAAGGACATTTCTAAGTGATCCCAAACTTTTGAACAGTAGTGTACATACCCGATGTTAATTTCCTTCACAAAAAACATGACATAAAAACACTTTTTTGATAAGATTCTCCCGTGTCAGTTTTATGATTTTATTGTGACCATGAAATGTACATATTCTGACTAGGAATAAAATACATTTCTCAAAACATCTCTGTATTCAGCACTAATTTACCAACCTTACCAGATTTATTGGTCAGGCTCTAGTTCACAATGAAGCTCATGGACATAATAATCAATGTAAGTACTGTTGCAATAGTTACTGAGTAAACAAATTGTAGCTCAGACTCACCAATAACTGTAGATCGCAAGTGCCCAGCATGAAATTTTTTGGCAATGTTTGGAGAGCTGCAACATGCAAACATATTAACTCTGTTAAAATATGTGTAAAGGGGAAATGTGTGTAGTGTTAAAGAAGACAAAAACTAATCACCTGTACTCCACTAATGTTGTTCCTCTCTTGAGAGAAAGGAAAAGTTCACTGTTCAACCCAAATTTGTCATCCTCCCCTTTTCCAAACGGTTCCAACAATTTCTAGAACAGAGAAGGCAGAAAGATAAATGCTCACAGTGAAGGCAAGATTTTTCTTGTTCACTGTGAAAGTATACACTCACAAACCTGGGCAAGAAATTTGCGATTAACTTTAAAGTTGATCACTCCTCGTCCAGCAGAGATCTCTTCCACCACACTGTCCTGCTTCAGCTGAAAAAAGTGGATTATATATGAAAAACAGAGCTTACAAGTACTTACCACATAGGCAAAACACGAACAGTTGTATAGTAAATATTCCATTTACCGCTTTCTTGTGTGTATTTTGTCTAATAGCCACTATATGTTTTCTGTGAAATAATTATTATAAAGATTTAGTTTCACATTGTGTTCTACAAATCTTTAAAAAAAAAAAAACATACATTAATATGGCTCTGTAATGGCTTTGCAGACAGTTAGGCCTGTCTCACAATCAGTGGCACTACTGCCCTAGAGATTTTATCAAAAAGAGAAATGTATTACGAACACAAAGTCAGCTTATTTAATGCAAACTTGTGTAAACGTATGAGACTGTACATTCATTTATATGCACTGTCCTGTCCAAAAAATTAAAACAAATAAAATGAAATTTATCTCGAAAATGTTGGATGTAGTAGAGGGCAAGCCTCTGGAGAAAACAGTCAAGTTTTCCGACCACAGGTTTCCGTAGAACTGACAGCATGGTATGGTTTAAATATACCGGACTACATTATGAATAAAACTTGTAATATTTTATCGACTTCTATCCATGTCCTTTTAACATTGGAGAATAGCTATTTGTTCTTCCAATACATGAAATCTCTACAACAGAAAGTATATCATGAAAAAAACAAGTGTGCACTATATTGGAAACGATAATGGTCGGATAAAGAATGTAGTCAAAGATGAGAAATTACACTTCAAAAATAAGCCAGAGTTAATGAGGCTGCTGGCTTGTGGAATGTTGGCCAATTCTACCTGAAACACATTTTAGGGAACCGGATCATATTGTTGGTGACATACTTTAAGAGCAACATGTGGCAGACTGTCCATCGTACCAAGGACAGTTAACTTAAGTGCCTGGCTAGCATCCAACATGTCATCAGCCTGTTCTTGTCTTTCTGAGCACAGTTACAGTCACTGGCAAAGAAAACCACCATCTGATCATTGTCTTTTAAAGTGCTTAAGAATTTGTCACCAGTTGAACAGCTGCAAACTTTTTGGTTGCCACTTAGCTAAACTGAACTCTTTTAGGACTGCAAAAACAGAAGTAGGAATTTTTACTTTTCAGAAAAGCAGACTATTTGCATGCTGTATCTACACCGATCAGGCATAATATTATGACCACCTGAGTTATATTCTGTTGGTCCTGTTTATGCTGCTAAAACTCCTCTGATCCAGTGGGGCATGGACACAGGACCTCTGGGGATGTCCTGTAGCACCGTGATGGTGGAAGTGAATTCTGTGGGGCTTCTGGATTGCAGACTGGGACCTTCCTAGTTCAGGGTTATCACAGATTTGGATCTAGGGAGTGTGGGACCCGGTGTAACAGGTCACATTAAACCTCTGGCCAAAGCATGCCCAGGTCTACTTTGACCTAGGCCACTTTATGCCTCAGAGGCTGAAATAGCCCAGCACAGAATATATCCTTCCAGGCTAAAATACATCCCATGTAAGATGAGAATACATCAGTCAAATGAATTTTGTCTTATTTTATTTGACCAAAGAATTTAGGCGAAATATACTTTGAGATATTGTGCTGTTGTAATGGTTTATTTATGGAGCACAAATCAAGTGTATCTTAATTAAAGCACATTACTAAGATAATATAAATTGACACTGTACTGAAATCAGTTATACAGTAAGAATTAGAATTCACAACAGCCAATGTTGATCTTCTTTGATTATGATTTGCTTACAGCATAATTTTATCTTGGTATGCAATTCAATTTTTACCTTGATTTGAACTTTTGTCAATTTCAATTAGCTTAAGATCATTTCAGTAATTTCCACATGAATGTCAGGACTCAAGGTTTCCCAGCAGAACATTGCATTATAATAACAAAAGGACCGGTGTTATTCACTTCACCTGTCAGTGATCATAATGCTGTGGCAGATCGCATTAAAAACTTCCTGAACTGGAGCTGAGGGACCTAAACCAATAATGCACATATCCAATAGAGAAAAGAGAACTGTTGGATGATGTATGTGATTTTACCTCCAGCCAAAGGAAAGTTTGTTTCAAAGCGATGTGCAGGCTAATTAGATTTACTGTAGAAGACACTGTTCATAATTGATGCAAGACTAATCCTACCTGAGAGGCCAAGTTGTCTGTTTGCAGCTGAAAATCTCCACTGGATGGTAAAATCCCATTGACTCGCAACGTGCTTACTGACAGTTTGAAGTCAGCAGTCTGCCTGAAGAGCACAAGAGCAGGAAACTTCAGCAAACTACAGAGAGGACAGCCTCAGATGTTACAACCATATGATTCCAACACACTTAACTGTTTCTTCATCACTGGAACTGCTGTCACAGCTGGTATGAAAACCTCCTCAGAGTGCTGCAGCGTCCTACCCAGCTAAACATTAAAAACAACACAAGATGATTATTTCATTTGTTCCCACACTGCTCTGACTGCTCACTGGCTGCAGGGTCAAGACATGTTAGCATTAGCACAGTGTTGAGTCCTATGAAGGACTTTCATCCTCTTTACCTTTGCCGCAATTCTTCTTCTAAAGAAACAAGCCATGTTTCCGAATTACAAAAAGAAATCACAACGAAAAACTTTAAAAGACAGGTATATATGTCCAATACTCGCTCACACTACCATGATTGCTGTCTTTCCTCTTCAAAAACGTCATTTCCTGTCCGCTCGTCCAATCAGAGGTTACGTTCCCGACCAGCGTCCACGAATGAAAAGGTTTGTTTGATTTTAGCCTCAGCTGTCCCCGAAAGTTACTTAATCATCTGATAGCCACAGGCATCTGGACTATTTTTACTGTGTTAAATATCATGATTAAATCAGCATCTATCAGAGTTAAGTTTTAAAACGTGAATTTTTATTATTATTATTATTGTTCGTGGGTTTCACTTTTGATTTTTCTGACGTCTGCTCTCTGATTTGTGTACTTAGAATAACTTTAAACATAGCAACACTTTTTCAATTTCATTATCACTATCCTGAACGACATACTGAAAATCCAACACATTCACCTACAATAACTTTACATTACAGCACTTTACTGGGAACACAAATGTGCAACAATGAAACGACTTCATACCATGGCAGTGTGTCTGTGTGAGAGTTTGTGGGTGAAATGTGTGCTATTTATTACCTGATTTTATGTATTACGACTTTACATTTTCCACGTTTTAATATTTTTCTACTTTTAGTACATTTATGGAGCATGGTGCATTTAAATTTTGTTGTACATCTGTGCAATGACAATAAAGAATTTAAATCTAATTATACATCTGAAGAAAGTATGATCTTACTGTACCTGGAATTTTAAATAAATGAAGAATAGTGATGATGAATAAAACTAAAATTATTTCAGCTCTCGCAGAAGACAGACAACACAACCTTGGTGATTTTTTTCATGCACTCATCAAAAAGACAGTGTGATTAAAGTGATCAGTCCCATCATATTATTGTCATAACAAGATACTTCATAAATAAGGTAAGGATTTCTTTCCCATTTTTGCCAAGTGCTTGCTCAAAGGGTCTCCAATAGAAAACTTTGTTTTTTGGGGTTTTTCCTGATAGATTATGTAAGGTCTTCAATTTACTATATGAAGTAGCTTGGGATAACATATGATGTGAATGGGTGCGATATAAACTAGAAAAGCAGTCAGAGAACGCAGTACTCTGCCAAGGCTGCACATAACTTGTATCATGTCCAATGGATAAGCCCTGATAAACCTGCAGTGGTTGATTTGTAGTACGATCGTAATTGCGATCATCAGCAGCCAGCTGACGTGGTGTTCACTTGTCATAGTTACAGTGATACCATGCCCTTATCAATGATACAGAAATCTTTTTTTAAATCCTGGATCCAGACTATAAACCGCATCACTGCCAAATTCTAATCACTTGATCTTTGTGTCATTTCTGACCTTCCAGAAAATTTCATCTAAATCCGTTATTCTGTTTTTGAGTAATGTTGCAAACAGACAGACAAACCAATGCTGATCATCACATAACTCTGCTGAGGCTCCGCCTCCTTGGTGGAGTAATAAAGCTGAGCTGATATGGAATTGAATAAAAACAAGGATCTGTAACACCTACTGCTGCCTTACAAATCTAATACACTTTGATACAACAGCTTTAAATTTTGTATTTGCAAAGCTTATATGCACTATTACAGACTGTTCCTAATATCTTATATACTACAGAATTTTTCGACTCCACTGTACCTCTGAAATCAAGACCCAAACAGATAAGTCACTTTCATTGTAACCTTGTGATGTAATTACCATCAATGACCACTTGAGGACTACAAACACCCATAACCAGATATCCAACACCCTACACAACATCCATCTCATCAGCAGACACTAACAAAAATATTAACAGTTCAAACATATGGTAGATGGCGAGGATGAGAACAGCATTTTCAATTATAGGATAGAAATGTTAAATCACATTGTCTTTGTCATAAGTTAATTTAAAAAAGTCAAGAGTTTTCCAGTTGTGTGGATTTATTGCACCTTTATAATATGCAGAAGGAAAGTATGTTTGCTACTGCGCAACTTTGGGGTTGCACAGTGGATTGGTGGTTAGCACATTTGCCTCACAGCTAGAAGATCCCTGGTTCCCATTCCGGCCTTCCCAGGATCTTTCTGCTCGGACTTTGCATGTTCTCCCTGTGCATGTATGGATTTTCTCTGGTTCCTCTGGCTTCCTCCCAGTCCAGAAACATACTAAGGTTAATGGATAATTCTAAATTGTCCGTAGGTGTGAGTGTGATTGTTTCTCTATATGTAGGCCTGTGATAGACTGGTGACCTGCCCAGGGTGTCCCGTCTTCACCCTAACTCAGCAGGGATAGACTCCAGCCCCCCACGACCCTAATGAGAATTAAGCGTTGTAAAGACAATGATGGATTCTAATTGTGACATCATGGTTGTAGGTTAATAGTAATATGCAGCAGTAGTGTGTCTGCGGTGGTGAATAGACACAGCTGTCATAGAAGCATTGCAAGTTCAGATTTGTTGTGTAGGACTAGATGTTGATATCCCTTCTTGCATACACGAGACACCTAAGACTCTGTGGGATATTCAAGTGAGTGAGGGCATCCTCTGGGTTGTCAAGTGGGCGCCCTCCTTCATCTGTGTTTCACTGATCGGCCCACAACACCTCCAGAGGGTTCAGCAGTGAATCCCAGCATCCCAGGTTCACCCCCAGATGCCATCTACTCCCCTGAAGGCCCAGGTGGAGTAAAATAGTCACAGCACCTTAGGGTGAACCACAACTGAATTTTGAAAATGAACTACATATCCAGGTGTAGCTTTAATTACAGCCAGTACAGCAGCTGTGCATGTGATGTCGTATCTCTCCTTTCTGAGGTTTCCCTAAACTAGTACTCTATTTTAGCTGGACTAGATAGACATACCTGCCGTTCACATGGATCAGAAGGAATCAACATAGAACTTACTGGCAAATACACCACTCTTTTGGAGTTAATTTGTTATATACCAGTATTCATTGATGTTCCGTGCATTTTTAGCTCATTTAATAATTTTCCTAATATTGACTGAAATATTGGGACTCTCATGGATATTATATTATTACATTGTAAAGTTAGAGGGCTGGTAGAAATCAGTGACCTAGAACTATAATGGGTTACCAGGGGAGGGGAAAGAACAACAGTCAATCTAGACACTATTTGTGCAAAGAAACAGTTACAATGTTGTGTTAATGGTTGTGGCAAGTCAACACTCACTGACAGATCTGGGTGATGTCTCTTACTCCCTCAAACGATGTGGGTGACGTGAGGTTAGAGTAATGGCTCAAGCAGAGCTCAGACCAGTGCAAGCAAATGTTTGTGTAAAGACTTTATTCATTTGCTTTTCTTGTATCGAAGCTCCTTTATGCGTTCAGCAAATAAAATCATGAAATCTTGGTACAATGAACAAAAGTCAAGCAAAAAATAAGAAAACAAATTACAGTGTATACAAATGTAATAGTAATCACCAGTACAGTTCAAACAATGTTTAAAGAAGCCAAGACAACTGTTCCTAAAGTCCAGTCTGAAAGCTGCCTTTGTCCAATCCCTTTTATTTAAAAAGTACATATAGAAAAGCTGCGCAGCTAACATTCTCTCTGTAAAATAACTCAATATGACAAAAAGTAAAATCAAAAGGCCAAGTGCGTGATGGCAGTCAGCTTTTTACAAAGGCATTAGAACACAGCCAAATAAATATTGACACGGCAGTTAAGAGGCCACTGGTAGAGTCACAGAGTCCTTGGATATGTCGGCAGCAAGAAGCCCTCCTAACTGTGGGAGCAACAGCAAACGTTGATGCCACTAACTGATGCCTGAGGCAGTGAGTCCACATAGAGGCGATATGGCCACAGCTAGAAAAAAAGTCCACCTAGACCCACAGAGTCCCTGGAGCAGCTTGTAGCAAATGGTTTTTGCTAAAATCAGACGCTGACACTCAGGAAACATCTGTGGAGGGAATTAATAAATGAGTAAGAACAACATTAACATATTTTATAAACTATCAGCAGACAGTAAGAATGAATGAACTGCTCTAATTTCAGTGCAACACATCTCAATTAATGAATTTTAAGGCCTGTTCTTCTCAGCACAATTCGTGATTTTAATTAGTTGTTTGTGTGTAAAACCTGATTTTCAAATGGCAGCATTCTACTGAAGCCGAACTGTGATGGAGATAGATTTAGAAAAACTAATTTTCATACTTGTAGATTTGACATTTGTAACTCTGTTGTCTTTAAGTCTCAAAGTGATCTGGGCTCAAGATATATCAGAGATTGTTTTACGGAGTACAAGTCTGGAAGGTATCTAAGGTCTACAGGGACATGTCAAGATCAAATAGTGCTTCATCATCATGCTTTAACCCAATTGCGTAAATTAGTGTAGAAATTAGTGGTGACTGAGAAAGACCATCACTGCTGGTTCAGTTCACTGTAGACTTGTTTTCAAACAAGCTGAAGCTGCAAATGTTGCTTGCTTGCTAAATACAGCAGTTTGTGCTTGCCCTTGTGTTTTACCAGCACAGCTCAAATGAAATTGTGAACTATTATAAGGGACAAATGAGTTAAAACCTCAACTATCAGGTTCCATCACAGAAGAGTGGGACAAATACTGGTTTTACCACTGCTAACACCAAATAAATGCAAAGTTGACAGTAACAGTTTCATTAATGTGACATAACTTAGTGGCTTTTATTCAAGTTGGACATGCTAGCATAAGCTGGTTGAGGGTACTATGACAGTGACTGGAGCAAACACTGCATTCTTACAGCATTCTGCATTAAATACTTTGTCACATCAGACCGTCAAGTCTCCATGTACCACAGCTGTCATTTGTGAAGCTTAGCGAGATGTCCATTAAGTCACCAAGCTACTGTTTGCTGTTCGAAATGCTAGAACATGTACTGATCGACAGGTGAGGCAGACAAGGCCAAAATTTGGTTTCAAAAGTCAATAAGCAAAAACATCAAATTTATAATAATAATAAATTAAAACAGAAGTTCAGTTTTCATTTTACTTTTTCCAAACAAAATTCCAAAGTCCAGCTGACAACTGCTAATTAAAACAGACCAATTTCATAAAGAGGTGTACCCTTCAATTTTACAGTTCATTGTTCACCACTTGTCACAGGCTCTAACCTGAAGAGGCGCCTTCTGTAAAGAGGACAAATGGCCTAAAAGTGTCTGACAGTCATAAATAGACTTACAGCTTGCAGGCTGCTCTCCGAACCTTCGCATCAGCTGATCATGCGTGAATTTGACAAATGCATCATATTGCTCTGTAAGAAGAAACAGTATGCTTTAGGACTTAGTTTGGATAATGCACAACAAATAGTTTTTAAAGTCCTTAAGGAAAAAATTAAAATAAATAAATCATACCTGCAAGCTTTGTTGTCAGTATCTCATCATACTCTTCACGGATTTTGTCCTCTCGCTCCTTCAGTAGTCTTTCACAGATCATCCCAACCTGTCTGAGGGAAAATAACGGCTGTTCTTTCCGGGAGGGAGATGAGGCACCTGAGGACATACCTGTTAGGATAGTCAATATTGCATAACTGATTAAAGCTAGTAAGATGAGTGCAAAGCATTGGAACAGGGTCAGTTCCACTTCGCAAAATGCAAACTACACACCGATATCTTTCGACTTTAACTTTAGTTTAAAGACTTTGTTTCACTTAACCAGAGTTTGATGCTTTCCTCTGCATTATGCTGATCAGTTACAGTTATAGTGTATAACTCTGAAAGGCCAAACCATCTGTATAGCAGACAAGAAAACCGTGGTGGAGAATTCCCCACAGTACCTGAACACACAGTTCCCTTCAGAGCATCAGTCTAATTCCCTTTTTCAGCAGGGCAGATATCAAAAGAACTGTAACATTAGATAAAAACTGAAAGTATAACAAACACATTGCAGTTACTTTTTCATATCCTATAAGTTTACTAAGGCTGTGAGATTTCCCTCACGAGTTTACAATGCAAAGTGGTGATGGAAATTAAGTTAATCACTTAAATTATCAAATTATTGTTGAAGAGAAAGTGGTTTGTAAGAAGTCAATTTCATACTAATAAAGCACAATCAAAATGCCTATTTAGTCAAAATGACAGTTTGCAACAGTCAGTTGACAGTACCTATGCTTTTCTCCCAAAGTAAGACCTGAGGCAGTCAGTCACAAGCTCATGATTAGGCTAGATAGTCATGGCTGCAGATCATTGTCGTGAAGAGCCAACAGACGTTTACACTACTCTTTCAATTACAAGCTAAAATAGGAAGACACTGTGCTAATGGAAGAACTAATAAATGTCCTGAAAACGAGCCACTTGTATCTACCTGGTAGGGCTGGTCCACCATGAAGGTTCTGGAGATCCAGAGGACAGCAGCCATCTGCCTGCTGGAAACCACTGTCCAGGTGTCGACGTTTCTGCAGCCGTTTGTACTCCTGTTTAATGTTGTGTAGGATTTGCTCTGAAATACACAAAAACAGTGGTCTGTTTGGTAACCAATATCTGTATAGAGACAAACCAGAAGTGACAAGTCTGATCATTTCGCATGGCCTTGGTAACATATCATGATACACATCACTTTAAACATCACAAATAAAGCACTAATTATTTGAAATAATTAATGCAACGTTAAGCTGAAAGAATCAATTCCTGTTAGCCCCGACATAAACTACATGCCTGGCCCAAACCAAAATATGTTCAAAATAAATATTTCAATCACAAAAGTTGCTCCAGAGTATGTGTTGAATTTAGAACTGGACAGCGGAGCTTCCCATCATATCATCTGCGATAGGAGTTTCTCATAAAGCAGAAGTCAACAGCTATGTACACTTCAAAATCGTGTTTGAAATTTTGCCCAACGCACACAGCACCACACCGGAGACATGCTAATGGGTAAAGCGCTAACGCATTGCATTTCACAGGTGAATACTGTATAAACAAACTGAACTTGAGATTACATTGAAATTTAAAAGTGAATTCCTTACCTGTTGTTAGTTTGGATGACACTTCCCCGAAAGGCGAGGGCTCCATACGCAGATATTTCTGCGGTGAGGCGACCGGAGACATGATAGGGGCGCACCTCCTTCTTTTAGGGGAAGCCGGGCTCATTAACGGGTCAAAGTCCAGAGTCCTTTTCAGAGTAGCCCCACAAGCCATTTCGTTGAAACGTGCCAAAAAATTACAACACAAAAGCCAAAATTCCTTGTTGTATGCGAGTCCGGGCCTGGGCCCCGGTCTGTGCTGCTAATGCTATGTAGCGTTAGCTAAGTCGAACAGTCGCAGCCAGCGATTCCGGGTTGCTGATAAATATGCTGTTTTTCGCCACTCGTCGTCTGCTGCTTATTAATCTTACAAACTTTACGTTACCGAATATATATTGAAATAAATGCTGACAAAATAACTAAGCGTAACGTCGTAAAAAAACAGATGACTTCAGATTTTACTGCATAAATCCCGATCGCTGAGGGGTTCAAAGTAGCATACACTTCAGTCCCTTCTGTTTGGCTACTAATACGCTTGCGCAAGGCAACAGAGTTGTAGTGGGACTTGTAGTTTTTATCTCCGTTTATGTCGATTATTTTGAACATTAGGAATACTACATTTCCCGAACAACATTTCCCGAAAATTATATTCAAAAATTAAATGTTTGCCTACAAATCCCCCATATCCTGCAAGTTTCAGTTTCATGTAAAACTTTTGAATAGAAAGGCATTTTTAAAAGGTTACATCGAAAAGCTCTGCAATTACAATGTGTTTAATAGACCAAAAACTTTTACATTTTACACAAAATATACATTTTTAATAGCAATCCATTACAAAGACCTATGTGAAGAAATGAGATTTTATTACTATTACTAGTACATTGTTGTTTACCCAGTTTAAATAATTCTAGTATACATTAAGTCAAATGAAAACCATTGTTTAAAATGCAGCTACCAAGGAGAAAAAAAGGACAAAGTCTGCATCTAATATTATTTCTTAGCAATTGTGTTGTTTGTGTGTGTAGGGATAAGTAGTTATTGTTAACACGTGATGCACAATTAATACCATTTACCAAATTGCCCATAGGTGTGAATGTGAGTGTGATTGTTTGTCTATATATGTAGCCCTGCGACAGACTGGCGACCTGTCCAGGGTGTCCCCTGCCTTCACCCAAGTCAGCTGGGATAGGCTCCAGCACCCCCGCGACCCTAGTGAGGATAAAGCGGTGTATAGAGAATGGTTGGATGGATGGTTAACTGTAGTTAGTTCTGTAAAACTACCAGTCAACAAATTGTCTGTTTACCATTTTAAGATTTTAGGAAGGAAATGAATAAAACATAAATAATTGTAACTTTGGGTGAAGTATTGTGATTAAACATTGTTTAAAACAAAATGTTTGTGATGTGTGAATTAATGGAAATGAAAGCACTGTTTCTTACAATAGTTTGCCAAGATGTAGTTTCAAAACAAAGTTTGCTGCACCTATTGAATGTTATGAGAAATTCATAGCATGACAATGGCGTGACAAAAGCCACACCATTCCCAACCCTAACTGCAGTCCTGCAGTGTGATAGAGTAAGCACACATCATGGTTTTTTCTACAGTGGGCCATTTCATCGATAAATTAGCAAAATTCTGTTGGCATATGCATGAACAGATGTTGCCATTTTTCCCACCCCTGTAAGCCAGCAGATGACAAGAAAAGAGCAGATGTTGCTGTCAGAGGACGCTTTTGTCAGCCATTTATTTGCAAATTGTTGCTTTTCTGGTTGCAAGATACAACCAAATTTATATTAATAAAGCATAAAAAAAATTCACACAGAGGGCTGCACAGTGGATTGGTGGTTAGAACTTTGACCTTGCAGCTAGAAGATCCCTGGTTCGTGTTCCGGGCCTTCCCAGGATTCTGCTCCATGGAGTTTGCGTGTTCTCCCTATGCATTTATTGGTTTTCTCTGGGTTCTCCGGCTTCCTCCCACAGTCCAAAAATATGCTGAGGTTAATTGGTAACTCTAAATTGTCCATAGGTGTGAATATGAGTGTGATTGTTTGTCTCTGTATGCAGCCCTGTGACAGACTGGTGACCTGTCCAGGCTGTGCAATGCCTTCAGCCTAAATCAGCTGGGATAAGATCACTGCAACCCGAATGAGGATGAAGTGGTGTACAGATAATGGATGGATGTGAAGAATGAAATTCATCCCTGTGAGAAATGCCCTCAGACAAGTTGTTCCACAAGGGGGCAGTAAAACATCGCTGCTTCATTTTGGTAGCTTACATCCTTTCCTTGTCCATTTTCCTCTCCAATCAGTGATTGTTGGAGGGATTAAGCAAAGTGTGTTGTGGCCCCATGTTTCCCACCATCAATGAAGCAATCAAACAACTGCAGGCAAAATGACGACCAGCTGTGACTTTATTCAAAAGTTTGAAAACAGCAATATTAAAACACTTGACGGTGATTTTTAGGTCATAGATTCCTCGTTATGCCACCAATGTACAGAAGCCACTTGACAGTTGACATTTTGATCTTCAACACTTAATAATACAAGCGGCAGCAGAGCATATTGATAAACAGCTGTCTGGATAACTTTACACCAAGATAAATGTCTACAGAACAATTGTGCCGTGAGATTTCTAGATTAAAAGTACTATATCACCTTGTAGAAAAATCACAACTTCTTTTGTAAGGTCAGTTCTCATTGCCCCACCAAATGCATACACACAAACTTCTATTCAAGATACCAGCTAAAGAAAAGACCTGTGTTTCTTTGTTTTGATAGTAAAATTAACAGCAGACATATTTTTATTTAGAGTTACGCCAAAACTACTTCACAAGCCCTGTGCATGGGTTGCTTTTGTTTACCAAAAATGGTGCCCCGCTGCAACAGTAGCACTAAAACAACTCACTGCAATGATCAAAAGGCTTGAGGTTGGGAATATTCACGAAGTCACAAGGTATCACACACATATAAGGCTGAATCCAGATAAATCATACATTTGATGAGAGCAGCTACAGTCAGAACCCCCTTCAGTTACAGTAGTGACCAGCACACTGTGTGTGAAATCAGTTTTGATCTGTTTACGCTTTGACCAAAAGCTTTTGTTTTGCTGTTGTTTTCTTAGCTGTATAGCTGAATGAGTCAACTTGAACACTTTATTTCGCAAGAAAACACTGTACAGTTGTTAGATATACATCAGAACAAAGACACGATACTCTGAAGGTGTAACAGCTAGCAAGGAAAGAAATGGACATCAGGGAATTACTTTGCCACAGAAAATGCCATTTCAAATTTCGCAAACTCTAGCTGTGAATCTATCTACCTCTATCTAGAGTCATGTCATATGATAATATTTTTTCCTTGAACATTAACCATCTCTTATTTCTCAAAAATCTCTACACACATCTGCAGCTCACTGAACTTTGTCAGAAAAAGAACAAAAGTGACACGTTTAATGACAATTTCAGGGCAAAAAAAAAGAATCACAGTCAATTTCACTCATTTTTGTGATTTGCTTAAAGAACTGTCTAAATTCAACATGTCCATGAAGCTTGTAGAAAGTCAAGGCGCAAGGATTTGTTATATTTACGATGCAAGACACATGTTAAAGTTGAAATGACACAGTAAACCATCTCTAATTAAAAATGTCAGTAGCCCCTTATCCCATAAATAATGATATATTGTTTTGAAAACCTGAATTTACAGTACAAAAATATAATATGCCTTTGCTAATTGGTTGTCATGAAGTCTATGGTCAACAGCAGATTTATGATCATCTTTGATAATCTTTTCCAATTGTGAGTCCTTTCTATGACCTTGTAAAACCATTTGGCACTTTGGCACACGATGTACTCATACACCAACATAAACTTACGTAACCACTAAAGCATCTATGTGAAGATGTAACACTCTCAGGAGAGATTTTCTCTGGAATATCTAACTTTTGCTTTATTATGTGGAATGGAATTGTTTTTACGAGGATGACATTTACACAGTTTTTTCCATGACAGCCATTTAAACAGCTTCTGCAGAAGTTTCAGTTGACACAGACATTGTTACTTTGGCTATTTTCACAGTGGTCTTCACGCAGCTCTCTGCAGCCCTGTTGGCAGAAATGTTGACATTTCTATTTTGGCAGTCTGACTCGAGGCTATTGTCCAATTGCTGGGCACTGCCCCTGCAGGCATGGCAGGAGCTGAGGAAGGCATGCCGCAGGTCCTTGCTCCTCAAGGCGTAGATCATTGGGTTGACAGTGGAGTTGAATAGGCAGAGCATGCTGCAGAATGCAAACACTGTCTTGATGTCATCGTCCATTCTCCAGAAGAGGTCATAGACCATGATAGCAAGCACTGGGCCCCAGCAGATGACCAGCACCACCAGGATAAGCACCAGGGTCTTGGCCAGACGGATGTCCATGCGAGCCTGCTCAGGGCGTGTGGTCTGCACTTTAGTCCCATCTGCTGAATAGACAACAAGGCTCTTCTGGGAAGTGCGACTTAGCATGCGCACGGCGTGGTGGTGTGCCCTCCACAGAATATAAATGTAGGCGTAGATAATGAAAAGAACCAGCACACTGGTTACACCGATCCAGAACATCAGGTAGTTCTCATCAATGAGAGGGAATATATCTGAGCAAACAGATTTGAGACGTTTACAGTTCCAGCCGAGCAGAGGTAGCACTGCAATGACAATGGAGATAGTCCACATCATACAAAAGGCTATTACAGCCTTGGTCCGAGTCACAATGCGCCTGTACGCGAGAGGCCGGTGAATAGAGATGTAGCGGTCAATAGCAGTGAGGAAAAGGCTTCCCACTGATGCTGTGAACGACGCTATGACTCCACCCAGCTTGAAGAGGAAAACACTGGGGCTGTCCTTCCTGTGGAAAACATGAAAGTCCAAAAAGCTATACACAAAGATGACACTGCCCAGCAGGTCAGCCACAGCAAGACTTCCGATGAAGTGGTAGGACGGCCGGCAGCGGAGGGTGCGAGACTGCAGGATGACGCAGAGCACCACCAGGTTCTCCAGCACCGTGAAGGTACCCAGAGTCAGAGACATCACAGCCACAGCCAGCTGCTGGCTGGGAGTCAGGATCATGAAACACTCCATGTCCATAAAGTTCTCCCCACATTGTATGTTGTTAGTCTCATCTCGGAATGTGCTCCTGTTGCCAAACAAGTCTGTGGCATTGGTGGGGTAGAAGGGGATGCCCTTGAGGATGAGCTCCTCATCTGCAGGTACCTTGTTTGGGAAAGAGTTGCTCCGGAAAGCAGATAAGGGCTTCTGCAGAGAGAAGCTGCCCTTAAAGTCTACATCATTGATGGGGTCGTCATAGTTAGCATTGTTGGAGCCCAGATACTGTAAGCCAGATGTAATAGTCCGGAAGGTGGTGTCTGCCACACCATCCAGCACCGATTTCATGGCTGTGTCTGAGGGTAATACTGCAGTCTAAGACGCCAGGACAACCTACGAATTGATGACAAACATTTCAGACATATTTTTAAAACTATTACAAACCTTTCCAACATGTGTGCAACATTTCAATATTTGAGTCTACACCTTGATAAAGAAATTATGTTAACGTGCATTAACCTTCATATAATTAAAAGACTTCAGTCCAGATATTTGAATTCTAAGGTAGCTGTACAATTCTGCTCGACTTTAATACTGTATTATGTATGCTGTATATATTTAACACAATGGGAAATTATTCATCAAATGTGGAAACTCATCACATTAAAAAAAAAAAAAAAACACCAGTAAAACGCTTTTTTCCTTGACGTTCAAAAGCAGAAAGGCAAAACAGAGTAAAAATCTAAAGCCTATACTACATGTCTGATCAAATCTGGACAGTCCGACTTAATATAACACTGGGCATATAATAACGGTTTTTTCATAACTTCGATATATGCCACATTTGGTTTACTGTTTAATTAGTAGACTGTCTGGAAAGTCTGATAGCCAGATGGTGCACAAATGTACTCTGAACGAATCTGCATATTAAAGAAGAAAAAAAGGGGAAAAATAGATTCTCATAATTCTAAGGAAAACAACACAAAACATTTAAACTATTTGAAAAAAGCCTCAATTAATGGTTTTAAGGAGGAAAAGTGCTTTCTTTTACCTTACATAATTTTCCCAAGTGCGCAGAATCGCCCTCAATCACCGCGCGTTAATCCAAGTCAGAGGCGCATCATCCAGCCAACTCAGGTCTTACATAAAAAGAGAAACAACCAGCGTGCATATGTTAGAAAGAAACCATCAGTTTTGTCATATGAATGAGTTTGTTTTTCAAATTGTACATGTAGCAGAAGTTGCTCAGGTGTCTGCAGCGGCGTCTTGTTGCTCTTGGAGTGCGCTCCTGCTCCGTTTACGCAGGCTGCTGCTGATGCTGCTGCCGCCTCCAGCGTCTCTCTGCTCTTTTTCTCGGTCTTCACACTTATAAAACGTCACTTCTACAAGCCCTGTCACGTGTTTTCATATAGCTTTATCTGCCCAACCCATGGAGCTGTCAAGTGCGGTGCATAAGAACAAGACAGACGACAGAGGAGGCTCATCAAAAGGTTTTCATTTAAATTCCCAAAGCTTGTCTTTGCAGACGACCTCGGACAAAGAAGCAGCAACAACACAAAAAAAATAGACTGGAATATTTCAGGGAAGAAAAAAAGCGTTTTTTTCTTTCTGTTTCACGATGTAATTGCGAACGCGACTGTGTCCATTTAGCGGGAACAAAAAAGCTGGAGTTTTTCCTTTAATATCTCCCCATGAAGGTCACTCCTCAGTGGCACAGTGCAGCCTTTACTTTCATTTGGAAAAGACAGTTTGCAGACATCATTGGTAGTCAGCGCATGTCTGTTTATTTCGTGAATAATTAACTGAAATTGACAATCTCAGGAACAGAAAGCAGCCTTCATCATTTTGGTGTTCTCTCAGCAGCAAATCCATCAAGCATTCCTGTTTTCTGGTCCACAACAGGCATTTCAAGACCTTAAAAGTGAGCCTGTATTTAAATTAAAATGAAAAATGGGTCTATTTTAGAAGACAAACTATTTATACACCTCAGTGAAACATAGATGTGCTGGCAAGTGATGATTCATGCACATTGTGTTATGTTGGCGTTTTTTGTATTTTGTGCACGCTTCATGTTCACCCCAGTGTCCTCTCCTCTGGTCAACATTATCAGCACATTCAATCACATTACACACCAACAAAACAGGAGTCACATCCTGTTGTGAATCACAGTAACAAAGATGGAGCTTCTGGTGAGCCAATTCAATTCACTGATTATGAATGATCTAATTTCCATGTATTCAAACATTTTAGTGATGTTTAGTTTTCTTCACACCATCCTACATAATGTCACAATCAGCAGTGCAGGCCAAGGAGTCCAGTGTTGAGTTTCAGTACGATTACAAGCATTAACAGAACAAATTGCGGTCACAAATTGACAAAGCAGACAAAATATGAAAATTTGATGCCTCTTCTGGGCTGTAGTGAGGCGGTGGGTCTCTCACCATCACAGGTGTAACTAGAAAAGCATTCGGATAATGCAGTACTCTGCTGCTTTATTCCCCCATATGGCATTGTCAGAAATGCATCCTTTTTGTTTTCTAGAAATGCAGCGTTTGTTTATCAGTTACTGATGATCAGAGTTTTGGTTGGGCTTGCATTTTAGATTTCTTCTCGTTTTTTGGGATGAGAATATAATAATAAATATAATAATTGGGTTATATTTAACCCAATGAGGTTAAGTAAAATCTAAAAGCTGTCATATACTTTTATGTAACAAGGTCTATTTGGCCCTAAATTCCAAAATGAATGGAAAGAATTGTGATAATAGGTTGGACTGAAGTAAGACTAAAGGTGTAATGCAGAATTGATTGACAATTTATACTATATGCTTTAAATAATAGTCAAACCAGGCGGGGTTATTCTGACGCCAGAGGACAAAAGATGTATGCAACTGGGAGGACATTACAAGGGTTAATATCTGATTATTATTTTTTATCATATGTATTTTATATTAATATTATAGTTATATTGTTATTTTTATTGTTTTTATATTCATCATTATTGGGAACAATACCACTCTTTGAAAAAAAAAAAAAATGTCCGCATAAGCGGATGCCAGGTCTTAGGAGGTTAAAATAGATGTACCCACAAACAGAATGACCTTGCACTGAGCAGAGGGGTGTGTTATGACTGTGTACATTATGTATGGATATCGAATCACGTGACCTAAATATGTAGCGGGCAGCGGGAATTGATTAGACTCAGAAACACCCCCACAATTCAATCAACTGTTCCTTGTATCATTTCCAATGGATAAGTCCTGATAAGTCTACGGCAGTGGATTTGTAGTAGGATCGCAATCATGTGATCGTCAGCAGGCAGCTGACGTAGTGTTCACTTGTTGTCGTAGTTACAGTGACGCCGTGACGCTATCTCACAATGATACAGAAATCTTTAACAAATCCGTGGATCCAGACTATAAGCCACATCACTGCCAAAACCTAGTCAATTGGTCTTTGTGTCATGTCTGACCATCACTGAAAATTTCATTCAAATCTGTTTGACCAACGGCAATTGTCTCATAACTCCACTGCGTTCCTTGGCAGAGTAATTACTGATGTAACTTTGTCACAGCTGCCGTTGCTGTCTGAAATGACTAAAATCTATTTCACTAAATTTAAATACATTTATAGACAGCAATTTAAAGTATGACTAACAATCTTAAATATTTTCACAAGTGGATTTGTTTTCTTTTTTGGCAAAATGAACAGCTGGCAGGTTGTCAGAGGAAGCAGCTGAGCTACTTGTAAATCTTCTCTAAGCTAATTCTCTTCAATCTACAGGCAAACTGAGAAAAAACACATTATTTGCAGTCAGGATATGCAGGGCTTTATAGACACACACAAAACAGAGCTCTATGCACTGATTCACATCTCATCCATCAGCTGACCGAAATAAAAGCCCTCTTCCCTGACTGTTGGTAACTGGTATAAGCTGTCGACGGGAGCCTGCAGATAAATGCCTTGTTCTAGGAGACATCAAAGCAGTGAGAGGAGAGAAGCACTGGCTCACTTCTTCTGCTCGGGCTTTCTCAGATTGCACACAAGCTTGAGGTAATGATCTTCTACTCTCTATGTTGCCTGTTAGACCCAGGAAGGAGAAAGTCATCCTCAGATGTGCTCTCACCGACAAAAAAAAAAAAAGTCCTCGTCTGTGATGTCGCACTACATCTTAACAGACCTGTTTTGATCCTGTGCTGTAGTTTTCTTTTTTTGTAGCTTTGCCTTGAGTTCTTTGTTTCTGGGAATATCTGTAGAAAGGCAGATGTGGTTTCATACATTTAACTCCATTGGCACAGCCTGGCTAAGTATTATTGCTGTTGCATTTGTTGTAGTGGTGCTTTTTAATGAAAATAATTTCAAATTCTTAACTATGAATTGTAGGATTTTTCTGTGTTAATGTACTAGTGTCTCTGTGTAGAATTTTTAGTGTAATATTTTTGGGGTACAATATACTTAAAGTAAAATACGATATAATCATGGCAAATGCTATTAACTTGAAGAATAGAGTCACGGCATATGTATGAACTACATAATAATGAGGGTTCTAGTAATCACTCATGTTCTGATGATATGTGTCTGTGGAGGACACACACACACACACAGTTGGAAGATTATAAAGTAAAACATGTAGTTTTGGTGCGAAGACTAATCATATGCTTTTTAGAAAATGATGTGTGGAGTGCTCAAAATATAATGGTGTAAACTTAAAGCAATATAACTTTTAAAAGAAGTGTATCTAAAACATAACAATACATAAAGGTATAATATGCATGAGCTATGCCTCAAAATAATATTATCGGGGTAAAATGTGCAGGGGGGCTGAGGCAAAGTCTGAACATATCTGGGCATGTTCTCTGTAAAACATGACCTAATGATAACCTAATGTCCTCTGTAGTGTGTGACCCAACAATGAAATAAGATAACCTGATGTCAAGATCTGACAAATAGGTTTTGAAAAGCATGATAGTGTCAGAACTGTCACTCCCTGTAGGTGTGGAAAAAATGACCAACTCTGACAGCATAAAAGACGATGCACAGTTTAGTATCTATGGTTTTTCATGGGGGTGCAATCACTGCTAAGGTACTGCTCCTGGATTTTCTGTCCACAATAAATCCTACTGCCCTTGAATGCTGACTTCTCCTGGTGATTTTTTAAAAGATATTTAAAGGCGCTTTTTAAACATTTGAACACGGTCTGATCTCAGACTCTGGCCCATGATTTGGGGCTTTGCTTCCACTTCAAATTCAGTCATCCAGGTTACTGTAATCCTAAATGCTTCAGTAGAACGCAACTGGACTTGTCTTTTGTGTTTTGCAGAGTCCCAGGTGTTTATTATTACTCCCAAATAACATGGGTCACGGCTAGTTAATGTGTTGCCTCCATGTGTGTGTGGGTCAGTGGGAATGGGTGAACGAAAAAGCCACTGCAAACAACTTTGGAAACCCTAGCTGTAGTTAAAAACCTGCTTTATGGACATTTACCATTTGCTGACCAACCAATAAACTGACCAGCACTGCTATCTTAGAATTGGAGGATACATCAACACCAGCCTGTTATTTTTAATGGTAGATTTTATTTAGCTTGAGGCAGAATGTTGCCGTGTGCAGTCTATTCTTACATCTACATAGAATTTGTACATAATGCACGGTTAAATATTCACATCCAGCTGACTGACAACCGGCAACATCTAAATATGTCTCTGACAGACTGATGTCTCTGCAGTCCAGATATAAACCTTCCTGTCAGTAACTGAATGCCTTTCATGCACCCTCAGACTTGCAACACCTATAAATATAACATACATCTAGCATAAAACATTCTGCAAGTGTGTTGAAGGAAGCATCAGTTTTACACTAAATATAAAAACCACCGAAAAATGTTGAATGTTAATCTGCCTATTATTCTCATCCCAGTAACTGAGACTCAAAATGAATGCAATAATATCCACCACATGGAGCAGTTAGACTTGGGCAGCAGGACGGTTTGCCAAACTGACTGGTGTGACAGTTTTCTCTGACTTGGTTGGCATGCTAACCTGTGAGTGAGCAATGAGCGATGGTTGAAGCAAAGCTCACAGCCATCTGCGTTTCAGTTGTGGTACATAACATTTTGTCCTCCAGTGACTCACTTTAAGTCCATGGATCAGAGAAAAGTGCCCAGGGGGGAAATAAACTGCAGTCACAGAAAGGAAACCTCACGTGATCTCCATATCAGGTATAATCCGATGACCTGATTGCTATTCAGGGCTAAATGTCTGAATCCCCAGTTTGGGTACATTTACTGCTAATTGAGGATATTGAGGTGCACAAAAAGAAAATGACCTTCGAATTCAACCTATGCATTTCCACTTCATTTTTTCTTAATGACTATTTAAAAAATGTATAGAGACTATACACAAAGTAGTCAGGTGTAGCTGTAGCACAGTTAACTGACAAAATCTCACTCATAAAAGAAGGATTCTCTCTCTCTCTCTCTCTCTCTCTCTCTCTCTCTCTCTCTCTCTCTCTACCTATATCTTTCTCTTTCTGTGTGTTTCTCATTTTTTGTGTATCTGATCTGCTTTAAACTTGGTAGGTGCTTTGCTTGATACTTGGGGAAGTGCAGTGTTGAGTTTTAAGTTGTTTGCATAAGCAGTTCTCAAGGGAAAAATAAAAAAAAAGATCCACATCATTGTGTTAGGGAGTGACTCAGTGACAAAATGGCGTCACTGATCACAACACCTGTGCATAGTGAAGGTGGCTGTGCCTGATTAAAGTGTGGATTTCCCCTGAGAATGAGCTCCACCTAAAAAAAATTAACTTACAGTCATCAAAAGTACGTGGCTATTTTAGACAGAGATCAATGTGGAAGATTTGCAAACTGGAATTAGCTGATCGTACCAGTGCAACTGCTGGGTGAGGCCTTGAATAAACACTCCAGAGTGCTTTGTCCATACTGCAGTCACAGTTCCTGATGATTTTGTTTCAAGCATGGTACAGGCTGCTAGGATTATTAACATGTGTTTTGTACTGTTGCATTTTTAAAGGGATTATTAATATAATCTAAATATTTACAGACTCCTTATACTACGGAAACTGTTTCAATTATTTTCTTCGGCCCACACTGATGAAAGAATACATTTGCCAGTAATTATCTTAACTGCATCATTATCCTGCATTACTCCAGTGGTGACTAAAGTCCATGCCATAACCATTGTCAATTTGAAGTCAAACAGTGCAGATAAAATGCTGATTCTCTGGTTCTAGAAAAGCATTGCTATGGTCTTTTTTGTAATTGCGTCTTTGTCTGTCTATCTTCATTTTATCTTACATATTTATTTTCAAAGTAGCTGTGTTCATGTTTAGTAAGTGCATGCATTTTCATTTTGTATGTTCAAATTGCAATAAATAGTTCGGAGGACAAAAGATTTTTTATGCACCAAGTTGTTTTGTTTTGGTCATTACATGACAAAAATATACATGATCTGTCAAAAGTTTGGACACACCTTCTCATTCAATGCTTTTTTATTTGCTTGTATTATTTTCTACATTGAAGATTAATAGTGAAGATTAACACTTTTTTTTATTTACAACCTAATTCCATGTGCAGTCTTTTATAGTTTTGATGTCTTCAGTATGAATCTATAATGTATAACATAATTAAATAAAAACATTGAATGAGCAGATATCTCCAAACTTCTGGCTGGTAGTCTACAGTCAATGCAGTAGATGAGGATTTCCACCTTAACACTGCAGTGTACTGAAAACAGTCCAAACATGGATTCAGTGAATTTAACTTGATGTTTTACTGCAAATAAACAGCAGCATAAAGATTAAAAAGTGTTGCCAGTTGTATGTATTATGTGTAACAAGAAGTAGTGTTATAAGTCAATAGTAAGCTGCAGTAAGTGAACAAAGTGTATATGAAAACAGAAATATTTCCAGTGTGGAAGAATGTGCAAATTAGTCACCTGAGAATACACAAGGCTACATGGTGTGGAGTGTAAACAAGAACTTGAAATTTGCAAGAGGATAATAATAATCCTATTTAAAGCTGGCGTTAATGTAACACACAGTCTATGGTGGAGAGAGAAGGGAAGTGTCGTGTTGATGAGGTTCGCTGCTGTAGTGAAAAAAAACTGTTACTGTGCCCTGAGGTTCTGGTCCTGATGGATCGCAACCTCCTGCCAGGAGGGAGGGGCTCCAACAGACTACAGATTCATAGATTTTCGCATTCTAGCTGAAGCAACAGGGTTGAACATTTAAGGCTTTTTAAGACAGAACAGGATTATTTTCATGGGGGGAAAAAGCATCACAGGTGAGTAGGCTCGGTTAAATTTTTGAAAATGATGCCTATCAAAACCATCTTAGCACCATTTCAGAATTAATCTTACATATGAAAATGCCTGAAAACATGTCACATCACCATTCACACGCGTGCCGGTGTAAACATGATACAAAAGGTTGGTTGTTTTGTTGTAGAAAATTCTGCAGCTGAAAGGTGAAAAGTAAGACATGAGACTTCCTTAACTGCATGACAACATCCAGCTGAGACTATTAGATCAACAACCCCTGTAATTTACTATCTATGTTTAATGAGCCTTTGGTAGTCAAAGCAGTTGTTGTCTTCTACCAAAAAAGGGTTCAAGATAGTGTGAGAACCACACACTGTGACAGTTAAAACCCAATCAGAAAGTGACTATTTGTCTGCATCATTGTTTCCAGTCTCAGTTTCTGCCTATCCAAACTAAAACACAATCCCTGAGTTTCCAAAATGAAAAGTGTCAGCAGCATTTCCAAAAGTCTTTATTTTAGGGCTGGTAAAATGTCAGAGTAGTAAGGATGCTCAGCACAAACATTGCAGAAGCTAGTAGTTGCTGAATCCCAGTCAGGTAATGCAGCAGGGTTAACCCAGACAGTACTTGCTTGTCCCATGTGGTTGATATTTAGGTGAAGCAGCTATGCCTTCAACAAGAACTCATAATGTATTTGATGTATTTTGCACATTTTGTAATACTCTGCTGCCATCCTGCAAGTTGTTCTACATTCAAGGCTTTCTCAAGAGGAAGCTGTGACCAAACGAACCTGAACCAGAATTTCCCACCAATGCATCAGTAACAACCCTCATCCATACGAGAGGTCATCATATGCTGAAAAGGGAAAATGTGTCTTGGGTTCCTGCAAGCCTTCTTTCCCACTGGTATTCCCCTGATCTGAATCTTGAAATGCACACATAAGAAACATGAGAGTCCAGTTACTCATGCTTTACTAAAAAAGGCTAACAGAGTGATTAAGGTTATCACATGGTCTGTGCATGAGTCAGCTCTGTTTGAAAATAGGCCACAAGCATTGTTAACTAATACTTTTGTCTTTTTGCCAGTAAGCAGTTTAACTAACTTTAAGCTCATTTTTCTTGTGTAGCTGCTTATAATTCTCTGAAATGCTGACAGAACTATAGAGACCAATAAGCTGTTGTCTGGTGCCTCCATAAATAGACACAAACCAGCTACACAGTCTGTGTGTTGATGTAATGGAGTTCCAGCTGCACCGTGGCTTCATGACAAATTACAGTTTACTCCAGTTCTACGATGACCATACTGAACCTGATCCTGCTGATGTTGAACAATGAATAATCATCAGCAAATGTGAAGAATAGATGGGATCAGTTTAAAACGGTAGTTAGGGGTCATCTGTCCATGAATCTCATTTGCATCTATTGTGGTTGGAGAACAAGCTGTTCAAATTATTGGTAGATGGAGCTTTCCATCTATCCTGTTTTCTCTTGAGAGCCTCTGCAATTTCAGAAGGACACATATTGAAATACTGTCTGCCAGATACTGGTTTGTTTGTGCCTACATTGATTTGTTGGTTTGTATTTGAAAAGACTTTTGCCTACAAATCACTTCTAAAACAGACAGAGGAGAAAATACAAGGTTGACAACAGGCAACAGTAAAATATTTGAAGACTGAAATAGAGGCTTTAAAGGTTTCTTAAGTGCAGTTTGATGGCCCTGCACATTTATCTTGACTAGGTGTGTCATTTTTTAAAAATCTGGCAATGCATTATTACTCTCCTCCCCTGTATGTCTGTATTGCTGTAGTTGTTTGTTTTTAACCTCGCCTGTCTTTTAAAAAGGCTTATCATGTTATTACACTATTTTGTTGTCACAAATGTTTTGATTTTCACCATGCTGGCAGTACTGCAGCAGTACAGAGATACAGCAACTTTTTAAACAGATAATACATCCTGCTGACATTGGTGGTACTCGACTTGAGTATGTCCTTGAGTTTTGCACATTTTTCGCAAACACCTTGGCCAGAATACATCTGGGTATACTTTGGCCTAGGCCACTTCATACCTTCGGGGCTGAAATAGCCTAAGCCAGAAGACATCCTTCCAGGCTAAAATATATCCCATGCAATGTGAGATTACATCAATCAAATTAATTTTATCTCAATTAAAGCACAAATCAGTGAAATTGCATGAAAAGTTTTTTGGGCAGAATATACTATGAGATGTTATGCTGATGTAATGGTTTGTTTATGGAGCACAAATCAAGTATTCACAATAGCACAATACAAAGAAAATATAGATATTGTGCTGAAATCAGTTATACAGTAAGAACTGAACTTAACAACAGCCAATTTTGATCTTCATTGATTATGATTTGCTTACTGCATGATTTTACCTTAGCATGCAATTCAGTTTTTAATGAGCTGAAGGACATTGTAGTTATGTTCTTTCATGAGATTTGCTTGCCGAGCATAAATAACAATTAAGAGTTGAACATGCTTGATCTTTAATATGTTTAGTCTTTATGTGTCAACAGGTATAAACTACCCTGGGCCAGTTTATACCTGGTTATATTTTGGTCGGGGGGTTAATCTGTTACACCATCATCAGATCACAATTTTATTTGTATGGCCAAATACCTGCAAGACTAAGAACATTCCCATCTTTTTTTTTCTTCTGTGTTTAGTCTCGTGGACAGCTGCAATACACAACTCTTCCTCAGGGATGAGCCCTAATAGCAAGCTCACAAAGCTCTTTAGTTTTAACCATGAGTGACTCATTCAAAATCACCACGTAATAAAACCTGGAAAAAACAGTGTCTGTGTTTTTCAAATCAATCAATCAATATTTTAAAGTTAACATACAAAATCAAGAAATTAGTTCAGGGATAGAATCCAAGTATCTTGAAGAAGTATTAGACCCTCAACTTAAATTGCAGCCCTACTGTACATGCATGCTCTGATCTTCTTCCATATCTCATACTGTCTGACAGTTTGGGCTCAAGCAACCCCATCTACAATAAAACACATAAGTTCATTATACAGTCAAACTCTGAAAACAATTCGGTGGCATCACTGTCTTATTTAACAAAAACAAATTTATTGAGTTTTGACTGCTTCATCGATCTTTGCTTTATTAAATTAACGATTAAATGCCTCAATACCACAGCCATTCTGTGGATTCATCCAAAGACAGGATGGCAGCATGGTCACCAGAAGTTCCACCAACGACAATTTCAAAATATCTTTATGTAGAACTACATTTGGACAGACAGCCTTTTCAATCAAATCCTGTCACATTCAGAACACATTACCAAATGAAATTAGTTTATCAGATTTAAAACTTTTACAGCAAAAGTTAAGTATTGGCTGAAAGAAAAACAAGAACATACCCACCTGTGACATCTATAAGGTCCGACTGACTGACTGATTGTGTCATGTGTCTGTGCTGTTTTATTGGTGTTGTTGGTCCTCTTTGTCTCGTTTTATTGAAAAGCCCAGCCAGAAGTTCAAAATTAGCTTAGTGCTATACATTCTGTATGCAATATATCAGATGTTTTCTATGTTAATTGCATGGTCCCTGATAAAAAAAACAACAGAAAATAAAAAATTCACCAATTGTTCTCAATTTGTACTGCAATTCTCTTGATCACGGTACAAATTACCAGGACCATTTGAAATGGTTTAGAAGCTGCATTTTCTCAAAATTTAACAACAATATCAAGGGGCATGATTAATTCTGGCAGGAAAAAAATATATATATAAAAAAATTCATTTAATATTAACATTTTAAACACAGTTAATACACCTATCAGTCACAACATTATGACCACTGACAGCTAAAGTGAATAACATCAGTCATCTTTTTATAATGCAGGGAAACCTTGAGTCCCAACATTCATGAGCATGTTTGACATGTACACCCACCTAAACATTGCAGCTTAAGGACCTCTTGGATGTCCCCAGAGGTCCTGTGTCCATGTCCTTCTGGGTCAGAGGAGTTTTAGCAGCATAAAGAAAACCAACACAATATCAGGCAGGTGGTCATAATGTTTTGCCTGATCGGTTTATGTCAAACACACGATGCCTTACCAAATCTTTTGTCATTTATTTATGTAATTTCAGCATGACAAAATTTACTGGTCAAAAAAAATACACAAACAAACAAAAAAGAATCAAAATTTGGCATGGCTATGAAGAATTTAGGGCTTAACTGTGTACACTGTATTGTTTCATTTGTCATAAAGTTAAGGTAAAGTGGAAAATAAGCAATTTAGCTGAGGGACAACAAACATAATTCATAGCAAGCAAGGAAAAGAGAAAATCAGCATATGTTTATCTTCTTATTCCTGTTAAACCTATAGGAAATGCAATAAGGTTGAGGCGTCTCACATGGATGAGCAGCTCAGCACTTTGCTGCTGCATGTGGACTGATGATACCGCCTTTTCAAGCACCCTCATACACATTTTATGAATCATAAGTCAAAGCAAGCAATGCGGGTGAACAGGCTGTACTCTAAGCTGTAAAAAAGAAATCACAAGGGAAGGCTCATACTTGCTTTACTATATAAAGGTGGGTTTGTATCAACTGCATGTACATCCTATAATCTTACTGAAAGATGCAAAGAATGAAAATCTGATGGGATTGTCAAGGCACAGAAAGAGTACTACATGTTACAGAATTGCTTTCAATTTGTCTGACCTTGCAGCTTTAAGGATAAATGTTTGTTCTCTAAGCTGTATCATTATTAGTATAACATGATTTTTTTAACCGCTATCTGACATCCTAAAGGAAAGATCATAGCTTAGAATAATTCAATCTTTAAAACTCACTAACATGGTAAAGCTCATCGGCTTAATTTCATGAAGTGTAAAAATTACCCTTTTTTAAACAAGTTAGAGCGGCAACCCTTTTTCCCTGTAACTCTTGACAAAAAAGGCCATATGCATACTCTTCAAACTGTCAGACAGTTCCTTAAAAAGTACATCATTGATACGCAAAATAGAAAACCTGTGATGACTGGGCGGTGTCTACTTGAAAAAAAACTGATAACTCTTCTTGTGGCACGTCACAAAAATGGAAAAAGATAAAAGAAGACTGGTGACCAACTAAAAATCCGCAGAAACACAGTTGCAGCTGTAATTAGGGGGACTAGCACGAGTCCTCGTAACACAAATGTGTGGCTCAGTGGGCGTCCTCCTATGAGGACACAGACAGGCCGCTACTTTCACCAATCTAGCTTTGAAAAACAGAAGGGCAGATGTTTCAGACTTGGAGCAGGATTTATCGGTGGAAATCAGTTTCTGTGGCTTTTCAGATAGTGTGAAGGACGGTGAAAAATGTCAACTTGTGTGAATGGCGTCTAAGATAAATGACCTTGCTTGCTCTTCAGTACAAAACTGCAAGATTGAACTTTGTTAATAGACATGAAAAAAAGCCTGAAGACCAAATCAAACAAGATTTTCCAAAGTAGAAAAAAAGAAAAAACTATGACCTGGCCAAGTGTGTCACCTAACTCGAATCCAATAGGGCATTTTCGGGCTGTTGTAAAGAGAAAGGTAGAGTAACACAACCTCTTCAACAAAGAACAACTGAACAAAAGAGTCTGAAGAATGACAGAACACCTCTCTAAAAATTTGAGTTGATATTCTCCATGCTGAGAAGGATTGAGTCTGTCATCCGAGATAAAGGACGATATCTATCCATCCATCCATTATCTATGCACCACTTAATCCTCTGCTGGGTCATTGGGGGGACTGGAGTCTATCTCAGCTGACATAGGGTGAAGGTAAGGGACACCCTGGACGGGTCACCAGTCTATCACAGGGCTACATATAGAGACAAACAATCACATTCATCACACCTATGGACAATTTAGAGTTACCAGTTAATCTCAGCATGATTTTGGACTGTGGGAGGAAGCTGGAGAACCCGGTGAAAACCCACACATCCACAGGGTAAGCATGCAAACCCCAGGCCAGGACACAAACTAGAGATCTTCAAGATGTGAGACAACAGTGCTGGCCACCGAGTCACTGTGCTGCCCAGTGAACATATAAAGTATTGAAAAAAAATAATAAACTTTGAATCTCACTATTGAAAGGTGTGCAGAGCTGTGTGACATTGAATTCCTGCTATGGTACCTTTATTTTGAAAACAGTATAAACTATTTTTAAGTCGACATCAGAGAAAATACCCTACTGTTCAATTTAAAAATAATGCAACTATGAAGGTAATACAATTTTGAATCACAAGGGTTGACTCACTTCAGTTGTATACTGTAGAGTAAATTGTATAAGCCAGTGGTTCTCAACCCTGTTCCTCAGGACCCCATATCCTGCATGTTTTAGATGCTTCCCTGCTTCAACACACCTGACTCAAATGATCAGCTCGTCATCAGGCTTCTGCAGAGGCTTGATGACGAGCAGATCATTTGAATCAGGTGTGTTGGAGCAGGGAAGCATCTAAAACATGCAGGGCATGGGGTCCTGAGGAACAGGGTTGAGAACCACTGGTAAAAGCCAACTAGTACAATATGGCAACATGTAGTATGTTTGTCTGGCTTCGCTTTGAGAAAAATTGAGGAGCACCTCTTAAAGAGAAATGTCCATCAGTGGTAGCGTTGCATTCAGCTAACATTGTCCAATAAGCTCCTGAAGCAGTAAAATTGCGCACAAGTCCACAAAAAAACAAACAAAAACATTTCAAAGGATAGTTTACTATAATCAGCACAGGACAGAAAAAATGTTCAACCTTTTAGAATATGTATGCAAATGCCTGCCATGTCCTCATTTTTACTCCGCCAAGGAATGAGGCATTGTGTGCCGATCGGTGTACGTTTGTCCATCTGTCTGTCTGTTCACAATATTACTCAAAAATGAATTTGGATGAAATTTTCAGGGAAGGTCAGAAATGACACAAGGACCAAGTGATTAGATTTTGCCAGTGATACGGCTTATAATCTGGATCCACGGATTTGTTAAACATTTCTGTATCATTGTGAGATAGCGGCACAGCGTCACTGTAACTATGACTACAAGTGAACACTACATCAGCTGTCTACTGACGATCACGATTGTGATCCTACTACAAATGCGGACTTATTGGCCACCATCCGAAATGATACAAGAAACAACCGATTAAATTGTGGGGGTGTTTCTGAGTCCCATCAATTCCCACTGACTGCTACATATTTACTTCATGCGACTCGGTATCCGTACATAACGTACACATGCATAACACACACCTGTGCTCAGCACAAGGTCATTTGTTTCTGGGTACATCTATTTTAAATGGCCACATCGTATGTTGCTGTGATTTCTCATCATCAGTAACTAATAAATAAACAAATGCTGCATTTCTAAAAAAAACAATGCTGCATTTCTGACAATACTATATGGGGGGATGAGCAGCCTTGGTGGAGTACTGCGCTCTCTGAGTGCTTTTCTCGTTTGAACGATGTGTATGTTTTGTATACCACAGATCATGTGTAATGCATTTACAGTACTTACATTACTACTATATTCTGCACAGTATCCGGCATGCTGAGTCCTCTCCGGGTTTAGTGATCACGCTTTTTTCGAAACATTTGTCCTCCTGACTTAACTGAACTGTGATCATCAACTCAGTTTGCATGGTGCAGTTTATGTGGGTTTTTTGCCACTGAATCTGAGTTCATGGTTCTCCCACAACAAGTAGGTCTGTCCCATCCAGAAGAGAGGACCACGGCTATCCTGTGCCCTTTTCTTCAGAGAGTTTAAGAAACACTGTGTGGCTGATGGCCTGTCATGCCAGCTTTGTGTCAAGCTGTTGTGGTGAGCTGAGCTGAGCAGGACAGCTGGTGAGGATGTCCCCTGGGTGCCTCCTGTTTGGAGGAGTTCTGGAGGAGACTGACTGTGAAGAGACCTCGAGCTGATCCTGGACACACTGGAGGACGACGACGTATACCATTTGGACAGGGAATGCCTGAGACTCCAACTAATTAAATCTTACTATTCACAACAATAATAGCTGCCTATGAACTGGAATTAAAATTAGAACTTCAGATGTTTGGTCAGTGGGTCCAGAAGGAAATTAATTAACAATTAGTGATAAACAAGTTTAATGCTCAGAGATTCTTAACAGAAAATCAATACATGAAGAAACAACAGTACTGATGATATTTGGATCGCACAGACACCAGTTACTTTTCAGTCACACTCAGGGTAGTGTCTGAGTTGTGCATTCACAGGTGGTGATAAATTACCTCTGAGATTCATCTTGGATCACAATAAACTTTTAATAGCAAACAAAACAAAAAAGTTGTCCAAATGAAACAATGGCCAAATAACTGCGGCTTTTCCAGACAAAAGAACAAAAAAAAAAAAAAACAATCAGAAAAAGCTAACTCCGTTCTTAATGGTAATGTTACATTAATTACTTGTATTAGTATTAAACAGAATCACAATCATCACTATGAGATTTTTTGATGCAGTATTTTCCAGAATATATACAACATAAAATAAATAGATTTGATGAAGTTTGATTTCCTCTAAATGTCTGTTTAAAATCCCCTGACAAGGGAGAAGTGTCATATCCTCTACCTCCAGCTTAGTTAGCACTCTTCCCTTCTCCTTCCTTTCCTTTTCCCTTATGTGAGCGTGAGTGTGTGTGTGTGTGTGTGTGTGTGTGGGATGTTGCAGATGCAGGCCTTTAGGTAATCATCTGAGTGAGCACACCTGCAGCAGGGAGTGGTCTACCTATCAGCTCTTCATCCACGCAACACAAAAGCCTCGCTCAGACCATTGCACGATGCTGTTGAATAACTCTGAGTGAGTCAACCCAGCTACTCATTGAATTCTAGTTTCGGTGTTTTGTTTGTGCCACTAACCTGTGTTCTCTTGTGTAGTCTGTGATCACTTCTGCCTGCTCCGTCTGCCTGCTCTGCCACCAGTACCTGCCAGTCACCTGGCACACCCCACACCACACTCCATCCATATTTTCTCTGCCTCTCCCCCTTGCTAGTTGGCAGCTAAGTTTATCCTCTTGTCTTGTCTGGTTCTCTTTGTGTAGTATACTGCTTGCTAGTAATTATTCTGCACTTGTGTTTCTCCCCATTGTGGGTTTTTGTAAGCTCACTGACCATGATTAGTAACGTGTTATTTCCTGGATTCTTGCTTTCCTTGCTTGGTGGTCACAAGTTCTGGTAGACTGGTAAAAATATATATGCCTAATATTACTCAAAAGTAAGGGCGTCAGTTTGTTTTTAAAAGTGGGGGGGATGGAGACCACAGCCATTGTCAGATGGAAATGCACACCCTGGGTGGCGTGCTGGGTAATCGGGAACACTGGGGATATCCCTGGTGGGCCGCTTTATTGTTGGGCCGCTCCAGTCATAAAATAATAATAATAATAATAATAATAATAATAATAATAATAATAATGCTTTAAATCATGGGTCTCAAACTCGCGGACCAACTGTGGCCCGTGGGACGATATTTTGTGGCCCTCTACTTGAGATCAAAGTTTAGCATTGGTGCGGCACGCCTGCTTTTCTCATATGCTTCCGTGTCGTTGGTAAGACAGCACTTTGAGAAAATGTCGAAGAACGGCGGCAAAATGCCACAAGCTGGGCTTGAACTCACAACCACCGCACCAAAGGTGGAGGCTCAACCTGTTGAGCTATCAGTACATGTGGGTAGAGGGGTCTGTGGGCCATTAATTCTCCAGGGCCGAAATTTTGCCCCTGCACGCCTCTGGTCAGAGCTTCCACTTGGCTCGGGAGCAAATTTAAGCATCTGCACGGGTTTTTTAACCTCACGAAGGTGTGCTCCATGTCTGTGCAACTCTCGGCCAAGTGCGGATGGTGCGTTCAGGAGCTTCGGAATTTTCTATACTGCTGAAAATAACTGGGTTTACAATGGCTTACATGTGAAGAATTTGAATGTGTTGGAGACAAAATGACCCCTGACAAAAAGTGGGGGGGACACATCCCCACCGTCCCCCCCTAAACTGACGCCTATGCTCAAAAAAATAACTCTGTCTGATCGTGAATCATCGTATTGTTTGTTCTTTGTCACTTTGGTAATTCTGCAACTCCGCTTTAAAAACAAAGTAATACAAGGAGCAGCTGGATATATGTCACTTGCTGTAAACATCACATAAATAAAATGAAAACCTGGGACAAGGTTAGACAGTACTCACTGGTCAGCCATAACATTAAAACAACTGACATGTAAAGTGGTAACACTGATTATCTCATTACAATGGCGATAGAAAAGTGGTAGTATATTCACAGACTCTGTTTAAAAATGTGTGAACCCTGCATGTTGTCATCCATAGGTTTTTTGAAAAAGGATTTTGAACTTCAGTGTTGTGGCTCTGCCCAGAGGTGAGCTGAAGTGGGTCATGCAAACCTGGAGGACATGGGGTCAAACTGGATCACACAGGGCTGCCCCTCTAACAGTTGTCATGAACAGGGAAAATACCTATAGAGACCAAGGCCTTTTTTTTTTTTTTACCAGGCTTTAAATATGTTTATTTCTGCTGTAAAATTGGACGTTTTAACAAAGAGGTCTATAGAGATTGAATGACTTTTGGAGCCAGATTCATATCAGTGCTTGAAGTTTTTGTCAGCAGCAGCAGCAAAACTGGACAGTTTAAGAATCTTAGCAACTTTGACAAGGACCAAACTGGGTCTCCAAAATGCCTGACATTGTTGGGTGCTCCCAGTATGCAGTGGCTAGTACCTACAAAAAGTGACCCAATGAAGGACAATTGGTAAACAGCTGACAAGACCATAGATCCTGAAGCGCATCAATGTGCATAGGAATTGTAGACTGGAATGGTCACAGAGGAGCTACTGTAGAACAAATAGCTGAAAACTATAATGATGTTGTGATAGCAAACTTTGGGTCCTGCATTCATATTGATGCTGCTTTGACATATACTACCCACCTTAACATTATTGCAGAGGCTGCACACCTCTTTATAGTAGCAATATTTCCTGATGGCAATGTTACTGCCACACAACGCATAATGTTCAAGAATGGTTTGAGGAACATGATTTCACAGATCTCAGTCCATCTGAGCATCAGTGGGTTGTACTAGAAAAACAGGAGTGATCCAGAGAGGCACCACCCAGCACTTTCCATGGCTCCAGAGACACCTTCAGAGGTCTGCGATGTCAACGCCTCTCCAGGGCAGAGCTGCTTTAGCACTGAGATCAACACAATATTAAGCAGGTAGTTTGGATGTTGTTGGTGTATGCATTAAATTTGAAATGGCTATTTCACAGGTTTCACAGATTTTGAGGTACAAATCAGGATTTAACAACATTGAATGAGACTGTGATAACAGCTGGTGGGTGATTTGATCACTACCACTCAAATCTGTTCAAACCACACTCGCACAGTTCAGATGAAGTGGGCCAGCTGAGTGTTTGACCGATAAATTATTAATAACAACAGAAAATCATTCTCCTCCTAAACATTAACTTTGACTGTTGTTTATGAGGTCATGACTGTGTTTACTTTAAAGGCAGGCTAAGGGGAAATATAAGGAGAAAATGGAATTTTACACCCTGAAGAGGTAAAACTCAAAACACAGATTCAAGAAAGTCCATCAAAAAACTGAGTTTGCAAAGTTGACTTTTTCTCGCCTTTTTTGGCAGTTTTAAATGATCTCCTGTCCCCTAACAGAGAATAAAGATAACATCAGCATAGCATAAAACGGAATCTCTGGATTTACATCACAGCTTTACACACAAGATATCATTATACAAGTAAGTATTACTACAAGGTGAATTACTCATCCTAAAAAATGCTTTCAACCTATCGCTTTCTGAGGGAATTATCTGAAGTGGTGATTAGGAAACCATAAAATGACTTTACAATACACTGCAGATTCAGAAAATAGGGCCGTAAATTTAAAAAGATGATAAAAAATGGAAGATATTTAATCATTACTTAACAGAGGCCAACTTAAGACAATAATACATAGATGTACCTCAAAGCAAAGCTTCCACTTCCAACTGTATACACCTACCTGCCTGTCTGTGAATCGCAAACATTCCATCTCTCTGCTGAACTAACACGACTGCCTTAGATATACCGTTGGCATGACAACTAGTGAGGATTGAAATGGCTAATCACATGACACAGCCAAGGTTGAGCACAGACAAAACAAAAGAACATAATCATTTTTTCGCAAGGGAAAGACTTCACAGCAGTCAGTGTTGCACCAAAATAGGGGCCAATAACAAGATGTTCCATGCCAATTATCCCAGGGACATCCAGTTAGGTGCAAAGATGCCTCCTCTGCTGCGCAACAAAGCCAAAGTGGGTGTATATTCCAGCTCGGCACATTGTGATCCGACAAGTGTTACTGAGCTGCGTCCAAAGGATGCATTACAGCTCCTCGAGGAAGGGTGAGGAGACAAAGAACAAAAGAAAAATGAGTAGAAACTAGGCGACATCTGCTATTTGAACCAAGGATGAGCTTGGGCACCATGGCAACTGAGTCCCTTTAAATGAGATGTTGGAGCTGGTGCATCATGTGGCTGAATAGCAGGCCTCTGGACAGATATGGTGCCGGAGAGCTGATTCCAGCTGAAGTGTTGCCACAAAGGGGCTGCAGTCATTCACTGTATTGTCCAATATCTGTCCCTGAGAGTTTAACAATAAAGACTTGGTGCTCTAAGACACACACAACCCCTATTTCTTCAGTAGAACGTGCTACATGGATACATCCGTTTCAATCAAGTTACAATCACTAATCCAAATGAGCAACTCTCTAAGATGTGAAAGGGTACTTTAACCATTCATTCACTTTTTCAAATGATTACTATTTATCCAATATTAATTGCAGCAGGGTAGCATCACAAAATAAATTTAGAAATTATTGTATTCAAGTACATTTTTTGAAATGATGCCATGAGACAATCCCACACAGGTAACTGTAAAATGTTTCAGTTTTATACATCTACAGACCAGAGGGAATAATACTTTGTACTCTACTGCATTTATTTGAAAACAAATAATAATAACAGTCATAATAATAGTCGTAAATTTAATTAAATTTATAAAGCCCCTTTCATTGAAAGTTTAAAAGTACTGTATTTTGATACTTTCCCTACATTTAGTTGATTGTACTTAACATTGCTGCTACTTTCATATGAGCTCATCTGAACTTCCACGGCCACTGATTAACTACCACATCTCAGACAAATTGCACATCACATCTCAACAAACAAAAAATTCATGTCTTTATCGATATACAGCGTGTGATTCGTTGAGAACAAAAAACCTGAAATAAAAATCTTGTCCAACTTGCATGAATTTCATCACAACAACTGAGAATGTGGGTTAGGAGTGTGTATGGCCCTCATATGTCTGCATGCACTCCTGACAGCGTCTGGGTATGCGCCTGATGAGACAGAGGATGGTGTCCTGAGGGATCGTTGACCAGACCTGGATCAAGGCATCAGAGAGCTCTGGGACAGTCTGTAGTGCTACTTGATGGCGTTGGATGCATCCGTACATAATGCCCCTGAGGTGCTCAAATGGAGATGATCTCATCATCCAGGAACTGCCTGCGGACACTGCGGACACATGAAGCTGGGCATACGCATACATATACATATATATGCATATATATATACACACACACACACACACACACACACACACACACACACACACACACACACACACACACACACCCAGTACCAGTCAATCGTTTGGACACACCTTCTCATTTAATGTTTTTTCTTTATTTTCATGACTATTTACATTGACACAAATGGAACAAGAAAAGCACTCAGAAAGAGCACTCTTTGCTAAGGCTGCTCAGTGTTTGCATCATTTCCAAGGGATGAAATCTAAAATGAAAAAATTACCTTGCACTGAGCATAGGCATGTGCTATGCATGTGAACGTTTTGTATGGATACCAAATCGCGTGACCTAAATATGTAGGGGGCGGTGGAAATTGAAAGGACTCGGAAACACCCCCACAGTTTAATCTGTTGTTACTTGTATGTCCTGATAAGTCCACAACGGTTGATTTGTCGTAAGATCACAATCATGTGATCGTCAGCAGGCAGCTGACATAGTGTTCACTTGTAGTCATAGTAACAGTAACGCAGTGCCACTATCTCACAATGGGAAACCTTTAACAAATCTGTGGATCCAGACTATAAGCCACACTACAACCAAAATCAAATCCTTATGCCATTTCTGACCTTACCTGAAAATTTCAGACAAATCCGTTTGTCCATTCTTGAGTAATGTTGCTGACAGACGGATTCACAGATTCACAGTAGGACAAACGTACATCGATCATCACAATTGCTCCACCATGTTCTTTGGTGGAGTATTTATGTAGTAAACAAAAAAGTGTGGAATAAATCAAAACATGTTTTATACTTTAGACTCTTCAAAATAGCCACTCTTTGCTTTGATAACTGCATTGCACACTCTTGGCCTTCTCTCCATGAGCTTCATGAGGCAGTCATCTGAAATGGTTTTCCAACAGTCTTGATGGAGTTCCCAGAGATGCTGAGCACTTTTTGGCCCTTTTGCCTTCACTCTGGGGTCCATCTCATCCCAAACCATCTTGTTTGGGTTTATGTCAGGTGACTGTGGAGGCCAGGTCATCTGACGCAGCACTCCATCACCCTCCTTCTTGGTCAAATAACCCTTACACAGCCTGGAGGTGTGTTTGGGGTCATTGTCTTGTTGAAAAATGAAAGATGCTCCAACTAAATACAAACCAGGTGAGATGGCATGTCGCTGCAGGATGCTGTGGTAGCCATGCTGGTTCAGTGTGTCTTCAATTTTGAATACATTCCCAACAGTGTCACCAGCAAAGCACCCCCACACCATCACACCTCCTCCTCCATGCTTCATGGTGGGAACCATGCATGTAGAGACCATCCATTCACCTTTTCTGCATCACACAAAGACAACAGGTGGAACCAGAGATCTCAAAGTTGGACTCATCAGACCAAAGCACAGATTTCCACTGGTCTCCATTCCTTGTTTTTCTTGGTCTAAACAAATCTCTTCTGCTTGTTGATTTTCCTTAGTCGTGGTTTCTTAGTAGCTAATTGACCATAAAGGCCTGATTGGTGCAGTCTCCTCTGAACAGTTGATGTAGAGATGTGTCTGCTACTAGAACTCTGTGTGGCATTTATCTGGGCTCTATTCCAGCACTAATCCAATAGTTCTGATGCCTTCAGTGAGAATCTACAATGTAAATAGTCATGAAAGTAAAGAAAACATTAAATGAGAAGGTCTGTCCAAATGTCTGACTGGTAGTATGTTTGAGAAACATCCATTTTTGATACCCTAGAAATAAACAACATTTCAAGAATACTCTGTCAGCTATATCCCCAAATTCTTAATCCATCTCTGTGAGGAAATTTATTGAGGTTTAAGGTGAAAATATAAACTTTTTAATCACAAAAGCTAATTTTCTCAGCTGTCATTAGTATTCACTTTGCATCTATGCTATGTCCTGATATGATTAATGTGGGCTGACTGCAGTTGCCATCCACATACACAATTACACAATATTATTTTTTCTCTCTCTCTGCTGAAAAGAAGATGAAGATTAGATAAAAGAAACTATAATTACTGTTTTTATAGGGTGGGAAGATGCTGCAACAGAAACTACTTAATCATAATAACAGACACACAAAAAGAAGAAGCTAAATAAGAACAGAGCAAAAGTGTTTTTAAACTTGGACTATCAGAATGAAACTGCAGCTCTAAAACAGTCATGGATGAACAGTTGTATAGTGGCTAAATGAATAGTTGAATAGTTAAAAAAATAAACAAACACAATACCATTCAAAAGTTTGGGGTCACTTAGAAATGTCCTTATTTTTGAAAGAAAAGCGTTTTTTCTTTTTAAAATGAAGATAACACTAAATTAATCAGAAATAAAGTCTAGGCATTGTCATGTTAATGACTATTCTAGCTGGAAACGACAGATTTTTAATGGCATATCTACATAGGGTTACAGAGGAACATTTCCAGCAACCATCACTCCTGTGTTGTAATGCTACATTGTGTTAGCTAATGGTGTTGAAAGGCTCATTGATGATTAGAAAACCCTTGTGAAACTATGTTAGCACATGAATAATCCAAATCCATTAGTCTGTTTTTGAGCAATGTTGCTAAGAGACAGATAGACAGATGGACAAACGAACACTAATTGTCATAACTCTGCCGTTCCTTGGCTTAGTAATTTATAATAATTTACAGGTAATTTATGTACAGGGAGACACAGACCGAAAAGCATTTTTAAAAACCCACATGATAAAACAATGTAATTCTTAAAGGAATGTGTAACAAGCAACATATAAAAGAGGTACAGAAAATATGTGAAACCAATTAAAGGCAAATTTCCAAAAAACAAACACACACACAAACCAAGCCAGTGAAATTCAGTGTTTAGTGAAACAAAAACAGCAAAGTAATGGAGAAACAACAACAAAAAAGTCCCTGCTGTCCTTACTTTCCCCATAATTTCACAGATGAATACAAAACAGTGAAGCTGGTCTGTGAGCATTTCCAGATTGCAGACAGTGCAGCAGTAGATATTATGCACCCCCAGAGGGTGGGAGGTGTTGTCTAAGATGGAGTTTAGGTTGAGTGATGCACACGGGCTACTGGTGGAGGCTGGTGTGGGAAGAAGGCTGAGGATGTGACTGATGGACAAGCTGGAGGAGGGGAGAAAGGACTGTCATCTCCCCCTTGTGCTATTTACATCTTCAACAGAGTTTGTGCACCATGCTGTCACAGTATAGACACGCTTTTTTATCTTCACAACAGAGGAGGAGGAGGAGGCTTGATGCAATTTTACAGAGCTCTGGGCTGACAAGGAGAAAAATGAAATTCCAGGGCTTTATTATGGAATACATTTGAAGCCAAATGCCATGTTGTCTCCTTGAAGATCCAAAAATTGTCATCTGAAGGTCAGTTAGAAAAGATTTATTTGTATCTCCCAATTTTATTGTTGTTTCAGTTCAATGCATGTACCCAAAACAATATTAGAGCAAATGAAATGATCATGATTTAGTCTTGCAATAGGCTGGATTAAAAAAATAAGTGGTATTCAGATTTTAATTACACTCAAGCAGAGGACTTCAGGTGAACTTTGAAGCAATAATCCATCCCTTTTCTATACACCACTGAATCCTCATTAGGGTTGCAGGGGGGCTGGAGTGTATGCCAGCTGACTTATGGTGAAGACAGCTGACACCGTAGACACGTCATCAGTCTATCACAGGGCTACACATAGAGACAAACTACATGTGCAGACACACTCACACCTCATAATTTAGAGCTACCAATGATGAAGTGTAAACTAAATTGGAAAATAAGGCCAGAGTCAATGACTTGACCGTGTTTAAATGTCTGAAAGTTTCTTTAAAGATCCTTGAAAAAAATCATCAGGAGAAGTCAGCATTCAGAGGGCAGCACGATTTATTTGTAGACAAAAATCCAGGAGTAATTTTTAGCAGTGATAACATCCCAAGAAGAACTGAAGATACTGGCCGTGCACCGTGTTTTATGCTGTCAGCGTTGGTCATTTTTCCACACCTATAGGACAAATGATAGAAGTGACAGTTTTGACACCATTATGCTCTTCTCAATCTATTGGTCAGATCATGACTTCAAGTTATCATAGTCCACCCTAGATCTCACTTTCCAGAAGACATGCTCATTAAGTTATCATTAGGTCGTCTTCAACAGAGAACATGCCCAGACATGTTCGGATTTTTTGCTCCACATCTTACCCTTATTATTTTGCGATAGATTTCATGCATATTACTCTAATATATGTGAAAAGTTATAATATCTTAAGTTTACACTGTTATGTTTTGAGTACATATGTTTTATTTCTAGTTTCCAGTCTAATAGCATTTGCCATAATTATATCATCTGTTATTTTTAGCACATTGTACCCAAAAAATATTACACTACACCAATTAACCGCAGCATGTTTTTGGACTTTAGGAGGATGCTGGAATACTCGGAGAAAATCCATGTATGCACAGGGAGAACATATAAACTCCATGAAGAAAGATCCCAGGAAGGCAGGGACACAAGCTTGCTAACCACCAAGCCACTGCAGCCCCTGAAGCAATCATGTAATTTAAAAAAAATAATTAGGCTATGAAAGCAGAATAGAAAGAAGAAAGAAAACAAGAGAGAAAGCAAGTGTTGACAAAAAACACAACTTTGTGACACTGCCAGGCTGCAGTGTTTCAGACAGGACTATCGACATGTTACATGACTAATGAGTTAATATAGTATCTTTCTGTATGAATGATGCAGCACTGCCTGCAGTTTAAGAGCCTTTTTGTAACTACCTGTCTTCTGTATGTAGATTTTGCTTTACGGTCTCTAAAGCTTCAATGAATTGTCTTTGTGTTGCAACACACTGGGCATATAAAACATGGTTCTCATGCTTATTTATTTTTCTGGTGTTAAGAAATGTAGAAAGTACAGGTTTTAAAGAGAGGGTTGTGGGAATTAATGCTGTAAAACCTTCGAGACTTATGAGATTTCAAATTTGTCAGAATTTCTTAAATGTGTCATACATTTAATTACTGAAAAATATAATAAAGTACTCAGATTTTGTTGGAAAAGTTCAAGCCTCAAACAAATCTTTTGAGATGTGCTTTAGTCAGACAAACTGAAGCCCAATGAAAGTCAGGAATGAAGACGCTGTGTTCTAATGGGTGGCACAGTGCTTCCATTACAGATTATGGGTTTTAAGTTTGACTAGAGAACAGCTCTGTGGTGTCTGTAATCTAAAGCACCCCAAACTGAGATAAGGTAATGGCACTGTCAAAACCTTATCATTCTTGGATTTTATGTTTAAATCTTAGTCTCAGCTGTTAAAAGAACTTCTATCTATACAAGAAATTAAATTTCTATATTCTCACTGAGACTTAAAAACAAATATTAAACATGATACTGAGTTTGCTGATCCAGGGTGTAGTGTTAACTAGGGCTAATCCAAATTCTAGTCATGCTTTTGTTCTCATCCTGAACCATACTTCCATTTTTGTTTTTTTCTCTCTCTGGGTACAAAATCTCCTGGGGTTGTGGTGGGAAATACAGCCATGAAATGCCCTAACAATAAAATGTTGCACTCACCTCCCTGAGTTCCTCGACTTTCATCTGTTCTTGATGTCCAGTCAACCGTCAAGACATCCTCACGTGTCACAATTTTTTCATATCTGTCCAGACATTCTTTGATCCCTCTTCCCTCCACTGAATTTCAATAAACCAATCAATGCATTTATCAAAGCATTTAGGATAATTAAGCTTTATTTTCTAGCAGTGCAACAACACATGCAGTTGGCATATATCTGCAGCTGAAAATATTTCCTAACAAATGTTGTCCAGCTCCCTACTTGCCCATGTGCACCCATACACTACCGTTTAAAAGTATGGGGTCATTTAGAAATGTCCTTATTTTTGAAAGAAAAGCATTAAAAAAATTAAGACAACATTAACAGACATTGTTAATGACGTAAATAATTATTCTAGCTGGAAGAAGCTGATTTTCAATGGAATCTCAACATAGGGGTACAAAAGCCCATTTCCAACCATCACTCCTGTGTTCTAATGCTACATTGTGTTAGCTAATTGTGTTGAAAGGCTAACTGATGATGAGAAAACCCTTGTGCAATTATGTTAGCACATGAATAAAAGTGTGAGTTTTCATGGAAAACATGAAATTGCCTGAATGACCCAAACTTTTGAACGGTAATCCAGTACTACACTAATGATGCTCTCTACTAGTGAAATTCAAAGTTTACATTTTTTCAATACTTTGTGTGTCCACTGGGCAGCACAGTCACTCGGTGGCCAGCACTGTCATCTCACAGCTTGAAGATCCCTAGTTTGCGTCTGGGGTTTGCCTGTTTTTCCTGTGCAATGTGGGTTCTCATGGGGTTCTCCAGCTTCCTCCTGCAGTCCAAAAAACATGCTGTTGTTAACTGGTAATTCTAAATTGTCTGTAGATGTGAATGTGAGTGTGATTGTTTGTCTCTATATGTACCCATCTAATAGACTGGTGACCTGTCCAGGGTGTCCCCTGCCTTCACCCTAAATCAGCTGGAATAGACTCCAGCCCCCCAACAACAGCACAGAGGATTAAGCGATGTAAAGACAATGAATGGGTGGATGCCCACCTTTATTTTTGATGACAGACTCAATCCTCCACAGCATGGAGGATATTTGCACAAATTTTTGGAGAGATGTTCTGTCATTCTTCAGACTGTTTTGTTTAAAACATCCCCAAAATGTGTGACCCCAAACTTTTGAACAGTAGTTTATGTCATCTTCAAACTTGTGTCTTCTACCAGAGGTCTGGAAGCCTGAGGGTTCTGCTTAGTATCATAGTTGTTCCAAGGACTGTACTCTTTTAGAGAGAGATCTCAGATGTTGTTTCAGGGATCTGATGTAGTCACTCTCCCAGTTTGGGGGTTACAGCCCGGAGTGCTTTGAACACCACTTGTGCTACGGTTGCTTTCACTTTCCACAGCTTTTGGAGCTCCTCTCTCAGCCTTTGGTATTTTCCAAGCTTCTCCTGTTCCTTCTTCTTGAAGATTGCTACATCTATCACTATTGTCTTCTTCTGCTGTTTATCAACCACCACAAAGTCTGGTTTTATTAACACCATCAGCTTATCAGTCTAGATTTGGAAGTCCCACGGGATGTTGATTTGGTCAGTGTGACAACATTTGGTGGTGTCTTCCATTTTGATCCTGGGACTTCCAGCTCATACTCAGCGCAGATGTTTCTATACGCTGTGGTATCTCAAGACATCCTTTGTGATGATCTTCCTTGGGGATTTAGGCCGATGCAGAAGCATGAAAGTCTTAAAGGCATCTCCGATGGTGTACAGCTCCAAGCACTCCAGTATCCATATGTATGGCACTAATTCATAGCCTTTCTTTTAATTAATCCAGGTAGGTTTTGTTGTCTCAAGTAACAGATCTGTTAGTACCTGGAGTTCGCATCCTCCTGGTGTTACTAACTCTTTCTGGGTCCAGCTCATGTACTGAGGAATGTGCCTACTCATCTTAGCTGCTATCATGGCTGATAGTAGTTCTCATGTTGTACAGAGGCAGGCTACTGGCTGGTAAATGGATGGAATTTCCCAGTTCTGGGGATCCTTTATTATCATGAGGCATGAATGGCGTGGCTGAGGAGCATGGGTCTTCGGATTTGCAGAGTGAACTGAGAGTGGGAACAATGAGGCAGGATCCAGGTGGCAATGGTGTTGGCATCAGCAAGAGGTAGGTATCCAGACAAGGAGGGTGGCAAGGGAGAACTAGACAGAGAAGCAACGGATTAGAGCAAGCAGAATAACACCAGAGGGTAAAGAATAAACTGGCCTGAGTTGACTAACTGTGCATAGCACAACGGTCTGGTATCAAGTGATGATCCAATCCCTTCTTTTCTGGCTGTTGGAGATAATGAACAGGTGAGTCACTGCCTACTGCAGGTGTCCTTGTTCCGCTGATTGGGAGAATGGGAGAACACCCCACACACACACACACACACACACACACACACACACACACACACACACACACACACACACACACACACACACACACACACACATGTTTGTACTTCTATCTTAGTGAGGACATCCATAGGCGTAATGCATTTCCTAGAGCCTTACCCTAACCTTAACTATCACAACTGATTGCCTAAACTTAATCCTTACCCTAACCTTAACCAAACCTCAATTCATACCTGTTCTCTAAAAACAAGTCTTCACCCTCAAACATGGCTGTTTCAAAGTGAGGACCGGTCAAAATGTCCTCACTTTGTAAAAATGTCCTCACTTTGATAGTTAAATGCAGAAAATGGTACTCACCATGTAGCAAGTACAAGAACACACACACACACACACACACACACGCACACACATGGATACACACACCTCATTCATGCCCTACTGAGAGTAAGGGAAAGGAAAAGAAAGGGGAGAGTTGCAGGCCAGGCAGAGATGGAGGTGGCAGGCATGACAGAATCCTCACTATGGACACTTCCGGTCAGGAAAAACTTCTCTAGCACACTTGTAGCCAATGTTTGGGATGAGATCACTGGTCCCTTGTTTTGTCTAAAAGTATGACACCTCATTTAATATCACTCACTTAGCTGGAAACAAAATGGTCTTGTTCTAAGAAGATGGTAATTCCAAGATGTTCAAACACAGGGAGAAATTCTTTAATGTTGTCCACTATTAAACCACTGTGGACACTAAACAAGACAGAGCCTGTTTATTCTGAATTTGAGGGCACCCTTTGATGTGGCAGGGACCAATGCTGTTGAAGAATTCAGCCTCTTAAATCCTTACAAAATGATGCTGGAACTCAGATCAGTGGGGCTTTGTGTTGCTCAGATAGACAAAGAGCCTGCGCTGCAGTTTCACAAAGGCTTTTCTCTGCTTTCTTCACTAAAGCTCCCATTTCAAAGCTTTTCCCCTTGTTCCATTATATCAATTACTAACACCCCCTCATACTAAAATCCTGACTCAATTTTCTGCTCTTGGATTTCAAAAATGCATAATTACAAATAGCAGCTGGGGTGCAATTTCCAACATCTATTTTCTTTCCTGCCTTGTGGCCAAACAAGCTGATTTAAAGCAGTGAAATGTCTTTTTGATGCAAAGAATTTTGAAAAGCAATTTGTAATACATTACTACGGTTGTCTTTCTTTTTATTGAATCATAGTTTACAGTATTCAACAGTGTGAAAAGGGACTAAATTACAGACAAATACACTGTTGTATGTTTTCATTCTTGCGTCAATCACTCTGCCTCAGGCCTTCTGAAGCGCGTCAGAGTCTATAAGCAGGACTCTAAAACCCACAAAAGCTACTGCAGTGAACACACTGTTGGCTAAATGAGGCTTGGAGGTTTCCCATTCTACACACGTGGACAAAATTGTTGGTACCCCTCAGTTAAAGAAGGAAAAACCCACAATTCTCACTGAAATCACTTGAAACTCACAAAAGTAACAATAAAAATTTATTGAAAATTAAATAATCAAAATCAGCCATCACTTTTGAATTGTTGATTAACATAATTATTTAAAAAAACAAACTAATGAAATAGGGCTGGACAAAAATGATGGTACCCATAACTTCATATTTTGTTGCACAACCTTTTGAGGCAATCACTGCAATTAAACGATTTCTGTATTTGTCAATGAGCGTTCTGCAGCTGTCAACAGGTATTTTGGCCCACTCCTCATGAGCAAACAGCTCCAGTTGTCTCAGGTTTGATGGGTGTCTTCTCCAAATGGCATGTTTCAGCTCCTTCCACATATGTTCAATGGGATTCAGATCTGGGCTCATAGAAGGCCACTTTAGAATAGTCCAACGCTTTTCTCTCAGCCATTCTTGGGTGTTTTTGGCTGTGTGTTTTGGATCGTTGTCCTGTTGGAAGACCCATGACCTGCGACTGAGACCAAGCTTTCTGACACTAGGCAGCACATTTCTCTCCAGAATGCCTTGATAGTCTTCAGATTTCATCGTACCTTGCACACTTTCAAGACACCCTGTGCCAGATGCAGCAAAGCAGCCCCAAAACATTACTGAGCCTCCTCCATGTTTCACCGTAGGGACAGTGTTCTTTTCTTCGTATGCTTGGTTTTTGAGTCTATGAACATAGAGTTGATGTGCCTTACCAAAAAGCTCCAGTTTGGTCTCATCTGTCCAAAGGGCATTCTCCCAGAAGCTTTGTGGCTACTGTCCCGTGGGTCTTGAACTTCTGAATAATATGAGCCACTGTTGTCACAGGAACTTCAAGCTGTTTAGAGATGGTCTTATAGCCTTTACCTTTAAGATGTTTGTCTATAATTTTTTTTCGGATGTCCTGGGACAATTCTCTCCTTCGCTTTCTGTTGTCCATGTTCAGTGTGGTACACACCTTTTCACCAAACAGCAGGGTGACTACTTGTCTCCCTTTAAATAGGCAGACTGACTGATTATGAGTTTGGAAACACCTGTGATGTCAATTAAATGACACACCTGAGTTAATCATGTCACTCTGGTCAAATAGTTTTCAATCTTTTATAGAGGTACCATCATTTTTGTCCAGCCCTATTTCATTAGTTTGTTTTTTTTAAATAATTATGTTAATCAACAATTCAAAAGTAATGGCTGTTTTTGATTATTTAATTTTCAATAAATTTTTATTTATTGTTACTTTTGTGAGTTTCAAGTGATTTCAGTGAGAATTGTGGGTTTTTCCTTCTTTAACTGAGGGGTACCAACAATTTTGTCCACGTGTGTAAATGTCTCATCCTTGGGTATCAGATACTTCACCAGTGACACCAAGTCATGTCATTAGTGTAGCTGTAAGCTGAGAGGAGGCGGGCATCATGGAAATCAAATGGATCCCTGCAGTGACAGCTGTAGCTGCTACATTAGGAGGTTTAAAGTAAGTGGGAGGAAGTGCAGGAAAATTTGGCAAAATTTATTCTTGTTTTGAGTTATTCAGGCCTGTAAATGACACACACATACAAAAAAAAACACTATTTTAAAATCCGAGCTGAGACAGCAAGGTAGTTAGAGAACAACTGCAAGAGGAACAACGGCAAGAAGACACATCACCAAGTTTACATCTGCCAGGTTTGTTTTGCCTTTTGAAGCTTCAAGTCTGGTGATTTCTACATTTTTATTATTGGAAAATACTATGAATAGACCAAAGTAAACAATGAAATCCACCTACTGTCACCTGTGTCTCAAAGGCCTAATGTGGTTTATTCTTCTGAGCTCCAAAAATAAATAAAAAAAACAACTAATTAATCTGTGGATAAGAAATGCACTACTTTCTGTTTATTGTTAGGCAAAAACAGGTAGTCCAACTCTTTTAAAGTGGTGGCCCAGACTGTGAACTCTGAATCAGATAAATACATTTATTTATTCAGTTGGATCAAGGAGAGACATCAGAATATATTTCTTGCATCATTTTAATGCTAAGTCTGTGTGAATTGTAGCATCAGTTTCCGGTTGTTAGCGGACAGGAGTGATAACCGGTGTGGTCTGTGCTGCTGCAGCCCAACTTCTTCAAGGTTCTACATGTTGTGTGCTCAGAGATGCTATTCTGCATTCCTTGGTTGTAATGAGTGGTTATTTGAGTTACTGTTGCCTTTCTATCATCTCCAACCAGTCTGCCCATTCTCCTCTGACCTCTCACATCAACAACACATTTTCATCCGCACAAATCATAGTTGCCACACCAGCTCCCTTCTAATATGAACAGTATCCTGTCAGTCTCCCATCTTTTAAATTTGCTATTAATCCTGTTTTAAATAAAACTACGTATTTGTTGGATATTTTTTAAAGATGTCTACAGAACCAATAAGTTTTAGCTTAAAAGAGCTTTGTGGTTTATTTCAACCTGGCAAAAATTCTAATGTCATGAATGTCAGGATCATGTTAACTTTGAACTCATCTTCACCTTCCCTGAAAGGTTTCAAGGAAATGAATACAGTTGCATAAAACAGCCTAAAAATAACACTTAGCAGGGCATTTAACATGAGCTCAATGTAGCTTTCCAAAGAAAGCAGATTTTTATATGAATTATAAACATTTCTTTCAATCTGACTGAAGGTAAACAGAAATTAGCTGCCTTGAAATGACCTGTTACCAGTCGCAGTACTAATCTCCATTCAACAATACTTGAAGGCTGAGATCATCACCATCATATTTGTGTATGTTGATGTCTTTTTGTGTGTGAGGCTGACTTTTGTTGTAATAATAGAGGAAGAAATAAAGACCCAACTCTGGAAACTGGTAGTGGTCCTGTACTCACTGTTCTGCTGGAGACAAAGGGAAATCTGCTGCTGCAATGAGTGGGACGTGTTGATGGTAAAGTTGGAAAAGTTCCATGTGTCTATTGCATGGATGAGAGTGATCTTAGCTGTTAGAAACATTTTAGACTTGTGGTAGACTTCTTGTTATGTAACTCTAAAATAAATGTGGGAAAAAGTTGACTTTTACATCAATTTTTGCCCCAGGGTTGCTAAAATTTTTATCATTTGCAGCGACTTCCTATTTTAGGGGTTTGTAATTAATTCCTGTGAGAATGAACCTCTTTTAATTCAAAAATGATCCTTCTGATATACCCACTCGATCCTTCAGGGGGTCACAGGGGTACTGGAGCTCATCCATGCTGATACTGAGCAAGACAACTAGTCACCATTCCACTGTAAAGCCAACACAGAAGGGAACGCACATGGCACATGGACAACAGCCAAACTGCAGGTTCAAGCACACAACTTTCTTGTTGTGAGACAAAACTGCAAACCATTTTGGCCCCACTGTGTAACAAAAACCATGAAAATTAATCTGGAGATGTTATAAACTTTACACAAAACATACATTTGTGGTAAATGTGCTGCAAGCAGTAAGCATTCAGGCCAACTTGCCATGAATTTTCCACTCAATAAAATTTGCACATGAACATATGTGGGTCAACATTGCCAAAGATGAACTACAACTGTCTGCCAGAAACCTGGAAAACAATGAATAATACTATTATGATCAGAAATTGAGTCAACATGTATGTACTGTTCATTTACTGCGTGGGTGAAGCCTTCGGTATTGATCAACAGCCGTAGGCAACTTTCATATAGAGAGTTGTAAAAAAAAAAATAATAAAAAAAAAAGTCCATAAAAACCATCATAAAAAATGTTGTGCCACATAATGAGTGAGGCCTGTTTGAAAGCTGGAGCTCACAACCTGATCTGCCAGTTCTCTGAGAAGTGTTCTGATAACACGTGTCATAATTTACCACTCATACAAATCCCCTTGACTCGCATTCATATTATTAAAGCCCTGCAGCAAGATGCGACTCATTGGTTTTACACTTTCACATCTCAATAAATTTTGCTGCATGGTTATTGGCTGTGACTGCAGTCCCATGTGGGTGATAACAGTGCTGCGACGGGTTGATAGAGGACTTAAAAGCAAAGCAGAGCTACTGTACATTGCCACTATTTTAAATGAGAAGACGGGTTTGTGTAGAAAAAAATCAGCTAAAGCAATTACCACATTATAATTACCTGCACTTTCATATAAATAAATGTCAGCTTTCCAGCTAATGGCTTCCATTCATTATAAGATTAACCTATTGGAAAGAGCAGTCATTTTGAAGGCTGTGGATTGCAGCCCAGTTGTTCTCAGTATGATGTTCATAATGCAAGCAAAGTGTCAGCATTCAGTACCAAACAAATAATGTTTCCTTTATGTAGTGAGATAGAAAGCAAGGTTGCAGATTAGGATGTTCGATGGATGTGTTGAATCCACATTGTTGTGTCAAACATTTTTCCCCATACGTTATCCAAATGTTTTAAATGTGCAAACTTTTAGCATTTTTAAGCATGTCTCTTAAAAACTGTCAAACATCAGCTTCTTATTAGTTACGAAAATGGCTCGGCTGTGAAACATTTTCCAGTTCATACAGCTGGTTCTTGAGTGCTTTAAATGCATAAAAGAACAATTCATTATTGAGTGTTTTGAAAAAAACATCCTCAAATCCCCACATTTGAGAATGACATGGTTTTTGCTAAACGTCAACCTTATTCATGCAAAAATAGTAGCACTGAATGTTCGCTAGAGTTTTCAATACAGGGTTTGTAGCTTATCTAGAGTAATTGCAACAACAGTTGTTTTTAGTTTTTTTTGCTTTGAGGGGCAAAACATTTACAGACCCCTCCAGTTTCAACTGTTGTCTAATAGGGTTTTCAAAAAAAAAAAATAAATGGAAAAGTTATAAAATTATATTCACTGAATGCAAAATCAAGAATGTATGAATATGCAAATATCTTTAATTTCATAAGTTTATCTATTGGACATCTTTCCTCCTCGACTCGACAATGGGTGGCATTTAAACTAGTCAAGATTTCACAAAAATCATGCTCAAGTGTTAAACTGACACTTAAGGTGCTCACAGAACAGAAAATAGCCTCAAACTCAAACTTTGCACATACTGTACACTGCTCATCCAGTATTTTATTGAATCACTTTTAGCTCTGAGAAAGACACACATTGCCCGTGGCATTGTTTTGATAAGCTTCTGCAATGTCACAGCATTTATTTCTGTCCAGAGACTCATTAGTTTTAGACCAAGATCTTACATTGATGATGGGAGAGTTGGACCACTGCACAAAATCTTCTCCAGAGCATCCCAAAGATTCTCAGTGGGGCTGAGGTCTGGACTCTGTGGAGGACAATCAATGATGCCTCACACTCCCTGAACCACTCATTCTCAGTGTGAGCCCCATGAATGCTGGCATCATCATCTTGGAATGCTTGTGTCATCAGTGAAGAAAAACTCCATTGATGGACAGACCTGGTCATTCAGTATATTCAGATAATCAGCTGAATATACTGAATCTTTGGAAATATAATGGTGCTGAACCTGACCAACCCCATGTCATAACCCTGACCTCTATAGACATGTAGGCACTAGGTATGATGAATGCGTCACTTCATCCGCTTCTCTTCTTACCCTGATGTGCCCATCACTCTGGAACAGAGTAAATCTGGACTCATCAGACCACATGACCTTCTTTCATTACTTGAGAGTCCAATCTTTATGCTCCATAGCAAATTGAAGCCTTTTTTTCTGATTAGCCTCACTGATCAGTGGTTTTCTGAGAGCTGCACAGTTGTTTAGTCCCAGTCTCAGGAGTTTTCTTCGCATTGTGTGTGTGGAAATGCTCTTACTTTCACTATTAAACACAGCTGTGAGTTCTACTGTTGATTTCCTATGATTATCTAAGAGTTTGTTCCGACAACATTTGTTCCTCGAAGATGATAGTTCACCACTATCCTTCAGGTTTTAATAATGCATTGGATGGTTCTAAACCTGATTTTAGTAGTTTCCGAAATCTCCTTAGTTGTTTTCTTTGCTTGAAGCAGGTCAATAATTTGACCCTTCTGAGACAGATTAACATCCTTTCAACGACCACAGGATATGTCTTCCTACATGGTTGTTTCAGAAATGAGAAGCTCCTCACTGCATCAGCTAGGGTTAAATAAATTGTTGTTTGCTGAAACATATTCATCACTGCAGTAATTATCCAATGGAAGGCTCTAACCTATTTGTTTACTTAAAATCCAAAAGTCTAAAGTTTCTTCTTCTTCTTAAGCCTTTGAACCCCTAGAGGGGCATAAGCCATTCACAACAGTCTGCCAGCATCCACGGTCCTGGGCGATTCGCTCCAACTCTCCCCAGGTGCAGCTGGTCTGCTTGGCGTCCGCCTCCAGGTCTCTTCTCCAGGTGTTCTTTGGTCGGCCTCTCTTTCTCTTCCCCTGAGGATTCCAGGCCAAGGCCTGGCGTGTGATGTTTGTTGATGGTTTCCTCAGGGTATGCCCTATCCATCGCCATCTTCTTCTCCTGATCTCTTCTTCTGCTGGCATTTGGTTGGTTCTCTCCCAGAGATCGGCATTACTGATGGTATTTGGCCAGTGAATCTTTAGGATTCTTCGTAGGCATGAATTAATGAAGGTCTGAACTCTCTTGATGGTGGTCTTTGTTGTTCTCCACATCTCTGCTTCATACAGAAGGACTGATTTGACGTTGGAGTTGAAGAGGCGGATTTTGGTGCGAGATGTTATAAGGTTGGATCGCCAGATGTTCTTTAGGATTATGAATGCTGCTCTTGCCTTCCCGATGCGGGTCTTAACGTCTGCATCTGTTCCTCCCTGCTGGTTGATAACGCTCCCAAGGTAGGTGAAAGTCTCGACCTCTTCCAGGTTGTTGTCTCCCAACTTCACCACTTCTCTACTGGAGGCGTTGATTTTCAGGATCTTGGTCTTGTTGGGGTGGATCCGGAGGCCGACTTGGGAGGCATGGGAGGCTAGTCTTGTGGTCTTATTCTGCATCTGTTTTTGATTGTGGGAGAGCAGAGCGAGATCATCAGCAAAGTCAAGGTCGTCCAGCTGAGTCCAGAGGGTCCACTGGATGCCGTCCCTCTGTCCATCCGTTGTCTGCCTCATCACCCAGTCAATGGAGAGGAGAAACAGGAATGGTGACAGAAGGCACCCCTGACGAAAGCCGGTCATCACTTCGAAGCGATGCGTCAACTGGCCTCCATGAACAACCTGACACGCCATTCCCTTGTAAGACTCCTTGATGATGCGTGTCAATTTGGCTGGGATCCCATAGTGTCGGAGGAGTTGCCACAGGGTGTCACGATGAAGACTGTCAAAGGCCTTGAGGAAATCCACAAAGTTTAAGTACAACGAGGAATTCCACTCCAGGGACTGCTCGACTATGATGCGTAACGTGGCGATCTGGTCGATACATGATCTGTCCCACCTGAAGCCCGCCTGGTGATCCCGGAGCCTGACATCCACTGCGTCCCTCATCCTCTCCAACAGAATTCGATTGAACACCTTCCCCGGCACTGACATGAGTGTGATGCCTCTGTAGTTCTCACAACTGCTGAGGTCACCTTTCTTGGGCAACTTGATAATGTGTCCATCTTTCCAATCTGTTGGTGTTTCTTCCTGTTCCCAGACCTTCACAAAGAGCGGTAGTAGCATGTCGGCTGTTATCTCTACGTCTGCCTTGAGGGCTTCTGCTGGAATTCCATCTGGGCCAGCTGCCTTGCCGTTCTTCATCTTCTTGATGGCGCGGATAATTTCTTCTCTAGTTGGTGGATCGCAGTCTATGTCGATGTCAATCTCTGCTTCTGCTATGTCTGGAGGGTTCTCAGGAGCTGGTCTGTTGAGGAGTTCCTCAAAATGTTCCGCCCATCTCTCTAATAGTTGTTCAGAGTCTGTGATGTTTTGTCCCTGTTTATCTTTGACCGGTCGCTCTGGTCTGCTGTACTTGCCTGCTAGCTTCTTGGTTGTCATGTACAGGTCTTTCGTATTTCCATGATAGGCTGCTTCTTCTGCTTCTTGCGCCAGGCTGTCTATATAATTCAATTCAATTCAATTCAATTCAATTTTATTTATATAGCGTCAATTACAGTCAAATCGTCTCAAGACGCTTTACAGAACCCATATGCCTCGCATATAGTCTCGCTTATCTTTCTTCACGCTCCTCTTCACTTCTTTGTGGGCTTCTGTATACTCTGCTTGGGCTGCTGCTTTGCCGGCTCTTGTACGCCTCACATTGACTCCTTCTTTCTTGAGTCTTCTTGCTTGGATCTTCTGGAGGGTGTCTACTGAGATCCAGTCCTTGTGTTGGTTCGTCTTTGGCCCGAGCACTTCCTGGCATGTTTCTGTGAGTGCTTCTTTTGTTCCTTTCCAAAGGTCGTGGGCATTGGTGTCATTGGTGATAAGCTCCTGCAGTACCTGGAATCTGTTCCTCAGGGTCACGGTGAAAGTTCCCTGTATTGTCTGATTTTTCAGTAGGTTGATGTTATACTTCGTCCTGCCTGCTGCCTACTTGTCCATTCTCTTCAATCTCAGCTTGAGTCTTGCAGTCAGAAGATGGTGGTCTGATGCTGCGTCTGCTCCCCTTCTCACTCGTACGTCTATGAGAGAACGCCTGAACTTCTTGGTAATACAGAAGTGGTCTATTTGGTTTTCCGTAATATGGTCAGGCGATACCCAGGTGGCCTTGTGTATTCTCTTGTGGGCGAAGATGCTGCCTCCAATGACAAGGCCGTTCAGTCCACAGAGGTCAGCAAATCTCTCTCCATTCACGTTCATTTCTCCGAGGGCATGTTGTCCCATCACTTCCTCGTAGCCTCTATGTCTGATCCAACCTTCGCATTAAAGTCCCCCATCAGGATGTTGATGTCCTTGTCCTTCAGCGTGTCCAGAATTGCCTGTAGTCGATTGTAAAACTGATCTTTGTCTTTGTCGTCATGGTCGTTGGTGGGCGCATAGCATTGAATCACGTTCATCTTGATGTTCTTCTTCTTGGTCGTGAAGGATGCTGTTATTATCCTTGAACCGTGTGCTTCCCACCCTATCAGAGCTTTCTGTGCTGTTCTTGAAAGCATGATTGCTACGCCTTCCGTGTGCGCTGCGTTCTCTTCTTCGTGTCCTGAGTACAACAAGAGTTCGCCGCTAGCCAGTCTTTTTTGTCCAGCCTGCAGCCACCTCGTTTCACTCAGTCCTAGCAGGGCGATGTTATATCGGCGCATCTCTGCTGACACTTGTGCTACCTTCCCTGCTTCATACATGGTCCTGACGTTCCATGTAGCGATGGTAGTGGTCTTACTGGGTGATAGAAGGGCTGTCGGCACTGAAGTGTCCTTTCGGCTTTGGCCCCTGCGCGTCATACATCCTGCAGGAGCAGGACCTTCCTCTCCCAGAACCGGAGTTCTTTTTCTTGGGCTGTTGTGAATGCTTCTGTAGCAAAAAGTTTTTTCCGGGGTGAGGGTGCTGACCCCACGCCCAACCTTCCCGGAAGGACCGGGTTTCTTATTCGAAGTTGTCCCTCTCCTAGATGAATTGCCTGCCTGAGCTAACGAGTTCCATCTACCCGGGCATCCAGTGCCAGAACCCCTGGTGGGTGAAGGGTGAAGTGCTCTTAGTCTAGTCTCTACCCGTCGACCAGTCCGGCATGGGTGGCCCTGCCAGGAGACAAATCTCCTGCCGGCATAGCTCTTGGGGTCACTGAGGCACGCAAGCTTCCCAACCACGACAAGGTTGCACTTCCTCTGGGAAGTCTAAAGTTTCAGCAGTGGCTAAAAGCTAAAGGACAAGTTGTGGAACACTAAAGCACAGCTTGGAGTTTCTGAATGCACTGACTTCTTTATGGCTGTGAAGATCTACACTGGTGGAAAAAAAGTTTGCAGAGACCCGTAAGATTTTGCACGTCTCAAATATTATCACAAAATATTTATGTAAAAACCTTTTTTGTGTTTCAAAAAGTGTGGCTGCATTAGACAGACACAGACAAATATAAACATTATTTTTTTAAGCTAGTCTTTACGAGGAAAATAAACAAAATTGAATTCTTGACAGTTTCAATGTCAGTTTTCAACATTTTCAGACCTGCCAACCTTGGCGAAATATTTTGAGTACCACTTAATCTCACACACGCACACACACGCACGCACGCACACAGCTCACGCTCATGTCGATAGGAAAAAAAACTCTTGGTGCTTATTTCCCCGATATGACATCGTATTTTCAACGTGAAAGTAACATTATTAACAGTACATATTTGCCAAAAGACACACACGTACACTCATGCGTGCACACACACACACAGAGACACACACACCATTTTACTGTTTTAACCACCAGCTGCTGCGGGTGGGGGCACGGGAAAACGGGGAGAGAGGCGGAGGGAGGCAGAGGACAGGAGAGAGTGGGCCAGCAAGGGTTCAGCAGACTCGTTATTCTCCGCTACTCTATGATGATTGGTTGGAATTGCACCACTACACTGCTGCATCATGTTGTCAGGCATGAATATTGCAAGTCCACATTTCTAACAGCACTCACAGATGTCTGCAGCTTTTTGAGTAGTTTAACTCATTCGCTGCCATTGACGTCTATAGACGTCAATTAAAATCCGAACGTTCGCTGCCAATGACGTCTATAGACGTCAATCATGTTTTTTGACTGGGGGTGCTGCAGGATAGTCTGTCGGAGCTTGTCGGTGAAAATCCTGGAGTTTTGGAACGTGAGAGTGTTGCGGTGGGGCAAAAGAATGACAAAGACAGTGACCATGGTGGGGCGACAGCAAAAAGTGCCGTTGCCAACAGCCGCTGGCGATCAAAGCCGTGCTAGTTTTCGGTTTCGGTTTGGCCACCACCGCTCTCTTGAGCTCATCTGACGAAGCCGAGTCAGATGAGTTTAGAGAGAGCACACACACACACACAGACACACACACACACACACCTAAAAATAGATTTTTTATATTTTGTAAGATGTATTGTTCTGAACCAAAATGTTGACTTGTGTTGTTTGTTTGTAAATAAATGATTTAGCTAACAAAAGGTTAAAAAGTTGACCTCAAAATGCTTTTTCCGAGTTGTTTTTGTTGTTTCATATAAGTAAACAACTGTTCAGTTGTGTGGGATGTCACTAAACCAAAAAATAAAGGCTAAGGCTAAAGGCTAGCCCCTTCAAACCACCACTCCCGACCATCTTTCTCTCCGATGCAAGGTCAATCCGTCATAACCGTAGAGGAAGAAGGATCACGAAAGAGGGGGGGGGTGGTGAATAGAGATGGTTAGAGGTCACTTGCAGATACTTCACTCATTTAAACTTCCTTCAGCAGTCAGCCATTATTGCTAAAGTCTGCTAAAGTCTAAAGTCTGCTTGGTGTAATTTGGGTGAATAAGAGTACCACTGTGAAGATGGAGGCAAAGAAAGTTTTCACATTACCTCTTTACTGTTGTCTAATGAAGATATTACTTGCAATATCACTTGGAGAAACACTGGATATTTCACTCATCTATAAGCTATGTAATTACATGATGGACAAATTATAGTGACTACACACATTAAAATGGAATGATTAATCCATTTAATCTCACCACAAATGGCAGCTTTATTGAAATACTGACTATCTATTGGCCATTAGGTGACTGATACTGACACTCGGCAGGCCTAAGCTCAGTTACCTGCCACAAAGCTGAACGGATAACAATATGATTTATTATCACTCTCCCATTGTGGTTTTTTAAATTGTGCATCAGTGGAATGATTTAGACAGATCTGTATCAGCTATTTGCTCAGGATGGACTGTGGGTTTAGAGAAGGGAACATAAAAGGAACTTCAGAGACAGAGATCAATACTGTGTCAGTGATGTAAAAATACTTTGTCAGTATTTTCTCTGAGGCTGGTGGTAACTGTTGAGTTACAGGGCGAACTGCAGACCGAAAACATTCTCCGAAGACAACATTTTTCACTCGTGTCAACTCAGTACAATTGCAGTCTCATTCCAGGAGCCTTTGTTGAATTCATTTCCTTTCTGGCTCCTCATTGGACACACACCGATACTCCCTACACCTCGCCATCTCAGTTTCCCCAAGCATAATGACGTGTGACAGGATGAGACTACCTTCTGGCATTTTTTACTAAGAAACTTTGTCAAGGAAAAAGTAAAGTTTTCAGGTATGCCCACTCAGTGAGGTGCATTTTCCCAGCTTCAATTTTGTGCACACATGACAGCAGCAACCCAGAGTCCTGCAGCTAAATACATGAAAAACTACTTTTTCTGTAACAAAAGCTACCCCGTTCTTCTTCCACCAAATCCAATTTACTCTTCTCCAAACCACTCCACTGACTCTACTCTCTCTCCACTAACTTTTAGTATTATAATGTATACATAGCAAATCAAATAGAAAAGAAAAAGTTTGGTAGACAATAAACACACAAAAATACCAGGATTTACCAAATCTCCAAGAAAAAATGTTTTTTATCAAGAGAAAATTGGAGCATATTATTAAAAAAAATTAAATATTGGATTTTCAAGAGGCAACAAACATTCTTTATAAAACCACCCATAACTTGTTTATGGTTTCAAGCAGGATTTTATATTCAGCAGCAGGCTCCTGACGGATTATTAGGCTCATTATAGCACCACACAGCTCAGCTTTTTTATGTTTTTAAAAAACCTTTTGGTGTACAGGTTCAGTGTCACCATCAGGTTGAGTTTCTTCAGACACTGCAACAATTTTCTGCCATAGTTCAACTTGTTCATTGAAGCAATGAGATTCTTCCCAGTAAGTATGGTCAGTGAGTTGGTCTATGTAGGTAAGTGATGGCCTTCCAATGTAACTTTGGCCATGAGTTGGTTTCCACAAAAGAATTTGACTGACAGGCTCATGCTTGGTTCTTCAGCAATGTCCAGAGTTCAGTGTACTGAGGTTTAGCTAATGCTTACATGCCCAGTACCTGTGAAAAGGCTGGACACAGTTACCCAAGAGTTTCAAAAGTGTATTTATCTCAAACAGTTCCGCACCAACAAACAGTAAATCTGATCAAATGTAATGAAATGTTAATATTTTTGGTTCATCAATGTAGCTTTTGTTTGCATTGGTAACAGCAATATGTTAACCATCTTCATGATGTTGTTACATGAAATAGTTTTCAATTAAGAGGTGATTCATGTCAAAAGTTACATGTGGAATTTTTGTCTTATTTGAAACCATTAGCGGGCGGCTGTGGCTCTAGTTTTTAAGGAGACCTGGCTCACCGATACAACTACAGAGAAGCTATTAGCCTAGCAGGGCTAAACTACTCATTGGGCAGACAGGAGCAACATCTCAGCGGTAAGACACAGGGAGGTGTCATTATCTACACAAATAACAGATGGTGTACAGACTCAAAAAAAAGACTGGCATACACTGTTCTCTGGACATTGAGGTTTTGGCAGTTAAATGCCGGCCCTTTCACCTCCCACGGGAATTCTCTGTTATTTTCATAATTGCTGTCTACGTTCCCCAGACGCAGACACCAAAGTAGCCATGGACACACTCTGCCACTACTTAAACGATGAGCAAACCACTTACTCAGAAGGAGTATTCATTGTTGCTGGGGACTTTGACCAGGCAAACATGAAGACAGTTTTACCAACATGTAGATTGTGCAACTCGATGAGCGAACATACTGGATCATGTCTAGATTAACATCAAAGGAGCATTCAAAGCAGCCCCTCACCCCCACCTTGGCTCATCAGACCACGTCTCTGTTATGTTAACCCTAGCATACAGGCCTCTGCTCACCAGAGCAAAACCATCCTCAAAACTGGTGAGAGTTTGACCAGAGGGAGCCATGACAGCACTGCAGGGCTGCTTTGAGTGTACTGACTGTTCTGTGTTCAGTGAGGCAGCTACCATTAAATCTGTCACAGACTACAAAACAGACATTCATTCCTGTGATGAACTAAATAAATAATTCTTTTGGACGGTTCAAAGCACTGAATGACACCTCAGCAGCGAAGGCCACCCCTCATCCTGAAGAGCAGGCATTGTGCCTGAAGCTAGGTGATGTTCTTCGGACTCAATCCCAGGATAGCTGCAAGCCCAGACCAGATACCAGGTTGTGTACCATCATGATACAAAACCTCAGCACAATCATGAATGACTATCGCCCTGTAGCTCAGTACGTACAACAAGTCTGACACCATCTCAGCGAGCACAGGTGCGCCACAGGGGTCCGTTCTAAGTCCCCTTCTCTTCACTTTGATGACCCACGGCTGCTGTGCAAAGTTCAGCACAAACTACATCATAAAGGATGCAGATGGCACAACAGTGGTGATTCTCATTCGATGAGAAGGGGGACTACAGAGAGGCGGTGAAGTCCTCTGTGGAATGGTGGAGCAAGAACCAGCTGATCCTGAAAGTGAAAAAAAAACAGAACTGGTGAACCACTTCAGGAAGAAACAGCCAGTGCACACCCCAGTTTACATCATGGACACTGTTGTAGAAATACTGCAGAACACCAAATACCTTGAGGTGCGTGTGGCTAAGGATCTCACCTGGTCTCTGCACACCTCTTCCATCACCGAAAGGCTCATAATAAGAATAACACATACTGGCAATAAAAACATGGGAGAAATGTTTTCAAGGCACCAATGCTGATCTGGTTACCACTGCTGTTTGCAACACCAAGGTCATAACAGCAAGGACACAGGAAGGGGCATCAGCGTGATGGCTACCACAGGCTTCTGAAGCCAGCATCAGTGCCAGTCAGAGCTGTTGATCTCTGCAGGGGTCTGAACGACTGATTTTCAAAAGTGTCCCCCTTTGAAAGGTGGAATTCAAAATGAGAAAGTGAAAGCACAAGGCTAGTGAAGGACTGCTGCTTAGTTAGAAGAAAAAGAAAGAAACCATCTTTGTGCTTTTGTTGGAGATGGAACAGATGGTTAATGCACTGTGGTAAAGCATGTCTAACTTTCTACTGTTAAGTACTCTCATAACAGAAAGTGAATCATCTCATGTCTCTGGAACAAAGGTAATGCTCTGTGAAGTGTGCCCCTAAGCAGGAAACCATCAGCTCCTGATGTTAAAGAGCACTCCAGTAATTTCTCTAGTATAAAGTGAAAAGAAAGGCCAAAATGGGTAGAGGGTGTTATCATGACTTCTTGTCCCTAATATGCACTCTAAGTTTCCAAAACATTTACCATTAAAGCTTCAGTATGCTTGTTTCTTTCCAGTTTGTTTCTTTCTGGCTTCTTCCCTGATCTCTCTGAGTATTCTGCAGTCATGAAAGGTCACTATTGTCATTCAGTAACTATCTCATCAGACATAAATCTGAGAGAATGTAAATGGTACAGAAGTTAGCTGGGATGTGTAGCCATGATGTCAACACACTGTACCCTTGCTTTTATACCATAACCCAGCTCCAAATGGTGGCCAATCTGGCAAAGCTGTCAGCCAGCTTGTTGCCGATGTGTCTGACTGCTCATGTTTGTCGCCCCATTACAAGATATCCAGAATTATGTCAGAGAGTACAAAATTGTTGTAGCTATCTGAAGAGATGATTGAAGTAAAACAACAACTGGACATTAGTAAGTCCTGTGTCTTCCTCCAATGCCTTCATCCGTGCTTTGCTGTCGTTCAGGTGGTGGTTGATACATGTTGACCAGACTGTCCAGTCCAGTAAACTGTTGAAGGATGCTCTTACGATGAAAGGCACCATCAAATGCAGCTCAGCAAAGGATAAGGTGAAGGATAAGATTGCTAGACAAGCTCATCAGCGAGGAGTTTGTGGAAAACGAGAGCTTTACTTAGAATTTGTTGGAACTTCTGCTTTTGTTGCTATGACATGGTCATAACTATGGCAGTACCATAATATGTTTGAAAGGCAAACTGCCTCTGCCTCCTGGTCAAAGGAAGTGAGGAGTACTTGCCATAGTTTCTGGTGCGTATTTTCGTTATACTAAATCTAAACTGTTAGTTTTTAATTACATAAGGACAAATATGTTACTGTTAGAAATAATGGAGTTCTTGTAAAATGATGCAATACAATTTTTAGTCATTTGACATTTAAGTGATATTGCACACTGGTGTACTCCTGCCTATTGTATAATTTTTCTGAGACTGTTCTCTTGCAGGGCTGCACAGTGACTTGGTGGCTAGCACTTATGCCTTGCAGCTAGAAGATCCCCGTTTCATGTTCCCACCTACTCAAAACCTTTCTTTACATGTTCTATCTGAGCGTGCTTAAGTTCTCTCCGCGTAATCTGGCTTCCTCTAAATAACATGCTCAGGTTAAATGGTAACTCTAATATTGTCTGTAGGTGTGAGTGTGGTTGCTTGTCTCTAGGGTATTCCCTGCCTTCACCCTAAGTCAGCTGGGAGAGGCTCCAGCCCCCCTGCGACTCTAATGAGGATTAAGCGGTGTATAGATGATTGATGGATTGATTGATGGATGGATGGATATTTTCTTGCGACTAAGATCTGGTTACACTCTGAGATTCTGCAGGTGGAGGCACAAAAGATCTTAAGAAGGAACTGTATATTTCTTTGATTCTTACAATGATTTTGCACACAACCACCACACATCTCTGGCAATAGGCTACCGCCCTAAGTGGATAGTTTTAGGTTTTGAATGTCAGTCTTACATATTATCCTTTGAAGAAAGCCTACAAGCACTCTTAATGTCTCTGTAATGGTTTAAAAAATGCCAGTCAGAAAACAAACACAAAATCACACCCACTGCGAGAATGCACACCTCAACCTCTTCCAATTGCTAACATCCTCATTTGCCCCAAAGTCTATGGGGTAATGAAAAAACATGAACAACACTTTAAACATTAAAAATCAGTAGCCTGAAGGGGGGGGGGGAATCATTGACTTTATTCAAACTTGGTGGAACTGCATAAAAACTTATCGATAAAGTGATTTGAGTTTGATTACGGCAAATGCTGGCATGCTGTTGGAGCAGTACTGCACGTTAAAGTCGCAGGAGACATCCTTAGAGAAAACAGGGGAAATTCAATAAAAATGGCCTGACCTTTTCAGAGTAAATGCAGCCAAGTAGCAGATCGTTGCTGCTTATTTCCCTGCCACTCTGGGGCTTTAACAGAGCAGGTGCTCTCAGTAGAAAAAAGTGGTAACAAATGCCTTCTAAATTAAAGTGTAATGGAAATGACTAGGATTTCACAAATTAAAGTTAGTTTGTGGTCATAGCCAGCACTATGTAGACAGCGAAAACATTGCTGAACTATTTAATTCGGTTGCCATACTGATTGTTTCTAGGTGACTATTCCTTTAATATCTCTGCCTGGATTAAACTACTCTGAAAAAAAAAATGCAAATTTGAGCAGGACTGACTTTTGTGAGAAATCCAAGCAGTGCTGAACTGCACTTTACCATGAAAGGTATTTTACTGGCTTGGAAGGCTTTAGAAATACAGACATTCAATTCAGTGGCTGCTAATACTCACCTTTATATCATGTTCATTGAAAAACTGATCACAGAATGCATTAATCCGACACTGGCAGCGTCACTGTGCTGCTGTTACAAGCAGAATGTCTCTCTGGCATCAAAGACACCGGCCTTCTGATCGCTGCCTGTGATTTAGACAGAACCCCAGCGTTGTGGCTTCATCGCCACTCATCCCAAACGGGAGTCATTTACTGGCACATGGCATCACGCCGGAGAAGGGTGTATGAGGAGGAGAATTTGTCGGTAATAGATTTGTGCCGCCATGCCTCCTCGACTCCAGCAGCTGAAAAATTTTCTCAATTAAATTTCTAATTTCAGCAGGGTAATCAGGTCAGGACCATCTGACTTCATTATCGAGAGCAAAGCTTGTTATTAAAATCAGTCAGATGAAGACTTGATTCACAGTCGTCACGTTGAGATTCTCTTCCTTGAGGTTGGAGGAGAAACGATTGCTAACAGATGGATTCTTTCACATCTGCAAAAACTATAAATAAAGTAGAGCAGTTGATACATAACCAGCACCACATATTCAACATCTTTTGTAAGATTATGCACTAAGAAATGAAACATTTTACAGTAGGGCCAAGATGAAAATGCGCAAGGCAAGACAAGATGAAAGGAACATTTAGGAAATACAATTATTATATTCACACATGTTCAATTTCTAAAATTAATGACATCAAAATGTTGGAGGAGATGCGATGAAACAGCCACATGCAAGAATTACAGTCACTGGCCACTTAATTAGGTACACCTGTTCAGTTGATTGTTAACACAAACAGCTAATCAGCCATCACATGGTAGCAACTCATTGGATTTAGGCATGTAGACGTGGCCAAGACAGCTTGATGAAGTTCAAACTGAGCATCAGAATGCAGAAGAAAGGGGATTTAGGTGAATTTGAATGTGGCTTGGTTGTTGGTGATAGATGGGCTGGTCTGAGTGTTTCAGAAACTGTTAATCTATTGGGATTATGATTCACATCCAAATATAGGGTTCACAGAGAATGGTCAGAAAAAGAGAAAATATCCAGTGAGAAGCAGTTGTGTGGACAAAAATGCCTTGTTGATGTGAGAGGTTAGAGGAGAATGGGCAGACTGGATGGAGATGACAGAAAGGCAACAGTAACTCAAAAAGCCACTGGTTACAACTAGGGAATGTAGAATATCATCTCTGAATGGACAACACGTCCAGTCTTGAAGAGGATGGGCTACAGCAGCAGAAGACCACACCAGGTGTCACTCCTGTTAGCTAAGAACAGGGAACTGAGGCTACAATTCACACAGGCTCACCAAAAATGGACAACAGAAGGTTGTAAAAGCGTTGCCTGGTTTGATGAGCCTACAGTTTAGCTGTGACATTCAGAAGGTCAGAATTTGGTGTAAACAACATGCAAGCATGGATCCATCCTGTCTTGAGTCAACGTTTCAGGCTGCAGGTGGTGTAATGGTGTGTGGGATATTTTCTTCGCACATTTTAAGCCCCTTAATACCAACTTGAGCATCATTTAAATGTCACGTCCTACCTGAGTATTGTTGCTAACCATGTCCATCCCTTTATGACCACAGTGAACCATCTTCTGATGCTACTTCCAGCAGGATAATGCTCCATGTCACAAAGCTCAAATCATCTCAAAATGGTTTCTTGAACATGACAATGAGTTCAGTGTACTCCAATGGCCTAAACAGTCACCAGATCTCAATCCAATAGATCAACTTTGGGATGTGGTGGAACGGGAGATTGGCATCATGGATGTGCAGCGGACAAATCTGCAGCAACTGCGTGATGCTATCATGTCAACATGGACCAATATCTCTGAGGAATGTTTCCAACAACTTGTTGACAGTATGACAAAGAATTAAGGCAGTTCTGAAGGTAAAAGGGGGTCCTACCTTTCACTAGCAAGGTGTACCTAATAAAGTGGCCAGTGAGTGTAGATTTCTATACAAGTGAACTACATTTTCATTTACGTTTGGAAAGAGATATATTTTTGAAGTTTTAGGGGGCATTTCAGGTAAGAGTATGAATTTATTGCTCAGTTATACGTAGAAGAAATGATTTCACGATGAGAAATGTCCTGAACAATGTAGAGAATTAATACGCCTCGGAAAGTGAAGCAACATAGGGATTTAGCATTGCATTTTCTCCAAATGAAAATAAAACGGTGTAAAAAATTTGGTTTAAGTGTTCATAAACAAACAATATGTCAGTACACAGACTGTTCTAAGCTTCAGTGAAATCCCATTTCTGCACCTCTGATTGCAGACATGAATGCATTATTCACATGCAGATAATATTGAGACAATAATGGCCCGCAACTTGTCTCCGCTGATTTAATATTGTCGTGAAGCTCAGCAGCTTCCAGCCTTCAGCACCTGAGCTGAGAGTAAGCCTCATAATCTTTGCTGCACCACCTGTGCTCATGCAAAGATACTGAGCCTGTTCACATTTCCAGATCCATACAGCCACAGCTCTCACCTCCCTGCCTCCTCCACTCTGGGGCACAACATACCCAGAGGAAGCACATTATTGATGCTCTCGGATCTGCCCTTTCATGTGTTTGTGTGTGTTTTTCTCCAGCTTCCAAACCATGTTTGCATGAGGAGGATGATGCAGAGACCATAGCAAAAACAGGAAGTTTTGCCAGAGGGGGTTGGTATAAACAGGTTTCAGGTAATATTAAATCAGGGGGCTAGTAGAGCGGTTTCGAAGGATGAATTTAAGTGAATGGAATTTAGGTTCAGTGGAAGAACAGAAAAATAGGTATAAATGTGTCTGCTGATGCGAATCCTGCACATGCTGCATGAGGGTGATGGTGTCTCAGCGGCAGCAACCTCATGACAAAAAGGTGAGAGAGGCTTTGATGAGAATCAGCCAGCTTTCATGTGAAGCCAGAGGGGAACAGAGCCCTGGGAGTACAGCTCATCTATCTCTGCTATAAGGAGAACAGTCGCCTCAGGCACCAAAAGACAGGAGCTCAAAACACACACACACACACACACACACACGCACACACACACACACACACACACACACAGGCATGATTTGTTACACTCTTGTGTTATACTCCACTGACTTATATTTATTCTCCAACTCTTGATCTAAATTCTCCATGCTGTATGACTAACCACTCACCATCACCCGAATCTTAAAATAAGCACACGTTCTGATTCTCAAGTCTAAAATAAGGCATTTCATTGCATTTGAGGGCAGACACACACATTTTACAGTTTCACAAAATGGTTGTTCTAAAATGTTAATTTCCAGTCAGAGGCATCCACCAAATTTTGAAATATTTCTGTAGCATCCTCCATTCTCAAGAGAATTGCCCCCTATTTAACAAGAAAAGCACTCAGACAGCGCAGTATTCCGCCAAGGCTGCTCAGTCTTATGATTTCTGACAGATGACATCTTTAAAAAACTTGTGTTCACAGCAGTAGATTTGTAGTAGGATGACAGTCATGTGATGGTCAGCAGGCAGCTGATGTGTTCATTTGTTGTCATAGTTACAGTGGCACCATGCCACTATCTTGCAATGATATGGAAATCTTTAACAAATTTGTGGATCCAGACTATGCTGGATCACTGGAAAAATCTAATCACTTGATCCTTATGTCATTTCTGACCTTCCCTGAAATTTCATCCTAATATGTCAGTCTGTTTTTGAGTAATGCTGTGAACAGACAGAGAGACAAACTAATGTTGATCATCCATAACTCCACCAAGGCTCTGCTTCCTTGGAGGAGTAACTAGAAAAACACTCAGAGAGTGCAGTACTCTGCCAAGGCTGCTCATTCTTTGTATCATTTCTGACAGATAAGTCCCGATAAGTCCACAGCAGTCGATTTGTGGTAGGATTGCAATCATGTGATCGTCAGCAGCAACTAACGTAGTGTTCGCATATTGTCATAATTAGTGAGGCCGTATCGTGCATCCATGCATTTTCCTCCGCTTATCCGGGGCCAGGTCGCGGAGGCAGCAGGCGAAGCAGGTCGTTCCAGACATCCTCCTCCCTGCGATGCTTTCCAGCTCATCAGGGGGGATCCCAAGGTGTTACCAAGACATATAATCTCTCCAGCGAGTTCTGGGTCTACCCCTGGGTCTCCTCCCAGTGCTCGGAGGATTAGGATTAGGGTCGTGGAGTGCTCAGCTGACTCGGGCAAAGGCAGGGGACACCCTGGACAGGTCGCCAGTCTGTCGCAGGGCTACATATACAGACAAACAATCACTCTTGCATTCACACGTACGGGCAATTTAGTTATCAATTAACCTAAGCATATTTTTGACCTGTGGAAGGAAGCCAGAGAACATGGTGAAAGCCCACGCATGCACAGGGAGAACATGCAAACTCCATGCAGAAAGATCCCGGGAAAGCCGGGACGCAAACCAGGGATCTTCTTGTTGCAAGGCAAAAGTGCTAACCACTACTCCACTGTGCAGCCCACGCCGTATCAGTGATATAGAATCTTTTTATTTGTGGATCCAGACTACAGCTGCATCACAGCCAAAATATAATCAATTGGTCCTTGTGTCATTTCTGACCTTCCCTGAAAATTTGATCAAAATCCATTTTTGGTTAATGTTGCTAACAGACAGACAAACAGTGCCGATAGTCACAGAATTCTGCCGCGTTCCTTGGCAGAGTAAAATAAAATATTTAACAAACAGGGAAATTATTTCAGCATATCCAGTCTAAACCAAACCAACAATTACACTAAGCTGGAATGCTGTGTAGGTTATCTGTAAACAACACTGTAGATGTGATGAATGCTGCTGGTGGGAAACACTCCTAACAACAGGCAACACTGAGGGCAACAGATTTCAAAATAAAAAAAAATTAGAAAAAAAATTCTTGGCAACAAGGTTCTCCACTGGGATTAAAAAAGCAGCACTTTTTCAAGGAGAGAAACACATTTATAATCATACACATGCCCTGCACCGGGGGGGGGGGGCAGAGGTCAACCACACCACAATGTGTTTAGAGCTGGTGCAAACTTCTGCAAGTGGAGCTCTCAGCAGGGCACAAGTGGTTAATAAATATGCTAATTCTGTCAGGCAATTCAAGTGGACACATGAAGTGAATTTTTCTCCTTGGAATTCTTTCAGGGGCAGCATATAAATATCTGTTTGTCTGAAAGCTGATGGATCTCAGAGGTCAACCTCAATTTTACAGATGAAAGCTCAGTTAACCCTCTGAAGCCAAAAACCTGCCAGCAGGGTTCAAACTCGTCTTTTAAAAATGTCTTCTAAATTAGAGAGATTCTGTAAAATAAAACATAATTGGTCATTACAATCAAATACATGCAGCATTACTCAAGAAGTGTATACAGAGAAGGACGTTGTTGGAAGATATGTGAGCATGGCGAAATAAGAGCCATAGATACCCTCCAGTATTGGTCACAGCTGGAAAGTGTTGTACTGTTGATTGCAGTTCTATCCATCGATTATTTATATACCACTTAATCCTTCCAGCTGACTTAGGGTGAAGGCAGGGACACCTTAGACACGCCCCCTTTATTCATCATACAACAATCACACTTACATTCACACCTACGCGAATTTTTAGAGTTACCAGTTAACCTCAGCATGCTTTTGGACTGTGGGAGGAAGCTGGAGTACCCACACTATGCACAGGAAGAACACGCAAACTCCTGCAGAAAGATCCCGGTGGATGCCAGGATGTGAACCAGGGATATTTCTAGCTGCAAGGAAAAAAGTGCTAACCACCAAGTCACTGTGCAGCCCTTATTGCAGTTCTTTAAAAAAACAAAAACAAGCACCGTAAATAACCAAAGAAATGAATGTTAATTTTGCTGCTTCTGTGATTTATAGTAGTCTGCCTTTTGACATTTGTTGAGTTCTTTTCCACTGTTATTTCCAGAAGTAGTGAACGCCCAAGTCGATTCCATCCTTTCACAGGCATCATGTTAAAAAACAACTGAATTAGAGGCCACTCAGACTTTAAGATAATCCAAAACTGCTGGAATCCAATTGACTTTCCGTCACCCAGATTGCTTAGCCAGTTAACTGAGACTGCATGTCAAACTTCACCAATCTGGCGGAAATTCTGTCCAATTGTAAAATTTGCAACAGGGACGACTAATTTGGTGCTAAATATATCTCCATTCATAAAGCATTTGAGGGAAACAAATATAAGCGATTATTTCTAAGCAGTATCACCTTTTCAGACGTGTTACCACTGGCCTTGCTCAAACCGCTACTGATCATTGTACCAGCAGTACTAGAGGCTAATTTTAAGTGGATAACAAACAAACAAAAAATGTATCAATGCCACACAAAAACACCTTCCTTGCTCTGGGGTTTGGATTAAGACCAAAGATGTTTCAACTGGTAAACAAGATGTGCACAAACAAAAGAACCCAAATGAGTGAGCTTTACTCTCATTTTTGCCATAAATCACCTCAAACATGTGGCTAAAATATAAAATGCAAATGTTGGTAAATTATCAAGTAGTATTTCACATTGCAATTGTCCATATTCAGTTTTTCACAGATCTGTGCTTTGACTTCAGTGTCTTGTCTGTGACCACTTACATGACATGGGGTACACCGATTACTCCTCCAAGGAACAGATTTAGACGAAATTTTCATCGAAGTTCAAAAATGACACGAGGATCAACCGATTAGATTTTGCCAGTGATGCACCAATAGTCTGGATTCACAGATTTGTTAAAGATTTCTGTATCATTGCGAGATATCGGCATGGCGTAACTATGACTACAAGTGAACACTACGTCAGCTGCCTGCTGATAATCACGATTGCCATCCTACTAGAAAACCACCGCTGCGGACAACAAATGTTTTAAAGATTTCATCCGTCAAAATCATACAACTGAGCAGCCTTGGTGGAACACTGCGCTCTCTGAGTGCTTTTCTACTTCTGTTTGTGTTAACTGGATGACATGATGGCATCTCATAGAGAGAGGTGTTTAAACTGTGACTACTATACACTTAGAATTTATGACTCAAATACTGCATTAAATTGCACTAATTGTATTGTTTTACTGGAACACCCTTAATCTAGTCAAAGCATTTCTTCTTCTTGTATGTCAATTTGTACATGATCATTATTAAATAACTAAACTGATGCCCATCCAGGTGTAATGTTTCACAAATAAGGCTATAACCTTTTAAAAACTCAGCCCTATTAAAAATAATTTAAAATGGAGGTAAAACCAACAGCAATGGAAACAGAGAAGAGTGGCAGAGACTACTGTTTGTTGTACGCTCTGAAGCTGAATGCTGCCTAAGCTTTTTTAATGAGATGCCGATGCAACCTCCTTTATTGTCATACAGTCTGATCAACATGTGGGAGCCACAAACATATGACAACTTCAAAAAAAAAATCACAAACATTCAGGCAACTCAGAGTGATTTCAGTCCAGTTCTCATCTTAGATTAGCAGAAGAATAACTTTCATCCCTCCAGCTAAAGCTGCTTCACTTCTGTTGATTTTTCCTTTAATATGTCACCCATCTGTAGCTTGACTTTGACTTTTTACTTCTTTGTAGTTAGTTTGTAGAGAAAGTGTAACCATGCTGTCATCTCCCCGCCTACCCATGTGGCCTTTAAAACAAAAGTCCACACAGATGGGCTGAAGCAGAGCGCTGAGATCTAATCCCGATCTGTTTGGTCGTTGTAGACATGAAAACACTCGGAAACCTCCGCTGAGCGTCACAGGTGGAAAACTACCAGCAACATTATGCTGTTAACTGAAACTAAACCTCAAATCCTTGCAGCTTTGTGCTAATCAAAGTGAGATCGTCGATGATAGAAAGTATTTCTGAAGTGTTGTTTCCTGACTTAAACAGATCAAGACAGCAGACTGAACTCTGATGAGGTTTACTTCTTTTGCAAATCAAATTAGGGGTTTGGGTGACAAAACAGAAACAAGGTTTGTCGGGTGTCATCTGTAGGCAGAACAACATCACTGCTGATAAATACCAAGTAGCTCAGAGTTTTAAAAAGATAAATAGGAAAACCGAAAAATAACCTAAGCATGATTTTTTTTCATTTTAATAAGAACACGAGCAATTTAAGCTACAAACAATCTACAGGTAATTTAATGACACTGAGGCAGTCCCTTTTCTGAAGTCCTTACATGTACAGGCTGAAAAAGCAAATGTACTGCGGGCAAGAAAGCCTTGAAATGTCTGTTTTCTGTAGGGTGATGTAGCTGGTGATGTCGATGTACACTGTGACTGTGGAGAAGTCCAGAAGGCCCAGCTGTCGCTATGGGATGGCCCGGTTGGGTCTCTTTGGAGGGGGCGGGGGCATTAGCTCAGAGTCTGGGTCTGGCGGGTGTTTCCGGTTCTGGCTTGGACTCCCTGAGCACAACGGTCCAGATACTCCAAAAGGATTTCCTTCGTAACGGGCTCCTGGATGCTTTTACACACAGCTGGAGAGAGAAGAAACAAACGTACACAGGAAGAAGGAAATTACTACAGAGATGCTGACAGGCGTTTCCTACAACACTGAATTCCAGGGATGCCATGTGCAGAGCCAAGCAAAAAGCTGTCAATGCAACGAAAACACCTGTCAAGTCAAAATCAAATCAAATTTTATTTATAAAGCACCTTCCAACCGCCAAAAGGGGCACAAGGCGCTTAACAGAGTAAAACAAAATAAATAAGTAAAAACATTTTCTTCATTCACTTTCATTGGTTTCACAGGTGTGCCTAAGATGTAGCAGGTTTGTCTCAGTACGTGTGGCAGATTAGCTCTGTGAGATGCTGTGGTGATTCCTCTGCTGCTCAGAGCGCTGTCAGACCCACTGGTGGCTCTGCTAAACAGCGCTAACATGTCCTGCACTTTGCCTCACAGGCATTTCTGTAGTTTGTGGCTTTTGGTTTGTAAAGCAGTCAACAGGTTGTATCACTTGGAAGGGACAGGCCAGAAGCCCCCAGAAATTATGACTGCACTAGGGATGAAACAATTCCTCAAGTTATTCCATTAATTATTCCTAAAATTCCTTGATGCAAAATTCTCTAAATCGAGGCGTTGCTTAATCAACTAGATACTAGACCTGAGGTTACTAAAATGACCTGGACAATCTGAACAGTCTGGACCCAGACTTCATCCTATACAGATCCAGACCTACAATCAATAAATTATGAGGGGATTTTAAGTTGGACAGGATGCTTTTATCTGAACTGGTGCAGCTTTTATCGCGTTTACAGCATTTAGCAGATCAGAGGACTGAATTACGAAGGCAGTTTGAAATAGTTTATCTTTCTTTGTGTGAGTCGGCTCGACAAAAACGAAAACCTCAGTCAAAGTTAAACAGGTATGAAGGTGGTTTTCTGCTTATATGTTAACTCAGGTTTTCTGCTTCAAACTCATCACACAAACAGGAGCGTTTAACGCATCATTTGACTCGTTTTCTGCACAAAATGAACCAATCATGTTCAGCTGCTTCAGTCCACAGGTTGTCTTTATAGATACCAATGAGGAATATAAAAATGTATGATGGTAAAAAGCTGCGACTGGAAATAATGTAAGACTGGAATGCTGGTAGAAAACTGTTAAACATGTGTAATGTGTTTATTTTACCAACAGACAGCTGCACAAAAACAAACTTCATATATTCAAACATGATCTTGTATTGAAGTGCATGTAGGTCTGATACTGTCTCATAATGAAGAAAATCACTTTATTTTGTTGAAAATCCCCCCCAAAAAAACAACTAATGTTACTGACTGAATGTTCTCTGCAGTAAATGCTAATAAACTAATCTGGTCTATTATGTGTTCTATCAGCGGCAGTACAGCAGTTTAAACGGACCAAACATAAAACATATTGATGTGATTTCTGCATCACCAACTACATACATGTCGGTTCCCATGGCTTTGAGTTTTAGTACAGTACCCCTGTATTATACTACATACGTGTAATACAGCACAGATGTTGGCCCATGTTCCACCAGGATGGTCTGCAATCCGCATCCCAAGCACGGAATCCGATTAATCGCTAGAATAATCAATTGCTGCATCAATTTCAGTCAGCAATAAACCCATCAGTAGTCTCTGCTGCAGCTCCATGCCCGTCGTCCATGCACACTCAGCAGTAGAGCAGCTTAGTGGGCAACTTCTCACATGGGGGTTTTACTTCATCAATTCTTTAAGTCAAAATACACAAAGATTACCTCCAAGAGAACATGAACACGTCATGGAATCATTCTAAACAACGCAAACCAAATGCCTATCACAGTGCTAAAAGATGGGTTGAAAAATTTGGGTGCGGCTAAATAACGCACCAGTGCAACCAGGTTAAAGGTTAGTGTGGAATCCTTAATCCGTGAATATTTCAGGCAAAAACCGCAAACTGACAGAACGTAAAAGGACGTAAAAGGACCAAATGTTTTCGAACATAAACGCTGAAGCGGTGATGAATCCATCTGTAGAAGTGCATCTTGAGTTGGAATTGTACTTCTGGGACAAGTGATGCTGGAAATAGCTCCTCATACTTCACAGCTCCCTTGGCACATTCATGACCATGCCATGATACCAACAACACATTTCTGAGCATTTCCAGTTTCTAAATGGAACTTCGTGTTGTCAGCTTGGGAGAAACGCAGTGCTGCCTGTCTCCATTCTAGATAAAAGAGGGTTTTGCCATTTGGGCTCCAAGGCTGAACAACAGCCTGCCTCAGGATCTAAAGCTCAATAATTCAGAAATATATTTTCTTTTGTCTTTAATCAATTCAGGGCACTCTTTAAATGTATTTTTGCCCGCCAGTGCTTCTTGTTTTTATTGCTTCAATTTGTACTTTTATGCTTGCTCTTCTCCTCTCAGCACAGTGAAGTCTAGCAGTTAGATTTATATCTACACAAACGCGTTATTACAGTTCTACACTACTGTTTTTGGATGCTTTTCTCTCTTCTTCTCATTGTAGATTTATCCATGTCTTTCACTGAGAGCCTAATGTCACTGCTTTAATAAAATGTAGGACTATTGAGAAGTAATTATTTAGTAGAAGTTCAAAACAGAGTTCATCACTTTGTTCCTCATGTCAGTGAAATTGGCTAATTTTAAATCTTCCAGAGAAAATACTAGGGCAGCTTCATCAGATAATAAATAACAACTATGAAAGACTTTCAAAGATAATACGAGCAGAAGAATCTAAAACATAAAACATGTTTTGAATTATTTCACACTATTTTGTTTACTACATAATTCCATATGTGTTCATTCATACTTTTGATGCCTTCAGTGAGAATCTACAGAGTAAATAGTCATGAAAACAATGAAAAACATGAAATGAGAAGGTGTGTCTGCTGTGTATGTCCATTTACAGTGGAACCTGTAAAGATGGAAAACCTTTTGCAGCAAAATGTCAGCTTCCCTATTTAAAAATGATGGCATGAAAATACAATTTGTCCCGGGCACCAAATACGAGGCCAGACTGTGTGCATTCTAGATGAAAAGTACACAACAGAACGCTCACCCCTCTACACGCACAGCTCCATAATGCAGTTATCATACTAAGGCAGGATGTACAATAAAGATAAAAAGGACCGTTAATCACAGGCTGACGAATAGTTTTACTGGGGCAGAGGATACAATGATTTATTAATAAACAAAGTTGGAGAGAGAAGACTCACCCATAGCTGTATCGTAGGAGTTTGGGAAGCTCTTGTCCACTCTCTGCCTCATGAACACCCAGCTGTTGTTGGCGAAGGTGCACTCGATGATCTTGTTGTCATATTGTTTCAGCTCTTTAGAGGCCTTTGCAGACAGAGATGAGAGATAGCTTTAATGTGAGTGAATAAAAGAATCATTTTGTTTTCTTCTGCTGCCATTATTGCCCATGAAAACTATAAACCCAGTACCCACAACAATGACCATATTGTGGTTTGCCAGTTTTGCTTTCTATCTCAAGGGAGTCACAGACGTGATCATTGTAGCAGCCAGACACATACTATTAAACCCATCGATGCAACTAATTTGGGCAACTGGCAGGTTCTATATGCTGTGAACACTTATCTTCACTTTTGCTGTTATTACATGTTATGAAATACTTTTTGCTGAAATTAAAAAAGAAAACTACACCTACCAAATAAGTGCAACATAAACTGACACCAGACAGCAGCTGAATGGAACACATGCTGACATTCACTGGTTTTAAAAAAAAGAAAAAAAGTTGAACTGAGATTTTTAAAATCTGCAATAAACCAAAAATCTGGAAGCAAAAATTGAAGTGCAACAAGCAGTCACAAAGTTAAAATGTCAGGCTGATGCACAATGAAGTAATGACTTTGTTCAAGTCTGAGGCACAAGCTCATTTAAATAAAAGCGTGAAAACATCAATCCCACAATGTAGTGTGATTTTAGGAGGTCAAAAAATGTGACCACGCTCCAATGCTTTATGGAGAGCTATTAATACTGACAGATGAAGGAGACAAATCACCTTGAGAATCAGCAAAGATAGTAAATTTATGTTAAATTATCTAAAAGAATTCGTTTTTTCTGTTGAAATGCTTCTTAAGGATTTTGACATACAAATATTAAGACAGTATGAGCGACTGTATCTCTGTGATGCATCTTTCAACAAAGCAGTGCAAGAGTTCCTAGTCCACCTACTGAGCTACACAGGATCACTGACTTATTACATCATATTCTGCTTTGAAAACAAAATCAGCTCTACACACTGAGCTCACTGTAACGCTGTTCAAGTAGATGAAAATGGCACACGATACTGAAGATCAAGTATGAGTCAAAGAAGACATTTGAGCATCTGTTGTTTACTTGTCGAGGGACTGTGTCTCACTGAGAGGATTCTTGAGACCTGGAGAATGAAAATCCTCGAGCCGCTGGGAACAATGAAGGCAGAAAGTGCAGCTTAAACGGTCTTATGCAATGGTGGGGTGTTAAAATAAACACCAATACAGTGACATGAGCCATCATAAAGTACCCATTTCTGACATGATCTCAAAATTCAGAGGCTGCTGGGGCATTTGCTGTACTGTCAAAACAGTGAAAACCAAGACAGCAACCTCCAGGGTTCAGTTGAACATGTGACATTTCAGTCGAGCTAAGACAGTGACCACTGGTGCCAGGAAAGCCCCAGTGTTTGGCAAGACACTAAAATACAAAGTAAAAGTGTATAGGATCCTGGAGTGTGGGGCATCTGGGCTCACAGTGGGGGTCGCATTCGCACAGGAAGTAAGAAAGTGTGTGAGGAAGGAAGATGGAAAGTGTGAGAAAGACTGCAAGTGAATGAAAGAAAGAATGGCATTTTAGATAATGACCTTGACAAATCATAATTATCATCAGCATTCACTACTGTTCAAAAGTCTGTCGCCATTTAGAAATGTCCTTATTTTTGAAAGAAAAGCAATTTTTGCAATGAAGATAACATTTATTCAATCAAAATACAGTCTAGACATTGTTGATGTGGTAAATGACTATTCTAGCTGGAAGCGGCTGATTTTTAATGGAATATCTACATAGGGGTACAGAGGAACATTTCCAGCAACCATCACTCCTGTGTTCTAATGCTACATTGTGTTGACAAATGGTGAAAAAGGCTAATTGATGATTAGAAACCTTTGTGCAATTATGTTTGCACATGAATAAAAGTGTGATTTCACAGAAAACAAATTGCCTTGGTGTCCCCAAACTTGTGAATGGTAGTGTCTGTAATTAGTCTCTGCCATAACTGTAAATTTAAATGAATTTTGCTTTCTTTGAAAATGCAGCGTTAGCCACAACATTAAATCAAAATTTTGCATGTCCTCCTTGTGCTGCCAGAACAGCTCTGATTGTTGGGGTATAGACACCAGACCTCTTAAGGGTGTTCTGCAGTGTTGGCAACAGGACTTTGGCTTTAAATCCTTTGGGTCCTGCAGGTTGTGGGATGGGCCTTCATGGATCTGGCGTGTTCCAGCCTATCCCATGCATGTTTGATTGGCTTGGGAACTAGGGAGTTTGGAGGCTGGGTCAACACCTTCGACTCTTTGTCATGATCTAGGAGCTGATTTGCAGTGTGGTCGCATACGCTGCTCTGCTGGAGTAGACCACTGTTGTTAGAAAGTGCTGTTGCCATGGGTGTGAGGTGTGTGTGCTTGGTCAGCAGCAATGTTTACTTGGATGGTGCATGCCAAAGTGACATGTTTGTCAATGTCAGCACCCTCAGTTTCAGTAGGACATTGCATTTTACAATGCACTTCAACGATTAGTGGTTTTAATGTTGTGGCTGATCACTGTGGACAGTTCATCCTGCTGTTCTTAGAGAACAATAGCAGGTGATCTAAAGCGTTGACAGAATCTCTGAGCCTTGTAAAAGCTCTACATAGCAAACTGTCAGAAAAATGTGAAGGGCAGTAGAGGCAGACAGGATGTGCTGCTACAGGCTGGATCCCTTCCTGCTGGGAAGGGTGACATGTTGGCTGCCATTTTCCATCACCACTTGGTGTTTAATCCATTCAAATCTGTCTCATTATGGTAGCGCACGTGTGCCACCAGTTATCAGGGAATTTGGCAGTCAAATTCTTCATCAGTGAGTGTTGCACTACTGCAGAGCAGAACAACTCTGCAGTCTGCTTTCTATTCTAATGCTGCCATGCTCAAATATACAGTAAGTATACAGAAACTATACAGATTAACAACAAAGAAAAATACAAGCAGCACATGTTTTCCTTCTCAAAGGGATTTAAAGAAATGCCTATTTTATGGTGACTATTGCAAAGATTGAAAACATTTAAATTTACTGTTCTGCTGTGTACCACTGCCTCAAATTAGTCCCCTGAAACCTGATGCAACGGAGCCTTGTGTGTGCTTGATGTGCAACAAGTTTGTTTAGATAAACACAAGTAATATAAGGACAATAAAACTTCTGCTAATAATAATAACAATAATAATTTGGGGTATTATATGTTCAAGATCCAGGCTCATGTCCATACAAATATTCCTGACAGGGGCGTGTTCTTTGTAGATACAGTTTTACAACAAAATGATAACTTCCCACTAATATAAGCACTCTTTTAAGGGATTCTTTGGATTCCTCAAGAAGAAATCTGACTTTAAGTCAACGATAAAATAATTGTTACTTCAAAGTTGGGATTGCTATCATTTCATATTCTTTATATAATACAGCAGAAGACCAACAGCATCCCAGCTTCAGCCTTCTGATCCTGTTTCATATTTACGCTCACCGGCCACTTTATTAGGTGCACTTTGGTAGTTCTGGGTTCATGGCACAGATTCAACAAGGTGCTGGAAACATTCCTCAAAGATTTTAGTCCATATTGACATGATAGCATCACACAGTTATAACAGATTGATCAGGTCCATGATGAGTTTCCTGTTAGACCACATCCCAAAGGTGCTCTATTGGATTGAGATCTGGTGACTGTGGAGGCCATCGGAGTACAGTGAATACTCATGTATGCTGTGCTGTATAAATAATGTTCAGTTGATACAAATGGGCTGAAGTGAGCCAGGGAAATATTCCCCACATTAATACAACACCAAACGTGCCTGAACTGTTGACACAAAACAGGATGGATCCATGTTTTCATGTTAAAATATGGTTTACCTCATACAAAATCACTAAACATACTGAATATCTTGTCTATTATATCACCCAAAAGAGCAGAAAATGAGACTTAAACAGCCTTCAGACTGCTGGAGTTTATGACATCTGACCTTTTAGCAGTTACCGCACTAGAAAGACCCTTATCCTACTTCTTTATCAAATACTGGAACCTTGGGGACTACTGTACCAGACACTGTGCTACACAATATTACAAAACTTTTGTAGAGATGGCGACACAGACGAATAAACATTCAAAGATTTTAATTTCCTTGAATAGCTGTTATGTTTTTTCTACCGTGTCTCTCTTGGAGTGACCCTGCCTATGTTTCATTCTAGACTTAATCAGAAGTGTCCCTTAGGTCTGCAACACAGCAGCACTCAGGTCCATTTTAATAACCAGAATTAAATGAAAGAATATATAAGTGAGGAGAGAAGATGCAAAAGTATGAAACCGAACAAACTTTCCCTCGGTAGGAATAACAACACTGATGGACACAAGGAAAACTGGTGTTCAATCTTTCATATATACTTTCAGATAGAGTACAGTAGTCTTCTGTCCATTAATGTCAGCTCGTACTACCACTTCCCTGGATGACTAAGCAAACGGCATGGATTATTAAGATAATATACAGCTGTGAATACCTGTAAAAATCCTACACATTATGGCAGTCTTGATTTTTCTGTGACTCCTTTAACTCTTAATTTTCTATGATGGAATGATTAAAACACATCTTTATGACAAAAAACAACCATGCATTTTGATTTCTTTACTGATTTATGAATGGTCTTCTGGAAACATGACAAAATAGAGTGGGTCGAAAATATACATACAACAATTAAATAAGTAAATTAGGTGCTCTTGGTAGCTGTCCACAAGCTTGTGGGTATATTTTTTGACCACTCAGGAAAAGATTTGTGCAGTTTAAATATATCTGTTGGCTTTCTGACATACGCTTGTTTCTTCAGCACAGTCCAGATTCTGGACTGTGCCTAAGTTGTGTTTTCAGTCGTTGTCTTGTTGGAACATTTAACTCTGTCTAAGACAGCCTTCTGGTTGATTTGAGCTTTTCCCAAATAATTTACTTAATTTACTTTGTGTAAAGCACCCGTTCTACTGGCCACAAACCAGCTTCAGTGTGGCCAAACAGCTCAATTTTTGTTCAATTTAAATGTTTGCACAGATGATTTTGGGATCTGGAGTACCTTTGAAATGGCTCCAAATGACTTTCCTAACTTGTTCAAGTAAATGATTTGCTTCCCACTGTTGTGTTTGTGACAGAGTCTAATGACTACATCAAATGGGCCTTCTTTAAATTAGCTCAGAGGATTCAGTGTCTGTAGTGAATTGCAATCACTCACAAGAAGATGAGAGACCATGACAAAGAAAATTTGATTAGCACAGCTTTGTACATCACCACATCTGATAACTAAAAGTGCTGTATGTATATAGTTGACCCAGCAGATTTGTCATATTTCAGAAGACCTATAATATAACTATGAACTAATCAAAATAAAAGATTTATTTGTGACAAAGATGCATATGTTTCAATCATTCCATCAGAAAATTAAAAGTTCTAGAAGTCATTGGAAAGTCAAAACTTCCATGATGCACACGGACTTTACGAGTGTATGTAAACTTCTGATCACGACTGTATTTGCCACGTGTGTTGTATTATCTACAGTGCAATTACCTGGGCCAGTTACAGCTCCAACAATTTAATTACTCTTAAAGAACAAAGTAAATAATGTCTGGTTCTGATCCCAGGTATAAATGTACACTCACTTTATTAGGTACACCTGTTCAATTGCTTAACACAAATAGCTCATCAGCCAATCACATGGACACAACTCAATACATTTAGGCATGTAGACGTGGCCAAGACAATTTGCTGAAGTTCAAACTGAGAACCAAAATGGAGAAGAAATGGGATTTAACTAACTTTGAATGTGGCATGGTTTTTGGTGTAAGATGGGATGGTCTGAGCATTTCAGAAACTGCTGCTCTACTGGGATTTTCACACACAACCATCTATAGGGTTTACAGAGAATGGTCAGAAAAGAGAACAAAAAAATGCCTTGTTTATGTGAGAGGTCAGAGGAGAATGGGCAGACTGGTTGGAGATGATAGAAAGGCAACAGTAACTCAAATAACCACTGGTTACAACCAAAGAATGTAGAATGTCGTCCCTGAATGCACAACACGTCCAACCATGAAGAAGATGGGCTACAGCAGAAGAAGACCACACCGGGTGCCAGCTAAGAACAGAAAATTGATGCTAGAATTCACACAGGCTCACCAAAATTGGATAAAAGAAGACTGGAAAAGTGTTGCCTGGTCTTCAGCTGCAGCATTCAGATGGTCTGAATTTGACAAACAACATGAAAGCATGGATCCATTCTGTCTTGTATCAACGGTTCAGGCTGCTGGTGGTGTAATGGTGTGGAGGATATTTTCTTGGAACACTTTGGGCCCCTTAGTACCAATCAAACATCATTTAAATGCCACAGCCTACCTGAGTATTGTTGCTAACCATGTTCATCCCTTTATGACCACAGTGTACCCATCTTTTGACAGCTACTTCCAGCAGGATAATGCACCATGTCTCAAAGCTCAAATCATCTCAAATTGGTTTCTTGAACATTACAATGAGTTCACTGTACTCCAATGGCGTCCACAGTCACCAGATCTCAATCCAATAGAGCACCTTTGGGTAATGCTATCATGTCAAAATGGACCAAAATCTCTGAGGAATGTTTCCAACACCTTGTGGAAAGTATGCCACAAGGAATTACGGCAGTTCTGAAAGCAAAAAGGGGTCCAACCTTTTATAAGCAAGATGTGCGTAATAAAGTGGTCAGTGAGTGTAGAATACCAATCAAAATTGGATATGCTCAGACTGGATGTCTTGTCAAAAACAAAACAGAGACAAGCAAGGTAATAATGTGTAACTTAGAGAAATGAGGGGAGAGAAGGGGGACAGCACATTGTCAAGTCTGGCAGATAAACAGCTCCAACACTCCCAAAGGCAGCCGCTGCACAGCCCACAGAGTTGAGCTTTATCTGCCCAAACTCTAAACTGATTAGTTTGTTTTGCTATGCAGCGTGACTGTGGGTCTTTCTGTGTTGAGTGTTTTCTGTGGGCAGCACTTTCAATTACTCTGACAGTATTTGTCTTTTTGAACCTCACTCTGACAGCATTCATGGTTTTTGAATGACAAAACAACATGTGGGAAACAAAAATCTAAAAAAAAAAAAATCTTCCAGACACTTTAATAATAAATTAAAATAATTAAAGAGTAATATTTATCACAATTAAACTTATTGACTTGCTTAGCGGCACATATGGAAATTGGGGAAATACAAATTGAGGAATTCAGTGATGGAAATACCAGTCAAAAGCATTCCAGTGCTCAGCAGGTAAAGTGCACACTGCCAAACGCACAGCTTCATCAAAGCCACCGGTCTTTTACAGAGAGGAGCTGCTCTTATCTCTGCTTCTGGTGACTACATCTGTCAGGCACCATTCAAATTATTTATGATTAATGAGCTACATGCAGAAGCCACATATAGTTCTGCACAGGGAGTCGACTCCATAAAGCAGTAAAACTATAACTCAATGAGGATTCAATAGCCATTCCTTCTATCAAACTTTAGCATATTCTATTTTTCTTGAAGTCCCACGCTCAACACTCTTCTTAAATCAGGAACTACAGATTTAAATTGCAGTAGAAATCAGCGTTAACACAAGAGTTAAACCATCCTATTCACATTTAAATGTCCTACACAACCACACAATCAAATGTAATTCCTGGGTAGATCTGTGGAGTGAACTACGTATGAAGGAAGTTCAGTGGCATTACTAATGTACAGCTCAAAAGTTTGCAGGTATAATGTATTCCCTCAGCTGGCGATCTGTAATGCTAAGAGAGAACATGGTCAGGAGAAGAAGTGGTGACAGGGTGATGCATCTTACAGAGATTTAGATCCCCCCCCAGAGCAGGTTACATGTGCAGCATTAGTTACCAGAGGAATTTAACAGATTAAGTAGAAGCCAATTATAAATTCGGTCATGTAACAAAACTGAATCACTAGCAGTTGCAACCAAAGCCATCCTATGAGTACCAGTCAAGCCCAGTTTTTGAACAAGCACACAGTCAAATGAAGAAGTCAAATCAAATAACACGAGTGAAAACACTGCTGTTAATGATAGCTCAGGCTTTGTGTTTGTAGCATTGGTTCTTTCAGTTATGACTGCACTGTACTGACAAAAATAACTACAGTGCTCTCCACAGGAAACACTGCTAAAATAGAATGGTAATGTGAACACCATTAAGTGAATTGAGTATTAGTGAAATATGTGCATATTAAAGAATATCTTAATGTGAAGGCAGTCTAAGGCCTGAACATAGACTGTATATAAAGTGGACGTAGCATCTGGCTCCAAAATTGAAGCCCACCCGGAAGTGTCAAAAACTTGCGATATCACGCCGTCCGCTAGGGCTGGCTCCAAAAAGCTTTTGCTCCATATACCCCAATTCATTTTTGGAAAAAATAAAATTTGACAGACTGATTTTCTACAGCTCAGGATTTTTTCCCGTTAGTTTTCATGGTCAAAATGAGAGATCAGGTGGCCGATCTTAAAATAAATCAATACTGAATTTTAAATAAATCGTTAAAGTTGGCGAAGCCAGGGGGCGTGGCTATACTTGATTGACAGTCCCATTGACTGGTCCTACCCCGAGTTGCTCTCCGGTCCAGCCTGTTTGATGACGCTTTTTACGTCACTGGCTCCAAAAAATCCAAAATGGCAACCAGGAAGTAGCAAAATCCGGGCTTCATTTTCTCGGCGTTGAAACCAACAGGTGACGTCACGGTTACTTCACGCCTGGGCCTGAACTATGAAAGTCAAGATGTTGAGCCTTTGTCAAGACTGGGGCTGGACAATGAATCCATTAAAATCACACTTTGTTGGTCTGTCTAATGCGCTAATGCTCCAACATGTTTAAAATATATTACAGTGTGAATATTGATTTGAAATTAGGCTTTAAAAAATATATTGAAATCACAATATCTGTCCAAAAAAAAAAAAAATCGCAGACTGACTTTGAAGTTTTTGTCCAAATTTTTTTTAGAAACTTTTCATTCATGAAAATACTTAAGCAGAAAACAAGATCTGACTGTTATGAAAAACAAACTACTACAAACTAGAATTTATAGAATGGTACGACAAATTGTTTACACATGGTGTATGAATGTTTTCCCTACTTTTAAGAGGTGATGTGTAGTTACAGCCTCATGTAAGCTTACACATAACTTTAGCAAAGACAGGTCAATGGAGTTCACATTTTTTGGAGGAAACAAAAGCAGATGTTAATTATAAAGAACGTAGCCTTTTAGCCAGATGAGCTCCCACTGCATTTGGAGATGAAAGTGTTCACTTGAAATATGTTTGATGGTCTCTTAATGAAGACTGATAGAAGAATATCTGCATCAGTCTGAGTAATAAATTTAACATTTTCTCCTGAACAGTTGTGTCATGTCTGATCCCTGACCCTTCATATGAGACGCTCTGTTGAATCTAAACACTGCTGCTGTACTCCCACAACTCAACGGTTATTCTGGAATTACAGTGCTATGGATGTTCACAAAGTTTATAAAAGTTGTTTTCCTAACATGAATATACCCAAATGAATCTATTAAAAATGCGTAGTTCAGTGGTAGACCAGATTTTTGCTGCATCATAATGACAAAATAAACAAGCAACATAGAGCTGTAACTCCGAGAAGATTGACTACATTATTGAAATATCTTTCTTTTTAAAATCTTCCATGATTACAGCTGTATCTGTACACTGATTTATAAATCGATCCAGACATGATTTTCATATTTACACCATTTTCAGTAAATGTTCAGTTAAAATGAGAAATTTCCATATAATGCAATGGCCTTATTGAAGTCAAAATAAAAGTAGCAGCAGTGGCACTGCAGAGCAAATTTAAAATCATGTTGCTCTTCAATTAGCTCTCTGCCTCTGACAAGCAAATTCCCATTATACTCTAACGGAGAGTTACCGTGGAGTCACTTGACTAAGTCTGTGCTGCTGTAAGTTAAAGGGCTAATGATGAGGTCTCATACAGCACAACTCTGCGTGTTCACAGACAACAGGCAACAATGAAACCCTTGAACTCAATCTTATTGTTACGTGCAGTTAGCGATGTCTCTGTCCCAACGGTGCTGTGAGGACCAACACTCATCATAGATTGTTTTCATTCTGTAATAAAAATTTTCACGAGGTAGAAAAAAGGCTGAGAGAGAATTCTGCTTTTGAAAGTCATTGGCTAATTCTGAAACACATATAAAAAGTCAAAAAACTAAAATATAAACCTAAGCTCACAATTCAAACTCCATATATCATTTTAAGATGGCATGGCATCAACAGCAGTAATAGTTCCTTACTTTGCAAAAAGGGTGTGCTCATAGAAAAATGTAACTTTCTGACCTGTTCTTTCCCTTCACGCACATATTTTCCCTTTTCTTTAGTAAAGTGGTATGGTAAATATTATTAGATCAATCATTCCACCTATCAAATGTTAGACTTAGCCATACCAAAAAAAAAAAGCCCTTCGCTATTATCTGGAGCCTGAGGTGACAGCTTCAAATGCATGATTCAGTCTAACAAACTGTCAGATCCCACAGAAATTCAATTTAAAAAGACAAAATATAACAAACACAAAACAAAACACATGAATGTTGACAGAGTACATAATTAACAGATGAATCAATCATCACCACAGCTGCAGATTCAATTATTCAGTTTAAGCTGTTATGAATACAACTGTAAAAACAAATACTGTTGTATCACAAGATGTACAGTCATACAGAAAGGCAAAAAATAGTGCTCAAATGCACATTTGAATTCAACAGTGTGAAACATCTGTACAAAAGTGTTGACCTACACTGAGAGCAGAAAATGATTAACCAAAAAAAACAAACAAATCAGAATCAGCTGTGTACTGAAACTGTGAGAGGATCAAAACTGGAGTTTTACTTTAGAAGCTAGAATTGACTCCTACAATTGTTTGTCGGGGTCACCATGTACAATACAGAGTACAAAATATGTCTGTATGCGACGATATTTTGATGACCCTTACTAAACCTGATACTAGTCATCATTATTATCCTTATTTAACATATTTGGTTACTACTCTGGCTACAAGTTAAATCTCCATAAAACTCAAATTTTAACATTTAATTATAACAATGAGAAAGAGATGCAAAAATGTTTAAAATGCAACTGGAGCAATGACATATTTAAATATTTAGGAGATAATCTCTCCAAAGACTTGGCAGATATTAGCAAATATAACTATGACCCCTTAACATGTAGCATAAAATCAGATATGGAACGATGGTTATTACTTCCAATGAATATACAAAATCGAATAGATTTGATAAAAATTACTATATTACCTAAGCTACTATATTATTTTTGGCATTGCCAGTTGAGGTGTCCTCCAGGCAATTTACTGAATGGAAAAAAAATATTTCAGACTTCTAGAAACTAGAATTGACTAAAATTCTACGGAAAGATGACAGTTCTATTTTTCTGAATCTACTCAGACTATACGTACACACAGAGGAGGTGTTGCAAACAAAATCTGATTGGAAAATAGACAGGTTACTTATTAAAATACAATAAAATGTACTCATGGAAACAGAAAAACAAAAAAAACAATCAAAAACAAACAAAAAAATCTGTTCTGTTGAATGGTTAGAGTACATTGCTCCATGCCTTTACCAGAACAAAGGTGATGTTTAAATACAGGGGCTTTGGACTGCTGACACATAATTGGATTCAACAAAACAACCAATTTGAGTTCTCACCTTCATCTTTGCAAAGGGCATGTCATAGTTGCCGACATAGAGCAGGCCAACAGTCTGTGGTAGCAGCCTGCAAAGACAAAAAGATCACGGTTAACACCCTCAGCACAGCATCTCAACACGAGAGTATCTCGGTGGTAACAACGGTACAAATAAATCGCTGCACCACTTCCATTTTCCAAGCTAGTAACAGAACGGCAGAGACGTGAGATTACACCTCTCTGAGCCCTTCTGTCTCTGCACAGTGTAATGTTTCCAAACTTACAGAGAACATTCAGTATGGGTAATAGTAATTCTGTGAAATATATACAAACTGAGCACAGTGTCATGGACAATAAACTATACAATCTCTGTGAGAGCTGACTGACTTCTCAACACTATTGGGGTTTTTATATACAGTTTTGTGTCTCTCAATCTAATGAACATGTGCCCCAGAGATCACCAACAGATGTCTTAATCACACACTGTTCTCTGCAACCCCCCACCCTCCTCCACCAGAGACACCCCCATGTACCCGCTGTTATTTCCAGACACATTTTCTGTCACTACGTGCGCTGCAGACTAAGTAGACAAGCACTGGCACTCATATTAGTTAACCATTTTTAGAGCGGAAATAAGGGGGGCTGCTGAAGTGAACAGACAGCTAAACAACAAAGCAGCGACGGAGTCTGATGCAGCTACTTCAGAGATTTCAGTTGGAGCTGAAATTGGAGACCATCTTCCTGTCCACTCCTACCCCCTCCTGTGTAATGATAGCTAGCACGAGCAGGAAGAAAGCAGTAGACATTAAGGGAGCCAAATAGCCATGCAGTGATGGACACCGTCTAATACCAAGACCTTAAAACAGTACATTTCTTACACTGATTTCATCACCAACTTGCACATTGTGACAACTTCAATAAATCTGCAGGACTCAATAACAATAAATATGCTCTCTCTGATTGTGGCTAAAACCATAATATGTCTAAGATTTTTCTAAAGGCAACAGAACGGATGAGCAAACAGATTAGAGGGTTTGTCTCAGAGAGCCTCTTTTGTAGTTCTCTGGCTCTTACAAGACACTAAAGCGATCCTCTACTCAGTCTGAATGCCTAAGTTGTGTAACTATGAGCCCAGCTTGTCTTAAATTACACTGCAACATCAACTTTCCTCTAAGGTAGTGTCAGGTATGTTTTGTCAAAACAAGAGAACTTCATAACACATAAAAATAAAGATATTCGAGGTAAAGAGCAAAGCAGGCGCTTTTGCAAAAACAATCCCAACGCTGTTAAATGTCAATGTAGTCTGTGAGCAGCATGTAATGAAATGTATTACATGCCTGCTGCACAATACTTCAAATGATTTATGAATCTGTAGAAGCAAAGCATCATAAAAGAAAAAGAAGAAGAAAATAAGTTTCATGATCAAAAATGGCCAAGACAGGGTCAAATAATTTTTTTTTTTTTTTTTAAATTATCACTACTTGGACTTGCAAGATAATGGGTTAAGTGTATTATGTATTTTTTCCATGCCTCATTATAACACACCTGTCAATGTATGAGAGTTACACTCCCCTCCAAAAGTACTGGAACAGTGCGTTTTTTGTTTTTTTTTTGCTACAGACTGAAAACATTTGGGTGTGACATCAAAATATGAATGTGACATTTCCAGGTATTTACATCTGGATCCGATACTCAACTTAGAAGATATTATTTGTAACGGAACACCAAATTCTTAGGTTAGTAAAAGTATTGGAACAGATGGGCTTAAAATAGATTAAAGTGCATAAGACTTAATATTTAGTTGTAATAACCAGGCGTGATGTGAATGCGAGTGTGATTGTTCGTCTGTGTATGTAGCCCTGCGACAGACTGGTGACCTGTCCAGGGTGTCCCCTGCCTTCGCCCAAGTCAGGTGGGATAGACTCCAGCACCCCCCGCGACCCTAATGAGGATAAAGCGGTGTATAGAGGATGGATGGATGAACCAGGCGTGAACTAACCATGACGTCACCCGTTGGTTTCAACACTGAGAAAATGAAGCCCGGATTTTGCTACTTCCTGGTCGCCGTTTTGGATTTTTTGGAGCCAGTGATGTAAAAAGCGTCATCAAACAGGCTGGACCGGAGAGCAACTAGGGGCAGGATTGGCTGAAGACTCTCTTATCCCACCCACATTTTACCAGAGAGGCTTCTGTTGCTGTCTATCAAGTATAGCCACGCCCCCTGGCTCCACCAACTTTAACAATTTATTTCAAATTCAGTACTGATTTATTTTAAGATCGGCCACCTGATCTCTCATTTTGACCATGAAAACTAACGGGGAAAAAATCCTGAGCTGTAGAAAATCAGTCTATCAAATTTTATTTTTTCCAAAAATGAATTGGGGTCGATGGAGCAAAAGCTTTTTGGAGCCAGCCCTAGCGGACAGCGTGATATTGCAAGTTTTTGACACTTCCGGGTGGGCTTCAATTTTGGAGCCAGATGCTACGTCCACTTTATATACAGTCCATGGTAATAACTAGGGATGGCTCGATACCACTTTTTCACATCCGATACCGATATCGATATCGATACTGCAGCCTTGAGGATCAGGCGATACCGATATGATTCTTTTTGTCATTCTAAAAGTTGTCAATAATACATGGATGTAATTTGCTTGATACTGACATCTAAAAACACTACGTTCATTGTACAACACCTTACAATACCTCAATGGCATTGCAAGGCTGCAATAAATAATTTTATGAACAATGTAGGTAGTACTCTGTAAGTTGCACATGGTTTCTCAAGACACACAATCAAAACAATAAAAATCTAGGTTATACACCTGATTTGCTGCACCAAAACAAAAACAGAAAAACAAGAGTAAACAGTGATAGTGCAATCTAGTGTCTTTCTTCTTCTGCATGCAGCCGCTGATGTTGTACTGTATGTAAAACACAGTGAACAATTATTTTATTGACACATGTACAATACTGATGGAATATAAATAATATTATAAATATCATATCATTATAATATTATTATAATAATATATAAATAATATTATAAATAATATCTGGCGATTAAACCTTGTCCTAACGTTCTCATGCGAGTGAAGCTGAGAGCAGCGTAGGATCTCCCCTGATGCCATTTAGACAGCGGCGGGGTGGACAGGAGGAGAGACCTGTCACCTAATCATATTTAACACGAAAACATGTCCACAGTTTGCCACTTAATCACATTTAACCTGAAAAACAGTAGAAAACAACAACAAAAAAACAGTAAACGTACAACAGAAAAGCCGTCAAGTGGCCACAGAGTGAAACGTAAGGCGCACACGTTCATGCGAAAATACTACAACAATCCACATTTTCCACCACACAAGGTGGTTGGTCATCCAGAAAAATTAACTCAACAATTTTCTCCGTTATATTTTGCCGTTGGAGCGAGTTTTGTACTCTTCTGTAGTGCTTCCTGCAACGATGGTTGCCACGGTTCGCTTTTCTGTAAAAAGTCTCCGTACTGCTTTCCATGATGCTTCTGCAGATGTTTTATTAAGTTCGTTGTGTTAAAATGTCCGGTTTTGTTGCCACCCCTTGAGACACTCATTTTGCAAACGTCTGAGCGTACAGCCAACTTATCCCATGCGTATTACATGCGTATTTCCAGCGTATGGGGGGTATATAAAGTCTCACATTTCCAAATCTGTATCAGTTTGTACCAGAAGTTCAGAGATGGAGGTTGCTGTGCTGCAACATCACCAAGACTTGTTACAGTTGGCAGTTGAGTACGCTAGACACAGAAGAAGAAGGCATAGAATGAGACGTGCAATCTGGGTGAAACCTTGGATTGGAAGGCAGCGTCAATTTGGCCTTTAAGACCAGCTTATGGTTGAATTGAGAAATGAAGATCAGAGAGCCTTCAGGAACTTCCTACGCATGCCTCCAGAAATGTATGATGAACTGCTGGACAGGGTTGGTCCCAACATCACGCTCCTCATATGTTAGGCTGACGTTCCGCATACGTTTCTCATACGTCGGCGGTATGCTGATATACGTTACTCATACGTCCAACTCAAATACACATCACATACGCTGACATACGCTATGCATACGCCACTCATAGGCTGACGGTACGCTAGGCTCACGTTACTCTAACGGTCATTAACCGAAAATCGACCTCATACACTGAAAAGTTGACAAGTAAACAATTTTTCGAAATATTCGATACGTTCCTCATACGCTGGCTCTATACGCTAGAGTGTGACAGTGCCTTTAGCAATATTACTCAAAAACAGATGAACAGATTTGAAAGACATTTTCAGGGAAGGTCAGAAATGACACAAGGACCAATTGATGATATTTTGGCAGAGATGCGGCTTATAGTCTGGATCCACGGATTTGTAAGAGATTTCTATATCATTGCTCTGTGAGTGCTTTACTAATTTGTGTATATTTTTTTCTTGTTGAGGTTTGGATATTTCATACAAAAATAGACACATCAGATGAGGTATATACTTACACTTAATGTATAAGCATAGAATACTTGTAAATATAAAATAAACACATAAGATAATTTTAATATGCTAAGAGTAGCCACTGTGATATTCTGTAAATGAATGGAGAAAATAAAACATAAGTCAAACAATAGTAGCAACCCTGTTAAATTGTAAAGAAATTACAGATAAAAATCTGCAAAATGTGTATGTCCCTGTGATCATCTGCCAGTTGGTTCAGGCCAAGTCCTTGTGGCGTCAACCTCGGACATCTTTATGATCATACAGAGAAATCTATTCACAAGGGTTTAGAGTCCAAAGACAGACTCCACATTTGTCCTCCGGAAACAAACTCCCTAACACCATGAACTGTATCCACGGTGGTTTGATTTGTTTCTTAACTCTGGGGGCATAGTGGATGGTTGGTTAGTATGAAGAAAATAATTATCAAGACCTGAGTCAGAATAAAATAGCAAAATCTCAAAAGCATAGGCTTAACGTTGTTCTTAACACCACTCCGATGCATTTCAGAATGTACACTTGATTGGGATTTTGGACTGTAGATATTTGACACAAAATATGGAACGGAATGATGTCACGTCACTTGAGCCGACAGAGGACAAGGGTAGTAACAAGAAGCTTGGGCACTGGCCTCAAGAGAACCAATCCACAACAGTCAGGCAGGACCATTGTCTCAGTCTACGTCTTCAAAATAACTACAGACCTACTGACTAATGATGTAAGCATTACTCATCCCATCTTCTGACAGAATGCTGGCTCAAATTATCTATAGTTCAAGCAATCAAAACAATACTTGAGATGGTTCAATTCCAGGTTTGGGTGTGGCACTGGCAATGTCTCTGCAATTTTGTCATCTTTCCATTTTGTTCTTTCCCACCTCTTCGCTTTTCCTGCTGCGCAATAATCACTGTCTGTCTCAATACTTCCTTTCAGAGAGGTAATAAAACATGCAAGGCTGTGTGCCTCCATGGTACACAAAGATCTGCTCAAGGATTGTGTGGGCTGATGAATAAACAGTTGTTACCTCCTTACATGTTTATCCATCCCTCTCTCTAACCTTCTCAGACAGTAACTAAGAAGAGATTTAAAAACCTACACTGAGGCTGAGGTCTGGTGAGTGCTGCTGTGCCAGTGAAATACATCTTTAGGTGAAATATGAGAACATTCTCAAATGGCAACAATAATTGTCTGTGTTTTCCCACACACAGGGAGGAGGCAAGAAATTGACTGGCTGGGATGCTGGCATGGCTTTGGAATAGAATAGGTGACCATGTCCTGCTGTTATCCTCTCAGTCTGTTGTTTGTGAATGGCGGCAGGCTCATGGCGACAAAGCTGGGACAGTCACTAAGGTCACCTGGCTCTCAGAGGAAAAGGCAGCATGACCAGAAAGCTGACAGCGACTCAGACAATATTCACAGATTGGGCTGCAGAAAAGAACACAGAGCAAAAGGATGCGCACTGCACTGACAAAAAAAAAATGAATAAAAGAACTATAGTGTACAGCCATGCTAGTGGCTTTGTGAGATTGTGCTCATGCCTACTGGTGCTTTGATGTATGCAAACTGCTATCATCAGCATGCTAACATCCTCAAAGTTACAATGCAAACATGCTGATGTTTCAGCAGGTGTAAAGTTTGCTAAGTTGCACAAAACACAAAGTACGACTGAGACTGCTGAGCATGAGTTTTGAAGGCATTTGGTTGTAAACTAAAGTATTGATGCAGATAAAAAGTTCAGAGATGACTAAAAAAATACACCTTATCCTAATAGGAACCTATATGTGTCTGTATAGAATTACATATCAATCCATTAACCCTTTACGCTTCAGTGCGTCGTAGGTGTACCGCCGGCGGTACACCTACTAATTTGCATAGGAATTTCAAGAATGTCCGACGGCTGCAAACACGATTATACAAACACTATACGCCGATGGAAAGCTTAGATTCTCATGAATCCGCCGGTATAAACCACTTTCAGATGCGATTACCACAGCGGGTGAGAAAAACACATTTGTCCGACAAAAACAAATATTCATCCATCCGTTCTCTATACACGGCTTCAACGCACACAGCGCGACTCACATTTCCGGGTTCATTATTACACACAGAAAAAAAGATTCCACAAAAAACAGCCATAATCCAACCTTTTACATCCAGACAACACAAGCCAGTAAACTATTTTGTCCAAAACATGTCCTGAAGTCGGTATAAAATCCACGAATCGGTCGTTTTCAAGGAAATGCACCTCGCGATGTGCGTCCAATATTCCCTGTATTTTTCATCATTTTTTTATTTAAAAATAGAATATTAGCGATTTTTTGTACTGAAAACGGCTGGAATTGACTGAAGCTTAAAGGGTTAAATATTTGTCAAGACAATCAAAACCACACGTGTCAACCTGAAAACAGAACAAGAGGAAAATTCTGGGGATAACCAAAGTCACTGAAATTCATGCTCTCCATGTGCAAAATCTTTCTGCAGATACGTCCTGAAGACATTCAAACCATTTCACCACTTGTGGTGCTGCAGAAAAAGCTGCTACACCTTTTCACAGCAAATGCAAATTGGTTTTCTTTAAACGACGTAGAGTCAACAACTAATTTTAGAGCAGCTTCCTATTTCAACCTGAATGCATTTGTAGTCACTCATTCACAAGGAGTTGATTGTCATTTTCTAGCACAGAACTGGTTTTCTGCAGAGTTGTAATGTTTACCAGTACGAGGGCTAGAATGAGCATCGGTGGATCTGAATAATTTATGTTGCAGGGGATAATAAGCATAAAATGAGAGAGAAAGAGATGGACAGCGTGCCAATAGCAAATAGGAAATATCTGGCATTGCAGACAACAGGCAGTGACGGGGAAAGAAATTAACTGTTGCCACTGTAGGAGAATTGCTGCAAGAAAAAAAAACTGAAGCCCAAGGCAAAATGGAAACGCAAGAAAAAAATTCTGTGTGTTTTTGATTCATAGCATGTTTTTAACACTGGCACACACAGTGAAGTGTACATGTGAGTGCATGCATCTCAACCTGATTACTTTAGCATGTCACAAAATGATATGTGCGATTGAATCTATCAGGCAGAGCGTTTCCCTGGCAACAGTGCCTTACCCTTCTCCTCCGACTTTGGTGATCTTGAGGCGAAAGTCCACAGAGTTGAGGTTGGGGGGTTTCCATTTGAGAATGTCATCACATCTCCCAGCCTTGTATCTCTGCAGAGACACCCAATCCCCCCAACGAGAAAAAAAAAAGACATTACAAGGTGAAAGATTTGTAAGGGCAAAAATATCACAAAGTGCTTTTACAGAAGAAAGGTAACACTGTGGTTCCATGAGTAGTTATTCATATCCATCAACCCAGAATTACTGGATGAATTATTTGTTAGCTGAGCTGCATTTTTAGGCAACACTTACAGAGCTAATGAACACTCATACAAATCAAGTTCTATTATAATGCACTGCTGGTAATTTATTGATCTTCGGTTAAAAATCAGTGTTTGTGTCATGAAAGAGTGTCATGAATTGCAAGTTCCTCACAAAAAAAAAGGAACTGTTTACATAATTTGCTAGAAGTCCACATTTGAAATGCAATAATTTTAAGTATAAAAGTTCACAGTGGAAGTACAATAATAGATCCGTAAATATAAATATGACAAATTATGTGCAATGATCTGACATGATCCCATTTTTACATCCCTACTTTTTTTTTTTTTACTGCAGCAGCATATGACACACTTAACTTGCTTTCCTCTATCTCTTTGATTATTAATGCATGCTTGTCATTTAGAAGGACATGAATCAAATGCACTGAAACATGAGAAATGTAAAGGCATGATGGGTGGAGGCGGGAACAGATGACCAGATTCCGTCACTGTCAGGTTGCCCGGTAACAGAAGTCTATTCCAAAGAAGTGTGCGGAAAACACAATGGATTTCTGAGGAGAACCTGCACTGTCACAGCACATGAATAAATAAGGAGTTCCTGGCTCCACCCACGTATGCCCCTATGACAAGACTTTAGAAAAGAAATGTAAACGTTAAGAAAGAACAGCTACTACTTGCTACTGCCCTGCTCGTCCACAAACACAAAGCCTGGTGTCTGACTTTGGCAAGCTGTTGGGTTTCTCCAATAGCAAAAAAAAAAAAAATGGACAGCTTGATGCACATTTTGCGAAAGTTTTTCTATTTGAATCAATTCAGAGTCAAGCCCAGTATCCCTCAAAACTATATATTGTGTGATTCTGCAGCCCTATCTGATTTTAGAGCCACTGCACAGGGATGGGATCAGCAAGTTCTGATTCTAGCAGAAAGTTGTTGGGGGGGGCGCGTTAACGTCGTTACCATCGCGCGGGAGTATCAGGGACAATAAAGTGTTCAAACTTGTGAAATCGGCGTTCAAACAAATGAAACCCGCGGAAATCCGCGGTAAATTCCCATCCCTGAAAAAAAGCGGAATTCCGCGAATTCGGGGAAAAATCACATCCCTGACGGCAGGACGTAATGGTTCTGTACACTTAAAATGATGCAGGTTGTACAACGTGTCCGCGGAGCTTGTCTAAAGTCCAATAAATTGTGTTCCAAATAATCCTGTCTCTCTGATCCTTCTCCAGGGACTTTTACGGCTTTTATGGTTTAAGAGATGTACGCCCAGTGGGCCCACCACCAGCAGGTGCTGTGCTGACGAAGCAGCAAATAGAGGCGAGGGACAGTTGTAGTCGTGCGGAAAGTCGCCCCACTGGTGGGGAAGAAACTGGAGCTGGTGCAGGAGCGATACAGACTAGATATAGGCTTGGCAAAGTCAAAAACATTTCCTGTGGGTTTTAGGCTCTCCCAGAGATGATCCTTGTCTTCAAATCTGTTTGTGATATTCATGGATGGGATCTCAAAGCGCAGTTGGTGATGGGAGTCAGCACCTACAAGTCATCGGCCATGGATCTCCACCAGAAGTTGGCAAATTGCTCTCTCGTTTTCCCATCATGGCTGATGACCAAGCAGTCATGGTAAAGAGGTAGCTGATTTGGAAGGCCAAGCTGTTGCTTTACCATTCCATCTACATTCCAACCCTCACCTCTGGTCATTAGCTCTGGGTAGTGACCCAAAGAATGAGATACTGGGTACAAGCGGCTGAAATTAGTCACTTTTTAAATTAAAAAGTGGGTAAAGCTACAATAAAATTATGTTTGCATATTTCTGAATCAACACCAATAATCCAGTGACTTAATACATGCAGCATAAACAATAAAATATCACTTGGAGAGAGACTATTGAGCCCATTACCTGCTTTTAATGTGGGGCTTTTACCTTTTACTTATGAGTATTTTTATTCTTTGGTACTGCTTTATTTATTGAGGCAAAGTGCTTCTTCTATGATCATGTGCATTTATAGATACAAGACGTGTGTCAGGAATTTTTTTTTTTTTAGTAATTTGGGTGAATCTACACTTAACAACAGATGTTCCTGTGCGTCAAACATTTCCACATAACTGTTAGAACAAGACATGCTATGTCACCGTTGCTGTAACTTAAAAAAATACCGTGTGGGCATCTTCATGACATTCCTGTGCTGCTAGAAAATTAGAAAAATTCAAACGATATAAACTCGTTGAGTCAGGGTCAAATTGACTCCCGTTTTGGTATGAATTGAAGGGACCATGAGCGTTGGGCGACCTTCAGCATTGTCAGCTTCAGAGCACTCAGTGTGGGAGGTTTGAAACCAGCACACATCATAAAAGCTATTCACGGTAGTTAGGTAGACAGCAAGAAAAGAGGACATGTCTCTTTTGAAGAACCTTGACTGAGTACATCTTTTCTCCTCAAAACGTGGGTGTGAAAAGAAACATTCTTCAGTGCTGCAAGTTATACTATGCTGCCCAGGCATCAACACAACCATAACAAAATTACTTATACTGCTAATGAAACTCTCATGTGAAATGAAATACACACATGCAACTAATGACTAAGCTCCTACAACAGTTGATCATATTACTTCATAAATTGAAGAGCTATAATGAACACACAGTTTGCATGTACACTACTGGTCAAAAGTTTTTGAATGCCCCAAGTTTTCTATTTTTCTACTGAAATTCAAGTAGTTCAAGTCCAGTTAATAGCTTGAAATGGTACAAAGGTAAGTGGTGAATTGCCAGAGGCTTAAAAAAAAAAAAAAGGGAAGGCTAACAAAAGACCTTTTTTAGGGAACAAGAAATGGGTTAACAACTTAAAGCTGTTCTGCATCAATAGAGGTTGATCCAGCTTTGAAAGTTGGTGCTACCAAATCCTACAGGTGTCCCAACCTTTCTTGATTCCTTACAACCCCCTCTGTCTGCATAAAAGAAGGGTTGGAACACACCGTGGCATCATACCCTCCAGAGCATGATTTAACACTATTGTACTGCAGAAAGTAGTGTGTTGCTATAAAAAATGGCAAAGGATAGGCAATTAACAATAGAAGATAGACGGACCATCATAACACTTAAAAATGTAGGTCTTTCCTACAGAGAAATCATACAATATAATATACTTTTGTCCCATTTGCAAAAATTTATCTTGTACTCAAAAGCTGTGCCACCAATGTCATCTCAGCAACTACAAAACAGTATTGCACATATCCCAAACACTACACATAACACATACATACACCATAGTGAAAACACTATAAAAATGATTGCAAAATCTTGAGCCTAAGCAGCATTGTTCAGGAATTAAAAAGGTCGAAAAACGGCAGCAATAGCACGAGTCCGGGGTCGCCAGCAGAGCAGCGCCACCGGAAGACAATCGAAATTGGGAAGAAAGTCAAAGTGTCAGTGACTGCAGTTCTTCTTCGCCATCAAAAGAAACTCAGAAACTAAAGGAAACTCTGACAGGAAGAGGTCTGGAAGACCCAAAGGCACAACAGAATCAGAAGACAAGTTTCTGAGAGTCAACAGCTTGCGTTGTAGGTGGCTCACAGGACAACAGCTTCAAGCACAGCTTAACAGTGGTCGTAGTGACCAAGTCTCAGTTTCAACTGTGAAGAGAAGACTTGGAGTTGCAGGTTTGACAGGTCGAGTTGGAAGAAAGCCACTGGAGTCAGAAGTAGAAAAAGAGGTTTGCCTGGGCCATAAAACACTGCTAATGGACTACTGAAGGTTGAAGGAAGGCATTACGGACTGATGAATCAAAATTTGACATCTTTGGTTCATTACACAGGATTTTTGTATGCCATCAAGTAGGAAAAAGGATGGTTCCTCAGTGTGTGACATCAACTGTCAAACACTGAGGAGGAAGTGTGACCGTCTGGGGCTGTTTTGCTGGATCCAGGGTCGGTGACTTGCACAGAGTGAGACATACCCTGAACCAAAATGGCTACCATAGCATTCTGCAGCACCATGTAGTACTCTCTTGTACTAGTTGGTCAGGGGTTCATCCTACAGCAAGTGTATGACCCAAAAAGACAGGCCAAGCTATGCCAGAACTACTGTACCTCAGGAACAAATAAGATTGTAAGCTTAGAAACATGGAGTGGCCAGCGCAGTCTACAGACTTAAACCCCATGGACCTGGTTGGGGATATGCTGGACAGAAGAGTGAAAGTAAAGCAACCTACAAGCGCCATACATTTGTGGGAAGTTCTGCAACAGAGTTGGAAGAATTTTCTGAAGAAAATTTGATGACCACTTCAAAAAGAATGCCACGAGTGGGTTCAGCTGTAACATTTGCCAAAGGTGGTTACTTTGATTAGTCAAAAGTTTAGAATACATTTTGGTTTCGATATAGATTTTTTTTTTTAACTTCATTTGTTCTATGCTTTCATTTCAGAGTACCATGCATAATTTCTAATAAAAACAGTAAAAATTGGGGTGTTCTTAAACTTTTGACTGGTAGTGTACTGTCTTGCTACCGTGTCAAAAGGACAGAATGTATCCATCTTTACTAATTAAATATTATCCTCAGAAAATCCATTACCCTGAGAATCTACAAGATTGTTTCCAATTCTGCATGCTAAAATGTGTATGTTTTCAACCCAAGTGATATTTGCTTTAAACAACTGTTTTCCTGTAGAACCATAGCAACAACCCCCTGAAAGCCAAATCTGACTGCAGACAAACTAAACAGGCGACCTTCAAATTCATTTCTAAATGAAAAAGTGAGACCTGTTGCACTTGCGTTTCATTACTGTTGTTAGTTTTGTCGATAAGTGGCTGCACATACAAAACAAGAGCTTTATTATTAAAGTGCCAAACAGACCTTCATACATAACCTTGCTTTCAGAAACACATCTCTCATCTATCAAAGTCATTTTCATGTAATGATGTTCCATTGCATATAAATTGCCTGCTATTTCGAGTTATAAAATCAGAAGCAGCGACTGTCAGGCTGATAGGAGGAAACAGAGGTGGAGCTGTGCGGTAATGGGAAAGCAGAAATGGGACTGCATGGTGTCTTTCAATATACACGCACCCACCCGCCTGCACGTACACACCCACACACATATACATATACATATATATATATACATACATATATACATATACATATATATATATATATATATATATATATAAATAAACACACACACACTGACGTTTAAAAGTTTCGATCACTTAGAAATGTCCTTCTTTTGGAAAGAAAATCATTTTTGTTTCAATGAAGACAGAAATACACTGTAGATATTGTTAATGTCGCAAGGCTGAAATCCAACACTAAATTCCTGTGACCTTCGATCCCTCAGGTGCAACTGTATTAAAAACCAGCATCATTCTGTAAAGGTGTTTGCTTTTGAAAACCACTGTTAGCTAACACAGTCCGTTGCTACATCTACAAGAGCAAACTAAAACTCTACCATGCCAAGCGATAAATGTGGCATGTTTGTTGGTGCCAGACGGGCGGGTCTAACTATTTCAGAAATGGCTGATCTAGTGCCCATCTGATCTAGTGGCAACCATCTCAGGGGTTTACAGAGAATACTCCAAAAAAGAAAAAATATCCAGTGAGCGGCAGTTCTCTGTGCCATGTTGATGCCAGTAAGTAAAATCTTCAGCTTGCTGCTGGTACAACAAAAGGTCAAATGATAAAAGTTATTAAGATTCATCCTATGGGCAGAATGAATATCTGTACAAAATTGAATGGCAATTCATCAAATGGTTGATTAATGTGAGGACTGACTACATCCATGCCTTCCTGTAAATTATGGATAAGAATTTAATCGGGCATATGTAACTGTAACTGATGCCTTCTATTTAATGTTTACCTTCTACTCTAGGTTTTAAATAGTAAGCTGTAAATAATAAACTGTTGTCGAGGAAGGTTCCTATGAATTAAATTCAAAGATTACATTACAATGCACACACACATACTGTAAATATTGCTGCTCCCTCTCTGCGGTACATTTTTAAAGTAAAACAACTATTACACAGGATCAAACATAATAGTTTAAAACCTACTATTCACGATTAAAATGATATACTATTTCAAGAAGCAGAACTATAACAAAACTTTCTTCAGCAACAAATAAGAACTTTATGATGATGTACAAATGGACAAATAAACTAATTACTGTTGCAAAGTGTGGTCAGTGAGCTGCAGAATCTATGGAAACATATGCTGCAGGACCTGATCACTTGCCATAGCCACCCAAAATACCTCTAGTTCAGTAGCTTTGTCAGCTTGAGCTGTTGGGACTTCTGTTATTTAAGAAGCTCCTTACATTCAGTAAAATAACTTCTGAGGCAGTTTCACCTGGTGGTTCTTGAATATGGGTTTATGGGTCATTCCAGAATTGCAGGACATTTTATGTCCCACCCGTCAAATGTCAAATAATCCATGTACAAAATACTAAAACATGCAGTTGTTGTGTAAATGTACTAATCCTGAGACCAAATCTAAAAACAAAACAGGAGAAAAGAATGTTTGAAAAGATTTTTAAAAATACCAAGCCTGGACTTCCTCCTAAAATGCCATTTTTCTCCTGTCCCATCTCTCTGATGACCAAATTGAATCTCAAATAAAACAGTTAAAATTAAATATAAATGTCATTTTTTTTGGTACCTTTTTTCCCATTGACGTCTCTTCTAATTGTCGGAACATTTTTTAAAATCAACATATTTGAAATAATAATCATCATGCATGGATATTGTGAACATAACCTTTTCAGAAAGACGAAGAAAACAGTAAATCACATCATATGCTGGAATTATTTTCATAACATCATCACCCTTGAAAGTCTCACTCTACCTCATGCAATCCTGCCATGCATATTATCGGGAAAACACTAATTCTTTTCACTTTTTTCCATCAGCATGTTTGTCCTCTTGGTCAGCAATAACAGCTAGCTAAATATCTAGCTTCTACTCCTGAGAAAAAGCTAACATTAGCATGGATTAGCAACCCTGTTACTGTGATTAGAATAGGGTTAGCAAACAACAAATAAAACATGGACTAAAAATGGTACCATTGATGTGTAAGCTGAGCCAATCAAGCCTTTGATAGTGTATTACCTGTTATCTATGAATATGAAGCAGAAAATTGTACAAGAGATGGTTAATTTTTCACAAAATTGGAAGCCCAAATGTTTTCCAATTCTGGAATGACCCTTATGCAATGAACTGATCGACAAATTACAATGAGAAGCAGCAACCAAACAGCTGATACAAACGGACATGGATACTGAGCTTTTGCCAATAATTTTGAAACAGATAAAGATAACATGTAACAAAAACAACCGCACACATAGATCACCACAGTGGTGGGCTCAAAATTTCTTGGAAGGTATAAACTACAAAATACATATAGGACGAAACTGTAAACAAAAACAAAATCCCAAAATTCACACTGTTTTTAACTGATTATTTTGAAATTACAAAAGATCTAAAAGAAAACCAGGCAACATCTGCAACATGATTATCATACATCAACACTTAAGTGCATATTTCGAAAGACTGAATGTCTATAACTGCACACATTCAATCACAATCAATAAAGTGAATATGACAAATAATATTAGAATACAATATCTAAATTAATTTTGAATCCATAATCCTATTGGAGGAAAGGAACATGCTGGAGGTTTCTTCAAATTCTTTGATTGTAATGCTTTATTTTCCAAGTCTCATTTCAATGATGCTTTGCTGCTTCAAGGCAGACTTAGATGTTTAAGTGTGCTACAGATTTCAGATAAAAGGCTGGGCAAGTCCAATAAATCTGTTCCCAAGAGCAAAGCTCCCTCTTCTACAGCTCAGACACAATGGCCCATTTCTCTGAGAGTCACACTGACACTGTCTGTGTGAGTGTTTTTGAAGGGTTTTGATGCCGATGTGCAAGATGATGCAGTGGCATAAAAAAATCTGTCTTGGAAAAAACTGAGAAAAATAGGGACGGGGGAGACCTACAGATTAAATCTTGAGGTAAAATGTCTGCAGATGTGGCACACAGATAGACTGAAGAATAGCACAGCCCACAGAAAATGATTATACTGATTTATGAAGCACATAAGATGGATGCTAACAAATGATGCGTCTCTCAAATATCTCTCTCAGGAGATTTTTCAAAAAAAGATTCAAAAGCTTTAACTTCACGGGCTCCAAATTGCATATGAATCATATCATCGGAACTGACTTTGATTTTTGAATTGGGTATAAATGATCTAACAAATGAAAGAGAAAGCAAACATTTTTCTTTGCACTATTTGCCCTGGGTTCACCATCTGCACTGTTCCTATAGTAAATTCGACCATCTGTGACTATCCTTCTGTTATGAATTCTAAATCTTTTTGATGTGCCCTAAACAAAGAAAGCATTTTCCAAGGACACCATGTGCTGGATGAGATAACATGCCCAGAGAAAGGGCTGTTGCGGTGGCAACCTTGATGAAAATATTAATGGACACTCACAACAGCGAGACCCTGCTGAGATTAACCCTGAGACCACTCTAATCCCACTAGCAAAAAGAGATTAAAAGCGCACTGGCTGCTGTAGAGACTGACAAAATCAATGCCTTCTGAAAACAATCTCAATGTGAGGCAATCTTATTGACTCCCTTCTCATTAATGACTACGAGTAGCATTGGTGACGACAGGATTTATACTTATCCCATACTCATGTTGTTTTTACTCTAAACTGCAGTGAGTGGGTCTTAAATAAATTAGTATTGTACCGATAAGCTCAAGTCCTATCAGATATTTACTTTGAGGATGAAGCTGACCCTGGGTCAAAGGCAAAACTCTTTGTCTATACTTAGGGACAAGGGAGAATTTCACACATAATAATGAGGTTTTTGCTCTCCGAATACTGATTTCACTATCTAACTCAGGGCATGTGTAGTCACTAGGGATGAAATGATTCCTTGAGTTATTCGAGCAATTCATTTACTAAAATTCTTCGAGGTAAAATTCTCTGAATCAAAGCCTTATTTAATCCACTATATACTAGACCCCAGGTCACTTACTGGTGGACCGCGGTCCGAGTCCGGACCCAGACTTCATCCTGTATAAACTCGGACCTATAATCAATAAATTATAATGGGATTTTAAATTTGACGGGATGCTTCTAGCGTAACCTGCGCAGCTTTTCTAGTGTTTACGGCATTCATTTCGCATCATTTGAGTCGTTTTCAGCACAAAATGAACCAACTGTGTTCAGCTGCTTCAGTCAACAGGTTATTTTAATAGAGAACAAGAGCACAGAATCCGATTACTTGATAAATCACCAGAATAATCGATAGAATACTCGTAGTAGTAGTAGTAGTAGTAGTAGTAGGTCATCAGAAAGGTGCATTGCCACAACGAATATGACTCATGTCAGGTGATCACTTCCTACTCAGTAACACTGTCAGGTGAAAACAAGAAACACTATCAAAGCATGAAGGCCAGAGTCTCTCTGTTCTTGAACATCTAATGAAATTAGATGAATTAATTCACTGAACATCCTTTCATACAAAAGAGGCATACTCAGTTGAGCTCTGTAACACCCCAAAGGAGAATGTGCTTCTAAACAGAGAACACCAAGTCTTCACTCTGGGGGGTTGCATGAAGAGCTTGCCACAAGCCAATACGTTTGCTCCCACTGTTCAGCATCCTTCACAAAAAGCTCATTTAGATCGGGTGTCATATTAAGGCAGTTTCTAGCAAGAGCCAACATGTCAGTCCATAATCAAATGACACAAGCTAATGGTCAGAAAAGCGAATGCATTTTAAAAAAAAATCATAATGCCAAACGTTTCTTTTATAAGAAGTGCCAAGTAGTACCACTGGCTCTCGTCTAATTTGTGCCTCCAACAAACACCCTTACTCCTAATTATTCCCTGTCTATATTTAATAGCCTTTTGGAAAACATTTCTTTGGCATTCCAGTGCAGTTTACCATTTCAAATTATACTGTAAATCAAATTGCAACCACAACTTTTGTGAGAAAATCACACTTGCAGATTTTTCCCAAATCATTCAGCACTATTTCCCTTCAACTTCTACAGGGGGAGAGGAGCTGCTGTCTGCTTAGATGCAACCGTTAACCGGGATTGTATGATAATGAAGAATTAATAACTACTTTAACTGACTAGTATTTCTGCCGATTAGTGGTGGTGACGTTTAATCATGTAGTCGTGCACATAGAAGCTGTTTAGATGATGCAGAGGCCTGTGTCACACTGTTGATAAAATGCATGTGAATCCATGTGTGAATGCAGTATAAATGCTTAAAGTTGGTTTGTTACTAAAATCCTACTTGTGTTGTGTAAAATGGCTAAAATTTTCTTTGCATCTGAGACAAAGCTGAAGCAATAGTTTCATGTAACAGAAAATGAAAGACATAGGTCGTTACATCACAATTTCCAACATCATTTCACATCAGAGGACTGACTATTTGAATCATCATTTAGACACATTTGAACATTACTTGCAAGTCTTTCAGACTCCACTCCATTTGTTTGAGTGGCTGTCCAGACAGCTACCAGCTGCTGACCTTCAGCCTTTAGAGAGATTTCCATATTTTGGATACATTAAACTGATAAAGACCGTCACGTAATGATTGGTGGTTTCACTGCAAATCAGAGACGCTTTAATGGGACACAGAAAATCTCTCTGTGGTGGCCATTCCGGACAAAACATGGAAGAAGGTACTTCAAAAAGTTCTCAGGCACACTTGTAAAACAAAAAACAAAAACAAGGGGCGTACCTGTATCTATAAAGTCTTATATTAATTCTCCACAAAATTCCAAATGTTTGAAGCTGTCAAAGAAAAAAACAGGAGGAAAGCTTTGACCTGGCTGTCGTTCCAGGACAAAGCCGTCTACATAGCATCAGGAGGCAGAAACAGTCAAATTCAGCTTTAAACTGTTGTCCCATGAACCATATTCACCCAACCTGCACTGTCTGACTTCTATGCATTTACAAAAATGAAATCCCACTTGTGCATTAAAGTAACCACAGACTATGTTGAAAAATAATACAAGAACAACCTTTTCTGCAATGCTGTCTAGTGAGGCTGAGAACTTTTTAGAGTACGCTCGTACGCTAGAATTGAGATGGTTTGGGATGAGATGGACTGCAGAGTTTGAAAGCAAAAGGGCCAACAAGTGCTCAGCATCTCAGGGAACTCCTTTAAGACTGTTGGAAAAGGTAGTGTCTACAGATACGAACCCGTACCCGTAGCCTGTGGCCTACGGATACGGCACTTTCCATTTGCCAGACAGGTACGGACCTGTACGCGAGTCTTGCGAGTCAAGAAGCTGCTAACCACTGCAAACTGTTGAAAGGTAAGCAAAGGTTAGGGTTAGTGTTAGGTTTAGGGTCCGTACCCGTAGTACCGATGCTACGGTCCGTACCGCTAGCGTCTACCGGGAGTCACGTGACCAGATCTTGCGTATCTGATTGGCAAATGGCAAGTGCCGTATCCGTAGTCCACAGGCTACGGGTACGGGTCCGTATCTCTAGCAACAACCGTTGGAAAACCCATTTCAGGTGATGACCTCATGAAGCTGATTGAGAGAATACCAAGAGTGTGCAAAGCAGCAATCAAAGCAAAGGGTGGCTATTTTGAAGAATCTAAAATATAAAGCATGCTTTGACTTATTTCACATTTTTTGCTTCCTACATAATTCCATATGTGTTCATTCATAGTTTGGATGCGTTCTGTAAGAATCTACAATGTAAATAGCCATGAAAGTGTATATCATATGCAGTCTTACATTGCTGTGACAGGACTTCCATCCAATTCAAAGGCAAGAATTAAATAAGAGTGAGAAAAGGCACCTCACAACATGATTAACTTGTCTGAACAATGACCTGTCTATGCAATCAGCTTTCTCATTGACTGGATATATGCACATTGCCCCAGCTGATTCTGTTGCTGCCTGGTGAGTAGCAGTCCCTTCAATTCTGTAAAGCACAACTGCCAAAACGAATTACAAACCCTTGGTTGACAGCGCCTTCCTAATCCATGACTGGGAAGCAGATGATGTTGTTTCTATTTCCTCTGCAGGTTCAACAACTGTTCTGACACATTCGTCCTAACATCCAACAGGCAAGAGTGCTTTCGGCACCTTTCTCTGCCTCAGTTATCCATGATCATTCAAATTTAGTGAGGATATATAGGACAATATGACCATAAATCAAAGATTGGCAGCTTTGAAAGCAGCAGCTCTACTGTTCCAAATCAAAAAACATTTTTTGGTCAAGATTGTGTACAGTTTTCTGTACAGTGTTCGAAAAATATTTAGTCAGGCATCTTCATCGAGCTTCAAAAGTAAACCAATGACAATGTCACAAAAATAATCTCCATTTCCTCAAGCCTATATGATCTTGAACTATGGAAATAATCAATCTATTTTTTTAAAATATTCTTTCACTTGAGAGAAACACAGTTAACTTGACACACCTGTGAAAAACCAAAATCTAAATCCAGACAAAAGGAGAAAGGGGAAAGATTATATCGTACAAGTAACGATGTCTGCCCGGAAATGCAGGTTGGCTCTGCCTGTGTTGTGGTGAAGGGAAAGTGTAGCTGTGTAAACCTTCACTGCCAGCTCTCCTGAGAACTGTTGCTACCTGAAAGCTAAAGCCACAGGTAATCATCACAGAAACTGAGTAAGAAACTAGGCAAAGGAGCAAATACAACCAGCAACTTTTTTAAATGTTACACAGCATCTCCTAAATCACATCTCTGACTGGGCTGCAGCCAAAGTAGTGAAGCTGCACTTATAGGCCCCTGTTTATAATTTATCTTTGACCAAAGAGATGTTCATCATTTTCAGGATCAAACGAAACAGAAGTAGGTGCCCACACACAAAATACACATTACCACCAATTATCCATGTGAGGGCTGCACAGTTCTTTGTCATGCAAATCTGCTGGATTCAATCCAGCCAAAAACATTCTGCTCCATTTGTTGCGATTATGAAATAGTCCCTCCCTGCTCGAAGGTATGCTTCTGAGGAAAATCACAGGCTTTAGCATACCATCATCTACATACCGCTTAATTCTCATTAGTGTCGTGGGAGGACTAGAGTCTATCCCAGCTGACTTAGGGTGAAGGCAGGAGACACCCTGGACAGGTCGCCAGTCTATTGCAATCACAGTCACCTCTGTGGACAATTTAAAGTTACCAATTAACCTCAGCATGTTTCTGGACTGTGGGAGGAAACCTTTAGTACCAAGAGAAAACTTACACATGCACAGGGAGAACATGCAAACTCCATGCAGAAAGATCACAGGAAGGCGGGGACGCGAACCAGGGATCTTCCAGCTGCAAGGCGAAAGTGCTAACCACCAATCCACTGTGCAGCCCGCTTTAGCATGTCAATAACAAGAAAAAAAAACTTAAAATATTCTTCAAAGAAAAAGAACCTAAGACAATCATACACTCATACTTTCCTATATCATACATAGATTTCCTGCATTCAGCAGCATGCAGGAAATCTAAAGACAATTTCTCATAGTTACCTCCGCCAAGGAGGTTATGTGACAACCGGCGTTTGTGTGTCTGTCTGTTAGCAAGATAACTGAAAAACGCCTGGGCAGATTCACATGAAATTTTGAGGGGATGTAGACTATGGTAAGAGGAAGAGCTGATTTAATTTTGGTGGCAATCTGGAAAGGATCCTGGATTCTAGATCACTTTGAATTTTTTAGTATGTTTTAGTATGTGGTCCAAAATATGACAAAAACATCATAGGTTAGTATGTCGTCCAACAAATTGGAGCAAGGTGTCCAGATAGCTCAACTGGTTAAGAAGGTGATTCGTAAACAGAACTGTGTCAGAGACACAGGTTTGATTCCAGCTCATGATCCTTTACTGCATGGGTTTCCTGTTTTCCTCTCTATACTTGGCAGAGGTCTGCACTCTCTGAGTGCTTTTCTAGCTGTAAATTTAGTAGGAAACCTTTTAACAACACTGCTAACCCAAAACTTTCATCAAAATAGAATGTCTGCATATCGAATGTTTACTATGGAATGAATATTTACAGCCCTCTTAGAGCCAACAGGATGTCTCTGACCTGACAAACAAACCAATAATGGTCACAGATTGTCAATTCTGTGGATAATGACACCTCTCGAGAAGAGGAGATTACATTATTCACCGTGACCTCAGGACCTTCTTCTCCTCTTAAAGCCCACAATTTTCAACAGAAGAATGAGCTAATGAGTTTCAGGACATAAAATTAAGGAAATCAAACATCAGGACTAGTACTGAAGAACAACATCTCACATCTGAAACATGGAGAATGATCACATATAAGACACCAACACCCCTTCTCTCTGTCATTGTCATAAAAAACAGAAAGACTTCCATCATAAGCATAAATAATGAAGTTAAAGGAGGTTCTAAAGGTATTTGGCCTCTGACCTCTCGTGGATAGTAAAGCTTAAGACTACCCCTTTAGGATGAGCACACCTGTGATTGGCTAAATGCTGATTTGAGTTTAGCTCTAAAGAACCTTCTGTAGAAAATGAAAGTCTCTGGAATGCAACACTTTTTCTTTGTCAAGTAAGGGATTTTGTTTTCTGTGTTAATTGTCAAGTTTTGCTTTCTTAAAACAGTTTTTTTTGGGTAACTTTGGGGTTTTTACTGTGACATGGACTTCTTTTTTTGTAACTGGACATTTCTTTGTTGAGGATCAGGCTTCTGATGTGAACTTCTTCAATGCAAAGGTGCAAATGTTTCCTTGATAACTATGAGCTTTTACTCTTAGCATTTCAACTTCGGCATTTTTTCAATCCAACTATGCAAATGTCTGTCCTGTGCCAGCAGATTTTCACAGTGACATCTCCCTGCAGCTCTCTCTCTCTCCCTTCTGACATTGCATGTCGATCCTGCAACATTAATATGCAAGTATTGCTTTCTTTCTGCTAAAGGGCTGAGTGTAGAAATGACATTTCTCTTCTCAATTCCAAAGTGATTCTAAATTGATCATCGCAGTACCAACTGCTTCTAGAGACGATCACTATTAATTAGTTTGTTTAGCAGCATTGATCCATTCACTATCTGTTGCTGTCATCTTACTGTTAGCAGTGTTTACTAAATGTTTCGTGTACTGCTATCATTGGTGCTACCTTGTTTTTATTAGTGGAGGTCCATGAACTCTGAATTCACAACTTCTGATATCAACTGATTTAAATAATTTGATCAATTTTATGAACATTCCTGATGAAAGTCTCTCAGTTGGCCTGATTTAAAAGCTCTGGGTGCTGTTGTGATAAACGAGAGAAAGTTTACTTTTGAAGTGTAACTTACAAATGTAAGCGTTTTATATACACTGTTGTTCAAAAGCTTGGGGTCAAGAAAAGCAGTTTTTTTTTCAATGAAGATAACATTAAATGAATCAGAAATACACTCTAAACATTGTTAATGTGGTAAATGACTATTCTAGCTGGAAACGGCTGATCTTTAATGGAATATCCACATAGGGATACAGAGATCCATTTTCCAGTAAAAGTGTGAGTTTTTATCGAACGCTTCAATTTATTTGAACAGCAATAGTGTTAGCTTTGCCTTGTTTATACTTTGGGACTCAAGACTGCTACTTTAAGCTTCTGTATTTTATGAATTGTATATGACTTTGCATGTGTCTGCTCTTTTCCTATTGCATTTTTAATCAGAGCTATAAAAAAAAAATGTAATCACTATTATTGTAATTATGGATTGTCTAGATGATTCAGTCAAAAACATGAACTCCAAATGGCAGCAATTGTGTGGTATATGAATCTATTAAAGATTAACACATCAAGACATTAAAGATGCAAAGCAATCAATTTAAATAAACAAGTCAGCTGCTTCAAAAACAAAAACTAAAAGACAGAGAGAGGACACAGATTTGCACACAGGTGCTTAATATCCAGTTCAAACTATAAGAATAACACGTCAAAGCTGAGGATAATATGCCAGAACCCTACTGCAGGACATTCCTGTGTTAATGTAGGAAACATCCTGTAGATTGTGTTATGTATTGCACAGTGAACAACAGGCCTTGAGTCTATCTCAGAATACGAAAAGAGGAATAGTATTATTGCCACAGATAAAGGTGATTTTCTGCTGTTCTGACAACAAGTATATCAGTATTTCAGCCAAGGCCATTTCTGTTTTAACTCAAGCTGTTTGATTTATTGGACAGTGTCTTACAGAGAGGAGTGTTTACATCATAGATGGAGGCTTACCCCACATGGCTGGAAGATAAGACCATCGACTTCATGGCTGACCTGGGATGTGAAGCTGCCTTCCAGGAGCTGAAAAATAAAATTTAAAAAATGTGGCACTCAGTTTCAGATCAATTTGCTTTTGTTTTACTGGGTATTGAGTGGTAAAATCAACAACAGCTATAGACCCAACATCTGTGCAACGCTCTTATAATAGAATAGCCAGCATGTTGTTTTAAGTCCTTCTCTAGCCACTGATTAAACCTTTAAAGACTTTTCTCCATGTATTCAAATTACAAATTTAGAACATTTTCTACCAAAATAATCAAATCATGCCTTTAAATGGTTTAGATGTAATTCTACTCCCTTGCTTCCTCTATGATGTGCAGAGACTTTAAGTTCCCACTCCTGTCTCCTCCCACCCCTCAACACCGCAAGCACCAGCTCACCTACAGTGCTGTGTTACACAGTGACAACACTTATGATGATTGGCACCCAAGCAGTTCCTTAACATAAGTTGAAATTAGCAAGTCCAGTAGTTACAAGCACAAGTCTAATATTTCCTCTAGTGTCTATAAGAAACACTAATTGATTAGGCATGGCAGAAAGATCAATAACTATTACTTGACAGACCAGATTACCCAGATAGCAAACTATGGGTGAATCAATGTTGAATCTATGTTGAGACCTAACGTCGAAATTATACAGAAAGCGCAAGGTTGATAAAATGTTGAGTCAACGTTTGCTTTTCAACCATAAATCACACTTTACCCAGATAGCAAAAGATGTTAAATCAATGTTGAATTAGGGTTAAGAAGGTTGAATTGTGGTTACGGTTGAAGACTGATGGTTGGATCAACGTTGATTCAACAACATTTTGTCAGCATTGAAGTTTGTGTTTAATTAAAATGTTTGACAGGTCAATGTTTAATTAATGTTGAATCTATGTTTGCAAACATGTAATCTATGTAAGCAAACGTTGACTCAACATTTTATCAACCTTGCGCTTTCTGTATAATTTCGACGTTAGGTCTCAACATAGATTCAACATTGATTCACCCATAGTTTGCTATCTGGGTATAGATCTGAATAATAATAAAACCTTAAGTTTCTGGAAAAAAAAGAATAGACTTTTTTTCTCTTCAATTAACACTAATAAGACAGCTATTGCAAAGAAAAGGATCCTACAGTACCATAATTGACATGAGAAGCCCAAGGGATGCGGCAGAGCTGCTGCACAATAAAAGCACATTTTCTACATCATGAAGCACGTCAACTGCCAGTAACTACAACAAAGGACATCCGTGGTGCTAAGTGAATGCCAACTATACTATCTGCTTAAGGTAACAGAGGAGAAGAAGGATGTCTAGACTAAAGATTTCGTTTTGACTTCTCTTTCAAATAAACACTATCTTCCCTACTGATTTTGTCATTTTTTGCAGTGGGAATGTAAGATAATTTAACCAGTAGAATTTTACAATTTAGGCTAGTTTCCAGCATCTATGGGACACAGTGATAAATTCTCCTTTCACAGCGGCAAAATACTGAATAAATTAGTATCGCTGATGTAATATAACAAATGTTATCATTACACAGAGGTGGGATTAACCAAAAAGTTACTTGTTGCTTTTTTTTTTTAAATGTTATTGCTTTGTACATTCTGCACTGTGATCACTCTTAATTCTTGAGTGATCAAAATGTTGTGTTCCCTTGCCGTAGGTTTTTACAAAGGACAATGTATGAACATTAGCCGAACAGCGACAGCAAAGAATTAAATCTGTACAATTACAAAAATTCTGCGCAGTCAAGTATAAATGAGAATCTGGGGGTGTAGATGCTAATGAGGTTTACTTCAGTGTTCTACCTTCATTTTACAGATACATATTAAACTGTAAGGAACTGAAATGCAAAACCTTCAGAATCAGTGTTTCAAAACTAGCTGGAACATGCAAGATAAAACTGAAAATGTATGGCAATTCAAACGTCTAGAAAACTAAAAGTGTACAGAAATGTTAATGAGATATGTATATTGCACTCATTTATAGAGATGACCAATCTAAAGCAAGTACGGTACATTTCCATACTGCACTCATTTGTCAGCTTGAACAGTAAAAAAAAAAAAAACTCAATATAAATATCATAATATGTGAATATGAAAACGTCTGCTGTAATGTAATGTTATTTGCCTAACCAAATATATTTCTACACTTACCTACACAGTAGAATTTAATATAAGCTTTTCTAAGACAGACAGTGACACAGGAAGCAGAATCACCGTAAAAATCAAATGAAAACAAGGACTAACAACCTACTTTAAAAAACCTAAGTATTGTAGACACAGACATTATGAATGCCTTTCGTGACTATGTAAAATAATGGACCCATAGAAACACGTATTTTTTTCACAAATTCGAAAAAAAATTCAAAAAAAAAATCAACATGGTACAAGTGGATGTCATTTGGTGTCACATTAGAAGGTCAAAAAGTAGAACACAATGGGTACCTGCAAAGCTTTGTTGCTTGGCCTTCAAATATGTAAGTTCAACAGAATATCTTACATAAGAAAATGAAAAGTATAAAAAGATAAATCATTCATCAAAAGAAGCACATTTTGTTCATTCTCTGGAGTGATCAGCACAAAAGTAGGATGAGTCACAGGAGATTCATTATCCATTGCAGTTATGTCTGAGGAGGCATATTTTTTCCACATGCTTTATGTGAAAACTACTTCGCTTTTCTGCATGTTCATGCATAAAAGGAAATAAATTTAGGCAAGCAGGAAATGGCCTTGGTCAATAAAATAGAAAGTAAATGCATTAGTGCAATGCAGAGGATATCAGGTATCATATCTAAGCCATCAAGATGAACTAAAGCAGACGGCTATGCCTTTTACGCAGGAAGGTTCTGCAAGGTGAATCAACAGCATATACAGTGCCCTTTCATAATATACGGCATCTCTTTCTGGAATCATAGAGACAATAAAATGAAATTACTCAATTATTTTTAACAATGCCTGCATGTCTCTATCTATTGTCCAGCTCTGACATTTCAGACATTGTAAAGTGCTTGTTAAGTATGTAGGAGACAGAAAGGTGCTGGCAAAATTTATGGAATCACCAGTCTTGGTGGATGTTCAGTTTTGTGATCACAGGCATGCCACAAAACTGAAGTCACCTAAAACGGTAACTTTCTGGATTTAAGAAACACTAAAATAAATCCAGATAAAAATTGTTTTAGTCAATAACAATTGCTTTTTTACATCAAGCAAAGGGGAAAAAATGTGGAATCACTCAATTCTGAGGGAAATAAATATGGAATCATGAAAAACAAACAAAAAAGCACTACAACACACCACTACTACTCTGTTGCACCACCTCTGGCTTTTATAACAGCTTGCAGTCTCTGAAGCATGGACTTAACGAGTGACATACAGTACTCTTCCTCAATCTGGCTCCAACTTTTTCTGATTGCTGTTGCCAGATCAGCTTTGCAGGTTGGAGTCTTGTCATGGACCATTTTATTCAATTTCCACCACAGATTTTCAATTGAATTGAGATCCGGACTATCTGCAGGCCATTAAATTGACTTTATGTGTCTTTCTTCATGGAAAGTTTTCAGTTTTTGCTCTATGGCAAGATGCATTATCATCTTGAAAAATGATGCCATCATCCCCAAACATCCTTTCAATTGATGGAATAAGAAAAGTGCCCAAAATTTCAACGTAAACTTGTGTATTTATTGAGGATGTGATGACAGCCATCTCCCCAGTGCCTTTACCTGACATGCAGCCTCATATCATGAATGACTGGAAATTTGCAAGTTTTCTTCAGGCAGTAGTCTTCGTAAATCTCATTGGAACGGCACCAAACTAAAGTTCCAGCATCACCACCTTGCCCAATGCAGATTCAGCATTGAATATGACTTTTATCCAGTCATCCACAGTCCACCATTGGTTTTCCTTAGTCCATTGTAACCTTGTTTTGTTCTGTTTAGGTGTTAATGATGGCTTTCATTTAGCTTTTCTGTATTTAATCTCATTTCCTTTAGGCGATTTCTTAAAGTTTGGTCACAGACATTGACTCCAGTGTCCGTCCATTTGTTCCTCATTTGTTTTGCTGTGCATTTTCTGTTTTCAAGACATTTTGCTTTAAGTTTTCTGTCTTGATGCTTTAATGTCTTCCTTGGTCTACCAGTATCCTTGCCTTTTACAACCTTCCCATGTTGTTTGTACTTGGTCCAGATTTTAGACACAGCTGACTGTGGTCAACCAACATCTTTTGCAACATTCCGTGATGATTTACCTTCTTTAAGAATTTTGATAATCCTCTCCTTTGTTTCAATTGTCATCTCTCATGTTGGAGCCATGATTCATCTCAATCCACTTGGTGCAACAGCTCTCCAAGATGTGAGACTCCTTTTCAACTGCTGACCAATGAGCAGATTTAATTTGATGCAGGTGTTAGTTTTGGAAATTGAAATTTACAGGGTGATTCCACAATTTTTTCCTCAGAATTGAGTGATTCCATATTTATTTCCCCCTCTGATCTCAAAAAGCGATTGTTATTGACTACCACAGTTTTTTCTTGATTTTTTTTTTAGTGTTTCTTAAAGTCACAAAGTTGCCATTTTAAATGACTTCAGTTTTGTGGCATGTCTGTGATCTGCTTTTTTTCTACAAAATTAAACAACTGAAGGAACATCCTCCAAGACTGGTGAGTCCACAATTTTTGCCAGGGGTTGTATAAGGTTGAATATTAAGGTAGATATGAAGACCGTCAACAATCATCAAAGCATAGATGAGCTGAGACACATTCATTACAGTACAAGAGCAGACAGATCACCATCATCTGTACTGGTGTAGCTACAGACAAACTAAATTATAATTACAGGGTATAAATGTAACCCAACTAATCTGATCACCATGAGTGAGTGTCTCATTATGGGAACGTCTCCCGTGAGACCTCATCAGAAGCTCAAATACCATTACGTCAGGAGTGCTGGGGGACCCCTGCCCTAGATAATAGGCCGACATAGTGTCAACTGTCATTTAGAACAAGCTTACCTGTGCTTTGGAAAAGAGGGTGGTCTGCTTTGTCCTCTGGCCAGCTCGGTCAAACATTTTGACATCTCCACTTTGCCTTGCTGACTCTCTCATCAGCAGGTCACCGCTCAAAAGGCTAGCCTAATGAGCTAAGTGGTGGCGGGCGCAGATTTCGAGGAAAGACAACGCAGTAGAGGCTGTCATGGGTGAAGATTAAGGCAGCCTGAGTGTGTTGGAAGCTCAGACATGCTGCACACATGGGGTGGTTGTTCCAACAGATACTTTGTTGACGCAGGGACAACGATTCAGTCTTTCCCTGACTTCACTGGGGTTATTAGCCATAGCCATGGTTAGCTAATGGGCTATAAATGCTAGCACAGCCATCGACAACACTTAACAGCTTTTGCAGCTACTAGGTGGCTGAAGGGAACATAATGCTATTAACGCGGCTCACGTGAGGATGAAAAGCAGTACTACTTTTCTAAAGGTATTGTCACCTGTACTTGAAATATTGCAAATACTGGTACATAGCAGTATAGTGGTCAACAGAATTCTGAATGACAGGTGACGCTTTGCCAGCCTATTGAAAAGAAGGGTCAAGGGTCCCCAGCCCTCCTGACCTATGAGTCACTAGTGCCAGTCATCTGAGGCTGGTACTATAGTATGTGAGCTTCTGATGGGGCCATAGCCTAGCCACGCTATACCCATGTTTCTGACTGCACAAGGGTCTAGGGAAGCTCAGGGAGGGAGGCGGGCTAAAAGGTTGTCTATCAAATCCCTCTGCAGCAATTGGGTAGGTATACAACCAATCAATGCAACGAATAGGCTGACGTAGCTCCGAGAGCACTGGCGGATTGTGGCTAAGTCCCATTAGCTTCCCAACCAGCGGTGCCGCGGACCCAACTGGTATATTAAGGATTTGCCATATCCCATCGGCATAAGTTCAAATACGTCTTTCTTCTCAATGAAACAATTAAGTGCCGTCCTTTGTTTATCTTTCAAGTTGAATTTTAGCTTCAAATCTTTAAGGGCAGTGGCCAAAGCCGAGTCGAAAGATAACTGTTTATTGTGTGCTGGTTGTTTCTGTCAGAATCGTCATGCCTCTGTCGTCACTTCGTTACGCCCGCCTTCTGACTCTACACTTCATGGTGATTGGTCCGGCCAGTTTTAGGAGAATCCAGCCTCGAGCCTTATGGAGGGTAACTAGACCCACCCTGGCAGAGAATTAAATTCGTTGCCGTGTGTTGTCTAGCGCGGCTAGGCTAATGGGGCCATACAGGAGGTAAAAAGGAGGAAAGAGAACCTCAATTCCATAGGAAAGACCTACATTTTTAAGTGTTATGATGGTCTGTCTCTCTTCTATTGTTAATTGCCTTTTCTTTGACATTTTTATAGCAACACACTACTTTCCGCAGTATAATACTATTTAAATAACGCTCTGGAGGGTATGGTGCCACGGTGTGTTTCAACACTACTTTTATGCAGACAGAGGGGGTTGTACTGAAATACTTTGACATTCTACAAAATCTTATGGCATGGCATGACTGTAACTTAATACATTTTTATTTGTTTCTTTTATACACCCATTAGATAACATTCACTAATTTTTTCTTCTAAAATAAATTTTTGATTTTAAAAATGATTACTACTACTTGTGGAAAAGAACTCAAAGTTATGGTTTCACTTTGGCTCTGTACACCAAAAAGAAAGTGTACTGGATTTTTTTAAAGGTCCAGAGGATAATGACTTTGCAGCTTCAGAGCACAGCCCACAGTAAAAAATTCTGTGTTTCTTATACCATGGGATGATTTCAAATTTCCACAAAATGCTTTGCTGCCAAACATCACTGTTTTTTTACACAGTGTGTTCCAGGAAAGTAAGTGAAATCATTAGTCCTTAGAGGAGCACAGCACACATTTAACGAAATCTACAGAAAACTGTTCACTCCCTGCTGTATCTGCAAAGAGAGCAGAGCAACATCAGTGCTCTCCAGAATGATGAATGAGTCACAGCAGATCACACAAAGCTTGACAACCATGCTGACATGGAGAAGGCAGATAGCCAGACTAAAAAGAACCAGTGCCTTTATGAAGGATGAAGGAACGGCATGTAGGCGGTAAGATCTGGGAGTTCCATTTCAGTTCTCTTGCCATCCTTGCACACCCACCCACCACCTTCGGCAAGCACAGTGAACCTTGGATAGAGAGATGAGCAGAAAGAAGGTTTCCACACACATCTCCTCCTACAGTAAGGAAGTTCCTAGGAGTGATAATGCAGAGAGGGGGCAGCGACCCTGCTTTAATGGTGAACCTCTTCAGTTAGGAAACACAAACCTGAGCCTGGTATAGTAGATTTGTGTAGGTGGAAGCGAACATCAAAGCCCCATTAAGAGATACAGCTTTCATTGTAGACTCCAGGGCACAAACGGGACAACGGAAGTGCCAGGGGAGACAAATCAACTGCTAACATGCTCAGCAGTGTCTTTACCCAGCAGAGAGTGGCTGTCTGGGTGATGGAAATCAAAACATTTTCCCTTCTACTATTTCATCATGCCATTTCATTCCATTTCACATAAGAACACAACGCTTTACTGACAGCCTGACAACACTGAAATTACACAAAGTATGTAATTACTATAATTACAACTATTCTTAAATTAATCCATTTCACAGACATATACTTTAGTGAACCAATCTGAAAAAAGACTTGAGCTACAGCTTTAATCTGCATTTAGCAACTAGTCGGATTAAAAACTATTTAAAAAGAAATACAAGGAAAATGTCATCCAAGAAATGTTAAAACACACACACTCTGTATCCCAACTCGATCCACAAAACTTTAACGTTATAAGGTTAGACAACACAGCATAATGCAAGCATTAGACTTCACGTATCTCGGTGACAACACGCCAAAGTGGTAACACAGGTTTGTGAAGTTTATTATTTTCTGGACTAATTCTTTAATCATTTTCACATGAAATGCCCCCCAAAATGCTGAAAATTGCTTGTCATAATTCCCCAAGAACGCAACATGAAAATTTTCAGATGGTTTTGTTGTGTGGCCAGCTTTCCAAATACTTCAAAAGATATTCAGTTATGAATGACACATCACAAATTAAATTGGCACATTTTCACATTGGAGGGGACAGAACAACAGAATACCAGACAGTTCTCAAATATTTATTTTGTTGCAGCTTAATTTTCTTTTGATCAACAGATTCACGGATTGTTTCAGCTGAAGTTGGTGACTGGAAGTTACATAACTACTGCTTAGACCTGATGACCGGATAAATGAGAAAAAACACCAGACAAGGACGAGGCAATAATCACCCATCAGTCAAGGAGAGGAAACAAATCTCCTAAGTACATATGACGTCTGTGCTGTTCCAGCCTTGGTCAGTACCTATGATTTGTGTGTTACTATTTGTGTGTAACTATAAAAACTAATTTAGGAGTGAAACTTCAACAAACTTATAAAACAATTTAATTTATGAAGGCATACAAGCCAATGTTTGGACGGATCTCATAACTGAGGTAAGATAAATAAAATTTTAACGTTGGAATTAGCTGTCTTGTCTGCACCATTTATAGCTTTTGCACTGCATTTTGGTTACCAGATTTTGCTGCGTCACAAATTATGCAAGGAGGGTAAAATAAAGCTTGGAACTTGACTCAGGAAAAAAACATTTCCTAATATGTTTATCAAGAAATTTAAAAAGAAAAGAAATTAGGAGGCATCAATGGTATATTATGGTACTATAATAGTGCTTTAGTGGATAATTTGTTTCTGCACACCAAGTGCCAAAAGATGGATGATTTTTCAGGTTGACTATTATCACACTAAAATGAAATGATTAAAAATCCACAAGCATATCTGTCAGATATATTTTTAATGAAGTGTGTATTCAAAATGTAATTGTAGTAAATACTGCTGTTTCTTGATGTTTTGATAGTTACTAAGCAATATGTGCAATAACTAGATGTGCCAGGTTTTAGAGGCCAGTCTGAAATCTTAATTCTAGCCTGGTTTAGCCATTTCTTTACTATGTTGGCATTTGTTTTGGGTCATTGTATTGTCAAAACACCCAACTGTGTTCACGACCCAACCTTCTGGCTGATGATTTTAGAATTTCCTGAAGAATGTGGAGTGAATCTTCTTTCTTCATCATTTAGTTTACTTTATGTAAAGCACCAACTCCACTGGCAGTAGAAAAGACCCCGAGCACAATGCTACCACCACCATGCTTGATAATAGGTTTGGTGTTTGTAAAGGTGTCACCCTCTTTCCTCCAAACATACTCCTGGTAATTCTGGTCAATTTGTTTAATGTTTATTTCACCTGACAACAGATATTTCCTCCAGAATGCCTTTGTAATTGTGATCAGCAGGAAGCTTCAGTTGAGCGTTAAGGTGCCACTTTGAGAGGAAAGGCTTATATGAGGTTAGGAGGTAATACCACAACAAAAATGTGATTAACACACTTGTCAACATCATTAAAATTGATAAGTTAAGTCAGGGTATGTATATTTTGTAGATTTCGGCATGTTTCCAGAACTCCTATAATAAATCTATGAAATAACTAAAATGCATGATTGTTTTTGGAGACAAGGTGTGTATGATTTATTGATTCCATTAGAGAAAAGCAGGAGCTGTAGGAATCAATGGAAACTCAAGACTGCCATGATATACATGGTTTTATTAAGTGTATATACATTTTTGCACATGACTGTACTCAAGAACAAAACAATGGTGCATTTTTTTTTAATCATACCACTATCTTCCTAAGCACACCTGGACCGACACAACAACTTTCATTTCCTGAAGCCTTTGTATTTTCTTCCTGTCTCCTCATCCTCAATGCTCTGACGAGCTTCAGGTGGGGGACTAAATCAAAGGTGGAAAGGATGGATTGATATTCTGGTCAGCCCACAGGGCAGTTGCTGGAAGCTTTTTTCACCTCTAACATGAACGACTCTCTAAAGCCAATGAGCATTTCCATATAAAATGAAAAACCCACATCAGAGTGTGCAGACAGGGCTGCTACTGATTTGCTGGCAGTCAAACAAGGTGATGCAGTTTGGAGAAATTCAGCATCGTTAAGAAATTGTCCTTTGAAGGATTTTGGACATTTCACCAAAACACTATCAAGGCAAAATTTTACAAAAAGGTTGCATTGTAATTTGCACAGGCCGAGAGACACTTCAGGAAACAATGATACAGACACAGCTGATTGTTTTCTAATTTGGACCTTACAGTTATGTACTCTGTGTCATTCCATGATTTGTCATCCTCCTATAATGGGATCACTTAGCAGAAGAAAATAAAGACACTGATTACAGTGAGTGGTTAGCTCAATAGAAACAATGAATTACAGGTGATGTTAGCATGTTGTGCAGTGTATGTTAGAACAGAGATTATTTCTGAACAAGAGGTCAGATGCTCATCTGGACGTCTTCTTTTTAAAATGCTGTTAAAGGCAAAGCTCTATTAATGTGAACATAGCCTCTAAAGGAATGCAATAAGTGCTGCACAAGGAGGATGGAAGGAATTTGAAAACCACTGGGTTCAGCATTAGTTTCTGTATGTAATTGCCACACCTCATCTAATTTAAACAGCAACCTGCCATTTGCCAATTTCATGATTTGAAACCTTTATTTTTATTGACATTGTTCACCCCCCAGTTATGGCATTTAATAATGTCCAGACAAGTGTTTCTGTTGAATAATATGATGTCATTGGGAAACTGAGCTTTGACCTTTTGTTTAGAAAATTACATCCTCATTTTATCTTCTAATAATCATTTCATCAAGGAATGCAGCAGAGTTATGTGACGATCAGAGCTGGTTTGTCTGTTTGTTCGCAACAATACTCAAAATCGGAATAACAGATTTAGATGAAATTTTCTGGGAAGGTCAGAAATGACATAAGGACCAATTGGTTAGATTTTGGCAGTGATGCAGCTTATAGTCTGGATTCACAAATTTGAAAAGATTTCTGCATCATTGCGAGATAGCGGCACAGCGTCACTGTGACTATGACAAGTGAACACTACATCAGCTGCCTGCTGATGATTACATGATTGCAGTCCTACTACAAATCAACCACTGTGGACTTATCAGGACTTATCCATCAGAAATGACAAGGAACAATTGATTAAATTGTGGGGCGTTTCCAAATCTCATCAATTTCTGCCTCTCGCTACATGTTTAGGTCACGCAATTCGGCATCCAAACATAATGTATACATGCATAAAACACGCCTGTGCTGAGCACAAGGTCATTTTGTTTGTGGGTACGTCTATATTGTATGTTGCCATGATTTCTGATCACCAATAACTAATAAACAAATGCTGCATTCCTAAAAAAAATCCTGCATTTCTGACAATGCCACATGGGGGAATGAACAGTCTTGGCGGAGTACTGCGCTCTCTCAGTGCTTTCCTAGTAGGTCTATGAATTCTACAGCTTTGGCCAAACAAGCACTGTAAACCTGTGGAGTCCAAGTGAAGTTTACGCCTCTGAATTAAAGCAAGAAGAGGTGAATATGCAGCTCAAAAGAATGTAAAGACAAGACTGCAAAAGAGAACAAAAAAGGTAGAATATGAGGCAAACAAGTCTATTTGATCTAAGTTCTACCACGTTTTTTTAGGTAAGTATTCAGATTGATTTTGTTTGCAGTGCATGTTTGGGTTTCAAAAAACTTGTACACAGTGCCAACCATGGAAACGACACAAGATTAACTTATCATGGTAGAGATGAGACTTTGGCCAGTCCAAGTCTGTGTTGAAGTTAGACACATCATGGGACTGTCTCCAGGAAAGGAAAGATGAACCGACAACCACAAACGCATAGCAGTACTGAACACATCCCACACACTCAGACACATTCAGCCACATTCATACAGACGGCAGACAGAGTTAGTGTGAAGAGGCAAAGACCAAGAGGCAGCATTTTACTGGGTTCCACCAGCATGCTGCTGTGTCTGTTCCATCAGTATGAGAGGAGACTGTCTGTCCTGAGTTAGAGCCCTCAATGTGTGACAGGTGAAAGGTTTGCTTTAGTGTTTTGAGGTACTTTTAATACACATTGAAATTTATCTGTGGCTGCGATGTATTATTGAGATAAAATTTTCACATCAAATGAAAATATTACACTACACTCAGCTGTTTACATCTGATTGCTTTGGCTTGCTACCTCTGTTTAAGCATAAGGAGGCACACTGATGATTGTTTTCGTTATCATTCACTGGGTTAACACTGTGGTGTATGAAAAGGCATGAAAATGTTCTCTTGCTGCATTTTTACCTTTATCTGACAGTCAATAGCATAGATGGGAAACAAGGGGAGAGAAAAAATGAGCATTACATGCGACAAAGGTTTCCAGGCCAGGTGTGTGCTTTAACCATCAGGCCACTGCATGGCCCTGGAAAACAAATTGTAAAATGATCCCTACTACCATTTCCAGAAGCACAATAACACATTTAAATTGCTAGTTTTCCACAAGCATTATTCCAAAACTGAAACTATCCCAGTTTTCTATCTCAAAAACTAAAGAAAAACCGCAAATATTCACAACTACAATGCTACTAACTAGTGAATGTCTCGTTACATTTTTCAATGGAAAAGCACTGACATTGTGTATGTTCTTGGGCTGAGGAGTAAACTTGGTGGGTTTAGTGTGCATAATTAAATGACACAATTGAAATGACACTACAGCTGCACATTATATCATCATAATATGTCATCCTGTATTCCGTGCAATAGACACATCACAGGAGGTGTGATTAAGTAAGGTAAATTAACTGAAACGCATCATGTACAACGTCTTTAGCTGCTTAAAACAAAAGGAAGACTTGCAAAGTCTGCCTGAAAGAATATAACTCTGATTTAAAAGGGAGAAAAGTAATCGCTGTTCAAGGACTCAGAGACATCAGGTCTATAGAACAACAATGTGTTGAACATGGTGAAATCTGGTGCTATGAATAAGTGGTCCAGGCTGCAATTCTTTGACTACATCTCACAGCTGCGAAGTTATTCTTATGCTATATTTACTAAGTTGTTTTTAATCTAGATAGATACATAGATAGATAGATGGATAGATAGATAGATCGATATATCGATCGATCGATTGATAGATGGAGAGATAGAGATAGAGAGAGAGAGAGATACAGATATATAGTGCAGTCCTAAATAAATTACATTGACTTAAATAAACAGTTGCACCTTTTACTGCAAACTGGTGTTATACTGGCCAAGTAATTCTGATGTTTACAGAATAAAATATTTATTCCATGCAGTTGGAAAATTACAGAACTACTTCTTGCAATGTCACAGAGTGTGAATCTGTACAGTCTTTTCATCTGGAAATGCTCCATTAAACCACTATTGCACCCAAACAAGCCAAAGGTAATACTTAAACTAAATTACAACATTTTTGTGTCGTTTTGAAAAGCTCTGGTAAAAACCACTTCTGGTTAAACATTGATTACTGCTGGCTGCAGTTTACCTCCAGATGATCATATATTATAACAATGCCAATGATTTTTACACATTTCCTTTTTGTATTATGAATGTAAATTATATGTAATTTATTTCTAGGAAATGAATAGCTTTGCGTACAGCATATTCTGTCTCCAGTACTTTCCATTTTGAGATGTTCCTCAGCCAACAGCTGCAATAGGAAATGCCTACTTAAATTTTAAGCTCTGATAGCGAGACCACAGTAATGTTCAAAAACATTTTATTCCGTTTTATAAAATGGAAAAATATAATAATAGCTGCAATATCACTACAGTTTCTGTCCTCATCAGGGAGTGAGAAATTCAATTTGACTTTAAATGACAGACATAGGACAGAAATGATTACAAATTACAGGTTGCACTGCAGAAAGGATGCAGGTTTGTACTTTAATAGCAGCAGCTATGCAGGCTATCTTGGCAATTGCTGATGGAGATAAGAATGAAGAAGAAGGAAGTCACATCATCATGTTGGATCAAACAGAAGACGACAGATTGCAGAGTAAAGGCAGAGCAGTGAAATGCAGAATGAAAGTCCAAAGAACATCTGAAGAAAGACACTGAATAACCTAATCCAGAGGCTGTATCTTTCTTTGGGAAAGAAATGCATTTTTTATCCATTGAAGATAACATTAAACCAATCAGAAATGCAGTCTAGACATTGTTAATGTGGTAAATGACTATTCTACCAGTAAACAGCTGATTTTAATGGAATATCTACATAGGGGTACAGAGGAACATTTCCAGCAACCATCATTCCTGTGTTCTAATGCTACATTGTGTTAGCTAATAGGGTTGAAAGGCTAATTGATGATTAGAAAACCCTTGTTCAATTATGTTAGCATGTGAATAAGTTAAGAGATAAGTTTTCATTGTTTGAGCGACAAACTTTTGAATGGTTACGTAGTTGTCATGCTTAATCGAGATATACAGCGCCCTCCATAATTATTGGCACCCCTGGTTAAGATGTGTTGAAAGCCTTAAAATAAATTAAATTTTTATTGCAGAAGCATACTCTCACACTGAAAATTGTTGAAAAATTTACTATAGGAGAAGATTAGGTGCTGTTTTTTTGGCAAAAAATTATTAACACCAGGGGTGCTAATAATTGTGGCACACATGATTTGATCTAAAATAATAAAGTAATTATTTCTTAATGTGTGATTTGTTTCCCCACTGAATAAATACACTTGAATTAAAGGTTGGATTTTCCTCTTTTTTTCATTGTGGTCCTATATTATTTAGAAAAAAACTGAATTTATTAGAAGCTAAAGAACACATCTTAACCAGGGGTGCCAATACTTATGGAGGGCGCTGTAACTATGGCCGAAGCATACCGTTGCAAGATTTCGACATCAAATTAAAATATCGCACTCTTTTGGCATCCTGTAGTTATCACAGCATCGTATCATAAACCTTTACAGCAGGAAAGACTCCAATTTAGTCCAGACAAATTAAAAAATGTTTTCATTACTAGATAAATTGACAAATATTTTCCCAATAACTGGTTTTTTTATCTGGTCTCTGGAAAGGCAGGAATTTTGTTTTGAAATTTTCTTAGGGCATTTCACCTTCGTTGACAGTTGCTGGTGAAGAGGGAAGAAAAACAAGCGTATAACATGCAACAAACGTCCCCAGGCTGGGAATCAAACGACCACCACTGCAGTTGTGCCATAATCATTAGGCCATGACAAGGACCGAGAAATTATTAGGAACATAATCCCCATTACCATTTCCAGAAGCACAACGTGACATTTAAATTGCTCTTTTCCAAGACCAATATTCTGTAACTGTTCAGTTTTCCATCACGTACGCAGTTAAGAAGCAGTGACTAGTGATGTCTAAATATTTTGTTGTGAAGCACCTGACCTTGTGACCTGACCCTCAGGACACACGTTTCTTTCCTTCAGTACATTACCCCTGAGCCTGAGCCACAAGCAGAGCTGGGAAGAACAGATAAAATCAGCTGCTACACTTCGATATTGCCACATACTCAGCCTCTCTCTCCAGTGAGTCTGACTTTTACTGTATAGATATGCCATGCATCATCAGTTGTTGCATAATGTCTTGGAGACTTTGAAGAAAACTAAAAAATCTCAAAGCAACTGAGGTAAACAAACATTAGTCATCGAGTCCATGTTGTGTGTTCTCCCAAGCAGCATAAACCCTTATACAACAGTCAACATGCTTCCTCTGAGTGGGTGCAGCAGCAGCAGCAGCAGGAGGAGAGAGAATGCAGGTTATAGAGTGCAGGTTACTCTTGAACCTAACCGTGGAGGATGTTTGTATTACCAAGGCCAGAGATTCATATTGATGGGTGGTTTTGCTGCACTGTATGTCATAAACTAGCTGGGAGCTTCTGACTACCTATATTCCCCCAGTAAAGGATTCTGTCATTTTTACCGTGAGTTAGACCATATAAAATATTGTAGATTTACTGGCCAATAACACAGATTTTACTTCACTAGTTCAGTCATTATCTAGCCAAAAGCTTGCAGCAAACTTGAGACATGGCAGAGACAGAGTAAACCCGAAGCATGTTGAGAAAAAAACACCCCTCACACTGATAAACTTGTGTTTGGGTTGACTGGAGTCACCGTAGAGCAGCTCAGCTTACCGAGGTGAGGTCAGGGAGCAGCATAGAAGAACCTAGCAGACAGACAGTCCTCCGCTAATGAGACATGCTTTCGTTTCGCCTGACCACTATAACCCTGCTTCAATTGTAAAAGCAGGAAGCAGGACTCTGATAAGTCTGGGTATATAATAACGATAATAAGTGGACCATGGGAGGAGAACATTTACATGGAACCAAGGGTTGTTAATGACAACTACACCCACTGGAGAGGAAGGTGAGCCAGAAAAGTACAAAGAGTCTTCTAATCACTCTCTACACGAGTAACTGTTTTTGTTTTGGCATAAGCAATTATTGTGTACCTTACCGAATTCTAGAACGGCTGCATTCAAATTACCCATTTTTTTCCAACTGACTTTTCACAGTGTACCCATTTAGATAAAATTCTTATGTGGAGATTCAGTAAGCGGCTTTGCTGCGATAATTTTAAATAAAAATAAATGTGTACTGGCTTATCTTTGGAAGTAGATTTTTAAAGCTGCAGATTCTGCAGTGGCAGGTGTAGATATTCTTAAGGCCACAGAAAACAATCACTGCACTACTAATATACAGTATATTATACAACATAAGTCTGTATACGTCTGTGTAATATCACTTAAATGTTAAATAATTACTTCACCAATGAACAGGGTGGAGTTATGGCACGATCTGTGTTGGTTTCTCTGTCTGTCCGTCTGTTAGCAACACAAACGGATGAATGGATCTGGAAGAAATTTTTAAGGGAAGGTCAGAAATGACAGCAACCAAATGTATAAGATTTTGGCAGTGATGTGGCTTTATAGTCTGGATCAACAGACTTGTTAAAGATTTCTGTACCATTGCAAGTATGACTACAAGTGAACACTATGTCAGCTGCCTGTTGACGATCATATGATTGCGATTCTACTATAAATCCACCGCTGTGGTCTTATCGGGACTCATCCATCGGAAATCATACAAAGAACAATTGATAAAATTGTGAGAGTGTTTCTGAGTCCCATCAATTCCCGCTACATATTTAGTTCACGTGATTTGGTATCCGTACACAACGTACACATGCATAACACACGCCCGTGCTCAGCACAAGGTCATTTTGTTTGTGGGTTCATCTATTTTAAAAGGCCACATTCTATGTTGCTGTCCTTTTTGATCATCAATGACTAATAAACAAATGTTGCATTTCTTAAAAAAAGCGTTTTTTTGACAGTGTATATGGGGCAATGAACAGAATTGGGTACTGTGGTCTCCACATGCTTTTCTGTCTAAACTGACCAAAAAATATCCTCATTCATTTTGTTCGATATCACAGAGCAAAGTTTCATTTTCTTGGATGTCGTCCACAGAGGTTGACTAAATTCAAAGTCTATCTCACTGTGTGACTTGTCACAGAAACTGATTTCCGCTGACAACCCCTGTGCCAAGTCTTAAGCACTTGCTTGTCTGCTTTCTGGAGCAAGTTTTCCAAAGTTGTGCACCGTCTTATAGGATATTCTATACATCCTTTTCTATCTTCAATCAGATTTTTCAGTTCCACTTGCAGTTCTTCTCCATGTTAAGGTGTGAAGCAGACAAAAAACTACTGAAAGTTTTGGTGTTCCCAGGTCATTATATAAACCTTTTTGATGTAGTCAGACTGCAACTAATTTTCTAAATTTTGTGTCAGTGTTCATGAGTGTATTCATTTTTGTTTCTACTTTGGGGTCTGCATTTTTTGCATAGTTTTTCCAAAGTATTTTTGTTTTTGATTGTTCACAAGAGAAAATACTCTGCTGTTCAACTCAGAAACACTGCAATTACTGGGAGGTGGTACAATTTTGAATCATTTGACACTTAAGTGATCCTACACAGGGGTGTACTTGTTGGTTTAGAGTTGACTTAAACTATTACCTTGACATCAGAAAATGTTGGAAAGTGAAAACCTTGAGGTATGTGATTCGACCGGATTAGATCATTTTCTTATTCCCCAGTAGGGTAACTACACCCCCTGTCAACAGTTTCGAGACAGGTTCTAATTTATTTGAATGAGAAAGTGTCTGAAAACTTTTGACAGGGGGTGTGTTTGGACCACTGATGGGTACTAATAAATAATAATAAAGTCAGAAATGTCAAAACACACTACAAATGAATGACCTATAATGAATTAATATTGAAAGAATACATTAGTTTTACTTAAGAGTCATCTTTGCTTATTCTGAACAAATACAAATCTATAAATACATTATTTAAAATCTACTACAAGTGATGCATCACAGAGACCACTTTGGGTTAGGGCTGGGCGATAAATTGAAATAATTCGATTAATTCGCCTTTTAAAAACCTGCAAATTTGAAAATTTGCCAAATCGTAAAATCGAGGAGAGCTTAAATATATAACAATACAGATTCTTCTCCTGCCTTTCATTACTTGTGCACTGGCGTTTGCTTCTGCCTCATCTCCTTCCGCCAAAAACACTCACACCCCCGTCATTGCAGATACAACAGCAGACGAAGAGTTGGTCGCGAGAAAAGGGCGTCATGTTACATCGATTATATGGAAGTGGTTCGGCTTTGACAAGACTGACACAGAGCAAACTACAGTCATGTGCAAGGTTTGCAAAAGTACTGTGAAAACGAAGAGTAGCAGCGCAACTAACCTCTTTCAGCACCTCCGGCAGAGGCACCCTAAAGAATGGGAAGAGTGCTCGCAGCTACGGGAGTGCGACATGGCTAGCACTAGCCATAGCAAACAGACCGCAAAGAAACAACAAAAATCGATTAAAATCGTAATCGTCCAAGATAACCAAAAAAAATTAAATAAATAAATAAATCAAGATTTTATTTTTTGGCCATATCGCCCAGCCCTACTTTGGGTTTTCAGTTCTCCGCTTATATTCTTGTGAGGAAACTGCAGCAGTCAAGTATGCCTTGGTGCAAGATTAGCAACAGCCCACCAAAGAAAAGAAGTATTTAATACACATCAACAATTGTAATTTCATTGTACTTTGGCTCCAAACTCTATATCCCTTCACTATTTAGGTTTGAAGTTAAGTAAGGGAAGAAACTTTGCTGTTTTATATTCAGTACATACAATAAACCCTAATCTCACCTGCTGTGATTACGTATGAGCTCCATCAAAAGACTGCAATCTTACAAACTTATTTAGATAGCTACTTTTTCCGTCTCTATCCAAATTCAATCTCAGTTCAAAAAGGCAACTGAAGATTAAATTTACTCTAAGGTAAGAAAAGTGATTCTTTTACTCCATGTCTTTCTCTATCTGTACTCTTGGGATGAGCTGAGTGATGTCCTGGGGCCAGTTGGAGATATCAATCTCAATCTGATGGGAAACTTTATTCATCTTGGGCCCAATCTCTGATATAATAAATGAGAGTGAGACATTAAATAACCTGTGAAGAGCAAAGACAAACTCATACAAATGGAATTTCTTTTTGCAACTATAACATTGGAAAATTGTCATTTCATTAAATCTGTATGTGCTCCGCAGTTGTTCAAATAGGGCACACCTCACAGAAGGCTCTCTATCATTTTGTAATGGCATTACAACTGTGTCATATTGCATACAGGACATTTTAGACTACTCTCTACTTCTGGCCTTGATTTTGCTGTTTCCATAGCAGTGCAGAGCTAGATATTGCAGTAAAAAATAAGTCCGCATTGAAGAAAGATCCTAACAGGAGCAAAAACACACCCAGAAACTGCTTGTGGGATTGAATTTCACTCGATTTCTTGATATAATTTTCTGCAGATACGGTTGGTGAAGGGTCTGGTTTATCTCTGATGCATGTCAACAAATCCACCAGTGAAAAAACAGAAGAATTCCTAAAGATAAAGTATGTATTATATAAAACCAGGGACAAAACTAAACAATCGACATGCAACTGTAGAGCAGGCAGCACAAACTGAGTTAACACATGACATTAAATTCGGAATTAATGTCCACTCAAATATGTTTTTGTCAGTCCGGTCCATTCAATCCACACAAGAGGGAAATTCCAAAAATATATCTGATTATTCTGATGCTCAAATTCTGTAATACAAAAAGAGGTCTTTGTAAGATGATGAGACAAGGGGAGGAAGCATAAGAATAAATGGCGAGGAATTGGCAGCAAGAATGGATAAATGTCTGAGATGAAAAACAGCAGTCTAGCAACAGACAAAAGCTGTCATACAACCCCAGCCTGTGACTGAAATTTGCCTCCAAGGAATTCCTGGTTGATATGCCATGAAGTGGAGGTTTGTGCTGCTATGCATTAATGAGCCAGATTCCAGTTTCCCTCTTTTAATGTCAAATACAACAGAGATACAACTGTATGGGCAGCAGATGGTCACTGAAAAACACAATAGCGCAGTCAGAAACCAGACACAGTGCCAGTGATTTCATTTCTAGAACATCTTCATCGGCATGAACCCTGAAGCTTGCGGGGTGAGCCCTCATAAAGGTTCTTAGAAAAGTGGGCAGCACAAGGTTAGAGCAGAAGTGACGGAACCATTCATACTAAGAATTTTACAAAGTACAAAAACACTAAGATATCGGCACTAGCAGACGAAGACAAAACACAAGAAACATCTAAAACCTCTCCCCCACTGTACACTTTGATCAGCTGTGAATATGGAGTGCCAAGATTTCTGACTGATCTTGGTCTGAGCAAAACATCAAATTAATTGCATGCTGACCTTCCACAGCACGGACCCGATAGTAGGGCACAAGTGCAAGCCTTTGAGGAAGGCTGAACTGCTATTCAGAGGATAAAAGCTCTGTTGTTTTCAGCCTGTGAACAACATAAATCTACAACCTGAGCCATGCTAATTTATAAATTATACGATAACTAATAGAAAAATACAGAAAAATATGATGAAAATTAGTAGAGTCATTTTGGGGGGTTCCGTGACCAACCTCTCCGTACCTTTTTTTCTCAGTGGATTTGGCATATTAGACCAATTTGAAGGAAATTTAGCTCCTATGTACCTCCCAAAAATGACGGCTAACTTTTTTATAGCCCAAAATCCAAAATGGCCACCAAAATGACTGCCACCCCCTATATCTCAGTAACTAATTCAGCTAGGAGGATAATTTTGGTGTCTAGACATAGGTTTTAGGGGTCAAGGATTCCAATTCTGCCATCAGTTCACTCGTAAAACAATTCCATAGCAGAGAAATCCAATATGGCCGCCAATATGGCCGTCGCTATACAATTTTCTTTGTTTCTCAACTATTATGGCACCGAGAAAGCTGATGTTGGTTTCTCTTCTTAATTTTCAGACACATCCTGAATAATGGATTCTGCAAGCGACAGTGATGAGTTACCATCTACGTCTTCAGCCAAATACGAACGCATTCTACATTGCGGTCAACCCTGTACCCAAGCCGACTCTCTGGATAGTATCACAGAGCAAAAATGGCAGTCGATTCGGGACAAGTCTTTAAGATGGAAGGGACTGGATCGTTTTCAGAATGCATGTGAAAATGTGGATTGGGGGAAAGGACCAAAAGGTCATTTCATGCACAACGCTTGCTATACCACGTTTTCTAGCAAGCGCAGTCTTTCTCAAGCAGAAAACCGAAAGCGAAAATTACAGGAAGATCTTGAAAGAGACAGTCAACCAGGTCAGGAGGATCCGTCTCAAGCTGCCACTCTCTTTTCACCGAAGAAACTCCGGTCTAGTGTGGGTGTCGTGCACGACAAGAACCTGTGTGTGTGGTGTAATAAGGGACCACACAAAAGCAGTCACCGAGACTGGGGGCAACTGCTCCTCCTATCAACGAAAGATGCCTGGACAAAGTTCAAGTTGCACACGGTACATTTGGATGATCCGGTCCTGAGGTCAAGGCTCAATACACTGATTGCATCGGTTCCAGACTGCGAGACAGCTCCGGATATTAAGGCCCTATTAAAGACAAATATCCGAATATTCGTTCTGCCCCGTAACGTCCGACAGGAGGGGGCGCGACAGCGGAGATGGCTCGAATATTCGGATCCATTCGTCTGGTCTCCCGGACGCAAATTTTACACTGTCTTCGTTTAGTCTTCAGTTAAACTTAAGTATTCCCAAACAGCGGAGGTCTTCGGCATCTTGTCTTATGTTTATGAAACGAAGTGAAGCGTGACGTCAGAGTCGGCAGTCACCTGGCCATTTGGGTGGTGGTAATAAACACGAATGGATGAGCCTAGATGAGCCGAACACGGTGGGATGAGCCGAAATGGGCCGAAGGGGAAGGGAAGAGACGAGCTCCGAATATTCGTATTTTCGTCTGGGGGGAGGAAGGGGTGATCACATAGACATATGTGTATATGTTTATGTGATCACACGACGGGATGAGCCGAGGTTGGGCCGAAGGCGGAGGGAAGACAGTAACGTCGAATACTCATTCCGCCCGGTAACGTCTGACCGGATACCGCCGTAGCGAACGAATATTCGGATATTCAGGATATTCGGGTCAGCCCTAAAATCCATTAATCCGTTTCTCAGTAATGTTGGGAACAGACAGATGGACAGACACACAAATCAACGCTGATTGTCACATAACTCCGCTGCCCTCCTTGGCAGAGTAATTAAAGCAATACCAGGAGATAGGCATTCTAAAGAAAAAGAATCTATGACGTTATGTCGTCGCTTATACTACAGAGCTTAGGATTAACATCAGCAGTGTATTATAATGCTCACAGCTACTGTGATGAAGGTAAGCCTGATAAGTCCCAGTGGGTACAGAGGTTGTGCTATTCCTTAGATGCCAGTGTATAGATGTGTTTCAGCTGCTTAATCCCTTCACTTGGTACCAATTTACCCATGAAGAGCTGTTGCCCTAGAGAACACAACATCCAGGTATATAACTGAGAGTCCACTGACTCACAAATTGCATTTGAGGATTCAATATGTAGGAAATTTAAGTCATTTCTGTTTGTATATTTGTGTGTGAACCGCAAGAAAAGGTTCTGACTGGGTCACATCTGTCAAAGAAATATTGAAGAAAGCGGGTTGGAAAGACAAAAGAGCATCTTTGATCACATTACCTTGCGTGCTGCATGAATGTCAAAGAAGGGCTTATGTCGGACGCTGTAAGGCTCCTTGGTTTTGTCGATCTGTCCAGTTTTCATCTTTTCCATGCGGGGAGAAATGATTTCCTTCTCTATGCATAATAGCCGGATATTGAAATCACACTGGCCAACCGGCTGTCCCTGAAACACAATAAAAAAAAAATCAAAAAATCAAAATGTACCCCAGAAACGTTACGCTTAAAGTTGAACATTTATTACACACAAACAAAAATCATTATTATCCAATAATAAAGCAGCAAACAGTCCTTGAACACTCCATATTTGGATTTAACAGTAGTTTCTCCCATATTTCCAAAAGACTTTTCATAAATCTATGAAAGAACCAAAAAAGCATGATTGTCTTTTGTGACAAAAAAAGCATGTGCTTCAATGATTCCGTAATAGAAATATAATAGTTGTAGGAGTCACTATAAATCATAGACTGTCAAAATACCGATGGTCTGTTCATGACTAACTATACACTACCATTCAAATGTTTGGGGTCACTTAGAAATGTGCTTATTTTTGACAGCAAGGCAGTTTTTTCAATGAAGATAACATTATGTTAATCAGAAATACACTCTAGGCATTGTTAATGTGGTAAATGACTATTCTAGCTGGAAACGGCTGATTTTAATGGAATATCTACATAGGGGTACAGAGGAACATTTCCAGCAATCATGACTCCTGTGTTCTAATGCCAAATTGTGTTGGTTAATGGTGTTGAAAGGTTAATTGATAATTAGAAAACCCTAGTGCAATTACGCTAGCACATAAACAAGAGTGTGAGTTTTCATGGAAAATGTGAAATTGCCTGGGTGACTTCAAACTTCTGAACGGTAGTGCAGGGTTCTCGCCAGGATTTTTTTTCAGTGTAGCAGCAGGTCCTCCTGCGTGCGCGCAATAGACGGGAACGCGCATGCGCAATAGACGGGAACGCGCATGCGCAATAGACGGAAACGGGTCAATCGACAGGAAAGTACGGCTGAGGTGGGGAGACATAAATTAACCTAGATAGGCACCCAGTTGATAAAAACAAACGCACATGGCGTTATCTGTCAAAATAACAGCGCAGCGACCCTAATCACAGTGTTAACCCTTCCTGTTCGGCCCCCGACCGTGGTCAGGAAGCCCGGGGTTAACCCCCTTCACTTCCTCAGCAGCCATAAAGGCAAAGACACAGGAGCCCAGCCGTATCGAAGAACACTGGAGCCTTTATTGGCTATAAACAGTGGCTGAACCGCACAGTACTGCAAACCCAGCAACTATACACCTTCTCTCCTCCTCCGACTGCACCGACTGCCCGTCTGTCTCACTCGCTCCCCCCCCCCCTACACACACACGCACACACACGCACACACGCTGCTCTCTCTCCCACTCTCATGACGAAGCAACACACTCTCATAACAAGAGCGTAATCTTTGAAATGCGCTGGCGTAGCGGCCCTAATCACAGCGTAATCTTTTAAACTGAGCGTAACGGGCCGTTAAGACTGCGTAACGGCCCGTTAGACAGTGTAACGGGACGCTGAAAAGCGCTGGCGAGAACCCTGTAGTGTATATTTTTGCATTTTGTTAAATTTTAGCCAATATCCTAAATTGTCAAGCAAAAAAAAAAAAAGAAGAAGAAAAGATCAATAAAGAACACATTTGTTAGTTGGAGGCCTAACTAGCACTAAACCCAAAGCATGTACAGTAACATTCTCCTACCATCAACATAAGTGACTGTTTGCAGCTTCTATTTACAGCTGCCCCATAGGTGAACAGTATGCAGGAGCATACTCTGAGCCTTGGACACGAAGACCTTGCAATCAGTTAAGCTCAAGGGGGATATAACACCAAAAGTAAATAGAACAACGGAATCAGTTTTTCGTTGTTGCTATGACAACCACCCATCACTGGCCAGGCACACAGTTGTTCTACACAGATAAGCACATTGACCTGAGCCACTACTGTCTTTCAAACAGACAGGGCCACCAAGGCTGAGCAAAGGTGCCACCAAACCCATCTGGCAGACCACTGTGACTGTGGCACTAAAAGAAAAAAGACAACAAACACCACAAAGCTTAGGTGCCCCCGGTTATTAATAATAAAGCTTGGGTGGAAAATTAGAACAGCCAAGTAACAAATTTAACAAACATGACTGCATGACCATAATAAAGTGTTAGGTGGTGCAGAGGAGTTGTGATTAAACGTGCTTGGTACAGCTCAGTCGAGTGACAGTTACCACCACGTATTTCTGTTGCTTAATTGACAAAGTGATTAAAAACAATGACTCACGGATTTCACTTTTATCAGCACAAAAAAAGAAAATTTGCTGAAGTGAGTTCTGAAAACATGCCAGATGGACATGGACTAAATGCATGACAACAATTTGACATTTCATTTTTCTCACAACTTAGCGGTGGAAAAGCAGGAGCCCAAACTCCAACTAAGCTGTCATTTCTCTGTTGCCAAAACACATTAAAAATCATGACAAGCTAGCATTTTCTCACCTGGCTGTGACGAGCAGAATATTTATTTTAAATGCCAGATATCTACAAATATTTTCCAATCTAGCTACCCAACCCAAATGAGTTTTTCACTGGAATAAAAGAGGCAAACAGCAAAACCCCATAAACATTCATAACACAGACCTTAACCTTCATACTTGACATAGTAGGCATTAGACACTTTTTACTACAATGTTTAAAGAAACAATTTTGCTTATGGAGAAATAAGAATTCTGTCGTAGGTCCTCCGTGAGCGATAGCAGGAGCTGATATGTTTCCTATTTACGCAAATGCTTTCTGTTTTATAAAATGTAAAAGCTTTTGGCTACTACAATATTTCCTTGAAGACTTGTTTTTCCTTTAGGGTGACTGCTATAACCATGCTACATTCTCCTGAAGCAACAGCTGGTATCATGTCCCACACATTCGGCACCATCTGTCAGCTGTGTCATCAGGATTGAACAAGATGTAAGTGTGGATGATTCAAATCATGTGTTGTCCTCAACGATGAAAACGGCGCAGATAAAAAAAACCTTGTTACTCTTGCTGCTATAAAGGTCGTTTATATGGGTGAAATTGACCTGCTATTTATATTTTTTTGCTGTTATTCTCGGTGGTAATCTGTCTGGATAGCTCAGGGTCCGTGTAGAAACGGTACACTCCGACTTGTGGCTGACATTTACTGTGCTACACTACATTCACTTACTATAATTGTTGTAATTCAGCATTTGTGATGAACATGAGTAATGGAAAGCTTAATATAGCAAAACTAATAAGGAATGCTTTCATCAGCACTGAAACTGATGTCAAACATCACCTTAGGACACATGGTGTTTGGCAGCTCAACATACTACACACACCCTGCAATGCTCAGAATTTCACATTAGTGTATTTGTACACTAAGATTTTACAAATGACTGGCAGCTCGTCAATTAATTGATAATATGATGAAGTCTCTTATTCAAATCAAAATATTTGCCATTTTTCTCAACTGTAATAAGAGGAAAATTTATATAAGGTCATTCAGCTACATGAAAGGTCGGAAAAATAAAAAATTGCATAACCTCCCCTTTATGGGCAAGCTGAACAGAGTGCATAAAGAAACTATATATATCCGCACACATTAAATGTTAAAGACTAGAGAGAAGTAGAATCAGAAATAAAGCCGTGAGGAGTGAGGTGAGAGAGGCTAAAGGATGGCTGCTGCAGCAAAAACAGGGACAGTGCTGGGAATTCTGTTGAAAGGACTGTGACTGTCTTGGATAATTTGGGATAAATTACTTTACACACCGTTGACAAAATCTGCGTTGGGACCAGTCAACACAGGCTTAATGTGCAGCTTCCTTGGGGATGTTCCGGACAAAAACACACAGGCTTTTAGACCGTTTTGGCCTAAAACTGTTTGCAGAAACATTATGTGCCCTGTTTATCTGTTGATAACAAAGCAGTTGGTTACATAAAAGCAATATTTTAGGGCACGGTCACAGCAAGTTGTTTAAAAAACTGAATTTATCTCATTGGAGCTTTGATCCAGGTGACATTAGCTACTGGTAGCAGGGTGGTTATATTAAAAGAAGGATGAGAAATGTCTTCCATTTTGGATTTCTCTATTTTATCTTGCGTGTGAAGCAGTCAGATCAATAAGCTGGAAAGGGGAAATCCAAAGAAAATGAATCAACGTTTTTGCCGGTGATGTTGCCGTACATCCACATAAATGTGTGAAGATAAAGATTTGAGCCAGACCTTGAACACAGAATAGCCTCCAGTTCCTGCAACTTGAATTCACCATCTTCCATCTGTACTGAACATTAAGAGCTGGAATCTCTCTTTTTGGTTTTGGGTGAACGTCAGCTTGTGTCTAAAAATATAGACTGGCAGGTTATAGGCCAGAATTTATGACATTAGTCTGTCTAGCTATACTATGCAGCCCCTGAGGCATGCTGTTCCTGTTCCTTTATGAGTCATTTTAATGCAGAGCTGGGCTTACCTCATAGACAGAGCTTCAAGAAAAGCAAAAAAAAATACATTTCACATTTAGCAAAGAGCTGTCAGATAACGACATTTCAGCAAAGTTTAAGGGGTTGCAAAATAATCTATAGAAAAAGAAAAGAATTCTTACAGAAATCTGACTTACCAGCTGTTCTTATTTTAACACTTAATATATTTCCTTGTCCAACTTATTACAATAAAACAAGGTGAAATAGAGAATGATGATATCTGGATGAATTGTGCTCAATAAAGACATGTACAGCCAATTACAGCAGTACATTACTATTCAATAATTTTAAATGGAAAAACCAGAACACAACATTAACTGTACCCTATGTTGAATTTCCAGAAGTTTTGGTTATTAAAAACGGAAGAAAAACTGCTGAAATAAACACCATAGATAACTCTTAGAAAGCAATTTAGGAGTTATTTTCATATGAAACACCTTAGTTCCTTTAGAAATTCTTACATATTCAACCACATGTTGAAAATGGTAATTAAGTTCAAGACTGGTGTCATAATTATAAGGAAAATGCATGTAAAAGTAATTTTTGAGTGTCTGAAATCAATGGTGATTCACATTTGTGGTTATTACTACCTCGAGGCCAATAATAATAATCTACAACCAGGACTTGTGTAAATGTCTGTTTTTCTTTTTTAATAAATCTGCAAAAATGTCTACAATTCTGTGTTTTTGTTTTTTTTGTCAATATGGGGTGCTGTGTGTACATTAATGAGGGGAAAAGTGAACTTAAATGATTTTAGCAAATGGCTGCAATACAACAAAAAGTAAAAAACTGAAGGGGTCTGAATACTTTCCGTACCCAACGTAACTCCAGAGGAGTTCTATCAGTGCTCACGCTGGTCTGAAAGCACAGGCAAGACTCTTAGGTTGGAGACCCCCACATAGCTATAGACTGTACCTGAATACACATTTTTCAATCAAGAGTAAGAGCTTGTAAAGTTGCACATACCTCAACAGATAAAGTGCATGTGATGGATGTTAAAAGAAGTCCTTTCTGCTCAATTGTAAACCGTGTTGAGCCAATTATCTTGTCTAATTCTGTACTCAAAGCCAGACTGTTTTGGCAAGATGAAAAATAATGAGGTCAATCAAAATGTCAGTCAACAGGCAGTGAGTCAGTCAAGCCCAAACCTCCACAGTTTTATTTCAAAATAACAGTCTTCTACAAAAAATGAAATTTGGGCAAATATGTGTAATTGTTGCTGTCCTGTCATTTCTCCCACAGTGGAGGAGCTGACATTGAGTGACAGGCTGCAACAACTTTTTAGAAGAACAAAGATCCTTTTCCAAAACTATTTTACTGCAAAAGTAGAAACAGAAAATTAACTGCATCTGAGGGTGACAGTAAAGGTCAGTGAGTTACATGGTTGGAAAGGTACTGTACATATCAGCACACTCTTCATAACAGTACTATGTTGGAGGGCTAACATAACGTATTTATCAACCAAGCTCCACTGGAGTCCATCAGCCTCTTTATACAGTGAAATTACCCAATATGGTGAAAGGGCACACTGTTCTCATTACACTCTAATCGAAAGCATCCCCTTACTGTGCTACACTCAACTTTCCAAACGAGTAGGGTGTCACATTAGACCATGGGCCAAGCAGGTGGTGTGTTTTCCCTCCTGCTACATTTTCATCCTGAGTCTCAGGATGGAGCCTCAGTGCCAAGGAGCAGCCCACCACAGATAATGGCAGGGGCTAATAATGGCCAGCGAGGATCAATACAGCAGTGCTTTGCTGATGGCTCGGTGGGAGTCATGTGGAGCCGCTAACCTCTGCACCATCTTACGACGACGCTCTCCTCACCACTGGAGCCTTTATTGAGCTGCTTGCTTGTGTGAGCCTCTAATCGATGGAGAAATGGAAGCGACAGACAAACACAATGGCTTAAGTAACCCCCGCCCACCTCCTCCGTTCATCCCAAGGTATTCATCAAGATCTTTTTAAGGAAGACAGCAGAGGCCTGCTAACAACAGGCTCATTAGTCTCTGTGCATGCCTGATTGCTATTAGAACAATTCAGATAGGTTGAAGGGATGAATTCATTTATAGTTTGACAGAGTTAATAATTAACAGGCTTGCAGTGTTGACGTCAGGCAGTTTAAAAAAACGGCCAAGCTAAAATAAAATAACAAGAGAAACACGTTACTACATATATTTTACTATTTTAAATATATGTTACTACATATATTTAAAAAATATACAGCCTGATGCACCAGGCACTTATTGCTAGCCCACATTAATGCAAGTCATGGACTGACTGGTATATTTCAATCCAACAGAATGGACTGAACTCCAACAATAATAAAGGTTTGGATTAATATTTAATAAAAATTGATTTAAATAATAGGCCAATGCACTGTAGCTCAGCAAAAACAATTTCAATGGTGAAACTATCAAAACGTAGATCATATTCATGTATATGACGCAATTCCCCACGGTGTTGTTGTTAAGACCAGGCTTGTGCGTGACAGGGTGGGGGTCAAGCATGTAGAACGACAACGCTCTGCCATGTCTACGGATGAACACTCCTCTGCTGCTGCTACAGCATAGCATGGAAGGAACCCTATTAGGAATCCGATTATTCATGTTTGACAGACAAGCAAATCCCATTCCACATCAATGCTTCTTCTTGATGCACAGCTTAACATGTTGTTCTGACTGGGACTGCAAAAACAAATCCTTGTGTTGAACCTTTTTAATAGCAAGTAAAAAGCCAAGGAAAGGTGGCGCTGCAAATAGATATGAGTGTTATCTTATATTTTTGTTTGTTTGTTTATTTTTTCTGAGTTACAGGTCAAAAAAGACAACAGAGGGCGCTCCAATAAACGACCCATAAACAGGCTTCTAGTCTCCAATGCAGCAGCCATGAGTATATAATAAAGGCTAAAATGGCCAAAAAAAGACAACATATTGTCAAATCCTCAGAGTACTCACATTGAATTTGATGATGTCGTATATTAAATAGCGAGGGACGGGCTGCCCGTTCACCTTGTCGATGATCATCTCCTGCAGGGATAAGGAAAAGGAGTCAGGTCAGAAGATACAGATTTAAAAAAAATAAAGGTACAACTGAGTGGAGGTGATGCACAAAATAAAGGTATGCAGGATGGGCCTTTAGAGTCTGAGCACTTTCCAGACAATTCAGCTTCAGAGAGGGAGATGCCTGCAGCGATGCAAAGGATAGCGAGGAACTGGGGAGGTGGGTGGTGTGTATGTGTGTGTTTATGGGTGTGCCCGTGTGGTATGGCCTCTTGAAGAAGAACATGAAGCAGAAATAGCACTGCACATGTATTATGCAAGGCTCTCAAGTTGAGGTCAGGTGCAGCTGCGATTGAGGACACTCAGACGCATGATTAGTTTTAAAAGAAGTGTTACACAACCAGAGTGTAAAGTAACAGCAAAGGTGAGCATGTCAACATCACAACTGTTGAAGTAGTCTTAGTGAAAGGAGCTTTTGACTTTTACTTGGCATAAATTTGAGAGAGAAGCGCATGTTTAGAGAGTTATATTTATTCCCATTCCCTCATAAAATATTTAAGCAACTATCTGTGTGACGCTGCTGTAACTTACAGGTAGGAGGAAAGACATCGCTCGAGGAATCAGCTATCGCACAAAAACACTATATTATTTCCAAACAGACTAAAAGCATGAACCTTGCGATATCACGGGCAGAAATGGCAATGAACGCAAGAAACTCACAGTCAACAAGAAATTATCTATTTTAGGCAAATGAGTCATGCTGAATTGTTTTTTTAGGCACTATATCAAGCTGTTGTAACGAAGACTATCTTTATCCTGACACCACAATGCTCTCCACCACACAAACACCAAAAATCACCTCTTTCCTCCAAAGCAATCAAACTAGCAAACTAGCAAAGCACTCAGAGAGCTCAGTACTCTACCAAGGCTGTTCATTTTCCTATATGGCATTGTCAGAAAGCAGCATTTTTTATATAAATGCAGCATTTATTAGTTATTGATGATCAGAAATCACGGCAACATACAATGTGGTCATTTAATATAGATGTACCCACAAACAAAATGACCTGGAGCTGAGCACAGGTGTGCGTTATGCATGTGTCATGTAAGGATACCGAATCGGCTGACCTAAATATGTAGATAAATATGTAGCCGGTGTCGGGAATTGATGGAACTCGGAAACCCTCCCACAATTTAATCAATTGTTCCTCGTATGATTTCTGACATGTAAGTCCTGATAAGTCCGCAGCGGTTGATTTGTAGTAGGATCACAATCATGTGATCGTCAGCAGGCAGCTGATGTAGTGTTTCTTTGTAGTCATAGTTGCAGTGACACCGTGCGGCTGTCTTGCAATAATACAGAAATCTTTAACAAATCCGTGGATCCAGACTATAAGCTGAATCACTGTCAAAATCTAATCACTTGGTCCCTGTCACATTTTTGACGTTCCATGAAAATTTTTTATCCAAACTCGTGAGCAACGTTCCTCAAACACGGACTAACAGACAAATAAACCAACAGCGATCGACACATAACTATGCCCCATCCCTTTGAAGAGTAATAACCATAGAACCTTCGATTTACCAACTTGGATTTTAACATCAACACTACACTGCCAACACAAACTCTCGGAAGCCCAAGTGTCTGTCTCCTTTGGTTGCCATGGTATTAAACATAGTTAACGAGCTGGAGTCGTCCATCTAATTGTACAATAGGAGGTTTTATCTGGTAACGCAACCAGATAAACTGGTAACGACATGCATGTTCTTTGTCATCTGCTTTTTCTATTAATATATTTTAAGTGGTTACAGTTATTAACAGTAATTATTTGATTAATGATTAATTTCCCTATGTGTTGCAATAAAAAACACAAATGAAAATAAGTCAATTGTGTCTCTTTGCTGGCTGGAGTAGTTTTAATTCACATCAGACAAGACAAAAAACCAAATATCAAATCTAAATTGCCAAAGTCGGAGTGGAAGAAAGGAGAAAAGGCTTTGCACTGAAGGAGGGATTGGAAAGAAAAAATGATGTAATTCCAGGAGGCTGCCATCATTATGCATCTGGTGCAGTGAACCATTGTAGAGACAGTCAGCAGTGAAGGAATACATTAATGTGGTGAGCGAAACTGCCAGAAATTCAATATGCGTTGTGCATTCACACAATGCTGGAACTCAAGTTGATGTAAAGCTCATTAAAAACAGTACAACAAAACCGCATGTAAAGACAAAGACCAGCGCCTTTGGGCTAAAGATGCAGCATATCAGACAACACAACTGGGCTTTCACAGCATTCAGCACAAAAAAATAAATATATAAAAAACTCTATGAACTGAGAGCCAGAAGCATCAACAGATGAATAAGCACGAGTCAAAACAAACCTTGTAGCAGTCTAAACACACTGCTGCTTCAGAAGAACACTAATTTGCTGCAATTAGATGTCCTGCCTGAGCAAAGAAACTAAATTCACCACATCAATCAGCAGCTTTTAAGCCAAGAGGAAGCACGTATCTATTTTGTATAAAATTGCTAATTTCTGACAGAGGCTCTAGTCTGCAAACAAAACAAGAAGAATGACCAGCAGCTTATCCCTTATCTTCAGTCCTGGAATACCAAACACAAACCCTTCCAGACACTTATCATCAATAGTGGGACTACATGGACATGCAGTGATTTCCTGTCTAGTGGGACTGTGACAATGATTTGGGACCAGTGTGACCTGACCACATGAAAATGCCACTGAAAGTCCGAGTGTTACAGCATGAATATGAGTGACTGACTCTCGTCTCCACTCTGAGGAACACACAGCAGAGCGTGACAACAAAGCACAATGCAGGGCACTGACAGAAAACTGTGGAGCATTTCATTAGACATTTTCTTCAGGACATGCATCATCATTTTCCAGTCAGCCATCTTCATCATCTTCGCTCTCCTTTCACCTAAGTGATGTCAATTATCTGCAAGACTAAGAATGAGGATGTTACAAACATGGTGGGAAAAATATTCCACTAAAGCAAAGAAAGGAACAGGACAACTTAGAATATTTTCATGGAAGTCTGAAGAAGGCCTAGCTTTGCACAGTACATACCAAGTAAGCATTAAGTATGAAGAAGAGCGATGACTCACCCCATCCAGTAGAGTATTTGATAAGTGCACACGTGGATCCTTCCGGAAAGGGAACTCTAGGTTTGCTATGTGGAAGATGCTGTTGTCTCTGTCGACCATGTACACTTCATTTTTTCCATTGATCAGCATCATGTACCTGTGGAAGATGAGGGTGAATCATTATGGAGCAGTAAGCACAGGCTATTAAGTTTTAATTGTCCTGGTCACTACTTAGACTCCAGCTGGGCTGACATAATGGGTTAGGTTACATTATCCGTTAGCATGCACAACTACTATTGATTGTGTGGGCTGCTATTACAATGGTATCTGTGTGATGTTACAGTGGATTCATTTAAGCAGGAAAGTATTTATGAAAGTAATGCTTATTAACTTTTTACTGCAAGGGTATGAAAACTGCCCATGTCATTATCTGGCACAAGTTTTTTAGGGGGTGACCCACACAATAAAGTAAACTAATATATTGCCAACTGAAGCATTGAAGTGACACAGATATTGGGAAAATAATTTGTTCTGACAGGCTTTATCAGGGCCCCTAAAATCTTGGCTTGAAATCTAACACATTATTTGGGACTGAACAAGCCACATTTACAAAATAAAACCAACAAAAAAGAGCCACACAGAGTTCTAGTAGCAGATACATCTCTGCACATCTTTACATCAACTGTTCAGAGGAGACTGCACCAATCAGGTCTTTATGGTCAAATAGCTACTAAGAAGCACTACAAAGAAACAGCAACAAGCAGAAGAGATTTATTTGGGCCAAGAAACGCAAGGAATGGAAATCTGTGCTTTGGTGTGATTAGTCCACATTTGAGATCTTTGGTTCCACCTGTTGTCTTTGTGTGATGCAGAAAAGGTGAATGGATGGTCTCTACATGCATGGTTCCCACCATGAAGCATGGAGGAGGAGGTGTGATGGTGTGGGGGTGCTTTGCTGGAGATACTGTTGCAGATTTATTCAAAACTGAAGTCACACTGAACCAGCATGGCTACCACCCCCAGCAACATGCCATCCCATCAGGTTTGCATTTAGTTGGACCATCATTTATTTTTCAACAGGAAAATGATCCCAAACACACCTGTGTTAGAGGACCTGGCCTCCACAGTCACCTGACCTAAACCCAATCCAAATGGTTTCGGACGAGATGGACCGCAAAGTGATGGCAAAAGGGCCAACAAGTGCTCAGCATCTCTGGGAACTCCTTCAAGACTGTTGGAAACCCATTTCAGGTGACTACCTCATGAAGCTCATCGAAAGAATGCCAAGAGTGTACAAAGCAGTAATCAAAGCAAAGGGTGACTATTTTGAAGAATCTAAACACATGTTCTGACTTATTTCACACGTTTTAGTTTACTTACTTGTGTTCATTCATATTTTTGACGCCTTCAGTGAGAATCTAGAATGTAAACTGTCATTAAAATAAAGAAAAACCAATAAATGAGAAAGTGTGTCCAAACTTTTGACTGGTAGTGTAGATTTTTCCATTTCCATCACAGTGTGTTTGTGATTGTTTTCTTAAGGGTTATTATATCAGCTATTATGACCCATGTGATGCTTAATTACATTTAACAGTGCTCCTCTTAAATTAAATTGTTCCAGACAAACCAAGATGCCAATAAATTCCTTTAATTAGATTATTTGTAGGCTTTGTTTTTTGTACACTTTAACACTGTATTGTAAGCAAAGAAAAACAACACTTGAGATTTGGGCAACACTCGTCAATGCAAAACAACAAGAGTCTGTTTATGTCTAATGTCCAAATCAGTCACTTTAAATTCACATAAAACAAATGTGACGGAATGCAAGCTTTTACCATGTCATGCTAAAAAAGAAAGATCAGAAAATGGATAACTGCTAATTATATCGTACAACCATAGTGAACACTTTTCCTTTAATTTAGCTGTGGCTTGTTAATTACCATTGTAAACAGAAAACAGTTTTACTTAATGTGACTGTAAAATATGCACATCGCAAGCTTCCAATTTCTACCAGCCAGTTCTCCCAGCATGTCTACTGAATTGTAAGCAAATTATCTTTTGCTTGTTGCCTTGGATGGTCACAAAAGTTCTTTCTTGGCTCATAGATTACTATATCTTCTAATTGCATGCATTGCCAGTGGCCCAAGTTCAGCTCTAGGACATTCCTTTGGTGAAACAAATGTAATTCAACATAATACACTGCCTGTCCCCCCCAAAAAAAGGTGCCACCTGGATTTAACTACGCAAATAGGCAAGAGCCTTCCTTTGGATAACTACTGCAGTGATGAATACATTTCAGCAGGTAACAACTTATTTAACCCGAGCTGATGCAGTGAGTAGTTTCTCGTTTCTTAAACAACCATGTTGGAAGACATATCCTGTGGTCATGGAAAGGATGTTCATCTGAACAGGGTCAAATTATTGGCCTGCATCAAGCAAAGAAAACAACTAAGGAGATTTCTAAAACTACTGAAGTCAGGTTCAGAACCATCCAACGCATCACTAAAACCTGGAAAGATAGTGGTGAACCATCATCTTAAAGGAACAAATGTGGTCGGAAAAAACTCTCTGATGATCGTGATCAGAGATCATTTAAACATTTGGTGAAATCTTGTAAGAAATCAACAGCAGAACTCACAGCTATGTTTAATAGTGAAAGTAAGAGCTTGTCCACTTGTACAATGCAAAGGGAACTCAAAGGATTGGGACTAAACTTGTAGCTTTAAGAGAACCACTGATCACTGAGGCTAATCAGAAAAAAAAAAAAAGCTTCAATTTGCTAGGTAGCATAAAGATTGGAGTCTGGAACAATGGACGAAGGTCATGTGGCCTGATGAGTACAGATTTAGATTGTTCCAAAGTGATGGATGCACCAGAGTAAGAAGAGAGGCGGATGAAGTGATGCACTCATCATGGTTAGTGCCTACAGGCCTGTGGGGGAAGTGTTTTGATGTGGAGTTACTGCAGTTGGTCAGGTCCAGCAACATTATGTGACCAAAGATTGAGATCAGACCCGAATATACTGAATGACCAGGTCTTTTTTGGTTTTTCATTTCTCTTCCCTGACGGCACGGGCATATTCCGAGATGACAATGCCAATGTTCCTGGGGCTCACATCGTGAATGAGTGGTTCAGGGAGCATGATGTGTTGGAGAAGATTTTGTCTGACTCTCCCATCATCTATACAAGATCTTGGCAGAAAATTAATCTAACTCTGGACAGAAATAAATGCAGTGACATTGCAGAAGCTTATCAAAATAATGCCACAGTAATTGCTTGCCATACTCAAAGCCAAAAGCAGTCCAACAAAATATTAGAGTTTGCGACTTTTTATTTGGACTGGCAGTGTAGTTCTACAATGAGGAAGTGTAATATTCAAAAGTTCCATTTTTGTTAAGATTAACATGGTCATCCTTGGGGTTATAACCTGCTGGTATTAATGGCTTAAGCCGCATCCCATCCTAAGGTATTTATTGCTATTTTGCCCATCATATCCTCCATTCTTCCTGGTTTCGGATTTGGTAAAAGTAAGTGAAGCAAAACATCACAGAAACTCAAAAGACAGGACATTGCTGGAAAATTACTTTCTCCTTCAGTACGCTCATCTGGCAGATTCAACAGCTTGAGAGCAGTGACTGTTAGACTGCTAAAATAACTTCCAAAACTGGCCATCCTAGCACCGCAAGTCACAATACGAGCATCTGGTCGGTATTATTGACTCCACTCTTCCTCTACATTATGCTTAGAGGTGTGCCACATTGCCAGTGTATAAAGCATTGAGGCCTTTTACACTAACAGCTTTACCTAAAATGTCAACCTTGTTTATCAATTTCCAGTCTGAGAAATTGGATAGTGAAGAGCAAATATCATTAAATAACCTGAGCACACACAGATGTAAATTCAGAATTTCTTCCTTGAGGCATCATCTTCATCTATGTGGTAAAAGTAATCTGTTGAGAGCTCTCTGAACATCTGGACAATAGTCATCCAAATGATTTGAGGCCTAATTACAATTATTCGCAACATCCGTCTGTATGAGCTGCTTAATTTAGAAAGATTAAGTTAATATATGGCATATAATTGGATGTTTCCGGGGCTAAATTAAACCATGCTGGAAGAGAAATGTATGAGTTTGCTTATTAGTTCTTCTATTAAGAACAATCCTAAAAAAAATACAGGTCATATAATGTCTAATTAATTCAAATGGAGATAAAAGCAAGACTACATACAACTAACATGACTGTCAAACTATTTCTAAATGTCAAATTTAAAAAACAAAACAAAGAAAGAAAGGCCTGGGTATAATACATAATAGTGCATTCATCCGAATGTTTATTGCTTGATCAACCAAGTCGCCTGGTCACTGAGCTGGCAATCTCAAATGGAGGACTTTAAACAGGCTAAATATGTTGATCCTCCCTTCTGTTGGTTTCTAAAGATGAGCTAAAAAGATGGGCCACACCCAAAAACACAAGCGCCACTGTTGCCTTTGTGTTTCCTCCAGAACAGCCTTCAATTGTAACAGCAGCAGTAAGTGTTCAGTGTTGAAAGCTTTTCACCCCGTTGCTCTGATATCATTTAATTTACTCAATAACACACATTTTTACCATTCTGAAATGAATTTTGCTTTTTCTAAACACAAACCTTTCATCCATAAATGCATGCCTCTTAGTATAAATCTCTGTACATCATCATTGTCTGATAATCCCAGAACCATTTTGAAAACAGTGTAATTTTAACATTTTACTGTTTCCAGTAATACTCGCAAAAAGAAAGACATTTGTCTAATTATAGCTGCAGCTAACACTCATTTCTAATAATCTGTTGATAGCCCAAAATGCTATTGATAAATTGTGCATACTTGACAATCTGGCAGCTCCATCATACACCTCAATTAAGTCAATTACACTTTGTAGCCTGCATGCTGAACTCATGTTGTAATTAACAACTCAAGTCCTACTGTGTTTCAAAAGGTGAAGTATCCTAATCAATGTAACTAAAAATAAGGCCAATTATCTAGTAAACTGAACATATTAGGGAAATTATACCATGACTAAATGTGCAGAATGCCTTTGATGATGACGACAAACTCACAACTAGCGTACAACGAAAGGATGCAAACCTTCTGGAAAACAAAGCCATACAAAGGATGGCAGGAATGGATTCAGGATTAATGACTTCCCCAAAGACAGAGTGAGGAATTTCTCATACCTGCTGTGACTTTCTAACAATACAACAAAGGGATTAGATGTAATAAATATGCTATCAATACCAGCTGGTTCAAAGAGGGAAACCTGACAAGATGCCAAGAATGAATGTGTGTAGAATTTAACTCCAGCTGGCCAAAGTCTGCAATGGCAGCAGAAATGTGCCTGTTACCAGGATTATACAAGTAAATAGTACAGTTCTCTCACTGTACTGTGTAATCTTGCAAATTATGATTGTTTTCATTGTTGATTAACCTATGAAACCAGCTACTGACTAGCACAATGTTTTGGCAAACCAAGATGACATTTTCAACTAGCAATTTAAGTCCTAAACTAAAGATAAGCTGGAAGCACAGAATAGTGCATTTTCAAGATAACTATACATAGTGTAATGCGCAGTGAAATGTATTGTGCACCTGTTCCAGACAGAAACAGTAAGAATAATGCATTCATCCAGATCCATTAATAGTTTCAGCTGTAATATAATAGCACAGTTCCTTTTGTTTCAATTTACAAACCAAAGACAAGTATTAAAAATCAGCCGCTTCCAGCTAGAATAGTCATTGACCACATTAACAATGTCTAAACTGTATTTCTGATTAATTTAATGTTATATTCGTTGGAAAAAAATGCTTTTCTTTTAAAGATAAAGACATTTCAGATTTTTGAACGGTAGTGTATGTAACACAAAAAGGACTCCGTAGTACTCCAACAAGGTTACTCAGTTATTGTATGACTTCCAACGGATGAAATCTTAAAAAAAAATCTACGGTCTGCAGCGGTCCATTTGTAGTAGGATCACAAAAGCCACCTTTACATGAAGTTTTTAAATTCTGAATTCTGAATTTGAAATTAACTCATTCGGAATTAAAGTTTTGTGTTTCGCGTTTACGGGGAAATATTAATTCCGAATTACGGTTTACATGGATCGCATGTTTATTCCTCTTCCTTAATTCCTCTGTAACGCTTGGGTGTTAGAAAGGATTTTGATTGGACAGGCAGCGGAGGGGACGTATCCCTGTTACCGGAAGAAACAAACTCCATTTGCTGTGGCATTCCTTTTCCCCAACAACATGGAGGAACAACTAATAAGCACGCTTTTGGCTTTACTTTTTATTGTCGTTTTGAAACAGCAACTCAACAATGGCATACTACTTCTGTTGAAGTTGCGCAGAATGACCGGAATTAACTGTATGCATGAATAGAACGTACACAGGAATTAGTTTATTCGGAACTAACATCGGAATAAACCAGGTAGTTTATTCGGAATTAAGTATATTTGAAATTAACTTTTTAATTCGGAATTAAGTGTTTACAAGGAGATTTTGAAGCAGAAATAACTTTAATTTCGAAATAAGAGGAATTAAAGGTCTCGTAAACGTGGCCAATCACCAATCAGCAGGTAGCTGATGTAGTGTTCACTTGTTGTCATAGTTACAGTGACACCATGCTGCTATCTCGCGGTGATATAGAAATCTTCAACAAATCCGTGGATTCAGACTATAAGCCACATCACTGGCAAAATCTAATCCCTTGGTGCTTGTGTCATTGCTGACCTTCCCTGAAAATTCCATGAAAATCCGTTAATCCACATTTAAGTACTGTTGCAAACAGACAAAAAAATGACAAACCAACACGATCGTCATTTAAATCTGCTGCACGCCTTGGCAGAGTAATAACAACCACAAAACTTCCTATTTAACAACTTTGATTTTAACAATGACATTTAACATTTTTGACTGCCAGCACAAACTCTCGGGAGTCCAAGTGTCTGTCTCCTTTGGTCGCCACAGTATAGAACATAGTTAACGAGCTGTAGTCGTCCATCTAACTGTACAATAGGAGGTTTTATCTGGTAGTGCAGCCAGGTACTACAGCAAACGAAAATACATTTTCCAACATGCATGCTCTTTGTTATCTGCCTTATCTATTAATATATTATTAAGCGGTTACAGTTAACAGCAATTATTTGATTAATGATTAGTTCCCCTATGTGTTACAATAAAAAACGACAAATGAAAAGCAGTATTGCAAACAGACAGACAAACCAACGCATATCGTCAATCACTCCACTGAGGTTCCACCTCCTTGGCGGCGTAATAAAACATAAAATGAATATAAAAATAATTCCCTCAATCATTCTTTCAAGTTTTTGTTCACACAATTAAGCGTGCTACAAAATAGTAATATAAACTCAAACATAAGACAGTGCGCATTTTCATGGGACATAGTGTCCCTCATTTTTAAGACTCATTACAGTGTAAAATTAGGATCTAGGTCTGAGGAAAGTCTTACTTTAAGTAGCTAACTTGACTGCACAATTTCAAAAATAGTATGAATGCTGAAATATGTTGTTAAATAAGTTGCTATTAAGTGAAGATGGTAGTATTTAAAAAGAAAGAAGACCATGAAAAAATGCACCTTTCTTTCTGCATTTTTCTTGTTTTCAGGAACAAGTATAGCGGTAGACTGCGCTCCCCTTACAGGTAGTTGGTGATCATTTCAACAAATTTATATTTTGAGGGAAGGGAATGTGATGCTGGAGCAACAACCAAATTTCTGTAAAAATGCTTCTCAAGTACACTGGCCATCAAAACGATGTTCAGCTTCAAGAGAGCTTAGAGCGACACATTTGACCCCCCTCCCTCTCGAAGCATGACAGGAGAAGGCAAAAAAAACCCACTATTCCTGAGACATAAAACAGGGTCGTCCAGAAGTCTTGTGGAAACTGCAGGAAAAAAAAACGAGATGTGGGAGGAGAAAGACTTGAGTGGCCAGATTCAAATGCACTTAGATTTTCTTGGCGGGGGCGAAAAAAACACAAAAAGCATTAAAACGAGGCAGTAAGAACTGAACTGGAGGGAAAATCGGAAGGGGGTGGGGGTGGGGGACAGGAAATGTCTGAACAGCCAAACGATGATTCCCACGGATGGAAAGATCCACGGATGGAAAGATCTTCTTGTCCAAAGAGATACTACCTTTTATCTCAGACAAAGACCAACAGTTAAAAAGATTAAACAGATAGGATGAGTGTCGCAAGAGAGAAGATCTGTTGTGCAGTGAGGACACAACAGGTCTGCACTGAGCAGAAGAGGTTCCCCTGCTGTCTAATTGGCCAGTTAGCCCTGGCTAACGCTGTCAAGAATGTTCAGAAGAAAGCCGAGAGAGACCATTAGCTCTGCAGAACTCCCAATGGTCCTCCTCTTCATTGCAGTTCCACCTTATTCATCTTTCTCTCTCTTCTCTCAAGTAATGTCCAGCAGACACTCTATTTTGTATTTGTAAGCAATCAGAAATTATTCAATAAAATACATTTCTTTATACACACAAGTGCATGGCCCTCCCAGTGTAATCCTTTTGTCTCTCCTGTCTGTGCTGTGAGCCTCAGATTTTATTGTCATCCTAAGTCGTGCTGCCTGAGCACTTTAGCCCTAATGAGGCACAGACGGCCATTGTGTCGGCTCTGCCAGTCTAGTCACGTCGCATGACTGACAGCAGCTGAGCTCCAAGGGAGGGCTTAGATCAGACCCAGCAGCTTTGCACATCATTACGGGTGCATTAACAGTAGGACTGCTCTCTGTTCCACTAAGAACTCTTAGTGAATGATTTCCTCATTTTGAAGAATCGAAAAAAATACCTTGAAGTGTACATTACACTTCATATTCTTCTGTTTATTGTTGGAGGTCTTTGCTAAGCTACTGGTTTACCAAATGCAGTTGTAGTTATCTTTCTGTTTCGGCAGCTTCCCTAAATATATAATGGAGAGGCTTCAAATGGGGCTAATGCGGTATGAACCATGGGAAAAGCAGGTTATCTTTTTAAAAAAAGCACCAAAATCTCACCATTTATAAGAGCAACAAACTGTAGTGACAGAAACAATTGTCTGATTTTCAACTTTCTGCCCATCTTTGAATGTGTAACCATTAACCATATTGTTTTTAATTTGGCGTTTCTTAAAAATCACACCGTCCACATGTCTCACTTTAAATTCACCAAAAATAAAATGTTTGTGTTTCTCTTTAAGTTTAAGTCCATTAAGCAGCATTACTGACATCATAAATAAACTAAGTAACCAAAAGGGAGAGATGACAACATAAATAATCGTGCTGTGAAAATAACCAAACAAGAAAACATCATGTTGAACTCTGGTACTCCAAAGATCTAATCTACCATGCAAGAGAAAACACTGGATTATACACTCAACGGCCACTTTATTAGGCACACCTGTTCAATAAATTGTTAACACAAATAGCTAATCAGCCACTCATATGGTCGCAATTCAATGCTTTGAGGCATGTATATGTGATCAAGACAATTTGCTCAAGTTTAACTCAGCCATCAGAATGGAGAAGAAAGGGGATTAAGTGACTTTGAACAGAGCATGGTTGTTGATGTCAAATAAGATGGTTTGGGTATTTCAGAAACTGCTGATCTACTGGGATTTTCGCACAATCATCTCTAGGGTTTACAGAGAATGGTCAAAAAAAGAGAGAAAATATCCATTATATCATCCATATCCATCTCTGAGGAACGCTTCCAGCATCTTGTTGAAAGTATGCCACCAAGAATTAAGGCAGTTCCAGAGGCAAAGGGGGGTCCAACCATTTACTAGCAAGGTGTACCTAATATAGTCAACAGTGAGTGTAGATTCCTCCTTTTAAATGACTAAGTGGTAGTTAAAGATAGGAGAGAACTTTGAAAAGAAAATCAAGGAAAACACTTTCACAAGTTCAATTTCTCTAATGAAGTCCAAGTTGAGCAGTACTATTTACTTAAATTCCCAAGGACAAAACTGGCTCCTCTCCCTCCTCATTGTCTCTGGGGCACAAACCAATCTAGGCCTGACTGAAGGCTCAAAAACAAGCAGTTAAATGCCCAGCTTTGACTGTCCCTTCCCTATTCCTTTCCAAAGCCTACTCGGAGCCACCTTCTTGGTCGATAGCAGGGTCTGTGCATTAGAGAGGGCTGAATGGGATTTTTAAATAAGTGTTTTGTTTTAATTTCTTATTACTTGGTCACAACTGTGCCTGTTGTGCTACTGAGCAAGGCAGTTTAACCGTCAGACGCATTGATACATCCTTCTGTGGTCATAAGAAGAGAGTGCCTGAATTATCCATTTGGGCCTCGGAGTCTTGTCAGAGCATTAGAGGTTGTTAAAAATTTACTTTTTTTTTTCTCACATAGCCTTTTTCTTTAAAGACAGAGTACTTTCATAAAAAAATAAAAAGGAAATTAGTCATTTAAAAAAGTTAAAATGACTGTCATTAGAATGGGAAATGTTTCTATCCTCAGCAGAGTAACAAAAAAGCCAGTGGGACTGAGAATACTGAAATCAGGACCTCTGGCAATAAAAGAAAGCACTTTGTCAAACACCTTGAAGAGAACAATTTCCTATGAAAAATAGTGTTAGCTCTTAAAAATGCCACTTAAAAAAATAACACTTTTAATAAGAATTATTCTGCAAAGTCCATGCAATCAATGCATTGCAAAAATGACAAAGCAGAATTATGTGACACTGCATCAGTAAATATTGTCAAAAACACACAATGTCAAAACCCATTAACCTTACCTGACCGATTTCAAATCTTCTCAGCACTGCAGGTATTTTTTATTTTTTACTTTTCATCATTTAAGGACTAGGATGTCCAAGAAATGATGAATAAAATGGCTTTAACCCTCCTATTATCTCTGGGGTCAATCAGATCTCATTCAATGTTCAACATCTCTAAATAAATGATTGAAATCTGCTAAACATAAAATGAATGTGATGATGTGTTTTCAGTGTCCTGTACACATACAGTATTGTACAAATCAGTGTTCTTTGGGGTCAGTTTGACCCCAGGCTTTTAGCTGTAGAAAACATAACAAATATCAAGATATTACACAATTTTGCTTTGGTTGTTTTGGATGATATTGAGGTCACGATAACATGCAATTTTATAATCTTCAAAAAGGTTTAGTGGCCTAAACTTCTTCAAATTGTGTTTGTTTTTCCTGCGGTCAAACTGACTCAGAACATAATACATGCTACTATTCTTGAAAACAGAAACTGTTTTTCATTCCAAATGTTATACACACGTGGACAAAATTGTTGGTACCCCTCAGTTAAAGAAGGAAAAACCCACAATTCTCACTGAAATCACTTGAAACTCACAAAAGTAACAATAAATAAAAATTTATTGAAAATTAAATAATCAAAAACAGCCATTACTTTTGAATTGTTGATTAACATAATTATTTAAAAAAACAAACTAATGAAACAGGCCTGGACAAAAATGATGGTACCTCTATAAAAGATTGAAATCTATTTGACCAGAGTGACATGATTAACTCAGGTGTGTCATTTAATTGACATCACAGGTGTTTCCAAACTCATAATCAGTCAGTCTGCCTATTTAAAGGGAGACAAGTAGTCACCCTGCTGTTTGGTGAAAAGGTGTGTACCACACTGAACATGGACAACAGAAAGCGAAGGAGAGAATTGTCCCAGGACATCGGAAAAAAAATTATAGACAAACATCTTAAAGGTAAAGGCTATAAGACCATCTCTAAACAGCTTGAAGTTCCTGTGACAACAGTGGCTCATATTATTCAGAAGTTCAAGACCCACGGGACTGAATCCCATTGAACATATGTGGAAGGAGCTGAAACATGCCATTTGGAGAAGACACCCATCAAACCTGAGACAACTGGAGCTGTTTGCTCATGAGGAGTGGGCCAAAATACCTGTTGACAGCTGCAGAACGCTCATTGACAAATACAGAAATCGTTTAATTGCAGTGATTGCCTCAAAAGGTTGTGCAACAAAATATTAAGTTATGGGTACCATCATTTTTGTCCAGCCCTATTTCATTAGTTTGTTTTTTTAAATAATTATGTTAATCAACAATTCAAAAGTGATGGCTGATTTTGATTATTTAATTTTCAATAAATTTTTATTTATTGTTACTTTTGTGAGTTTCAAGTGATTTCAGTGAGAATTGTGGGTTTTTCCTTCTTTAACTGAGGGGTACCAACAATTTTGTCCACGTGTGTAGATAACAAAAACATGTACTTTGAAATGATATAAAGCCAGTAAAACAGCAAAAACATATCTCTGTGCAATTTTAGGACAGTCGGTGAGATTATACTGTGATTGGCAAATTTCTCCACAGTCGCTTACCAGGTATTCTGGATGTCTATGGGGAGGGGGTGGGCGCTTCTTTAGGTAGTCAACCAACATAAAGTACCCGATACATAAACTAGGGGATCAGTTTTAATTATAATAATTTTCTGGAGGTTTAAATTGCTGGATTCAAATTGACCCCAAGTATAAAGGATGTTGGTAAATATGAAGGTAATAGGAGGGTTAATCAGCACTGATCAATGCTGTTATGACATTTGACTGTCTTTCAACCTGACTGTTGGATAGATTTTTGAAAGCCTGTGGACCTTCATCACACTTTTTAAATTTGTATGTCTCACTAAACTGCAAAGCTAAACTTGTATGAAAATGCAGATATTTGCTGGACAAATTAAAAAGTATAGTGGTTCAAGCAAAGTATTAACAAGGTAGCATGTTTTTAGACAGCTGTGATCCATTTATCAGCTTTGTAAAATAAACTATTACAAAAGCAGCATCAGAACAAGCTGTCCCTCACACAGGGCATAAAGGCCTTTCCTTTGGAAGCTTTTCTCAAATGAGAGCACTACCTTATTACTTATATGCAGACCACAGTGAGGCTTACATTGCACGACTTTCTACCACTCTGCATTGATCCTTTCTTAAAATTCCTACAGCCTTTGTTAGACAGACTGTACACTGTGGGGAGGGATCGACCAATACGGGATATTCAGGGCCAGGGTCGATGCCGATGATTGTAAGAAAGGCAATAATCGATATTTGGAAATGATATGCATTATATGTAAGGCTTTACCAGCATGTGATAACAGGAATTGTCATTCATAACGACAATTTTTCATTGATAATGTGACTAAATACGTAAAACAGAAATAGGAGAGATTACATTAGGAAGCTCTCGACTGAGATTGATCACTGATCCTTCAGTCACATCTGCTGTTCATCTATATTTTTCAAATCTTTCACTGTTCTATTGCTTTTATTGTAAGTTAAGGGCCATATCTTAAAGCATTATTGATTATTGTTAACCTGACTCTGTTTCAGGGTCATTTGTTTTCAAAGTTAGCCTCAAATTAACAGTTATGAAAAAAAAAATTAACAGTTAGCTTTAGCTACTACTAGAAAGGCCAAGTGTTTCTTGTTCAGATATTGCAGTCTTTGTTTGAAAGACATTTCTGAGACCATAGAGTGACCACAAACAGAGAGAGGAGGCAGCATCAGACCAGAGTAGCCCATTTAATTCATCAACAATCGGTCAATAATCTGCCTATACCGATAATAAAAAATTTTCAAATATTAGCCACAATAAATCAGTCAAGTAAAACAATAATAATGAAAAAAATAGTTGTTGAAAAAGCAACAGAATCACCCTCAGGAGTCTGAAACCACACTGACAAAGCAGGAAGAAAGGATCTACAAGAGTCTACAAATCAAACATTTTGGTTTGTAAATATGCTAAGGCTGATGTCCGAATGTTGTTTACACACAAAGTGAGAAATAAAGAACTTCAACTTTCTGTAGTGACGCATCAACAAACTTCAAGAAAAAAAACACACTCGCTGACATTCTAAAAAGGAGTCATGAAACATTATTTTAACACCGATAACACTTTCTCAACTACTTTACCACACTGCTTTTCAGGTGATTTGAAGGAGTTTTCCAAAAGACGCACATTTCTGAGCTTCCTTTGACATGTTGCCCCAATTATTTGGAAAGCACACGCATATCTTAGCTTAGAAAAACCTCTCTGGACAACCTAAGGGTTAAAACCTGTGTTATTTCATATTTTTCTTTTTGTCAACAAAGCCCATTAAATCAACCACCAATCAGTGCATCTCCAAATACTTTCGCACTTTTCTGTGGCACTCCGTCAAAGTCCAGCTGCTTCCACCGTCATCCCTGATTTAATTAAATCACCTACTACATATAATACGGAGACTCTTTGGAGTAAGCAGCTTGTTATGTTTTGTTCTTGGTTAACAGTGTTTCCAATGATGTGCCTGGCCACATTAGCTGGAACTATTCTCAGACACAAACTAGGACAGTTTTTGTGCTCTAGTGTGCATTTATGGCAACAGAACAGCAGACTCTAGATAAACCATAGTGCTCGGTTTAATCACAGTGACAGAACGTGTGGCAGCATGGTTGACTGATGTGGTGTAATCATATTCCAACAACAATGAATTCTACGACATAAAGGAATACAATAAATTGGGCGCTTGCTAGAGAGGCAATGAGCCAAGTGGAATCAGTTTGTCTTATACAGCGCAAAACTATCATCTCAGAGGGCTTTAGCATCTGTCAAACATGCATCATCGTGAACACTTAGCAGAGGGATTGATAGTGCTTCAGTCTGGTTTTGCTTTTTTTTTTTTTAAACAGAAAACAAATCTAAAATATCATTGGTATTATTGTGTTGAGATAGAATTGGATTTGATGCCTAATACTATGACTATTTTCAAAACCTTGTATATAAATAAAATTCAGCTAATAAATGGCAAATCAATTAATAAATGGCATAAGCAAGAATAACTGCATGAATAATTGTTCTGCTTTAAAAAATGGGTTATTAAACACTTGATAAATGTTATTACTTTAAAGCTGATGTATAATACAAACCTCTAACAACTTAGATTGTGTGTGTTGGTCAGTGTGTCAGTCGGTCTGTGTGTGCTGCATTTCTGACAATAGTATATGGGAGAATGAACACCCTTGGTGGAGTACTAGCACTCTGAGTGCATTTCTAGTTGTTTTTGTTTGTTTTTCAATTTGGTAGTCCACTTCAATTTTGGAACTTGTGTGTTTCTTTCAGGAGTTTATTATGCACTTGTTTTGTAGGACCAGACAAGGAAGTTGGTCACAAGACACACTTTGCTGATATTGCTGTCTGTCCTGCTGACTGATGATGTGAGGCTCTTTAATTAGATTTAAAAAAAAAAAAAAAAGGTTCGAACTGCAATGATGAACTTTTTCTTGTTAAAATGGAGGTGGTAGTAGGTAGGGGTAATAAAAAAATGACAAAATGAAATTCAAAGACGCACAAAATAAAAAACGTGAAGGGGCGCCGCGCAGCACTGAGACTGATGACTTTTGACCCTCCTCGCTTACACATGCTTCAAAATGAAGGAAGACGAGGTTGAGGAATTAGCCGATGCTCCGTCAAATGAATCGGTTGTGTGGACCTATTTTGGCTTCCTATGTAAACGATGACAGAACTGTGAGAAGATTGCGGATAAAACAAAAACCGTGTGCAAAATATGCCGCTACAGTTCGCTGTATACTGCGCCGAGTACAACTACCATGATGTACTACTTACAAGGCCACTTACAATTTTGTTCTTTTTCAAAGAGCATTTATTTTGTACTGATGCAGCATTATTTTCTTTGTATGTCTGCATAAGGAAGAAAATAAAGAAAATGAGATTTTTGCACAACTTCCTACTGTTGGGGATTTTCTTTTATCTTTATTTCATATCGTGAGTATTTCGTATCGCAAGCCCTGTTTCATATCATTTCGTGAGTTGACCATTTCATTAAACCCCTAGTAGTAGGTAATATTCTCACTATTGCGTATATCCAGCGCTTGAGGGTTGCTACAGTACATACTGTGTCTCTTTCTGCATCTGTGTTTCATGTATCACTACTCTTCAAAACTCAAGTAGCTGGAGGGAAAACCAGGTGAAGGACACAAGCTTCAAGCAGCAAAGAGTTCAGTATCACTATTTAAATTTGAAAGCAAAACATTTTCATGCATTCAGATGATGGCAGTTTATTAGACACATTAGCAGCTAAATCTGTACTCTGCTCGTCTAAGTTTTACAGGAAATTAAAGCACTGATATGTAAAATTCTGAAATTGACTGCAGTCATTAAATATTCACCAGCACACTGCACATTTGCACCAGTGAGAGAGACAGCGCTTCACAACGGACTACTAAAATACTAGAGCAGCTTTTCCCGTAAGCACTAGCTCTGGCCAACAGAGACATAAAACTAAATAATAAAACAAATGAACTTCAAAATGTGCCAGGAATGAACGAGCGTCCTATTGCATTTCTTATTCTTCGTGGGGCAGAGACTGGACACAGTAATTCTGCTACGTCTGTGAGGCTCTCTCAGCTCAGATAATTTACAGTTGCAAAGTGAACATCTCCACTGCTACACAATAAGCACTCTTAATTAGCTACATATATGGCAAATGAAGATGCTGTCAATAAAATCTAACAAAAACTCATAAGAAACAGAAGTCATATTAGATTTCCTTTAAGCCCGTGAGGTATTTGAACACCTCTATGGACAACTTCCATAGACACAAACTCACTGTACAGGTACGGACTCAAAAAAAGCCTAATGAAAGGTAAGAGAAGCAATTCAGCCCAGTCAGAGACAAAAAGCCCAAAACCTGGACCGACACATGAGGACAATGAATCATTCGCTGTAAAGGTAGCTCATGAAAAACGGACCCACCGTGTGCCATCAGCTTTCCAGCTGACTTTATATGGATTCTGCTCCAGGAAACGAAGGTTTTGTCTGTCCATGGACACAGGCTGAGCACCAGGAAAACCAGACCTGCAACAAGAACAATAAAATGTTTTAAATTTGTGTTTAGTTTCAAACCTACTCTGGACCCTTAAGCATTTTAGTACAGTTAGTGGAAAGTCTGAACTATTTCTGAACACGAGCACCATTAAAAAATTTGCTTTCGTGAATGCAGCAATGATCAGGATTACTACAAAGTGGGTCAAATTTCAGCACAATGTTTAGCCCACAACTATGTAGAAACAGAAGGAAACTGCTTTCAATGAAACCAAGCTCCAAAAATCATCTGCACACTACCAGCTTGGCAACAAACTGCAGAGAGAACGTTAACTAGCGGGCGAATATGCTTTGCATAATTTAGATTTTAAAGGCACATTTAGCAGTTGAAGAGTCAGATATTTTCCTCAGAAGCTGGTACAGACTGAGAACACAGTGAAACAAATATGAAAATTCCACTTTTATTCAACAGGTGGACAGAAATACAACTTAGAATAGTGATTTTTCTCCCTAACTGCTAGATATGAAAATTATAAAGGACATATAAGCCTACCATAATCAACTTAAAAGGCAAAGTCCCAATATGTTATTTTGACTTTAATGCTTGTTTAAACTAATCCCAACTGTTATTGCAGGTTGAACCCATTAAATATTTTTTTTAATATATAATGTATCAAATACATACACTGATCGGACACAACATTTCAACCACCTGCTTCATACTGTGTACCACCAAAACAGCTCTGAACAGCTGAAGCAAGGACTCCACAGATCTCTGAAGCAGTCCTGTGTTAGAAGATGTTAGAAGTAGATCCTTTAAGCCCTGAAAGTTGCCATTTGGGACGTTCGTGGATCCAACTTGTTTCTTCAGCACATCCCACAGTTGTTCAGTCAGACTGAAATGTGGTGAATTTAGAGGCCAAGTCAACACATTGAATCTTTTGTCATGTTCCTCAAACCTGTCATGAACAGTTTGCATTGGGGCAGACAGCCTTATTCAGCTGAAAGGGGCCATCAGGAAATACCGCTGCAGAGAAGGGGTGTAAGTGGTCTGCAGCAATGTTTAGGCAGGTGCTACATGTCAAAGTAACAGCCCCATGAAGACAGAACCAAAGGTTTTGCAGTGGAAAATTGTTCAGAGCATCGCAGTGCCTCTGTCCGCTGGTCTTCTCAACGATAGTGCTTCTCTTCCCCAGGTAACCATTGCACCCCACTGTCCACACGACAAGGAAAATGTTGTTCATCAGATTTGGCCACCTTCCTTCATGGTCTAGTTCTAGCAATGTGGCATTTTCAGGGTTACAGTGACTGACGATCAACGGCAGGAACATAGAACCGCCATTTTAAAAACAAAACAAAAAACAGCGTTCTGACTCGGGGTGTAACAGTACACATATTCGTACCGAAACGTTCGGTACAAGCCCGTTCGGTTCGGTACAGAGGTGTACCGCATTACGAAAATTTTAAGACTATTAGGAATGCACAGAATTGTTTTAATTGTGAAACCTAAAACTTCGTAGTGCCCACAGATGCGGTAGACCTTCTCCAGCTCACAGTCGTGCAGTATTGCGGAACTAAAAACAAGTAGGAGTTTACAGTGAACCACAGGATGTGACGGACCGTTATTCTCCTGCCGGCGTTTCATGGCTAATGCTAGCAACAAATAGAAGAAGCTACAGCTGGAAGATGCTTCGGCGTCATTAAAATCACCCGTTTGGGATCACTCCGGTTTCCCAGTGAAGTACGAAAAAGTAGAAAAACAAGTGGATAAGACGAAAGCCGTATGTCAACATTGTGAAGCGGTCCTCAACTACGCATCCAGCAACACGTCAAAGTTAGACACACATCAGAAAAAGCACCATCCAAGTGTAACTATCCCCGCTACAAGGAAAAAACAAACTGTATGAACGATGCTCCCAAAATCATTTCATCAAACCCTGCCTAGCAATTCAGAACGGGCTAAAGCAATAACCAAGTCTATTAGTGTTTTCATAGCAGCAGATCTACGACCATACTCCATTGTTGAGAACTGAGGTTTTAAACTTATGATGAAGGTCAGCATACATTAACTTTACATTATTGCTGTGCTCTTTGCTATAGATCAATGACTATATTGTGTATTTTTTAGCCTACTAGTATATTTATGGTGGTAAACAAGAGCCTAACTAAATGGTGTCGTTTCACTTCTTATAAAGACCCTCTTTTTAAGATTCTTGTTCTATAAATACAGGACCATTGGAAGACATCCATCCATCCATTATCCACACAGTGCTTAATCCGCATTAGGGTCGTAGGGGGGCTGGAGTCTATCCCAGCTCACTTAGGGTGAAGGAAGGGGACACCCTGGACAGGTCACCAGTCTATCACAGGGCAACATATGTAAACAATCACACTCGCATTCACACTTATGGACAATTTAGAATTTCAAATGAACCTCAGCATGTTTCTGGATTGTGGGAGAAAGCCAGAGTATCCAGAGAAAACCCACACATGCACAGAGAACATGCAAATTTCAGAAAGTTCCCAGGAAGGCCCAGATACGAACCGGGGATCTTCTAGCTGCAAGGCGAAAGTGTTAACTTACACTGTGCAACCCCCATTGTAAGCCAGTTCCTTCAAAAGATTTTTATACTCACAAGTCACAAAATATAAGAGAATGGTTTGCAGAAGTGTGGGAATCACTGGCTTGTGCCATAACATATTGCAATTGGTGCAGCAAAGCAGGGGCACAACAGCTAATTTTGATTTTAGACATTTTGAAGAGATAAAGGAAACAGTTTTTTTTTTTTGCAAATACATAAATAACTACACTTGAGTCTCACTAAATCAGCAAAATTCAGCACATAGTGTTAAAAAAAGGAAAAAAAATTTTTGATGGCAAGAAATTGCAGAGTGGGCTGTTCTCTCTGCTATAACAACACCGCACTAGAGCTTACTATCTGCAATGTCATTTAAATTAAAAAAAGCTGCAGCAGCATATTTCTCTCCAAGGAAAAAACTATTCCTGACTCTGCTGCCTGTCTTGAAGTGTAAGGATTTAAAAAAGAAAATAAATAGTGATTTTAGACAAATGACTCACTCACACAAAACAGTGTATACCTACTGTATATATGCGTACAAAGACACACAGTTTCCCACAGGGGTATGAGGAGGGCAAAAGGAGGTTCTTACTTGTCCCACTCAGCCATCTCCTGACACATTCTTTGGATCTCGCCTAGCTTGGGTTGTGTTGTGACCTGTGTGACGCCTTTCACCGTTATGCCTTCAAGAAATACTGCACCCTGGGATGAAAAAAAGAAGGAAAACAGAAGGTTGAACTTGAAAAGAATTTTATGAAACATTCACGCCCTCCTACACACTGAAGAAAAACATGTTGAGTACGAGTGGTACTTTTCCAAACAGCTGCTTCTTTGCTGTATGAATCCCTGTGTGCTGAGACAAGTAACAGGCAGCAAAATAACAAATTATTTTCTTCTTTAACCTCTCCCCTTTTGAAGCCATTTTCACTTCAAGTTCATTCAGAATGCACCCTTTAAAACCTGCTGCTTTGCCTCACCTCTCAGCAAATTTGACTCTACTGCCACCTAGGGCTGCAACTAACGATTATTTCGATTAATCGATTAATCAGTTTATGCACTTACATTTTAGTTTTGCCTTTATTTTCCAATGTAAAATATTAATAAAGGGTCTATGTCATTCCACGTACATTTTAAGAGCTTTAAACCATGTTACAATGTCCTAAATTCTTCAAAAAACTATCCAGAGTTGGATTTTAGTATGTCTCAATTAGCAGCAATCAAAACACTGACTCATCAGCACATACATACTCATACAACCATCCAACGTCACAAGATCTTAAATGAAGTTTCACTGAAGCAACATTTATACTTTAAAAACATCTTTCCTGTAGAGAAGCATTTTCTGGGCACCCATGTATTTTAAGTTCTACTACAATAATATCACAAGTAACAGCACCAAAAGTAGTGAACTAAATTTAAGGTAGTAATTTGAGAACAGAAAGAAAATAAAAACAATTTTGCTGTTAACTGCATTTTATTTTTTCCAAAAAAAAAAACCCACACAGAGTTCACCTGAGAACAAGTTTTATAGCTTATTAACATGCTGTGAAACTGTAAACAATACTTAAAATAAAGTGCCATTTCAGGATCCTAAATGGAAGTCACAGTTTTTTAGAGTTTAAAAAAAAATTGAATATTTAGAGAAAACAAGTACATTTTACAAACAATGTAAACATTATTCTAATGAATGAATGATGAACTTTGCATTACAGTGCAAAGGCTATATTCCCTGCTGCAGAAAACAGTCGCTCTGCTGGTGTAGTAGTGCTTGGTATACAGTTGTAGGACTTTGCTGACCTTGACAAAAGGGGGTATTTCACCTCATTTGACTTCCACCACTGTCACGGATTTTCCATCCATTCTATATACACCGCTTTCGGCTGGGGGGGGAGACACGTATCCCAGCTGATTCAGGCGAAGGCAGGGGACACCCTGGACAGGTCGCCAGTCTGTCACAGGGCTACATATACAGACAGACAATCACTCTGGCATTCACACCTACGGCCAATTCAGAATAGTCAATTAACCTCAGCATATTTTTGGACTGTGGGAGGAAGCCGGAGTGCCCGGCGAAAACCCACGCATGCACAGGGAGAACATGCAAGCTCCATGCAGAAAGATCCCAGGCCCAGGCCGGGACGTGAACCAGGGATCTTCTTGCTGCAAGGCGAAAGTGCTAACCACTACGGCACTGTGCAGCCCTGTAAAGGATTTTCTCCCTTGGAAACTGGCTTCTCACCGAAGTATGTGAGGACCTCCTGTCGGACTTTCCCAGTGAGTACACAGCCGCTGAGCGTGAGTCTATGACGCTGAGTGAACATCACGTGACCTAAAGCAAGGTAACCTATTGGTTGTTTGCGTCTTCTCCTGCAGTTCTGGTTGTGTAAAACCTACACTGGCTGATGACTGCCGCACCTGGTCACTGTGATTACAGGCTGGCTTAAAATATGCGCGAAACATGCCGCTTACGGTAAAAATAGACTTATTAACCAACTAATCGATGACCAAAATAGTTGACTATTTTAATAATTTTAATAATAATTTTAATAACGATTTAATAATCGATTAAATCGATTAGTTGTTTCAGCTCTACTGCCACCTTACTCTATCGTTTTACACCTAAGTTCCAATTGGCAACATCTGTGACACGTCATTGACCATTTTGACCTAATCTCTCTTCTTTCTCTTTCAACATGACCTTTTAATGATCATTCTGCATTGACAGGTCATGCAAACTGATACAATATGATAATATACTCCAATTAGACCAATGAAACAGATGTGCTATGATCATTTTTGTCACCTCAAGTTTCCATAGTTGGGTGTGAGGGGCCACAATATGGATATTAGAGAGCAGCCCAACTGTTTAACTTGAACTATCTTACAATCAGGACACATTCACACAAGATTACCCTCTAATAAGCCCAACTGATTTTGGGAACACAGTGCCTGCAGGGTTCAATGAATTGAAAGTGTTTTTAAGGCTTTTAAATTTTACACTGAATAAAATTAATCACCATTTTACAATTATAGCAGATTAATAAAGCACACTGGGGGATCTTGAAGAAATTATATGAGTTACACTTATTTAATTGTTATTTTGTGACTTTTTACTGTTTATTATACAAGAACGAGACACTCTACATCACAGCTAGACATCTCCACCATCGAGTCAAATGGCAAATTACATTCATTTCTGTCCAGAAGACAACGCTCCAAATATCAATGTAACTGTAACGAAGCTACAAATTCTCAACAATGGATTCCACAAACCCTAAACACAACAACACAGAGACCTATATGATCAGCAGAGATTCAAGGTCGGTTAGTGACAATAATTTTGTACCTGACCAAAAGTGAAACATGGTCGCTATCTCCCCTTCTGTTTCTGAGTGATGGTATGAAACCATGATTATTGTGTGACATTTTGCCTTCAGTCACACATGAATTTCAGAGTTATGACCACATTTTGACACATCATAGTGAACTTGGCCACTAAATTCCAATCAGTTCATCCTTTAGTCCAAGTGAATGTGCTTTGCCGTATGTGAAGAAATTCCCTGCAGGCGATCAAGAGCTATTGTACTTACAAGAATGGGATGTATGGAAGGCAACCGCTCGCTGACACTGAGGTATAAAAACACAAGTCAGACATAAAATAATCAGTTTTTAATCATTTTCCACAATAAAGTTTTGTTAACTCGACATGTCATCTCCCTCTTGTTCCTCAGTGAAAATCCAGAATCGATGGATATGAAGCATCTTTAATGTTATCTCTGATTGATAGATATTGATTTCATCCTGACCTTAAAGAAGGAGGAAAGTTTACCAACACAACCTGTGACCACAATCCTCAGAAGCAAAGCATTCATTAATGCAGTGGTTCTCAAACCAGGGATTGGCCCCCCATAAAGTCACTGCAGAGGGGTGTGGAGGACTTCAGAAAGTGATGGAGTGAGACAAAGATGAATTGATGGGACTCGGAAACACCCTCACAATTGAATTAATTGTTTCTTGTATCATTTCTGAAGGATAAGACCAGATAAGTTCGCAGCAGTCGATTTGTAGTAGGATCAGTCTCATATGATCATCAGCAGGCAGCTGACATAGCATTCACCTGTTGTCATAGTTACAGTGATGCTGTGCTGCTACCTCACAATGACATAGAAATCTTTAACAAATCCATGGATCCAGACTATAAGCCAGGCCACTGCCAAAATCTAATCAGGTGGACCTTGTATCATTTCTGACCTTCCCTGAGTAATGCTGCCAACAGACAGACATACAGACGGACAGACAAGCCAGCACTGATTGTCACATAACTCCACTGTGTTTCTTGGCGAAATAATAAATATGAATAGTAAGTTTAATTTATAAACAAACAATTACACAACCATTTGTTGATGCCATCTTGACTCATTCACTAGAATTCAATAAAATCCAAGATTTCATGTAGTGCAATGCATTAACTATTTTTAGCTGCTGAGGGGGGACATGGCATAAAAAGTTTGAGGACCACTGGACTAATCTGTGTTCTACTCAGAATCAAAGATTATTTCTGTTTCACATTCAATCAAACGTTATTTTCTTTATAACAGCCAACTGGCCACCGACCAGGCTGACTGAGAGGCAGGCCACTCAACCAAGAGACAGTACTCCTTAATGATAGCCAAGCGATGCAGTCTGCTGCTGCTTCTGCTCTCTCTGGACCTTCCGTCTAAACCTGTCTGCAGTATCATCTCCCTACTACCAAACTTAACTTGAGCTAGGCTTTAATCCTGGAGTGCAAAACACGGTAATAAGTAGATGTTCTAATCTTGTAATTTGGACATATGTTTCTATCTATAGATGTTTTAATTAACTTTTTACCAAGAGATGCTTTGCATTTCCATTGCCTCTACTCTGACTTCTCGTGATGTTTTTGATGTACTTTGAATTTAAGCTTCTTGGGAGTATTTCTAATTATTCTGAAACACCAGCTCGGCGTATTAACAAGAAAACATCAATGCAAACAATTGGAGATGGCTAAACGTTTCTAATAGCCCCGCAACACACTGATGAAAGCTTTACATGATGGCAGGGAGGCAGCTTTTTATCTTGTGTATCAACATTACACCTTTACAAGCAGTTGAGGAGATGAAAAGTGGAATTTTCTCTAAATATGCATCAGATTTACTGAATTATTATATAAAGGTGAACATGTGAGTAATGGCTTAGAAGGGGGATCTCCCTGTAGACCTTCCATCACACTGCATGAGATCCATGTCATGCAGAAAGGGCTCAACGCATTTTCAACTTAACAGTCCATTTTCTGGAGCTAAAAGGGAGTCTTACCAGTTTTAGCTTCTCTTTCTTTCGTTTGCCAGGCGCTGACCCGGAGGAGCTGGGACCCGACTCCTGGCCAACCGTGTTACCATCATCATCCACTTCCCCATCATCGTCATCAAAGCACCATTCAGGCAGTGCAGGGGCAGGGGGTGTGTCCTCTTCATCTCCATAGCGACGGAAAAGTTCTTTGAGGTAGTCTCCCTTGTAAATCCCTGGGGCCCGGGCCTGGCCAAAAGCAGCCACAGCTGCCTCGACACTGATAAGAAACAAAACCAGACAGGACATATGGACAAAAGAGCCTGATTTTTTTGATTTGTTCATAGAGGTTCAGGGCAGTGTTATGCTGACCAAACCTTCATTAGAGCAACACAAATATATACCGGGCTTTACAAAAGTTCTGTTACAATTGCAAAATGCAAGCAAAATGAACACAAAGATTTTTTGGTGCAATAAGATACATTTTTATTTTCCAAATATTTCAACATATGTGTTAATGATAATATTAATCAGAAATGTGGCCACCCAAAAGTTTTATCTTATTGCACCAAAAAATCTTTGTATTCATTTTCGTAAATGTCTCAACAAGTGTAACAGAACTTTTGCAAAGCCCAGTAGATTATACAGATATACTGGTGAGTTTCTGAGGTTCTAATTTAATCTAGGGCTGCAGCTATCAATTATTTAATAATCAAGTAATCGAATTCCACGCTTGGCATGTATGTTACAGCATCAAAAGCTGAAGTGAGCATGCTGTGCAATAGAAATAACCGATCTGGCGGAACACGGGTGAACATCTGTTGTGTATTGTACATATATACACTGCTCAAAAAAAATTAAAGGAACACTTTTTAATCCAAGTATTGTATCAAGTTAGTCAAACATGTGGAATACTGATCTGGTCAAGTAAGTAACAGAGGAGGTTTTTAGTCAGTTTCAGCTGCTTTGGTGTTCATGAAATTAACAACAGGTGCACTAGAGGGGTAACAATGAGACAACCCCCAAAACAAGAATGAGTTTACAGGTGAAGGTCACTGACATTTTTTTCCTTCCTAATGTTTTCTGACTGCTTTTCACTAGTTTTGCATTTGGCAAGGGTCAGAGTCACTTCTGGTAGCATGAGGCGATACCTGGACCCTACAGAGGTTCCACAGACAGTCCAACTCCCTTAGGATGGCACATCAATGCGTGCCATTGCCAGAAGGTTTGCTATGTCTCCCAGCACAGTCTCAACAGCATGGAGGAGATTCCAGGAGACAGGCAGTTAGTCTAAGAGAGCTGGACAGGACCGTAGAAGGTCCTTAACCCATCAGCAGGACAGGTATCTGTTCCTTTCTGCAAGGAGGAACAGGATGAGTACTGCAATAGCTCTACAAAATGACCTCCAGCAGATCATTGGTGTGAATGTCTCTGAAGAAACAATCAGAAAGAGATGTAATGAGAGTGTCTGAGGGCCTGACGTCCTCTTGTGGCCCCTGTGCTCGCTGACTGGCACCGTGGACCTCAGTTGACATTTGCCATAGAACACAGGAATTTGCAAGTCCACCACTGGCGCCCTGTGCTTTTCACAGATGAGAGCAGGTTCACCCTGAGCGCATGTGACAGACAGGAAAGGGTCTGGAGAAGCCGTGGAGAACGTTATGCTGCCTGTAACATTGTTCAGTGTGACCGGTTTGGTGGTGGGTCAGTGATGGTGTGGGGAGGCATATCTATGGAGGGAGGCATATCCATGGAGGGACGCACAGACCACTACAGGCTGGACAATGACACTGACTGCCATTAGGTATCAGGATGAAATCCTTGGACCCACTGTCAGACCCTACATTGGTGCAGTGGTCCTGGATTCCTTCTGGTGCACGATAATGCCCGCCCTTATGTGGTAAGAGAACTCATGCAGTTCCTGGAGGATGAAGGAACTGATACCATTAGCTGGCCCCCATGCTCACCTGACCTGAATCCAATAGAACACCTTTGGAACATTATGTTTTGTTCCATCCGACACCATCAGGTTGCTCCTCAGACTGTCCAGGAGCTCAGTGATACCCTGGTCCAGTTCTGGGAGGAGATACCCCAGGACACCATCTGTCGTCTCATTCAGAGCTTGTCCCAGCATCGTCAGTCATGCATACAAGCACATGGAGGCCATACAAACTACTGAATACTATTTTGAGTTGCTGCCAAGGAATTTCAGCAAGATGGACTCGCCTGCCACATCAGTTTTTCACTTTGATTTTGGGGTGTCTTTAATTTAGCCCTCCTGGGGGGTTGATAATTTTCATTTCCATCAAACAATGTGGCATCTTTCCATGCCTAACACATTATCCAGTCCATATTCAATGCTAATATCCAGTTTGTTTTTCCCTACATTGAAATAATGTGTTTTCAAAGTGTTCCTTTAATTTTTTTTGAGCAGTGTAGTTTAGTACAAGGGCATTGTACATAGCATATAGAATAGCACAGGTGTATTCTATGCATACAGTATAATACAGGGTATTGTACGTACATAGTGTAGTACAGAGGTATCCAACTGAAACTCAAAGGCAGGGGAACCCCACATGTACTTAGTTGGTGATGCGGAACACATAAATGTTTGTTTGGTCCGTTTAAACTGCTGGTACTGCAGCTGATAGTACACAAATAACAACTGATTATTAGTATTTACAGCAGAGAATATTGAATTCACAGAGAGATTGCTCCCTCTGGGTTGGGCGGGGGGGTGCTTCCCCAAGCGAAGGAGTTCAAGTATCTCGGGATCTTGTTCATGAGTGATGGGAAAATGGAGCGGGAGATGGACAGGCGGATTGGTGCGGCGTCAGCAGTAATGCGGGCGTTGTACCGAACAGTCGTGGTGAAGAGGGAGCTCAGCCGTAAAGCAAAGCAGGGTTCTCGCCAGCGCATTTCAGCGTAATGGCCCGTTACGCTGTCAGTTTAAAAGATTACACTGTGATTAGGGCCGCTACGCCAGCGCATTTCAAAGATTACGCTGTTATGAGAGTGTGTGGCTCCGTCATGAGAGAGGGAGAGAGAGCAGTGTGTGTGTGTGTGTGTGTGTGTGTGTGTGTGTGTGTGTGTGTGTGTGGGAGAGAGGAGGAGAGCGAGATGTCCTAGCGACCTTGAATGCAGCGCGAGCGAGAGAGCCGGCAGTCCGCTCAGTCGGTGCAGTTGGTTCGGTAGAGGAGGAGAGAAGGTGTGTAGTTGCTGGGTTGGCGGTACTGTGCGGTTCAGCCACTGTTGATAGACAATAAAGGCTGCAGTGTTCTTCGATGCGGCTGGGCTCCTGTGTCTTTGCCTCTACGGCTGCTGAGGAAGTGAAGGGGGTTAACCCCGGGCTTCCTGACCACGGTCGGGAGCCGAACAGGAAGGGTAAACACTGTGATTAGGGCCGCTGCGCTGTTATTTTGACAGATAAACGCCATGTGGGTTTGTTTTTTTCGACTGGGTGCCTATCTAGGTTAATTTATGTCTCCCCACCTCAGCCGTACTTTCCTGTCGATTGACCCGTTACCGTCTATTGCGCATGCGCGTTCCCGACTGTTAGGCGCGCGTGCATACAGGAGGATCTGCCGTTACGCTGAAAAAAAATCCTGGTCAGAACCCTGCAAAGCTCTCGATTTACCAGTCCATCTACGTTCCAACCCTCACCTCTGGTCATGAGCTTTGGGTAGTGACCGAAAGAACAAGATCACGGATACAAGCGGCCGAAATGAACTTCCTCCGTAGGGTGGCTGGGCTCAGCCTTAGAGATAGGGTGAGGAGCTCAGACATCCGGAGGGAGCTCGGAGTAGAGCCGCTGCTCCTTCGCATCGAAAGGAGCCAGTTGAGGTGGTTTGGCCATCTGATTTGGAAGCCTCCAGGGAGACTTCCTTTGCAGGTTTTCCGAGCACGTCCGGCTAGACCCAGAACTCGCTGGAGGGATTATATATCTCGTCTGGCCTGGGAACGCCACGGGATCCCCCAGGAAGAGCTGGAAAGCATTGTTGGGGGGAGGGACATTTGGAACGACCTGCTTCCCCTGCTGCCTCCGCGACCCGGCCCCGGGTAAGCGGAAGAAAAGGGATGGGTATTCAATTCACTTTGAGTTGGCCACAAATTAAAGTGATTTCCTTCACAATGAGACAGTGTCAGACCTACATGGACTTCAATACAAGATCATGTTTGAAAAATGAAGTTTGACATTTTTTTTGAGCAGCTGTCAGTTATAATCAGCTGCATTGATTGGTGAAATAAATACATTAATGCACGTTTAACAGTTTTCTACCAGCATTCCTCTCTTACATCATTTCCAGTCGCAGTGCATTTTTTACGATCATAAATTTTTATGTTCCTTGTTGTTCTCCATTAAAACAATCTGCTAGCAATTGGATCATTTGGTTCAGAAAACGAGTCAAATGATGCGTTAAAGGCTCCTGTTTGTGTGGACGAGTTTGAAGCAGAAAATCTGAGTTAACAAATAAAGTTGAAAACCACCTTCATACCTATTTAACTCTGACTTAGGTTTTCATTTTTTGTCAAACCGACTCACACAAAGAAAGCCTGAATATGTCGAACTGTCTTCGTAGTTCAGCCTCTGATCTGCTAAGTGCTGTAAAACACTAGAAAAGCTGCGCTGGTTAAGATAGAAGCATCAGATCAATATTTAAAATCCCTTCAAAATGTATTGATTTTTTGGTCTGGCTATTGATTACAATAGAACACCTTTGGAACATTATGTTTTGTTCCATCCGACACCATCAGACTGCTCCTCAGACTGTCCAGGAGCTCAGTGATGCCCAGGTATTACATGACTATTCCAATTGTATATCTGCCAACAATTAGCAACTATTCTGATGATAAAATAGTCATTGAAGTAACGTTTAAAGCTGCTGTCCGGAGTTTCCGTTTGTATTCAATTTATGTATCATTTTTTAACAAAGCTTAAATGTGTTAGTCTAGTTCAATACTATAATATAAAGTTAGTATAACGCGATATGAAAATTTATTCCTGAGCTCCGCCTTCCTCTCATAGACCCCCATGTTATTCCAAAAAGCGGCGGTCGGCAGCTAGCCAATCAAGTTCGAGCTTCAGCTTTGTCATGCTGTCAATCAACGGTTACACGCACAGCAAGCAAGCCCATGCAGAGGTGGGCGAGCTACGCACTACGCAACCGCGCGCACATTTGTTTTGCTTGTGGAGGAGAGAGCATCAGGGCTCAGCAACTTCCAGAAAAGTTACCAATCCCACGGCTTGTCAGGCCAAGAGACTGCAGGACGTTTTTTGGCTCGGGGTGCTCGCGTCGCTCCCCGACCACGGCCTCCATAGCCCGCCTGACGGCTTCGTTTAGATGCCGTGGTCGGGGAGCGAGGCCTCCATAGCCCGCCTGACAACTTCGTTTAGATGCCCGACCTCTGGAGGAAGATGTTGGGGCGTCTGGGACATACTCTTCGTCAGAGGAGTCATGCAATTCTGAACTCTAGATAGAAATAAATAAACAATGTAACACATATACACGCGTAAATGCACTAAGTTTGATAAACAACGTCATCGACAGGGATACACGAGTGTAATCACATATTGAAACTTTACTCGTTCATCCTAGCAGATTCATGTTATTTTGGTATTAGGACAAGTTAGACTCAATACAGCATTCTAACGTAATTCCTTTATTATTTACTAAATGTACTAAATGTAGAAGAGTGGAAAACAGCAAAACAGGCGAGATGCTGCAGCACTCCGGGTACTTCTCTCTTGTACTGCGTGCGTGCACAAATAAAGGGGCGAAATCAGAGGGAGAGAGGGTGGGACCAACAGTGTTTTGGGAGACGCTGCGATTCAAACTCCGGACAGCAGCTTTAAGCAAAACTTCCAAACATAGGATTGTTTCAGGTTCTTAGAGTTTAGGGTTTTAGACTGCGGGTCAGTTGATGGGTTCTAGCAATGTTAGAAATGTCTGAAAATTAAATGATCAAGCAATTAAATTGGAAAATAGCTGTAAGGCAGTATCTACTAGTTCAAGGTTTCACTCGACCACCTCTAAACACACTGGTACAGGATGTGTGATGGTTGGCTTTGATGTGATCTTCTACACAATCCAGTGCAGAGAAAAAGGATCTGCAGAAGCTTTAAATGGCTCAAAATCAAGCTGCATGTCTGGTCCTTCACCTCTGCATTTAGACAGAAGACTGAGTAAATGCATTCTCACTGCCCTGGCTGAAGGAGGACAGACTTAACCTTTTTCATGTGTATTCTCAGATAGCCAAACTGTATTTTTTTCAAGAACATGCTGGGATTAAGCAGTTTACCAAAGTAACAATGTGACAATGGACAAAGCTGCTCTTTTTCAAGAACTGATACGTCAAGAAAATGGTTCGTTATTGGTGATATAATGGCATCATTTATCATTATGTATCAGAAAACCCCTGATTAAGATTACCTTTACTAACAGTTGACATTTCTAATGAACTGACTGTTGATTTCAGAATAGTCAGGCTAATACAATGTTTATATAGTAAAATATACATGATGATGGGAAAGTGTAACATTCTACGTTGAGTTTATGTACATTTCATTATAGTGTGTATACTGTAGTACTGTTGATTATATTACAAAAAAATGCACTGTAACTAATTAAAGTGACTTGATATACAGGAAAAGACACAAAAAATGAATCAGTGCGGATAATCTGATAGTTAAATTATCTTGCAACCCATGATACTAGAAGACAGCTCTAAGTGCTCTCATTTTACAGGAAGCAGTGGGTGGTAGGAGGGTTCTATCCAGCCTCCATGTCTGCAGCTTCCAGGGATTCTGCCGTCTCAAGCTGCTGCTCCACCTCTGATTAAAGATGTCTCCTCAGCCCTGCTGCTCTGGTGTAAATTATTTATGTCTGCCATTTCATTTAGTGACAAGCTTGGTCACTACTAACCTAGCAGCTTCTTTGTGAAGCTTTTTGTTGATTGTTACTGACAGAGCAACTTCTCCTGCAGTTACACATACAGCAAGTATCAGGAAAAGATGAAATAATCAGCTAAAAAGGACTGACAGGGCTGGAAGAGCAAAACCACAATAACGGTGCAATCCACGGGGGGGGGGGGGGGGGGGGGGGGACTTCATGTTGTGTGCTTTGTGTTATCAACCAAGACAGTGCAGCCAGTGAAGCTGGCCTCCCAGCAGCCTAAGTGATTGAAGAATGTCAGCCCTTACCTCCAGTCCATCTTTTCCACCAGGTACGCACATATCAGAAAGCCTGTCCGGTTGAAGCCATGCGTGCAGTGAACACCTTTAGCAAAAAGAAAAGAAGATGGGCATAGGTCCAAAATTCAGAATTCCACTTTAAATCACATGCATATAAAATTAGCTAACATTCTTTGAAGTAGAAATTGCTGAAGGTCAGACAAACAATTTATTTTATTCCCCTTTCCGTGCACAAAACCTTCACACTATCAATTTAATGTAGCATAATATGAACTAGACCTCATTATTTCAGCCAAGAGGTTTAGCACTATTTGATCCAATGTGATATCCTCTCACATCAATAGCGTCAGTCCTCTTTGAGATGTACTGAGGCCGAGTCCATGTTTTGAGAAGGAGCATCAAGTCGCACACTCAATACCCACAGGCAGATCCCCGTCTCCTTAGAGAGGAGCTGTGCCTTTATCCCCACATCAAAAATCAGCCTGACACCAGCCGTTGCACACTAACAAGAGACCCAGAGATTGATGAAACATTTAGGAATGTAAAGCATCATTGAAAAGGGTATAGGAAAAACAAAAAAATGCAGATAAAACCCTGCTCTTTACAATGAGGTGAATTGGACTCAACTGTAATGCCAAAACTAGATTCTGAAAAAAGAAAATCACTTCATGGCGTGAAAAGCACCCTAAAGATTTTGGTAATATCTGACAGAAATCTTCTCAATTTTGTAAGAAGCCGACATTTTCACAAACAAACAATCTTCATCAGGTGCACAGGGTTCCACAAAAAAACAACAACAAAAAATAAAACACCATCTGACTCATGTTTCCCCACCTTAGCAAGTTTGCCTGGCAACGCAAACACTAATGAAGATGAAATTAACCCAGCGTCAGAGGATGGGAATCGCATTTACCACCCCAACTGTCTAATTTGGACATGTGTACTGCAGAGACAACAAAGCCTATTCACCAGCTGGCCATAGACAGGACATTGTGGAGATGACATTCACACATTCTGCTGTGATGTTCGTGTAATTTGATCTAGAAGCCAGGCAGCAGTTAGCGGTTAAGAGAAGATCTGGTCATGAAGTACAAGAGAGCACCCTGGTGTCACAAGTATGAAAGTGAAACATCAACATCCATGTGCATTTGGTAGAAATCATCAGGGCGACATTTCAGCAAAGGATATATGAAAGCAGAACATTATTTCACAGTAACCTTACACTGAAAAGAAAGTATAATAATTAAGCTGTTAAAAAAAAAATGGGACAAATGACAAAAAATGTTTTCCACTACAGCAATCCTGACACCTTCAATAAAGTAGCACAGAAATTACTTAAAAGCTAAAATGAATCATTATTTGCTCATTTTTTAATGAAATTCGTAACAATATATAATGTTTCATAATCCCCGTCACCAGTTTGAAGTCTATATAGGCTGACCTGAACTAAGAGAGATATTTCACAAAGTAAAAATCATCTTGAAATGGTACAAAGGTAAGTGGTGAACTGCCAGAAGTTTCTTTAACCCTTTAAGCTTCAGTCAATTCCAGCTGTTTTCAGTACAAAAAAATCGCTAATATTCTATTTTTAAATAAAAAAAATTACGAAAAATACAGGGAATATTGGACGCACATCGCGAGGTGCATTTCCTTGAAAATGACCGATTCGTGGATTTTATACCGACTTCAGGACATGTTTTGGACAAAATAGTTTACTGGCTTGTGTTGTCTGGATGTAAAAGGTTGGATTATGGCCGTTTTTTGTGGAATCTTTTTTTCTGTGTGTAATAATGAACCCGGAAATGTGAGTCGCGCTGTGTACGTTGAAGCCGTGTATAGAGAACGGATGGATGAATATTTGTTTTTGTCGGACAAATGTGTTTTTCTCACCCGCTGTGGTAATCACATCTGAAAGTGGTTTATACCGGCGGATTCCTGAGAATCTAAGCTTTCCATCGGCGTATAGTGTTTGTATAATCGGGTTTGCAGCCGTCGGACATTCTTGAAATTCCTATGCAAATTAGTAGGTGTACCGCCGGCGGTACACCTACGACGCACTGAAGCGTAAAGGGTTAAAAAAAAAAAAAAAAAAAAAAAAAAAAGGTAAGGTTACCCAAAGCAAAAAAAAAAAAAAAAAAAACAGTACATTACAAAATTACACAAAAAGTCCTTTTTTAAGGAACAGGAAATGGGTTAACAACTTAAAACTGTTCTGCACTAATGGAGGTTGATCCGGCTTTGAAAGTTGGTGCTACCAAATCCTACAGGTGTACCAACTTTTCTTGATTACTTACAACCCCCTCTGTCTGCATAAAAGTAGTGTTGGAACACACCATGGCATCATACCCTTCAGAGCATTACTTGAAAAGTATTGTGCTGCAAAAAATAGTGTGTTGCTATAAAAATGGTGAGGAAAAGGCAAATAGGAATACAAGAGAGACAGACCATCACAACACTTCAAAATGTAGATCTTTCTTACAGAAAAATTGCGAAGAAAGTCAAGGTGCGATTTCAGTTTTCTTCACCACCAAACGACACTCAGAAACTGGAGAAAACTCTGACAGGAAGAGGTCTGGAAGACCCAAAGCCACAACAGAATCAGAAGACAAGTTTCTGAGAGTCAACAGTTTGGTAATAGGCGACTCACAGTACAACAGCTTCATAGCGGTCATAGTGAGCAAGTCTCAGTTTCAAGACTTGGAGTTGCAGGTTAGACAGGTCAAGTTGCAGCAAGAAAGCCATTGCTAAGATGTCAGAAGAAGAAAACGAGGCTTTGTCTGAGCCATAAAACATCACCAATGGACTACTGAAGACTGGAAGAAGGTATTATGGACCGATGAATCAAAATGTGGGATCTCTGCTTCATCACACAGGATTTTTGTTTTGATTGAGTAGGAGAAAGGATGGCTCCTCAGTGTTTGACATCAACTATCAAATGTGGAGGAGGAAGTGTGATGGTCTGGGGCTGTTTTGCTGGATCCAGGGTCCGTGACTTGTACAGAGTGAGAGGAACGCTGATCCAAAATAGCTACAGCACCATACAGTACCCTCTGATATGATCCTAGTTGGTCAAGGCTTCATCCTACAGCAAGATAATGACCCAAACTATCAGTCCAAGCTATGCCAGAACTACAGTTGCAAGAAAAAGTATGTGAACCCTTTGGGATTACATGGATTTCTGCATACATTGGTCATAAAATATGTTCTGATCTTTATCTAAGTCATAGAACTAGACAAACACAGTCTGCTTAAATAGTACAGCACAAAAAATGTATAGGTTTTCATGTTTTTATTGAATACAACAGGTAAACATTCAAAGTGCAGGGTGGAAAAAGTATGTGAACCTTTAAATTTAATAACTGGTTGACCCTCCTTTGGCAGCAATAACCTCAACCAAACGCTTCCTGTAGTTGCAGATCAGACCTGCACAACGATCAGGAGGAATTTTAGACCATTCCTCTGAACAAAACTGTTTCAGTTCAGCAATAGTCTTTGGCTGTCTGGTGTGAATCGCTCTCTTGAGGTCATGCCACAGCATCTCAATCGGGTTGAGGTCAGGACTCTGGCTGGGCCACTCCAGAACGCGGATGTTCTTCTGTTGAAGCCATTCTGTTGTTGTTTTACTTTTATGCTTTGGGTCGTTGTCCTGTTGCATCACCCATCCTCTCTTGAGTTTCAGTTGGCGGACAGATGGTCTGAGGTTTTCCTGCAAAATGTCTTGATACACTTTGGAATTCATTTTTCAGTCGATGACAGCAATCCGTCCAGGCCCTGAGGCAGCAAAGCACCCCCAAACCATGATGCTTCCTCCACCATATTTCACAGTTGGGATGATGTTTTTATGTTGGTGTACTGTGCCTTTTTTTTATCCACACATACCGTTGTGTGTTTTTTCCAAACAATTCGATTTTGGTCTCATCCGTCCACAGAATATTTTGCCAGCAGTGCTGTGGAACATCTAGGTGTTCTTTTGCAAACTTCAAGCGTGCAGCAATGTTTCTCTTGGACAGCAATGGCTTCCTCCGTGGTGTCCTCCCATGGACTCCATTCTTGTTAAGTGTTTTTCTTATGGTAGATACATCAACAATAATTTTAGCATGTGCCAGAGATTTCTGTAGGTCTTCAGATGACACTCTAGGATTCTTCTTCACCTCATTTACGATTCCGCACTGTGCTCTTGCAGTCATCTTAACAGGACGACCACATCGAGGGAGATTTGCAACAGTGCTGAACTTTCTCCATTTGTAGACAGTCTGTCTTACCGTTGGCACATGGATATCAAGGCTTTTGGAGATACTTTTGTAACCCTTTCCAGCTTTATGCAAATCAACAATTCTTGATGGAAGATCTTCTGAGAGCTGCTTTGTGCGAGGCAGGGTTCACATCAGGCAATACTACAATAATACAGAAATTCTAAACTGGTGGGTGTCTTTTATAGAGCAGGACAACTTTAATCAACACATTCCATATTTCAGTTTTTCTTTTTCAATAAATTTGCAAAAATTCCTACATTTCTGTTATTTTCTGTCAAGATGGGGTGCAGAGTGTACATTAATGAGAAATAAAATTAACTTTTTTGATTTTGGCAAATGGCCGCAATGACACAATGAAAAATTTCAAGGGGTCTGAATACTTTCCGTACCCACTGTACTTTTTCCACCCTGCACTTTGAATGTTTACCTGTTGTGTTCAATAAAAACATGAAAACCTATACATTTGTGCTGTACTACTGTATTTAAGCAGACTGTGTTTGTCTAGTTATATGACTTAGATGAAGATCAGAACATATTTTATGACCAATGTATGCAGAAATCCATGTAATCCCAAAGGGTTCACATACTTTTTCTTGCAACTGAAACTTAGGAAAAAAGAACAAGATAGAAAGCTTGAAAACATGGAGTCTCCAGCACAGTCTCCAGATTTAAATCCCATGAAGGCGATTTGGAATTAACTGGACAGAAGAGTGAAAGCAAAGCAACCTCCAAATGCCACACATTATGGGAATTTCTCCAACAGAGTTGGGAAGAATTTTCTGAAAAATATTTGATTTCGATTGTGGAAAGAATGCCATGAGTGTGTTCAGCTGTTATATCTGTTAAAGGTGCTACTTTGAGCAGTCCAAAGTTTGGAATACATTTTGGTTTGTAATTTTTTATTTTTTTAACTTTGTTTATTTGTTCTATGCTTTTATTTCAGAGGACAATGGGACATTTGCATGCATAATTTCCAAAAAGAAAATGGAAAAATTGGGATGTCCTAAAATTTTTGACTGGTAGGGTAGGTTGGTGTTTCTGTACAGGAAGTTCATATATACAGGTCGACAATCAGTAGATACTGATGTAGACATGCCTGCAATAAGCGAATATCAATATCAACAACATATCCATCTGACTTTATTCTAAATGCGTATGACATATGCCTTCCAGCTGTGTCAAAAATTATGTGCATTAAAAATGAAGCATTTAAGCAAGAGTTTCATTGAGCACAAAAACCTTTCAGATATGCTTCCCATTCCGTTAATCTGACAACAATAAAGTCTCTCTCCAGTCAGGGATTAAACCTTTAAAAACTTAAGTTAGAGATTTTTTTTTCAATAAAAATCCATATTGTGTTAAAACAGCTGAAAGGTAACTCTATATTGTTGCATCCTTTAGAATGTGCAGGTCTATGAAATCCTGTGTCTCTCTCCATGCACTCCTCATTTGCTGCAGGTTGAGCAGACCAGCTCACTTACAAGTCTCCTCAAACACTGTAAAGGTACTCTACACTACACAATAGCAGGTTGTGATATTGGAGTAGTTCAGCTGAAATGGAACTTACTTCTGAAGAAGAGGAATAATATCTAAAGACCCACCTTGCCTTCTGGCAGGATTGATTCTTTTGGTTGTGACATTAGAAACCCCCCAAACCTCTGAATCTTTGTTTTTTGAGACTGCCATCTGTACACTGCACTTTTAAGAAATACTCAGCCATTTTTTTGCTTTGTATTTCTTCTGGTATACTCAGGGTGGGCCAAAAGTTGGTTTACATTTCGTAGATATGTACTTTACATTTTTGAAAAATATTTATTTCTTACGCGATAAATTGCCTGCTATGATGTCCACACCTGCTCGGCATTTTCACACTTCCAATACTGCTTTAGGATCCACTTACTTTCCTCTCAATTTAATTTGCTTGCTATTGCTCACTATCCTTTTAAAAATGTTTAAAAAAAAAAACAAACAAACATAAAAATCTAAACCAAAGTTGGAAGAAATAGCTTAATATTTCCAAACCTAGAATAAGAGATATGGAATACTGGTTTGGAATTATGGTTTGGATAAATTAGATCTAAACCGTGAAACAACTGTACTGCACTTTACTAAAGTAACAGCACTTTAGAGTAGCTTTAACCCAGCCAGAATTCATTTATCAAAATAGCCTTTGTTTTTATTACATTGTTTTGTTTTTTTTTTACATCTGTAACCCTGTATGTCTTTATTTTAAGCTTGGAACAACGGATGGAAATTGCATTTGTGCTAAGCCTGGCTTATTTACTGCAACCTTGTGTAAATTCAAGAGCTTGTACGTTCATTAATATGCACTGTTTCGTCCAAATAAATAAAGAAATGACATGTAAGCCTACATTTGGCCCACCCTGTAAAAACATCATATGGACATGAATAAAGTTTGATATTCACAGGAGAAGGGTCTTGAACATAACATGTGATATCCAACTCAAATCAACTTCATTTGTCATAAAAACAAAACTAATGACATTTTAAAAGCTGAGCAAACTACACCGTCAACTAAAGTACAGGGAAATAAAATAAGTTGAATAAAATGTGAAAAAGCTGCCCACATGCAGACATCTACACAGTTCTCCCTGTCAGATCAAAAACATTTTGCAGAGGTGCCTAATGATGTTCCTCCTCCCATAAATCACCTACACAGTGGGAGAGGATTGCTGTTTCTGATATGAAACTCCTACATTTACAAAACAAATAGCACAGTGAACTGAAACACACATTTGGAAATGCAGTCTTCATCTTAACACCACCACCAGTTCAAACCTCAGGGCTGTTTACTACTCACTGCTGCTACAGGTCTGAATCAAATCTGAAAGTGCAAAACCACACAATTAGATGGAAATTTTAAGCTGCAAAGATCACAAAACAGCAAAGGTAGGAGTGTAAAACGTGTATTTAAAGTCTTTTTAAGGATATGCACTTATAAATGTTGCACTTGTACAATCCTAGACCAAGTCTGCCCTCTACTGGACACAGAGTATTGTGATTTATAGGCTCAACTAGTTACAATACGACAACAACAATCAGAGCTGTTTAGCACAACCAAAGCTAGATTAAGAGTATTTACTATTTTTCTCTATTTTCACAAAATCAAAGCAAAAATAAAGAACCCCCAAAATTCACCAGCACGTTCAAAGGCCATGATAACCTAAAAAAAAAAAAAAAAGACTCCACAAAAATCACATCATTTATCAGAGAAAACAAAAAGGTGGGAGGGCTGGAGTCACTCCATATCACTGAAATAAACTCTCACTCTGTTTGAAATTATTTATAAAGTCGAAACACTCAACATATTAGCAAACTTCATTCACTACTCATGAAAAGCATACACCTACCTCTGCACCGAGGGCCTAATTTCTGTTTTCAGTGTATCATCATACAGTCCGGATCACGAAGCACAGTCCGGATTAAAAGCATATTCTGTTAGTGGAAGACACTTTAATCCACTTCCACTGGCATCTTCACATATGGTAAGGGGTGTGAAAAGCTGCAGTGTTTTGTTATTTCTTTTCCAAGCCTGACATGAAAGGTGGTTCTTTTTGTTTTGTTTCTACAGTTTTGAAAGAATTTTAAAAAAAAATATTCCAAATTACAATTAACTTCAGCATCTTGTTCGACAGATGCTGGACCTGAATAAATCCCACATTCGCACAGAGAGAACATGCCAACTCCATGCAGAGACAGGACACAAACCGGGGATCTTCGAGCTGGAAGGCGACAGTGCTAATCGCCACGCACTATGCAGCCCCACTGCTATACAGAATAAATAAATATAAACCCAGACAGGCAAAGGCACTTCCCTCATTTCAAATGCTTAGCTTGACATTTATGAAACTCTCTTCTTTAACTGAACAACACTGCTTTTTTGTAATCTAGTCTTCTCTATTAAGGAGAAGACTAGGACTAAAGAATGTTACAAAATGTTTCAAGAAAATCAGAAATGCTTTAAACTTAATTTCAAAACCTTTGTTACACCATTTATAGTATACGGGGGAAAAACATCTGAAACACTCATTGATCTGGTACACTGCTACTTTTCAGAGCAGAGATCAGAAAGCAATCATTTGCTGAGCAAAAGGATGCAGTGACAGGTTTTGTTTTCTGCAAATCCATCTTCGAATCAACAAAATAAGGCGCCACCAAAGGCCTTTCCTACGAAGCAGGATTTGAGACTATTCAAGGTAACTTCAGGTTCAACTTTGGGTTTTTAGTACTATGACAGTGGTTCACTTCTTACCATCTCCATGGTAACTTAGACTGAACGACAAACCTGCTGCGGAGCAGGTTATGTTCCACTTATGGGATCAGCGTGTTTCAAAGCACCACCTACTGACCAATCAATTCTCCTGCAAAACATCATCAGTACTCCTAGAAGGTACAGCGGAGCTCGGCGCACAGATAATGAGGGGAAGATAGGAGTTTTTGAGCTGCAAGTGATTTCAAAGCCATTTCATTGTTTTACTTGGGCCTTATATCCTGACGACTGACCTTAAAAGATTATAATTGTATTTATTGATTTAAAGCTCGTGTCCGGAGTTTGAATCGCAGCGTCTCCCAAAACACTGGTGGTCCCACCCTCTCTCTGATTTCGCCCCTTTATTTGTGCACGCGCGCAGTACCTGACAGGAGTGCCCGGAGTGCTGCAGCATCTCGCCTGTTTTGCTGTTTTCCACTCTTCTACATTTAGTACATTTAGTAAATAATAAAGGAATTGCGTTAGAATTCTGTATTGAGTCTAACTTGTCCTAATACCAAAATAACATGAATCTGCTGGGACGAACGAGTAAAGTTTCAATATGTGATTACACTCGTGTATCCCTGTCGATGACGTTGTTTATCAAACTTAGTGTATTTACGCGTGTATATGTGTTACATTGTTTATTTATTTCTATCTAGAGTTCAGAATTGCATGACTCCTCTGACGAAGAGTATGTCCCAGACGCCCCAACATCTTCCTCCAGAGGTCGGGCATCTAAACGAAGCCGTCAGGCGGGCTATGGAGGCCGTGGTCGGGGAGCGACGCGAGCACCCCGAGCCAAAAAACGTCCTGCAGTCTCTTGGCCTGACAAGCCGTGGGATTGGTAACTTTTCTGGAAGTTGCTGAGCCCCGATGCTCTCTCCTCCACAAGCAAAACAAATGTGCGCGCGGTTGCGTAGTGCGTAGCTCGCCCACCTCTGCATGGGCTTGCTTGCTGTGCGTGTAACCGTTGATTGACAGCATGACAAAGCTGAAGCTCGAACTTGATTGGCTAGCTGCCGACCGCCGCTTTTTGGAATAACATGGGGGTCTTTGAGAGGAAGGTGGAGCTCATGAATAAATTTTCATATTGCATCATACTAACATTATATTATAGTATCGAACTAGACTAACACATTTAAGCTTTGTTAAACAATGATACATAAATTGAAAACAAACGGAAACTCCGGACACGAGCTTTAAGTTATGTTTTAATGTTCACTTTTTCACTTGCTCCACTGTTTAACACCATCAGGGTTGCAAATGATGCAAAATGTGGTAAACAGAATAAAAATATTAGTATTAACCAGAACAAAGTGTTAAAATTGCAGTCAGATCTACTCATGCTCTAACAATTTAGTCGTGATATCGATTACATTAACCGTATTCAGGTTTTTGCAGCTTTCCCTTCTATTTTAGCTACTGCAACTTTGTTACTTTCAGTCTGTACTGTATTTAAAATCTGTGCATTTCTCTATTATTATAATTCACTTTTCGGTAAAGGGCTCCAGATGATCAAAGTCTTACATATCAAAACACATTCAAAGTTATCTATGTCAATGCTTCGATTTCGAATGCTTCGCAAATTCGAATGCTCTACAACAGGGGTGTCAAACTCAGTTCCTGGAGGGCCACTATCCTGCATGTTTTAGATGTTTCCCTCTTCCAACACACCTGATTCAAATGATCAGCTTATCATCAAGCTCAGCAGAAGCCTGATAACGAGCCTGATCATTTGAATCAGGTGTGTTGGAAGAGGGAAGCATCTAAAACATGCAGGATAGTGGCCCTCCAGGAACGGATCTTGACACCCCTGCTCTACAATAAGTGAATAAATAAGCATCCATTACTCACCTATCAACTCTGTGGGATTCTTCTCTATGAAGTGTTCACAAAGCCGGATGAACATTGTAGTTGTCTCTTTTGAAGGGCATTCTCCATGGCTAAAACAAACAGAATGACATTATTCTTCAGTAGACAGAAGAAAAAAAAAACAATATTGTGAATCTGGACATAGCTATATTTGTCACAAAGAGTTTACTAATACCCTTTACACTGAAGCTTCACATATTTGATGCCTTCTTTTTCAATGTCATTGCGGTCATAAAAGCGCGTAGTGTTCGTCAAATCTACGAGCAAACCCATTTTCACCTGAGGAAGACAAAAAGGCATAGTGAGACTCGGATTATAGATGCTAGTTCAATACTTCTTCCTTGTTTAATTACTTACTTTTAGACTTTTTAAAAAGTTGGACAGCATGCTCGGATGAAACCTGTTCTCCTCTGCCACTTGGTCGTCGTATCTGGGACCCAACATAGTTTTCATCGGAAGGAATTTACCTAGTAGGGAAAACACAAGGATTAAAACAGCAGTCCTCCAGTATTAAACCTATTTGGTCTGTGTCAGGAACCTATCTTAATCCCAAACTTAAGTAAGCCCCCTCTCACATGTGCAATCCTTCTCATTAATCTGACAGTGTCTGAAGGTGTCAGCTTCATGTCTGCATGAGCAGCCAGCTAATTCTCCGGTATAAGTTGCAACAGCAATCTTACTCCGTCACACCTAGTGAGATTTTTGTATCACTTTCAACACAGCACAAGTCTGAAATGCATACAGTCAACTAACAGACAGGGTTACACAAGCTGTGTTCTTTGAGGTGTGGAAAGCAATTTGGGGAAGTTTTCACATTTCAGCACCAATATTGGCCAAAAAAGCATCACAGAGAGTGTAGCGACTGCAACAAACAAGAGTCACTGAGGGACTGAGGTTGGGCCTCAAAGAACTCACTGAGATTTTCACAGAAGAGATTTATTTTTTTATTAAAGGAAAAAAAGATAATCAACTCATGATAATGGGCACAAAATCGCAAGCAAAATAATCAAAGCGATCAAACAAAAATAGCAGCCAACAAAAAAATATGGCAGCCCAGATCACACCCTCTCTCTCCCTCAAACAATGAAAAAAGTTTTTAAAAAAAAAAAGGTGAATAGATGAATTTATCAGCTTAATTATCCCAGCCCATATTCATGTGGCCCGCTATCCCTCTATTCAACATGACAACAAAATAATATCACAACCAAACAAACACAAACAACAACCAATATGTCCCTTAAAATTTAAATAAAACAACAGTCAATCCATGGCTCCTACAAAGAGCAAAAGACATAGTTTGTGCTCAAAAATCACAACACAACTTTCTTATGTAGTTTCACATCTACTACAAAGTAAGATTTTTACAGAAAGAAAACTTCACTGCAGCCAGCAATGTTATATATCCCATGTCTAAAATTGGCCTTGCTCTTTAACAAATTAAAGAAATAAATAATACACTGCATAGGCTTGTCAACAATTGGGCACAATTACAACAAAAACGGGGCTTTAGCAGTAGTACAAATCAAGGAATACGTAGTTGCAGTGGTAGGGTTGATATAAGCAGAAAATAACAGTAATTTCTATGTGTTGGCTAACCTAAGTTGGTGCATAGCTAATAAAAGTCCTACCGCATCCGCAAGTGCCCTGAAGTGGCACCAAGCCCAGCCATGTTGACAGCTAGACTCTGAGTTGCTCAGCTGGCAAGGCAAAGACAGGTGTGGAGATGTTCCTGTCAGTGGTCCGGGGAAACGTGCTGTTGTTCCTCGCTCCCAAACACACCACGCTGCAGCTCTGTTGTTTTGACACGTGATGCTTAGACTGAAAAGTTTGCCAGCTCGGCAGCAGTTTCCTAAAGCACGTTTGTTTTCTAATGGAAAGCTGAACCACAGATTCAGCTGTGGTTCAAAATAAAGTAACACTTATGTTTAACAAGAAACTGAGCTGCCACAGCTTGTTGCCCACAGGCGCCAAGTTTAACATGCGTCTGGATACAATGGCTCACCAACTTCATTTGAGAACTATGGCGAATTAAATGAACCGCGTTAAAATGGTTCGCGTACAAAGTCACAAAACATTTGAGCTTCATAAAGTCGTCGGTGCAATTCACTGACAACGCCAAACCAACTTCACTTTAAGTAAAATGTTGCTTTGGAGTGGACTGTTCGCTTACACGGATGCTAGCTTAGCTGAAGACCAGCCCAGAAAGCGGCGGGCTGCTCCTTATTAAGGGGTTTGGAGCATTAAATAGTGCGTAACAACGTTTCAGAAAATGCAGAAAGCCGAGTTCTACCAGCACAACTGGACTCTCCAATGCACGTAGCTACCTTGTACTACTCTCTAACTTAGGCAGGTAAATACAGCGCTATATGGTTTAATTTGCACTCACCGGCCACAGGTTGGCCTCTTCTGGGACAATTGCGCCATCGAGGAGGGGGTCCAGTGTGTGACATGTTCAGGAGAGGTCGGTAAAAACTAAAACTTTCTATCACTGACCCGTGCCTCGACTCTCCCTCTCTCTCACACACAGGACAGATCCCGGGTTACTGCTCAGCCGAGCACCGCGGACTGAGGGGCCTGCAGCTATTAATTCATCAGAATCACCCAACAAGTAGAAGCCCAGTCAACCTCCTGGCAGCACGGCAGGCATTTACACTGAACATAGGTCGTTACAGCTCACTGCACCTCAGCATCCCAAAGGGTGAGCTATATTTTCCGTTTACCCTCGTTAAATCCAGATTGTTAGCAGTTAGCCAGCATAACCTCAGTAGTCTGCAGCAAAGCTAGCCAGATTAAGCTAGTCTATCTTCTTCTTTAGTGGTATATACACGAGCTGCAGGCGCATCACCGCCACCTTGAGGTCTGCAGGGCGGAGTATTAGCAAGGGTTTAGAAAACGGAAATTGAAAAGATAAACGAATTTCTGTCTTTTAACCCTCTTTCCTACCTTAATTATGCACCTATATATGTGGGGATTGGAGAACTGGAATACATTCTACATGCCACAAAATTTCATATAATCCATGTACAAAATAATAAGATGTTGTGTACATGTACTTGTCCTGAGACCAAATCTAAAAACAAACAAACAAAAAAACTAGGAGAAAAGAATGTTTGGAAATATTTTTAAAAATACCAAATAGGTCTGGAGTACCACTTAAAATGCCAGATTTCCTCTTCTCCCACCTCCCTGATGACCAAATTGAATCTCAAATAAAATAATTAAAATTAAATTTAAATATCCTTTTTGCGTGTGTTTTTATTGATGTCTCTTGTAATTGTGGGGGAAAAAATCATCAACATAATATTTTAAATAATAATTATCATGAATTTAACCCTCTTACCATAACCTTTTTAGCTGATAGAAGAAGAAAACAGTGCTGAAATTAACATCATCAGTTTTCCAAGTTTTCCAAAAAAAACATGAGTAGAGCATTCCATTTTTCATATTTTGATAACATTGTAAGCCTTGATTGAATGTCTCACCCTACCTCATGTTATCAGGATAAGACCAATTCTTTTCACTTCTTTTCTTGACTGTTTTCCATCAGTAAGTTTGTCCTCTTAGTCAGCAGTAACAGCTAACTAAATATCTAGCTTCTACTCCTGAGAAAAAGCCAACATTAGCATGGATTAGCAACCCTGTTACTGTGATTAGTGTAGGGTTAGCAAACAAGAATAAAAATTGTACCATTGATTTGTAAGCTGAGCCAATCAAGCCTTTGATAGTTTATTGCATATTATTGGTAAATATGTTGCAGAAAAAGAAAAGGTTTGTTTTTCAAACATTTTGAAGCTGAAATTCCCCCAATTTCTAGAACGACCCATATACCTGTGGTGGCCAATGCTTTATTCTTGATGGTTGTGTGTTGGGGGGAGGGGATTCACTCCAGGGACAGAAACCAGCTGAATAAGCTGATCAAGAAAGTGAGCTCCACAACTGGTGTTGAGCTTTAATCAGTCCAGCAGGTGGATGGGGTGAGAATGCTCATGAAACTGAACTCTGTTATAAACAATGCTTCTCATCCACTGCACTGAGATGTTTCCCTCCTCAGTGCAGGTCTGAGTGTAACAGAAAGTCCTTCCTACCAGCTGCAATCAGGCTTTTCAATTCACAGTAACACATTAATATTTTAGCTTATGAATTGTATGCTGTGCATATGTTTTAACTTTTTAATTTTTTCTAACCAATGCTACCGTTCAAAAGTTTGGGGTCACCAAGACGATTTCATGTTTTCCGTGAAAACTCACACTTTTCTTGATGTGCAAACATAATTGCACAGGAGTTTTCTAATCATCAGTTAGGCTTTCAACACTATTAGCTAACACAATGTACCATTAGAACACAGGAGTGATGGTTGAAAAACTGCATTTCTTTCAAAAATAAGAGCATTTCTCAGTGACCCTGAACTTCTTAACGGTAGTGTATAAACTATGTATACGGTTGTACTGATGACTGTTAGTGTTGCTATTCTGTGGAGTTTGTGGGTTGTCTGTGTGTTAACATGCTGCTGTAACAAAGTCATTTCCTGTAAAGGATCCACAAAGTATTATTCTGTTCTATTTTATTTTCATAGTATTGCATCACCATAAAGACTCCCACAGTGAAACGTCCCTCAGTTTTCTTTGTTGCTGATGACAGTTCTTTCCTTTCCTCCTCTTCGCCTCTACTTTTCAGTTGCTCGAGTATCACAGTGTGCAACAATCAGTTGGGTGTTTCACTGAAAGAAAAGAATTGGGTGAATCAAGTGTCTCTGGCTTGGTGATGAGGCCAGCTGGACACTTGGTGTGCAGTGTGGAAATGGTCAGCCTCAGACACAATTTTTCTTACAAACTTCAGGGTCCTCCTAGGTCCTATTAAAATCCCTCCTGGGGAACTGCTTTTGGAGGTTTTCCGGGCACGTCTAACAGGGACGAGACTCCTAAACAGCCCCAGAACTCAGTGGAGGAATTATATACACACGTGGACAAAATTGTTGGTACCCCTCAGTTAAAGAAGGAAAAACCCACAATTCTCACTGAAATCACTTGAAACTCACAAAAGTAACAATAAATAAAAATTTATTGAAAATTAAATAATCAAAATCAGCCATCACTTTTGAATTGTTGATTAACATAATTATTTAAAAAAACAAACTAATGAAATAGGGCTGGACAAAAATGATGGTACCCATAACTTAATATTTTGTTGCACAACCTTTTGAGGCAATCACTGCAATTAAACGATTTCTGTATTTGTCAATGAGCGTTCTGCAGCTGTCAACGGGTATTTTGGCCCACTCCTCATGAGCAAACAGCTCCAGTTGTCTCAGGTTTGATGGGTGTCTTCTCCAAATGGCATGTTTCAGCTCCTTCCACATATGTTCAATGGGATTCAGATCTGGGCTCATAGAAGGCCACTTTAGAATAGTCCAACGCTTTTCTCTCAGCCATTCTTGGGTGTTTTTGGCTGTGTGTTTTGGATGGTTGTCCTGTTAGAAGACCCATGACCTGCGACTGAGACCAAGCTTTCTGACACTAGGCAGCACATTTCTCTCCAGAATGCCTTGATAGTCTTCAGATTTCATCGTACCTTGCACACTTTCAAGACACCCTGTGCCAGATACAGCAAAGCAGCCCCAAAACATTACTGAGCCTCCTCCATGTTTCACCGTAGGGACAGTGTTCTTTTCTTCGTATGCTTGGTTTTTGAGTCTATGAACATAGAGTTGATGTGCCTTACCAAAAAGCTCCAGTTTGGTCTCATCTGTCCAAAGGACATTCTCCCAGAAGCTTTGTGGCTTGTCAACATGCATTTTTGCAAATTCCAGTCTGGCTTTTTTATGAGTTTTTTTCAGCAGTGGTGTCCTCCTTGGTCGTCTCCCATGAAGTCCACTTTGGCTCAAACAACGACGAATGGTGCGATCTGACACTGATGTACCTTGGCCTTGGAGTTCACCTTTAATTTCTTTGGAGGTTGCTCTGGGCTCTTTGGATACAATTCCAACGATCCGTCTCTTCAATTTGTCATCAATTTTCCTCTTGCGGCCACGTCCAGGGAGGTTGGCTACTGTCCCGTGGGTCTTGAACTTCTGAATAATATGAGCCACTGTTGTCACAGGAACTTCAAGCTGTTTAGAGATGGTCTTATAGCCTTTACCTTTAAGATGTTTGTCTATCATTTTTTTTCGGATGTCCTGGGACAATTCTCTCCTTCGCTTTCTGTTGTCCATGTTCAGTGCGGTACACACCTTTTCACCAAACAGCAGGGTGACTACTTGTCTCCCTTTAAATAGGCAGACTGACTGATTATGAGTTTGGAAACACCTGTGATGTCAATTAAATGACACACCTGAGTTAATCATGTCACTCTGGTCAAATAGTTTTCAATCTTTTTTAGAGGTACCATCATTTTTGTCCAGGCCTGTTTCATTAGTTTGTTTTTTTAAATAATTATGTTAATCAACAATTCAAAAGTAATGGCTGTTTTTGATTATTTAATTTTCAATAAATTTTTATTTATTGTTACTTTTGTGAGTTTCAAGTGATTTCAGTGAGAATTGTGGGTTTTTCCTTCTTTAACTGAGGGGTACCAACAATTTTGTCCACGTGTGTATCTCATATGGCCTCGGACTGCCTTGGGATCTCCCAGAAGGAACTAGAAAACGTACTGGGGAGGGGAATGTCTTTAATGACCTGTTTTACTTGCTTTCCCCTGACGTGGGGAGTAATAAAGGACTATTATATCTTACCTTTGTGACCCCACTCCAAAAAAATTACATAAAATGGATGAATAACAGAGGAAGCTTGAAAACAATAGTTTGTGCACTTTATTCAAGAGTTCTTGCAGTGTAACCTTGAGCCTCAGAGCCGCTGGTCATGTTCATTCTTGTTGCTTTATGTTACATTTTTGTTTGGTTCCACGATTATTGACAGTTTTCACGGTGCTTGTAAGATATTGTACATTTTTTTGACTGTAACAATGTCCTTTGGTAATCAACAAAGTTTGAACTGTTCCACAAATGTAATTATTTTTGATCCTGCATTAGATTATGTCTGTTAACAGTAATTCTATAGTACAATCACTTCTGCTCCAGTTTAAATCAACAAACAATAAATACTTCTGTACTGTGACACATGATACATGTGATCAAATAAAAGTTACAATGAGTGATACCATCACAGGAAGTTTATAGCAAAAAACTTAGCATATTACAATGAAAACAAATAGAAAACAACATGAAATCTTATTATGATACATAGCTAATATTGTTTTTACAACAAAATATCACAGTGACAACAGAGGGTGATTATAAATAATATAATACAGACTCCACATGCACATTTTTCATTCATTCAGATGCTACTGCATGAATTATTGTAAACCTGACACTGGTGACACATGTGCCTACGTATTTTACTTTGCTTTAATTTTATAGTGCCAGGCAACAAAATGACACATGCTGTCATGGAAGTCTACGGGAACATTAAACCATTTAGAGCTGAATGACTTATTGTGACTAAAGGAATGTCTAGACAGTCATGTTTTCCCTTGTCCTCACCTGCTCTGGCCTTGTTCAAACATATCCAAGGTGACATATATAGTTTTCAGTGTTGCCTTTCCTTGCTGTTTCACTGGAATAGGTTTGGATTGTTTACTGGACCTTGGACTAGACACTTCTACAGAAGTCTGACTTCGATATGGGTTGAATCGGTTGCTCTCTGAGGAAAATAATGCTGTGGATTCTTCAGGAGATGATAGAGGTTCAACTGGAATTTCACCCTTTGTATGTGGAGCGAGAATGATCACTGAGTCAGTATATTCCTCTGTCTCGTCAGTAGTTGGATTACCGCTACAGTCTGCATCTGGAGAAGGTGTAGACGCTCTCAGAGTTTCCTCGGTGTAAACTGGGTCACAGGGGCTTGCAGATGGATCATAGAAAGGGCGCCTCCCCTATAGACAAACACACACACAAGCACATACACGCAGTGAACAAAAGGACATAACATGCTGCCTTTTGAATAGTTAAAATAATTCAGTGGATCATTCAGGAAAGAAAACCTTTATCTCCTGTCAAGACTTCACCATTAGAGGTCACTGAGAAAAGTGAATGAGAAAGTACACAGTAGGTATACAACAGAAGTGAGCACTCCCCTGCGGAACATCACCTCAATGTCAAACGGTTCTAAACTGTATCATCTCTAAATAAATGCATTTTTATGATGTGAACAGTAGAGTACTTCAACCTATTTACAACCATAAATAATGCTACAGAAAGTCTATATTAGAAATAAATATTCTGTATATTATACAATAAATACTGTTAGATACTGCCAAAATTGCGAGATTCAGAGTTTCTAAGGAAAAATAATGTAAAATTGTGACCTGGACTATTATGTTGCCTGACATGAATCCAAAAAATCACCTTTGTGATATTTTAAAGAGAAAGGTCGAGAAAGGCAACATAACCCCACCAGGCAAGAATAGCTGAAAAATGGCAGAACATCTCTCCAGAAATTTGGTATCCTCTATGCTAGTTTAAACCTGCTGACATACAAATTACTGAAAAAAAATAAAGGTTTAAATATCAGTAATGAAAGGTGTATAGCAATTTTCTTGATTAAACTGTAACTGTGGGTCTGTATTTTTCATTTTGTACATTTAAACTGTTAGTTTACATTTATTATTTACATGAAAGCAAATACCTAATGTTTAAAGTAGAAGTAAACCAGTCACCATAAAATGATACAATTTTCAATCATTAAAGATTTAGGTGATGTCTCTCAACATTGTTGCACGCTTTAAACTCAGTTTCTTTCAAATATAAAAATTTTCAGTCTTTCAAATTTTGATAAATTGGCTGATTCGTTCCACAAAATGTCAGAAAATTGTGTAAAATGTGCATTTTAATGCACTGGAGTTCAAAGTGACATCTTCAAATGGCTTGTCAAGACCGAAGAACAAAACTAAGTCTAAACCTGTTCAGCTTGCAATCACATATGACAGAATGTGGCAGTTGCCCCTGCCACTGGTGAAACACCACACTAATACACCACACCATCACTAATTTCACAGACCACATGTTAGCCAGGTAGCATGCTACTGCTAGTTTGGTGGGTGCACACACTAAGCTGCATTTAAAAATCTTAGTACTTTGCCTGTGCTATTTGTACCACATAAGGTTCCACAGAAACACATATACACAGAATATGGTGGTGGTGAAGTTGAAGTTTGCTCATCAAGAAGTTGTCTTTTCTTTTCTTACCACAGAGCTTCCTGGTGCTGGGCAGTGTTAAAGGACCCGAGTATGATTTCAGGCTGTCTTTTATAGTGCCTGAGTAGGAAGTATGGAACATGCTCAGTCCATCTCACTGAACCATACCAACGGATGGAAGTGTAAAATGAGTTGAGAAGTCATTCCAGGCTTGAGAATTATGGTAATGCTTGACCTGTAATGTGTGGTAGATGTAAATAGTTGGTTGCAAGGTATTTAGGTTGAAAGAAAATGTGTTTGGTTGCTTAATTGATTTAATCTAAAGATGGTATGGTCCAATGGGAGTGGCCTAGCCTTTAAATGGAGGAAGTTCTCCACTGCCCAGTCAGTCAGGGAAGGGCTGTGATGCTGAGTGGACCTGTTGCTTAGTCTTGTATACCTGACTCATATTTGAGGAGCAATAAAAATTCTACATTTTTTTTCATCTAAAGGATGTGATGCTGCCATTTTTTTTACATTTTGAGGTATAGCTACACCACTTTTCCAGTCAGCCTTTCGACCTACTGCCCTCACCCGTGATGGTAGTGTGACATTTGGTGTCAGAAGTGGGATGGCCACCCGACAGGTTCCCAGAGGGGGAAAAAGAAGAATACAAACCAGGAGCAGGACAATCAAACTTAAAACAGATCCTGAACCACCTGAACCAGATGCAGAGGGTGGAGAATGGGAAACCGATGAGGAGGAGGGCTCTTCATCCCGTCCTCCCTGTACAACGCCACAGCAGGAGATGGTTGAGCTGCTGTGTCAGTTTATGGGTGCTCAGAGAGACAGGGAAGAAGCACTCTTAGGAGAGCTCCGAGACCTGCGAACAGCCATCCAAGCTGACAATCCATTGTTTACACCAGCAGCCCGCTCCAGTTCCAGTGCAGGTAGGGCTGTCTCCTTGCTAGGACGTCCCCTAACTTTTAACACCCTACAGCAGCCACCAGTGGCACCTACAACAGCACCACAGTCATCAACAGCACCAGTACTGCAGCAGCAGCAGCCACCGGCACCAGCTCCACGGAAGGACCCCAAGTTGCTTCCATTCCAGTGTGGTGAGGACATTGAAAATTACCTCCTCCGCTTCGAACGGATTGCCAAAACTTGGGCGTGGCCAGAGACTGAGTGGGCCTACAGACTTGTGCCATTGCTGACAGGTAAGGCATTGGAGGCCTATTCTGCCATGGATGAAGAGCTGTCTGACTCCTACCCAGACCTTAAACAAGCTCTGCTGGCCAAGTTTGATATTTCTACTGAGACCTATCGTCAGCGGTTCAGAGATCCAGCTGTACCTCCAGGAGAAGCGCCGACCGAAACCTACCAACGCTTGAAAGGCCTGTATCGACGGTGGGTCAAGCCAGACCAAGCCAGCGTGGAGGATATTGGGGAAGCCATCGTGTTGGAGCAGCTGCTGAGAGTGTTTCCACCCGACATCCGTATGTGGGTCAAGGAGCGAGAGCCTAGCACCGGCTTAGAGGCGGCGAAGCTTGCAACCCAGTATGTTAACGCCCGTAGACCAGTACGGTCCAGGTCCCAGCAGCGCCCGCCAAACCGAGGACAAGGGGACAGCAGACAAGGAGGTCAGAAGTTCACAAACTATGGGACTCAGGGGAGTGTGGGGGTCAGCAGAGGTGGTCAGCATGCTAGTAGATACGGGCAGCAGGCTAGTACTAGTCGTGGGGAAATCATTTGTTACTACTGCCAGCAACCTGGCCACAAGGCCTCAGACTGCCCTCTTAAAAAGCCTAAACTTTCTGGTTACTGCTATGTTCCTGGCAGAGAGGTGGGGGACGAGCCAGGTACCATACACTCAGAAGATGCCTCATTTCATCCAGTTACAGTTAATGGGGTACAGATGTTGGCTTTGTTAGACAATGGGAGTTCCATGTCACTAGTTAAGAAATGTTATCTGCCAGACAGTGGTGTTGACTATGGGAACAAAGCTGATATCGAATGTGTTCATGGGGACCAGAAAACCTACCCAACATCTGAGGTTACCATAGCTGTAGATGGGCAGGCATTTTTGCTAAAAGCAGGGGTGATTGATCATTTGCCCGTTGATTGCATCCTGGGGAGGGATTTGCCAATCTTGCAAGACCTAATTGTAGGAAAATCCCCAAAAGCAGGATTGTGTGCTATGGTAACAAGGTCCCAGGTTAAAGCTGGCCTGGAGCCCCTCCCAGATCTTGCTGATGATCTGTGTGAGGGTGGTTCCAAGGGCCCAAGAAAATCACGGCGACTTCGTCGCATTGATAGAATGCAAGGCACCCCCACCAAGGTAGAAACCTATCCTGAGCCTGTGAGTGTTGATTGGGACATTCCCAATGATATAACTCAGTTGCAAATGTCTGATACTACTCTGTCTTTCTTGTATAAGCAGGTTGAGGATGGGGCGGGGAAACAAGACTCTGGTCCAAGGTTTATGGTTGAAAATGATATTTTATATGCAATAGGGGATGCAGGTAAGCGCTTGGTGGTACCAACCGGTTGTAGAGCTCTTGTTTTACATCTGGCACACACAGTACCATGGGCTGGCCATTTAGGGCAGCAGAAGACCTACATGAGGTTGGGATCACGGTTTTACTGGCCAACAATGTTTAATGATGTCAAACATTTTTGCACCACATGTCCAGAATGTCAGGTCACCACACACAATAAAGCCAAGCCAGTTCCATTACACCCCTTACCTATAATCAGTACCCCTTTCCGACGCATAGCCATGGATGTGGTGGGTCCACTGGAGAAGAGTAGCTCTGGTTACCAGTACATACTTGTAATCTGTGACTATGCCACAAGATTCCCAGAAGCTTTTCCTCTCCGAAGCATTAAGACACCAAAGATAATCAATGCCCTTGTCCAGCTTTTCTCTCGTGTAGGGGTGCCAGATGAGATCATCACAGACCAAGGAACTAACTTCACTTCTGGAATGATGAGACAATTGCAGAAAGAACTGGGCATTAAAGGCATACGGACTACTCCATACCATCCCCAGACTGATGGTCTGGTTGAGCGATTTAACCAAACACTGAAGCAGATGCTACGTAAGTTTGTCTGTGATACTGGCCGTGATTGGGACAAGTGGTTACCTTTTGTCTTGTTTGCCTATAGGGAGGTGCCTCAAGCATCAACAGGATTCTCCCCATTTGAGCTCCTCTATGGATGGCCAGTACAGGGGCCACTTGATCTTTTGAGGAAGGAGTGGGAGGCCACCAAGAAACCAGCACCAGAAGGTATCCTGTCCTACGTACTCCAAATGCGTGAACGCCTTGAGAGGTACCTTGCAGAGGCTAAAATTCACCTGGAAAAGGCACAGCAGGACCAGAAGTGCTGGTATGATAAAAGGGCTCGACAGAGGGAGCTGACAGCAGGTCAGAGGGTCCTGATCTTACTCCCAACCAGCAGCAACAAACTGTTAGCCAAGTGGCAGGGGCCTTATGAGGTGTTGAGGAAGATGGGACCGGTGACATATGAGGTGGCTCATCCAGACAAGGGGAAATCATCTCAGGTCTACCACATCAACCTTCTCAAAGAGTGGAAGGAGCGTGAGTCAGCCACGGTGTTGCTGGTACGCCAGGTGAAGGAGGAAGATGGTGAGTCTGACTCTAACCTGCAACAACTCCTCCAGCCAAAAAACCCTCAACTGGAGCATCTGCCCTCACAACACCAACAGATGTTGCAGAAGCTGTTTTTGGAGACGCCTGGGCTGTTCCGAGATGGTCCAGGGCGAACAACACTGATTCAACACACCATCCGTCTCCAAAAGGTTGACGTCCCTCCCATCCGTCAGAGGCCTTATCGCATCGCAGAACGATTGGTGGGACACCTTAAGGATGAGATTCAGAAGATGCTTGATCTTGGGGTGATAGAGCCATCTCAGAGTGAGTGGTCCAGTCCCATGGTAATGGTGCCGAAAAAGGATGGCACCCAACGGCCCTGTATTGACTTCAGGAAGGTTAATGCTGTCTCCCGTTTTGATGCTTACCCCATGCCTCGCATAGATGACCTGGTGGAGCGTGTCGGGACTGCCAAATACATAACCACGCTGGACCTTTGTAAAGGGTATTGGCAGATTCCTCTCGAGGAGACTTCAAAACAGTACACTGCTTTTCGTACACCAACAGGACTGTACCAGTTCACGGTAATGCCGTTTGGACTGCATGGAGCGCCTGCAACGTTCCAAAGACTAATGGATGTTGTTCTCACTGGTTTCGAATCCTTCAGTGCTGCTTATCTTGATGATGTCGTCATCTTTAGCCATTCCTGGGAGGACCATCTCCAACATCTGAGACAGGTCCTGACTTGCATCGAGAGGGCAGGCTTGACCCTCAATGTTCAGAAGTGCGAGTGGGTCAAGGGTGAAGTCCAGTATCTGGGGTTCCAGCTTGGAGGGGGTCACATCAAACCCCTTGTGGACAAGGTCGAAGCCATTTGTAATGCCCAGCGGCCCCGAACCAAGAAGCAGGTGAGGTCGTTCGTGGGCCTTGTAGGGTGGTATTCTAATTTCATTCCCCACTACTCCACTCTTGCCTCACCTCTGACTAATCTGACTCGGAAGGGGGAACCTAACCCTGTAAGATGGACCACAGAATGTGAACATTCTTTTACTGCCCTCAAGCATGTCATGTGTTCATCACCTGTCTTATGTAGTCCTGATTTTCAGAAGCGCTTTGTGGTTCAGGCAGATGCTTCTGACGTTGGCATTGGAGCCGTGTTGGCACAAGGAGATGAGGGAGAGCAGAGACCAGTGCTATATCTCAGTCGTAAGTTGCAACCCCGAGAGACCAGGTATTCAACAATTGAGAAGGAGGGCTTAGCAATTAAATGGGCTTTGGAGAGTTTGCGCTATTATCTCCTTGGAAGGGAGTTTGACTTAGAAACAGACCACAAAGCTCTATCTTGGATCAACACAATGAAGGACCGCAATGCCAGAGTTACACGATGGTATCTTGACTTGCAACCCTTTAGTTTCAAGATCAGGCACAGGTCTGGCAAAACCAACCTGCTGGCAGACTACCTATCTCGGTGGACCACCATGGCTGCGCCAGGAGAGGGGGAAGATAATGTGGCAGTTGCCCCTGCCACTGGTGAAACACCACACTAATACACCACACCATCACTAATTTCACAGACCACATGTTAGCCAGGTAGCATGCTACTGCTAGTTTGGTGGGTGCACACACTAAGCTGCATTTAAAAATCTTAGTACTTTGCCTGTGCTATTTGTACCACATAAGGTTCCACAGAAACACATATACACAGAATATGGTGGTGGTGAAGTTGAAGTTTGCTCATCAAGAAGTTGTCTTTTCTTTTCTTACCACAGAGCTTCCTGGTGCTGGGCAGTGTTAAAGGACCCGAGTATGATTTCAGGCTGTCTTTTATAGTGCCTGAGTAGGAAGTATGGAACATGCTCAGTCCATCTCACTGAACCATACCAACGGATGGAAGTGTAAAATGAGTTGAGAAGTCATTCCAGGCTTGAGAATTATGGTAATGCTTGACCTGTAATGTGTGGTAGATGTAAATAGTTGGTTGCAAGGTATTTAGGTTGAAAGAAAATGTGTTTGGTTGCTTAATTGATTTAATCTAAAGATGGTATGGTCCAATGGGAGTGGCCTAGCCTTTAAATGGAGGAAGTTCTCCACTGCCCAGTCAGTCAGGGAAGGGCTGTGATGCTGAGTGGACCTGTTGCTTAGTCTTGTATACCTGACTCATATTTGAGGAGCAATAAAAATTCTACATTTTTTTTCATCTAAAGGATGTGATGCTGCCATTTTTTTTACATTTTGAGGTATAGCTACACCACTTTTCCAGTCAGCCTTTCGACCTACTGCCCTCACCCGTGATGGTAGTGTGACACAGAATAAAGCAAGAAACCCTGGAGAATCTGATGCCATGCTTGAAAAATCTCTGTATATTTCTTGTTAATCAACTGATTTAACAAACTGCTAACCGTTTCAGTTTTTATTTAAAGATGATATAATTGAACGTTCAACTTAAAATGTAGAAAATAATCCATTTTAAGAATTTTTGGTGCAATGTGAGACACAGATGCAAATCACTGCAAACTACTTTGACGTTTTCCTGACTCTCATCACCTATATAAATAAAGGTCAATTATATTTTGACCACAAATCCACTAGAATGATATGGTCTCATTCCTCCAGCTACATTAATATGGACGGTGTTCTTCTCAGAGTTCACCTTCTGATGACTTGGCGACAGCCACAAAGCCACAGTACTGAGGCCCGGATTGGGAACTGGCTTCTCCTTAAATTTCTTCCACCTAAAAAGAAGATTAATAGCACTCATTAGGAAGATTTGGAAAGATCTTCTTTTAAATATAAACACACTGTAACCACAACATCTTAACATTACAACATACCCTTTTTTTAAGAGTAACACGAAAATGTCTTTGGTTAAGTAGTTTCATTTCATCAGTCCACATCACTACATCACAGGCAATAGAGTATTAAGACTTACTGAACAGTACAGCATAATCCAAGAGACAACACGAGAAATATGACGATGCTTCCACAAACACTTAGTGTTGTAATGAGCCTTGGATCTGTTGAAGAAACCATGAAGTCATTTGTTAAGTACAAAAATAATTCACTTCCCAAAACTGTTTAAAAAGCAGGCAGTGATTCATGACAAACTGCTTTTTACTGCTGATGGGAACCACAAGATTATTTATTGTTTTAAAGTAACCATTGTAGACAATTTGGTATTTGGGTTACTTAAGATAAATGATTAGGGAGTAAAGGGAGTAATAATGTCAGTGGTTAGAATCTTAGCATTTGTAGCTGATATTACAACAGCAAGCAACAAGAAAAGCATTCGGAGTGCGCAGTACTCTGCCAAGGCTGCTTGGTCGTTGTATGATTTGCAATGGATGAAGTCTTTAAAAAATTTCATTCAAATCCATTTGTCCGTTTTTGAGTTGTGTTGTTAACAGACAGACAGACAGACAGACAGACAGACAGACAGACAGACAGACCAATGGCAATTGTCACAACTCTGCCACATTCCTTGGCAGAGTAATAATCATAAATCCTACCATATACCACCACAAGGCTGAATAATATGCCAAAAATACATAAAGATCATATTGCAATTCATTTTAGATTTTGATATAAGTCACAATTTTAGTGGAAATTGTCATTTCTGTACTTCTTAGAAAATCTAAAATTACGGGTTTTTTTTCCTGTGGTCTGCACTAAACAAGAGTGTTCCCTCATGTCTGGAAAATCAGATTGAAATGCTTGTTTTTTAATGGCATGTTGTGACATGTGTTAGTTTTATCAAAAAGTTTGGCATTTGTATAATTCACTTGGACATATTGCAACTTAATTACATTTCAAGGAACTGTTCAGCTCTTGTAAGGACACATTTTCATAATATAATATTAACATATTAGTTTTTAATCCTTGGACAGTGTTGTGTACTTTGGAAACTGATCACCTTTATTTTGGCTTATTTAACAACCACAAACAAAATCCCATGATACTTTTATTTCACTGTTACTCTTAGTCAGTCTTACTAATCACTGTTGCCCCTTACTCTTTCCAGAAGTGAGGGCAGCAACACTTAGCTTTTATGAGCTGTCATCCCGGAATTCTGTTGGCTAGATGACCAGACGCGTCCTACAGTTTCTCAGAAAAAAATAGAAACACTTCCTGTTCATGGCAATTAATGGAAATGGCAGAGAACTTGGATCAAGGCCAAATACTAATTCCTCATGTTCGAGGTTTCAACATTTAGCACTGAAGTCAGGAGCAGGTTAAATCTGCTGTGTTTGTCAGGCCACTGTTTGATTAAAACAAGACTTTGTTTGCTGAACAGCACCTATTGTAGCCACTGCTAAGGGTAAATGGCAGCATTGTGTATCACTAAGTGGAGAAGTTGTAAAATCTGTTAATGGACTCAATGTTTAAATGTGTACCTATAATCTATTTTAACTCTGCTAAAAGTCACTCCCTGAATGTACTGAACTGAGCAGTGTTGTACATTCTTATACATTGACCTTTTTAGCCATGAAATGCTAAAGCAGGATGATGACAGAGATGCATCTGTTTAAGTTACAGCTGCATCAGGAAGGTATTGGGTATGTGAAGCCAAGATACACTGCATGAAGCCAAACAGCTCTCAGGCTCATCCTAAATTACCATTATGAATCATTCCTGAAGGTAAGCAGAGCAACATGTCCTCTGAGGCCATAACTGCTTGTCTGTGTGTTTGCCTCACCACACTTTATCCCTTCTGTTTCAGATGCAGCTTCAGGCATTCTGCAGGCCGACGGGCAAATGATCCCTCACCGCAAGAAGAAGGAAAACAACAGCCTCCAGTTGTGAGTTGTAATTTGTAATTTGAGTGAGGACACTGGAAATGTACTGCAGAGCAGGAATGTGTTTCATGAGAGCACATGCTGTATACTGAGAATGTGCAGCAAAACAGTAGGATGGTAGGATTCTGTACTCTCATAACACTCTACTTTTGCAGAAATGCAGTGGAGTTATGTGATGATCGTCGTTTGGTTTGCCTGTCTGTCCGTCAGTCTTTCTGTGCTTGGCTGTGCTCCTTGCTACAAATGACACTAGGGACTTTTTAAAGTAAATGAGACTCATCTGGTAATTTCTTGGTTTGGGCTTGTGAACAAGGCTACCTGAGCCCTTTGCCATTACACCATCCAAACTGTGGAACAGTCTTCCTTTGTTGATAAGCTGCCAAAATCTTTATAGTTATTTTTTATAATTTCTTTTATTGACAGGCCCTTGTGAATATTTGATATATGGCTGTGTTTTGTGATTCATTTTTGTTTCCCTTTTGTTTTTTTTTAAGATCTAACCATGTTATTTTTTTCTGTGCTTTTTATGTCTCAAGCTGCTTGTATGATCTTTGTTATCAGTTTTTGTAATTACTCTGCCAAGGAGCACGGCAGAGGTTATGTGACGACTGGCACTGGTTTGTCTGTCTGTCTGTTAGCAACATTACTCAAAAATGGATAAACTGATTTGAATGAAATTTTCAGGGAAGATCAGAAATGTCACATGGATTTGTTAAAGATTTCTGTATCATTGTGAGATAGCATCACTGTAACTATGACAACAAATGAACGTAGTGTTCACTTGTGATTGTACTACAAATCAACCGCTGCGGACTTATCGGGACTTATTCGGTATCTGTATATAACATACACATGCATAACACCTGTGCTCAGCACAAGGTCATTTTGTTTGTGGGTACATCTGTATTAAAAGGCCACATTCTATGTTGCCGTGATTTCTAATCATCAATAATTAATAAACAAATGTTGCATTTCTAAAGAAAAGACATGCTGCATTTCTGGCAATGCCCCATGGGGGAATGAACAGCCTTGGTGGAGTACTGCACTCTCTGACAGTTTTTCTAGTAATTTATTGTTTCTGTAAAGTACTTTGTAATTTTATTAGGAGAATTGCTATCTAAACGAGGTTTATTATTATACTAGTTGTCATATCACATTATATACTAAAGTTTGACACCTGTGTGATATTGAATGCTTATGGATTGTGAACCTCCTGTGAACACAGATCTTTTGACCTTATCATCCAGTTGTTCCTCCACTGGGCAAGTATGCTAATTTCTGGTTACACCAATAGACTCCTGACAGTGTATACTGCAGTAGTATTCACAGACGTAGGGATAAACATTGTATAAATTTTGTGTCTTAGGTATGTAAGAGGCCTATACAGACTACTCACCAAATTTTTTGGTTGTAAAAACCCTCTCAGTGCTACTGGTAATTCCAGTAAGAGCTCTGGCCTCCACATAGACTCTGTATTGGGTTTCTGGATTCAGATCTTTCAAAATCACGCCCTGTTTTTTGCTATCTACAGTAACATCTAGAAGAAAAACATCACAGAAATATCATAAACAGAGTGTTACGAAAATGTGCAAACTTCGTACCAGTCTGTGGGGGACTTACTGAGCAGTGTTATAGAAGACTCATAGAAGACTGTGTAATTGATAACGACACCACTGCATTCCTCTGGCGACTTTATACCCCAGCTCACATAAGCACTTTTGTCGTAAGCTTTAACGCTGATTATGTCAACCTTCCCCGGATCTGTGGAAATTATATTTTCAAAATCCAATTACTAGACATGAATAAAATATTATTTAAAAAATTATTTCTTAAAACCTGAATGGGGTACCTCCTACACTGGAGCAGATGTGAAGGGCTTGCGTGCTGTGGCCTGTCCTGTCACCCAAGAGGGGAGTGACTGTGATATTGTAAGGCTTCTTATCCAGGAGATCTGTAAGAAAGACAGGTCTGAAAATCTCTGAAAGTGAAGCGGCAAGTAATTGTTACAACATGCTCAAGCTCTGATTCTCCTCCAATTTCCACATATTGCTATGATTTGACTTTTTAGTCCCATTACCACTGTGACTGAGTAGCAACAAAATGAGTGAAGCAGTGAGAAGGTCCACCACTTTGGTGCAGATGGAAATATCTCAAAAACCTTTGACATCAACTAACTTTGGGGCCCCGCTTAAGTACAAATAAATAAAGTTTGAAGTTAAAGTTTGAAGTTTAATTAAAAATGTGAAGATTAAATAGTTTGTAAGTTATCAGTTATACTTTTGAGATCACATTGTTATTTCCCTGAGTGAGTTTTAATCACTCTCAAAATTTGTATTTAGTTTGATATCTAGGTTTTCATTTTACTATATTGACATAAATCTAATTCCATAATATTATTTTGCTGTTTCTCAATAATAATATTACTAATAACAATGAGAAGAAGAAGAAACAACCCAAACAAACAGCAAAGCAGGCCAAAGTGCACCCAGTTCTCTAAAGCATTTATAAATTGATAAGATCATTCCAGCAAATGCATTATAGCGCAGCTTTTGAGGTCTAGTTCCACTAGTGTGTCCATTATTTGCCCCACCCAAGTGATAAAGAAAAGACACAAATTGGTCTGCCGGTCAAACAAGTTAGCGGGAACTCATGAGTCTGGATAGGTTTGATAATGACTCAGATATTACCTAGAAGGCTCACTCCATGACTCAGTTTTAAATTGATTTTACATCCATTTAGTATTTCAAATGTGTTTTCTAACATACCAGATAGGGTTGTATTTGTATAATTGGTCTCCTTCCAATAGATTTGATTTCCACTGTGGGTCCAGTCAACCATGTAGCCACTGACAGGCTGAATAGGAGCCTTCCAGCTGACCAGAATAACACCTTCATAGGTTGAAGTCTGGATGCCAGTAACTTGAGGGAGGCCTGCCAGTGACATCAAGTGATGTGAAGTGAAGAAGCAAACAGCTTAAAACCAGAGCAATAACAAACAAACACTGCTCCATTAAAATTAAGCAATATAAACTGTGGTCAGCCATTAAAAAATCAATCATGTATTAAAACTCACTCTCTCCAACTGCTGGAACATAAACGGAGTCCTCTGCAAGCAGGATTTCATCATGGAAGACTGTGAGAATTAGTCTTTGAGCATCTTGGTCCACATCAACATCACAAGTTGAGTTTCCACATGAAGAGTCATTCACTGAATTCATGTCTTCTTTATGGGGCATCTGTTTGATAATGTACTTAAATGTACCTTGACACGTTGAAGGAAAATCCTGTGTAGATAGTTTAAAGCATGAAGGAAAGCAATGCAAGGAGTGTGTCTTTTAGGAAGTGAACAAATAAACAACTAAGAAGATAATAATTTTAAAAACTATGCTGTATAAAGACAGTAACAAGATGCTTCTTACCTTCCACATGACATGAACTCTTCTAACTCTGCTTTGGTCCAGTTCAGTCACTTTTCTCCACAGGTGTAAGCTGACATGACTTTCTGTAAAAGAGTCAAATATGTTCAGAATGATTACACTGGAACACACATGCAGCAATCTTGTTTTATTGTAGTTAACAGTTTTGGTCCAAACCAAAGCCATGAAAGGAAGCGTAGGCAAAAGTCGTAACTGCTGCAAGCAATTTTGTGGCAGTACAGCCACAACATTGCTTGCAGCAGTGACGAATGGCTCCAGACAGTTGCTGGAGTGTTAGTAACTGTTGGACTGGAATTATCTGTTACCTGTCAACAGTTCTCTGGATTCATTTTAACAGTGACATCGTGCATCAGAACAGAAATAACTCTGACCTTGTTTACTTTGTATGAAGTGTGTTATAAGATTCACATTCAAATCCCAACAGCAGCGTCTCAGTAAGGTGTTGGGCCACCACATGACACCAGGTCTACCACCTCCGACACCTGAGGGACTTTAAGCTCCCTCTCAAGGTGCTTAGAAACTTCTAAACCTGAACTACTGAGAGTCTTTTGGCTGGGATTATCACCACCTGGATGGGCGGCGGCACCCAGCAGGGTTTCTTGGCCCTGAGGAGGATGGTCCGCTCGGCTGAGTGCTCAATGCATTTCACAGCGCATTATACAATGTATAATTGTGTTTGTGATAACTATAGGTCTTGAATCTTGAATCTACTTCAGTGGTTTGGATTCTACAGGTTTCTAGAAATGGTAGTGAAGAGCACTGTCTAACATGTTTGCCCAGAATCTCCCAAAACAGAGATCTGATTACTTCAAAGGCCACAACACAAGATTCACATCAATAAACCATTCAGCTAACGACAAATAACAAAAAAAATAATATTTTACTTGCTTTATATTTAATATGGCACCGTTTTAAAACAGAGCTTTGGCAGACACGCCAAAAAGATGACACTCAGAAAAACAAAATTACAACAGAAAGTCAGTCAGATCAAACAGAAAGAAAAAAGACAGAGAAGCAAAATAGACAATATAGTTCCACACTGTAAAAAAAACACAAAATTAAAGAAGTGAGCTGCTATAAGAAGCAAAGCATGGGCACTTTGGAACAGACAGAAAGGTTGTAATGTGCAGGACAAGTCCAGTTTGTACAGCAGAAATTGTTTTGAGTGAACATTGATCTTACTGTTTAATTTGGTAAGAACTTTCTTCTCCTTGCTCCAGAAGCTCCAAGGGGCCTGGTCTAAAGCACAGCGGACTGAAATTTTGTAGTTAACGCAGGAGTCCACTTTTTCAATGGAGATTTTCCCTTTCTCCTTTGGGTTTAAAGTCTTATTAAGCACCCACTAGAAAAAAACAACAACAAAGATTTAAGTTAGAAATATTCAATGAAATTTTAGTGAATTTCCAGTATGCCCAAGGCTGGAAAAAATACCTAAAACCTTTCATTAAGTGCAATATCAAGCAACTGTGTTGTGCTCTACCAAGACTTCATCACTTTGTATTGTTGAAATGGGCAGCTGTGAGTGTTATTGGCAAAAAATGTTGCACAGTGTGGCAGATTTGGATGAAATTTGTAGAAGATTTACAGCAAAGATAACAGTTTGCCAAAAAATGTTGTCACCAATTTGTCAGTGTTGTTAGTGACAAACATCCAGCACCATTCTGACAAAAATTAAAAGTTTGCCACTGCTGGAAAACATGTTAATAAGTGGTTTGTCAGTCATGTTCAACTTGTAAATTTCTTTAATTATTGTTGACCATATATTGTATTTCATAGGTACTCTGTAAGGGAACACAGCGTTAATTTGTCGGTCTGTCTGTCTGTCTGTCTGTCTGTCTGTCTGTTAGCAACATTATTCAAAAATGGATTAACAGATTTCAATGAAATTTTCACAGAAAGTCAGAAATGACACAAGCACCACATGATTAGATTTTGGCAGTGATGCGGTGTATAGTCTGGGTCCACAGATTTGGTAAACATTTCTGTATTAATGTGAGATAGCAGCACGGCGTCACTGTAACTATGACAAAATGTTAACACTACATCAGCTGCCTGCTGATGATTACATGATTGCGATCCTACTACAAATCAACCACTGAGGACTGATCAAGACTTATCCGTCAGAAGTCATACGACTAAGTAGCCTTGGCAGAGTACTGCACTCTCTGAGTGCTTTTCTTGTATATTCATGTTTTTCTGAGACAGCTGTAGTTAAGCTATACAGTGCTGCTGAAAATTTGTAACAATTCATCCATCTATCCATTCTCTATACCGCTTCATCCTCACTAGGGTCACGGGGGATGCTGGAGTCTATCCCAGCTGACTTGGGTGAAGGCAGGGGACACCCTGGACAGGTCGCCAGTCTGTCGCAGGGCTATATATACAGACAAACAATCATACTCACATTCACACCTACAGGCAATTTAGAGTGATCAATTAACCTCAGCATATTTTTGGACTGTGGGAGGAAGCCGGAGTCCTTGTTCTTCCTAAATTTTTCTAGCCTGATGCTAGTCCTGGTTAGTTCCTCTGCTCTGAAAATCTTAGTATCTCTTGCCTTTTTGCAATGCTGATTTGAGCCTCATGTTTCTAGCTTAGCGTCCCTCATGGGCTTCGGTAGATTCTGTGTGCCAGTTCTCCCGTTTATGTAATTCCCCCACCATCTCGTCACCCCATTCCCCAACATTCCTGTATTATATCATATCTCTCTGGCCACATTCAATTCATTCAGTTAAAAATATTTACATCTCAGACATCCCCCCTCTCCTCTAAAGTTCCCCAAGGCTCTGTTCTCGGTCCTGTCCCCTTCATTAATTATCACCTGGATTTCTGCAACTCCCTTCTCTCTGGTCTTCCCCTCAAGTCCCTCCATAAACTTTAGCTGCTCTGCTCCCTTCCTCTGGAACTCCCTCCCAACTGACATCTGAAACACTGACACACTGGACATTTTCAAATCCTCTCTCAAAACACCATGTTCAAACAAGCATAGTCACTCTGACTTCCATTCCTCTTTTTTCTTCATTTTTTTTAATTGCTACACTTCTTTCTATTAAAGTTTTTACATCTTTAAGTTTTAGTTGTTAATGTGAATGCTGTTCAGCTTTGTTTACTTTGTGTGGTGCCCTTGGGTGTTTTGAAAGGCGCCTATAAATAAAATACATCATTATCATTATTATTATTATTACTATTATTATTATTATTATTACAGTGTATATTGTGCATTCTGTAACTAAACTGCTTAAACTTTTACTCCGTGTCTGCCATGTCTCTCTATCTGCGCCTGGGTCTCTGCACTCTCCATCACAAGGTCAGTGAGTTGCTCGTGCTGCATTCATCATTCCATACGCTACTTACTTATGAAAATCATTCACATAAGAATTGACTTTTTAAAAGTTAGAAAAATCTTGAAAATCAAACAAATGTCATTTTCCACACATTTGCAGAGGAAAAAGTGTTTTCTTTACCTCTTGACTTCCTTCATCAGTTGGTAAATCCTGGAAACAACAGAAAGAGTCTGAATCAGCCGTAAGTGATAACAGGTACTGTAGTTTTTTATTTTCATTGGGAACAATCAGACACATTGTAAGGGAGAGACTCGCCAGAGCAGCAAGGCAGTATGTGTACATCTCAGGAACCGCTGAAATTCTAGCTCTCTCTTTCTCCGTTCTTTTTTATACCCAAGTTAGCTGCTAAGTGGTTAGACTTTACTGTGAAAAACAACAAGGAAATTGTTACCTCTGCATTTGTCAGATGGACAGGTATTATTTATCAACAGCAGGTACCAAGTTCACTAATTTAGGTATTCTGTGACTGCTTTTGAAAATGTTTTTTTTTTCTAATGGTCAGTCTCGTGTTAACCATTGCAGGAACTTGGGGGAGCAAGAGATGAAACAGGCACCCAATTGGCCATTTCACCCTTTCTGTGTCCATTGCAGTGTAGAATCCAACAACTCTGGCTATGACTAAGAGCATACCATAACGACAACAAACAGTAATTAGTGGGCATAACTCCAGGCCATAACTTCTTCTGTAGGAAACAGAACAATGGATTTTTTTTATGTTAGGCTATATGGTGAATTTTACACTGGTGATGACAATGCTAAGAGGAAAAGGCAGCAACCTAACAAGGACATCAAAGGGGTGGAACAAAAAGCTTAGCTTAGTCAATCAGTGTCCAGCCATGCACAGTTGCTTTTTCAGGGAAGCTCAAAACTACCTATCCTGCAGCAGGTACTTCCCCGAAAAACAGTCCTGAAAGAGGTACTACAAGGGGGTTCCTGCAGTGAGAACACACACAATGGTTCGGACCTCCAAGTTCCTCCATCTATTATCTGTACTCTGCTTAAGCCTCAGTGGGGTCATGGAGTGCTGGAGTCTATCCCAGCCGACTTAGGCAGAAGGAAGGGCACACCTTGGACAGGTCATCAGTCTGTCACAGGGCTACATATACATACAAACAATCACATTCATATTCACACCTATGGACAATTTAGAGTTACCATTTAATGACACTATGCAACTTCAAAAAATCTTGCTGTAGATACTGTTTCTTTCCTTTTCGTCTTCTGAAGAAAATTTTCATATTTACATATATATGCACTGTGCGCTTTCTGTGTGCTGCAATCTCTCTCTTATTCAATGTCCTATTGCTGCTGTACAATGGTAACTGTGGGATTAATAAAGGTTTAATCTATCTATCTATCTATCTATCTATCTATCTATCTATCTATCTATCTATCTATCTATCTATCTATCTATCTATCTATCTATCTATCTTAACCTCAGTTTGTTTTTGGACTGTGGGAGGAAGCCAGGGTACTTGGAGAAAACCCACGCATGCACAGGGAGTACATGCAAATTCCATGCAGAAAGATCCCAGTAAGGCCGGGACATGGACCTCTGCAAGGTGAAAGTGCTAACCACCAAGCCACTGTACAGCCCACCTACAAGTTCCTGCAGTATGAAACTATTTAATATTACAAAAATCCCTTAAAACCATGCAGCTCGTCAACCAAACCCTACGAGAATTTTGCTGGGCTAACTACTACATAGAGTATTGGTTTTATTTACGTACTTTTGCACTTTACTTCTAGGCCTTTCTTCCTGTCATGCGTATGATGCAACTTGGGGTCCAGCTCTTGTTTATGGTAACTGTAGTTTACTTTTGTCGTCACCATCACTGAACGTTTTCATAACTGGTCTAAGCAGTCTTCAGGTTATCAAACAGGGACATACCTTGTTGTATTTGACTTGGCAGTGACATTTCTCCCAGTCAAGTGATCGATTCCACTCAACCAGCAGATGATCAGAGAAGGCAGTTACTGCTAACTTTGGACGGATGATTTTCACTGAGGGAATATAAACATGGCAGCGTCATCAAAATACAAAGAGATAAGAAGAAAAGCGATGTGTTTAGAAAATGTAATCCATGTTACTTACATATGTGAGATGGCTTAAATTCATACGAGTCCGAGTCAGCCTCCCAGTCTGAAGTTTTAGCTCTCACCATAACACTGAAATTTCTTAATATATGTACATGCTTGGATACACATGTAGTTTCATGAGAGTTGCATATTTCAATTCGGGAAGGGTGTAAAATAGAGGCACTGAAAGAAATGCATGTTTTATATTAAATTCAAAATAGTAGGAAGACGAAATATTTCTGTATCATTCTTAACAAAAAGAAGAAAATATAAAACCCACTATACAGTGTAGTTTATGGTCAATGAAGGATCAGCCTGATGCTCCCAGCTGCATCTGAGGACCTCTGGCACACCATCCACCTCTTGATTTATATAATCCAAGATACATGATATTCTTCTTGGTTTTGCTGTTTATCAAAGCGAGGAACCAATGTCATGTACAGTATTTCATCTTACTACAGGCATCAACAGACGTATTGATTGTCAGAATATAAGGAAATGACTTCTTACAGTAAGTTCTGATGGTGGTGCCCCCAAGGATTTGGTGAGTAACTGCACTGTGGCATTGCAGTACTGCACTGTAGTGAGTAAAGTTGCTCAGTGACAGGACTGTCTGTGTGTTGTTGATAGTGCTTGATAGGCTTCCATCAATAGGTCTGCTGTTCAGTGTCCAGAAGACGTTGCTGTTAACACATGAAGTCTGGCACACTATCTTGATACTGGATCCCATTTCAATGTACTGATCTTTAGGGAGAACATCACAGGTGTTGTCATGCTGGCCTGCATGAGATGATAAAGTTGTTGAACACATTATTTTCACAATTAAAGTAGGTTCACATTATTCTCATAATCTCACATTCATGTCTGCAGGCTAACAGACTTTGCAGGTGCTTTGATTTGTACATGCTTTCCATCGACAGTGGCCACACAAAGTGGAAAGTTCCAGTTTCTAGTTCCAGGAATCCGGATCTACGTCTATCAACTGTGCTCGACACAGGAACGATGACGCTGACATGGTGGTACAGCTCAATCTGTAACTAACCCTGTAAAGAAAATGCAACATCAACAGGAGCCAATGTGTTTTTCTGTGTTTGATATGAGGGACGATGAGACCACCAACCTCAGACCAAGGCATGGCTTTGTAGTATGAATATGACCACCTGGTTGTCTACTTTCAAAGTCTGCATCAGTCTGCACATGGAGATGATCAAAGTATTAATTGGCCCTTAGGTATGAAGATTTAAACCAATCTGATATGGCAATATATCTGATCCAAGTCATTTTGCCAATACTCTCTTGTAAGAAACTGATCAAAGCTCACAGTTTGTGAGCTTCTGTTTGAAAATCCTCATCAGCATTAGGTTTGTTGGGTTTGTCTGTATATATTTTGTAAGGTTTTCATCATACAACATGTTGTGCATTGGAATGGCTTTTAGTGAATTGGCTCTATATAAAAAACTGCATTGAATTATTTGTGTGGATGTGCTCACCCCTAAAAAAAGTGACTATAGGAGGAAAAAATGATACCTTCCAAAGTGTCAAAGGCTATTTCTGTTGGTGGGTTTAGTAAAGAGCATGGTGTAAATGTCTCCCATTACAGATTACCAATGCATCCAAAAAATATACTTTGTGCCATCATATTCTATATCTAGCACAATCACTGTACTAGCTGAAATGTGAAAAAGCTCAGAGATTATATTCAGGCTAATTCCAAATCAAGGCAACACGACCAAAAATCAAAAGTTTTAGAACAACCTAGTTTTGCCATTTTTTTAAAATTAATTTAAGTAGAGTCCAACGAGTTGCTTTAAATGGTGCAAAGTTAAGTGGTGAACTGCCAGAAGTTAAAAAAAAGTGAGGTTATCCAAAACTGAAAAATAAGGCAAATTTCAGAATGATACAAAAGGGTATTTTTCAGGGAAAAAGAAATGAGTTAACAAGTTATAGCAGGTCTGCAGCAATGGAGGTTGATCAATCTTTGAAAGCTAGCGACTTGTACAGAGTGAGAAGGACCCTGAGCCAAAATTTCCATTATGGAAAGAATGCCATGAGTGTGTTCAGCTGTTACATCTGCCAAAGGTGGCTACTTTGATGAATCAAAAGTTTGGAATACAGTTTGGTTTCTAAATTGCTTTTTTAAAACTTCATTTGTGTATTTGTTCTATGCTTTCATTTCAGAGTACAATGAAACATTAACATGCATAATTTCCAGTAAAAACAGGAAAAATTGGAGTGTTCTAAAATGTTTGACTCTTAGTGTATAACATCAACACATTTTCTTTTTTTTTTTTTTTTTTTTGCAAAACACAGTGGATTGTGTGTTTTTTCCCCGCTCACCCCCCAGTACTCTGACTCAACACTTCCTGTTGCTGCTTCATAAACAGTTGCAGGTGGAAAGCTTACAGTTTGAAGCAGCAAGTGCAAGACTTCAGTTTGCATTAGGACTACATTAGCCCCACATTACAGTGTCTTCCACCATGAAGAACCCATTAAGCGACGATGAGACTTCTGAGTGTGTGTGTGGGCTCCAAAGAGCCACACTTTGACTATACAAGACAGGCAGCTTGAGCTTCTCATATATTAGAATTGCATAGGTCACACAGCTAAGCAATGTTTGCTCTGAAAAAGAAGCACTAAAAGATTAAAATCTTTGAGCACTCACTCAAAGATTTTAGGAAACTAAAAAGAAAGTTTAAAATTAAAAATATTTACAGCTGTTTCCAGCTCAAATAGTCATTTACCACATTAACAATGTCTGGACTGCATTTCTGATTCATTTAATGTTATCTTCATTTTAAAAAAAAGTTTTTCTTTCAAAAATAAGGACATTTCTAAGTGACCTAAAGTTTTGAACTGTTGTATATAAAATTGTTAAAATTCACCTCGGTCAGCTGCAACAGCAAAATCCTGCTCACAAAATGGATTTCTTCTGAATGAGTACCTTTGATTTTGATATTGTAGCTGCATTTGATAGCAGGCTATTGTTGTGACATGTACTTGGAATGATGTATTTTCTTTTATGCACTGTTACTTTTACTTATGATAAAGCTTTAGTCCTTACTTTCTAATCAAGTCCAGCAAAAATTTCAAAGGAAAGGCAACATGAATAGCAAGCTGTGTGATCACAGAACTAGCATTATGAAACTAACAGCGGATCCCCAAGACAAACAAGCTACCTTACAAAGAACAACATTAAATCTGTCAGTGATTTTGTGATTCTGTCTTTGATTGGTCCCTTGGGCAGTCCTTAGACACACAGTTACATTTCCAGGAGTTCAGTCAGCAGCTTGTTGATTCTCAATACTTAAAGAGAGACTCATACTTATTATTTTACCAGGATCTTTTCACTGTCAAAAAAAGATTTAAGTGAAGTGTCAGTTACTGAATATTGTCTGTTATTATACCTCCAATAATAGCCGCCATTTGAATTATATACAACCATTTAAATATCTCACATTCTTGAATAATAATTATCATACGGGAGGTAATTATATATATATTGAAGCAGTCAGATGTGCAATTCAAAGTAGCAACAACAAATTGAAATCTTGTTTGAATACAGTATCATATAAACATTTAACCCTAATTAAAGTAAAGCTGAACAAGCATTTCCCATATTCCCAGAAATGCATGCATTTGGAGTTTTACTTTCAAATCTATTAGACATAAAACGAAACAGATTGACTTACCTTTGCAAATAGACGGAACTACAGCCAGAAAAAATAGGACCAGGATGGTGTACATTGTTTTATCCTATGAACAGGTCTTTCGGATACAAAGAGGTGTAAGGTGTTCAGCAGTAGATGGCATTAGTCCAGTCGGGTTTAGCGGCTGTGTTCCCCACACAGCTCCGCATCGTCCCCACCACCGCCGAGCTGCAGGAACAGGAACTGAAGACACCCTGAAATAAACGGGAGCTATTACCCAACCGAAACACAGCCACATAAAGCGGGAAGTGAAGTAACTCGTGAACGGTTTCTAAACTGTTATGATCGGAGTGTGTTCATTCCCCCAGAGACCTGGGAGGAGCTGCTGAACACATGGAGCCGCTCTGAGGAGCTCATGAGGCTCTCACCGTCCACCAGGCAAAATATACGGCAGAAAAGACCAGCAAAAGATAGAAAAGTGGGCACGCACGTTTTTGTGCATCTCAAATTTCTCTTGCAATAGTTTTACTTTATAATTTTAAGATGTATTAGACGTACTATAGCAAAATTCAGAAAAACCAAAAGCAAACGGTATATAGTGCAACACTCTAAAAAAAACATTTGTATTCAAATGAGTCTTTGTTGTTTGACTTAATGTTTTTGTCAGTGTGTGAAAATACCGATATATATATATATATATATATATGTATATGTATATATATATATATATATATATATATATATATATATATATATATATATATATATATATGAAGAGTTCATTTGCCAAAACTCCGTTTTCAGAAAACTATTTTTTTATTGTTTAGTTGAGATAATAAAAATAATAACACTAATAATGTATTTTTTCTTTATTTCGTCATATATTTTTCTACTGAGTCAAATCCACTCAACTTCAGTTTGATTGATATTATCTCAACTAAACATTAAAAAAAGAAGTTTTCTGAAAATTTATCAAAACGGAGTTATCTGTTTTTGCAAAGGAACTCTTCATATATATACACTACCAGGCAAAAGTTTGGACTCACCCCTAATTTTTCTGTGATTGGTTCATATTACCTAAATTATGAGCACAATTTAGCCATGTTTCATTTCTAATCACAATAGAACTATAGATAAGAACATTGAAAACAAAATTGAAGCATCTAGCATATAATACTGTTAATAAACTGTCTCAATCTGTGACTCATCAAAATAGCCTCCTTTAGCTTTGATAACTGCTTGACAAATTCGAGGCATTCTTGCAATCAGTGACATGAAATAATCACTTGAAATTTCCTCCCATGCTTCTACCAACAGCTCATAAATGTTTGCAGCACTTGTGGGTTGCTTGTTCTTGACGTTTCTGTCCAGTTCATCCCATGCAGGTTCGATGGGGTTAAGGTCAGGGGATTGAGCTGGCCAAGTCATAGGAGCTTCCCCTCCTGTTCTTTCCTGGCCAAATACCTCTGACACAGTTTGGAGGTGTGCTTTGGATCGTTGTCTTGTAGTGTGAATGGCTGTCCCACTAAACGCAGCGCAAAGGGAATGGCATGCCTCTGTAAGATACTGTGGTATCCACGCTGATTTAGAATTCCTGTGACTTTGTGCAGATCACCAGTGTGACCCCCTGCAAAACAGTGCCAGACCATCACACTACCTCCACCATGCTTTACTGTGGGAACAGGAGTCAAGCATTCTCCAACCCTACGTCGAACGGACTTGCGCCGTTTTGATCCAAACATTTCAAACTTTGACTCATCTGCAAACAAAACTGTTTTCCATTCTTCTACAGTCCAGTTTCTATGTTCTTTAGCCCACTGAAGTGTCTTCTTTATGTTCTGCTTTCTTAGCAGTGGTTTCTTGGCAGCTACCCTGCCTTTCAGACCAGATTCCCGCAGTCTACGCAGCACAGTATCCACTGACACATTATTGCTCCTGGTTGAGTTTAGCTGAGCTCTTATTTCTGGGGCTGTCTTTTGTCTATTTCGAAGACTGGTGACCCTGATGAATTTATCTTCAGCTTTAGACAAGACTCTGCTTCTACCAGAATGAAATCTGTCTTCGTGTGAACCTGTTTCTCTTCGTATCTCTTTAATGTTTTTGCAACTCCACTTTGTGAGACTTTAACTTTCTGAGCAATTTGTCTTGTAGAATAGCCTTCTTTTTTCAAAACCTGAATTTCAATCCTTTTTTCTTTGCTTAACTGAGGGTTTGTGCTACTTCAGATTTAGATCATTTTCAAATGAGCTAAAGACATTCTTCTTTCCAGACATTATCAGTCTTTTATATCAACTCAAAAAGGTAACACAAAATATTTGTGAACAGAGTAAAGAACTGTGAATCAAGGTCTGAAAAACATTCTATTGGGACGGCATAGTTATGACAGTGGACATGCAACCCTTTGTAAAGATATTTTAAGTGTTTTAACCAAACAAAAGATAGGGTAATGTTGCTACCTAAACCTTCTAGTAATGCTTTCATCAATAAATGCTTAGAAATATCCCTACTTGGGTACCATTAAATTTGTTCATAGCATACTCATGAATGTTCTTGCACTAATTAGAAAAACAAATTGCTAAAGTTAGCTATTAATTGGGCTGTTTTGACAAAAATACGGGAAAATTATATATACACTCAACAAAAATATAAATGCAACACTTTTTCTTTGTTTCCATTTTTTATGAGATGAACTCAAAGATCTAAAACTTTTCTAAAACTTATTTCAAAGAACTTTTACCTTGAAATGAGTGAAAAAATCTGCCAATAGAACAAGTGAAAAGTGGCTTGGTAAGATTTCTTGAAATGAGATGTGATATTTATAATATTGAGATCTTAAAATTAGCTGGTAAAACTTATTTTAAGCTACATTTTACCAGGATTGTCAAGCTTAGGTGTCTTAACCCTCCTGTTGTCCTCGTTTACAGCACCAAAAAGGATTGTTCCCTTGTCTGAAAAAAAAATCCAGACATTCAGCAAAAAATAAATAAATAAATAAAAATCCCAAAATCTTCAGGAAGAAAATTCCTTAAAAGTTTTATTTTTTTTAAAAAAATCCCCAAATTTGGCACGAAATAAAAATAATAAAAATAATTAACAAAAATCTAAAAAAAAATTGCAAATATTTTCAAAAAAAATGAGTAAAAATTGTCCAAAAAAAATCCTAAAAATATCTAAAGTGATTCAATATATATCAGTAAAACTTCTAATATCTCCTACTAATTTCGCTGGATTTTGGTTGATTTTTATGTGACTGTTCTTTAAGAAACATTTTTCAACATTTCCTTTTTGCACCAAAAAATGTTCAAAAGTTTCCCAAAAAAATTGAGAATGTGGGTGTTTTCTCTGTAAAAATATATCTAAATGTTTCACATGTTTAAACTTTAAAACGGGTCAGTTTGACCCACAGGACGACATGAGGGTTAAAACAAGATAATTTCAAGATTGTTTGACTTAACAAGATGTTTAAGATGCGTTGTCTTAAAACAAGTCCCTCCATCTGCTGGAATGTCACTTGTTAAGGGAATTATCTTAAATCAAGTGGGATGAGACATTTTGACTAAAAATAAGACAAACAGACTTGGTAAGACTTGGAGTTTTTGCAGTGTAGCAGCCAGCCTCCGCCTTTATGTTGATGCTTAGACAATATAGTGTGCAGTTCCAGTATGATTAAGTGATGTTAAGTGATGATGTGGCCCAAACTGCTGCTGTGTCATCCCACCATTTAATGTGCAGCTGATTAGATTATTTAAAGGTCAGTTAGCTCCATCTGGTGAACAGACAGTAGAACCACATCTGGTTCATGTCACAGGATAGACTGGTTCTGATGTCTCTCTGATGTTTTGGACTACTTATGTGGACTCTGAGGTTATGTGACGGTGAAAACGTTCTCAGACCAAATGCTCACAGACAGCAGGACTGACAGGGAGAACAAGCAGCTTTTTCTATCCAAATGATTCGACACATGAAGGTGAAAAGTGTCTGAAGTTGATCTGAAGTGACTTCAGCAGGTGAGAAACCTACCAGAGAAACCTGTCCATGTCTGATCAACAGGATCCCACTGTGTGATATCACTGACTCACAGTTCAAAGTTGGTCACACTGAATGTTTTAAAATTTGGTGTTCACACTAATACATATTTTTGAGTTGAATGAAACTGCTGTGTGAGAACTTTTTAACAGTTAAGTGATTACCATGTAAAACAACCAGTGCAGCCATTTGCTTCATGCAAGTATGATTATGTCGAGCAAGTTTGGCTTTAAATTTGTGGAACCCAATCGTGACCACCTCCTCTCAAGGGTCTCAGTGCTTTGCTTATAGGCTGAAATAAACTCATATACACTACCATTCAAAAGTTTGCTGTCTCGTCATGTTGAAAGACTAACTGGTGACAAAGGAACCCTTGTGCGATCATGTTAGCACATGAAAAGAAGTGTGAGTGTAGTATCTGATCTGAGACATGTATTATTTAATAAGTTAGTAAAATGGATTGTTTGCCTGTTCTAGTATCTGATCTGAGTTGTGTGTCATGTCATCTTATCACAAATGGAAACTGTTATACATGTGTCACTAATTTTACCAATGTAATTGAAATGTATTTTTCAGTCTGAGGAACCCGATGGCCTGTTGACTTTGGGGCTCCTATGTCTAGCTAGAGGATGGATGTGGTCCTTTGGGACCGTAGAGCTGAGGGGTTCTATTCAAGGGGGGTCTTGTTTTTGAGTAAGGGGTCCTCTAACACGACCCTGATGTTGTGATCCTATCCTTTACCAGAAGGTATAAAAGCAACCTGACTTCTTTGTTCGGGGGAGATTCTTATTGGCTTTTGAATCCTTCATCAAGCAGACAATGGGCCTGATCAGATGCTGTCTTTTTAAAATAAAATTATATTCTATTAAAGCAACAGTGTCACTGGATGTTTTATTCAACATCTACAACCTCGATGCATAAGACAAATCACAACATGAGTTTTCATGGAAAACATGAAATTGCCTGGGTGACTCCAAACTTTTGAACGGTAGTGTAAATATAATGAAATATATTAATAGTTCAGACGGAAGAATAATCAAATTTATCATTTCAAATTGCACTGATCAACTTAATGAGTAGATGTTAAATCTGATTTCAGTGACCTAATTTAACAAAAAAAGAAATAAATGGCAGCACAGATAATAATCATACATAAAATATTCATGATCTACTCATTATACTGTCTAATAATATTAAAATGATACAGCAACATGAAAACTACAAATACAAAGACATGGAAAACGTCCACTAAGTGACAGGTAAACAACCATACACATGAACTTAACATGAGGGTTACTAAAATAAGGTTTGTTCTCACTGCTGTTCCAGGACTACAGCCTCTCACCTGTGTGAATTCTCCCGTGGACAGTCAGATTAGTACTTTTACTGAAACTTTTTCCACAGGTTTCACAAGAATACGGCCTCTCACCTGTGTGAGTTCTCATGTGGACAGTCAGATTACATCTTTTACTGAAACTTTTCCCGCAGGTTTCACAAGAATACGGCCTCTCACCTGTGTGAGTTCTCATGTGGACACTCAGAATATTGCTTTGACTGAAACATTTCCCACAACTTTCACAAAAATATGGCCTCTCATCTGTGTGAGTTCTCATGTGGACAGTCAGACTACTACTTGTACTGAAACTTTTCCCACATGTTTCACAAAAATATGGCCTCTCACCTGTGTGAGTTGTCATGTGTACAATCAGATTACTATGTTCAGTGAAACTTTTCCCACATGTTACACAAGAATATGGCCTCTCACCTGTGTGAATTCTCATGTGGACAGTCAGATGACTACTATGACTGAAACTTTTCCCACATCTTTGACAAGAATATGGCCTCTCACCTGTGTGAATTCTCATGTGGACAGTCAGACTACTACTATAACTGAAACTTTTCCCGCAACTTTCACAAGAATACGGCTTCTCACCTGTGTGAGTTCTCAAGTGACGAGTCAGTTCATACTTTTTACTGAAACTTTTCCCACATCTTCCACAAGAATACAGCCTCTCACCTGTGTGAGTTCTCATGTGAACTTTCAGCTCAGACCGGAAACTAAATTTTTTTCCGCACGCATCGCAAGCATGTGGTTTTACACCTTTGTGGATTTGGTGATGTTTCTTGAGTTGGTACTTATTCTCAAAGGTGTTTCCACAAACATCACATTTTACAGACTTTCTACCTGCATCAGTATCACGGTGAATTCCTGACAATAAAGACTTGTCTACATTCTTCCTGTGACTGCTCTTTCTACTACGACTCTTATTTGGCTTCAGCACAGCATTTCTAGTTGACTCTGAGTCTACATGCTGACTTCCTTCCTCATGTGGGCTCTCGCATACTGGTAAACTGTAAGAGAGGAGCTGGTCGCTGTTTGGTTCTACTTCACTGTGGTCACTGTCCTTATCAGTTGAAGTCAATAGAAAGGTATTAGTCACTTGATTCAATACAATCTGCTTTCCATGCTGACTGGTGCAGACTTCTTCCTGTTCCTCCTTAATGTGCGGAGGCTCTGGGTCCTCATGGTCCAGACTAAAGTTCTTCTCCTGGTTACAGAGCTGTCGATCAGTAAGGCCCTTCCCCTCTTTGCACACATGTTGCATTGGGAGGTCTGGAGGGACAATGGAGCACATGAAAAATGTTACTAACATGATGATAAGTAAACATACATCTAAGAAAAGACATTTAATCCTGAGACCCCCAAGCCCTGTGTGGGCAGTCACATTTTTCCTCACATTAGTCACATTTCTTTGTTAGTTCATTAAGACAATCATAGTTTTACAGACCAATTCTGTGTAACATCACTCGTGGTTTCCAGACTATCCAGCAGACTGCTCTCATAATTGATCTCTCCATCCAACTGGCCGAGTGGTTTATCAGAAACTCCAAATATTTCTCTGGATATTTCTTCACATTCCTGTAGAACGTCTGGAAGGCAAAATAACAAAAGAAAAGGCTGCTAAAGGCGATGATAGGTGACGCACATCTGAGCAAATACGGTTAACCCTCTGAAGCCCAAACTCTGTCTGGAAAGTTTTTACTCCTGTCACGTTTTTCCTCACTGTGGACTTATTTTTCAGTGCAATATAAAACCCTGCAAATCTATAGAATTAGCTCAATGACTACAAGTAAAGAGAACTCACAAATATCTTCTGTGCAGTATGACACAGTTTTGAGATAAATTTCAATTCAAATTGCTCTGATTTACACTGTTTGTGAGTCATGCTGCACTGATGTTACTGACCTGATGTGTTTTATTCTGCTGTCAACCTCTTTTTGTCATCTCCTGTCTTCTCTGTGTACCCTCTCTATTTTTAAGACCAGGCTTAAAACCTTCCTTTTTGACAAATCCTATAGTTAGGGTTGACTTGGGTGAACCTGAGGGGATCAGCTGCAGTCTTCATTTGCACAACTGACTTCCTCTTCGACGTCCCTTAGTTTTGCCCCTAGTTATGCTGCTATAGGCCTTGACTGCTGAGGGACCTCTCTGGATGCACTGAGCCCTTCTCTAACTACTTTTGTGTTTACTATATATACCGTATTGTCCCTGGTCCCAGAGCTGGATGCTTCAGATCTGTAGTTACTGTCCCACCAACTGGCCTAGTCTCCATCATGTCCACTGCTGCTGACCATCCCCCAGCCCACTGCTTCCAGCTGCCTATTTCCACCAGTCTACTCTACATTGCCCTCACTAAACTTGATATGCTTATCTACTAGGAGTGTAACGAAATGGTCAACCCACGAAACGATACAAAATACTCACGATATGAAATAAAGAGTGAAGAAAATCCCCAACAGTAGGAAGTTATGCAAAAATCTCATTTTCTTTATTTTCTTCCTTATGCAGACATACAAAAAATAATGCTGTATCAGTACAAAATAAATGCTCTGAAAAAAAATAAAATTGTAGTTTTTTCCCCCCTTATTTAGACTACAGCGCAAATACAAACATAAAATCTCAATTAAAAAAGTACTTTGTTGTTGTAATAATCAGGATAACTACATTCTTGAATGAAAAGGAAAACAAATAGCAGTGCTAGGAGCTGCAGTCTAGACCTATAAATGTCTGAACTGTGAACTAGTTGTACTCGCCGCAGTATACGGCGAACTGTAGCGGCATATTTTGCAAACAGTTTTTGTTTTATCCGCAATCTTCTCACCGTTCTCTCGTCGTTTACATAGGAAGCCAAAATAGGTCCACACAACCGATGCATTTGACGAAGGAGCATCAGCTAATTCCTCAACCTCGTCTTCCTCCGTTTTGAATCGAGTGTTTTGCTACGGTAGGCGAGGAGGGTCAAAAATCATCAGTCTCCGTGGTGTGCGGCGCCCCTTCGCGTTTTTTATTTCATGCGTCTTTGAATTTTATTTCGTTACACCCCTATCATCTACATACTGTTTGAATTTTACTACCAGTTATATATGTAGTATATATTTAGTGCCAGAGCCTTACACCATAACAGTAAACTCGTCAATGAATTTCAATGTCAGCCTGTACTTTGTATGTATCATCCATCTTATCATGCATGCATCCAATAATGTTCCTTGTTCCCCACACTCCTCTTCTCCCATCCCTCTATCTTTACCCCTCTACCTCTACCTCTTCAGTCCTCTCAGCCCACTGGCCAGCAGGCAGATAGGTCCCCCCACATAAAGAGCCGGGTTCTGCTCAAGGTTTCTTCTCCTTAAAAGGGTTTTTTTTCTTGCCACTGTCACCTCAGGGCTTGCTCTGGGGCTTCAGGCATATGGGTTCTGTAAAGCATCTTGAGACTGTTTGACCTGTATTTGGCGCTACATAAATAAAATTGAATTGAAAGTTGAACTGAATTAAACACAGTCCGCATGTCACCTGAAAACTTTTTTGAGGACATTTTGTCATTTGACTGCTGGTCTGAGCTAAGACAGTCAGTCTGTTGCACTTACGAGCGCTGAATTGTGGTTTTACTATGGATCTGCTGCAAACAACATGGTGAATTTTTGAATGACACATGTAGAACAGTTATTTCCACAAACCATTTGTCAGCCGACTAGTTGTATAACCCACGAAATGTTGAAAATCTGCTGATTCTTTCTGTTTTTATAGCTTCAGATAATTGGTGTGATCTGAGAGATTTTTTAAAAAAGGACAACATGTTGACTTATTATGCTGGAAACAGACGTGGTACTCATTACTGAACAATTCCTTTTGGTTGTATTTTTACATTATAACATTGTGTTGAATACTTAAAATTGGCCAATGCAGTCTGACAAAAAATAACTAGTGGTAATGCTAGCTATGACAGCTCAGACTTTACTAATCATTTAAATTAAATTACCCATACAGGGTGGGGAAGCAAAAATGTCCTGTCAGGTAAAAACAACTATAAATGGGTATAAATGTTTTATTATTCTTTGGAATTTTGAACTGATTTCTTGAAGAACACAAATTTAAAGCTTTCAGAACATGTTTATTCAATATGTCCTCCATCAGCCATGATGAAGGCCTCGATACAGCCTCTGAAAGAGGCACAGGCCCTCCTGATATCCTCCTTGGGGTAGGCCTCCCATTCCCCGGAGAATGCAGCCTTAAGTAAATCCATATTGGCATGAGGGGTGGCATTAGTCCTCAACTCAATGGCATCAGAAAAAATTCAGGGGGTTTAGATCAGGTGAGCTTGGGGCCAAATGCCTTTGGGCCAGAAGTTCGCCATATTCTATGGAAGAGGAGACCGTGACATGTTTAGTATAAGATCAATGTTGACCCTCTTTGTTCATTTTGTCACAATGCTGATGAAACATTAGCTCATCTGTTTTGGGAATGTGCATTCAGTCAAATTTTTTGGTGTGATATCAGTCTTTTTTTTTAAAGACTGATATCACTGATATACAGAAAATTGGATATTACTCTGAACTTTAAAATAGATTTTTTTTAATTGATGATTTGCCTGTTAAGAAATTGTTTGTTGTTAATTTCATTTCATTATTGGCAAAATTTCATATTCATGCTAGCAAATTTGCCGGGTCAGAAACTCAATTTTGTGGTCTTTATCCAAATCCTACTTGGACACTCTTGAATTTTCCACAAATGTTAAAGCTGTGAAGACTAAAACCTTATGCAATGAATTTAAACTATATATTTTTTTCTTCTTTTTAATTTAACTTAGTTGACTTTGTTTTTCTTGTTTATCCTTAAAATTTTTCATTTACTTTCTTCCTGCCTTGCCTTGATTATGATGTTTCATCCGTTGTTGTTGCTGTCGTTGACTGCTATTGAACCATTTTGTATGCAGCATTGTTTAAATAAAGTTTAAAAAAAACATCTATGACCATTAGCGTACTGAAAGAGAAGAAAAGCAGTTCATAACCCATTAGATTTCATTTTGTTTGAGGGATATCTTTTTACAGAAGTATCACTTAGCATTATTATAAAAACCGTAATATGGATGAGCATATGTTGTTGTAGTGCATGGCTAACACTGTTTCTTTTGGGTTGAAACCTACTGGTCTGTTCAGACCTTTGGGCCCTGCAATGGACTGGTGATCAGTCCAGGGTGTATCCAGTCTCTCGTTTGGTTCCACTTGGGCTCCAGCCCATCGCAACTTTCTGCAGGATGAAACATGTAAACTGTAAATCATTTGAAATTCATTCAACTCAGAAACTTTAGTTCCTCTGCTGCCTTAAAATTGGAGTTAACTGAACTTTGCTTTATTTAATCAGTCTAAACTCATCTCATGACTTGCAAAAGTCTAAAAGTAGCTGAGTTAAATAAAGTCAGCCAGAGAAAATAAGTCCAGTGAAAGCAAGATATCGAGTTCAATCAATTAGTCACATAGAAAGCATAAAAGGCAAGACAAGGCATTTTTATGTGTATAATGCATTTCAGAATACAAAAAAATGAGTGAAAGAAGTACTTTTACTTTGGAATTTGTCAATTCAAACAGTGATGCCAAAACCATATATTGTCAACATTTTATCAGCCAACCAGACTGAAATTACCAACAAAAATTAACTAAAGGAACTGAATAATCTGTTTCAGTGCACATCCAAATAAAGGACAACACATACTGTTAGACAGCTGCATTACAACACATGTCAGTGCAGCACTCACAAAGAAAAACTTCAAATGTGTTACATCAAAGTCATGTGATCTGAACAAACTCTTCTGAAGCAAAGTGAAGTCTCTATGAGTTGAACATTTGAATTAAACTGTCTCAGAGAAAATGGAACTTTTATCTGATATGAAACCAGTCAGGTTAGTTACTGCCAGATTTTACTGCATTTCAAACTGGTTTAATTTCATTTTTTTTACAAAGACCTACCACAGAAATACAGACTGAAGTTGAACTGGATTGCAGCCAATTTACATACACATGAACTCACAAGAATACGGCCTCTCACCTGTGTGAGTTTGCATGTGCACAGTCAGAGAACAACTTTGATTGAAACTTTTCCCACACCTTTCACAAGAAAAAGGGATCTCACTTATGGGTTCTCATGTGGACAGTCAGACTACTACTACGACTGAAAGTTTTCCCACACCTGTCACAAAAATAAGGCCTCTCACCTGTGTGAGTTCTCATGTGGACAGGCAGTTGACCAGGTCTACTGAATCTTTTCCCACATCTTCCACAAGAATATGGCTTCTCACCTGTGTGAATTCTCATGTGGCCAGTCAGAGCACTATGTTCAGTGAAACTTTTCCCACATGTTTCACAAGAATATGGCCTCTCACCTGTGTGAGTTCTCATGTGGCCAGTCAGAGCACTATGTTCAGTGAAACTTTTCCCACATGTTTCACAAGAATATGGCCTCTCACCTGTGTGAGTTCTCATGTGGCCAGTCAGACTACTACTATGACTGAAACTTTTCCCACAGGTTTCACAAGAAAACGGCCTCTCACCTGTGTGAGTTCTCATGTGGACTTTCAGCTCAGACCGGAAACTAAAACTTTTTTCGCATGCATTGCAAGCATGTGGCTTTACACCTTTGTGGATTTGGTGATGTTTCTTGAGTTGGTACTTATTCTCAAAGGTGTTTCCACAAACATCACATTTTACAGCCTTTCTACCTGCATCAGTATCACGGTGAATTCCTGACAATAAAGACTTGTCTACATTCTTCCTGTGACTGCTCTTTCTACTACGACTCTTATTTGGCTTCAGCGCAGCATTTCTAGTTGACTCTGAGTCTACATGCTGACTTCCTTCCTCATGTGGGCTCTCGCATACTGGTAAACTGTAAGAGAGGAGCTGGTCGCTGTTTGGTTCTACTTCACTGTGGTCACTGTCCTCATCAGTTGAAGTCAATAGAAAGGTATCAGTCACTTGTTTCAATACAATCTGCATTCCATGCTGACTGGTGCAGATTTCTTCCTGTTCCTCCTTAATGTGCGGAGGCTCTGGGTCCTCATGGTCCAGACTAAAGTTCTTCTCCTGGTTACAGAGCTGTCGATCAGTAAGGCCCTTCCCGTCTTTGCAGACGTGTTGCTGTGGGAGGTCTGGAGGGACAATGGAGCACATGAAAAAGTTACTAACATGATGATAAGGAAACATACATCTAAGAAACGACATTTAAAGACCCCCAAGCCCTGTGTGGGTAGTCACATTTTTCCTCACAGTGGAATCATCCTTAACAGCAATATAAAGTCTTGCACCTCTCTGGAAAAAGCACAACCATGTCTAAAAATAGAGAGATTTACGAAATTACATCTGTGCAGAATATTGACCCTCCAGAAAAGTGTGGGCTAAAATCCTTGATTATGCAAATAAATATGCGGGGGTTTTATGCCATTTTATGCGGGGAAATTGCGGAAAGTTGCAAAGTATGCGAATAGTTGTGAAATATGCAAAAAGATGCAAAATATGTTAGAACTGGGGAAAAAAAGGTGATTCTTCTCCTACATCCTGTTACTAGGCTACCACTGAATGAAAAAGAGCAATATAAAGATAAACAGACATACTACATGCAAGACACATCACAGTAAGTGCTGCCAATGTTTCATTTGTGTTCAGCAAACCTTTTGCTGTGCTTCGTCGTTGATTTTCTTCGGTGCTCCGATGTTGCACGGGGTGCAAAAAGTTTCCCCCCACTTTCGTGCAGTAAATCTGGGTGCTGTTTTGCCCGGTCTCTGGCTGACATATTCGTAGGTAAATGTGATCTTTGAGCATTCGCCATTCTTGTTTTTAGTCTCTGAGCGCCGCGCTCCGCATCAGCTCGTGGTTCTAGTGTGTGAGTGAATGCACGAACTGATGATGTCAGGCCGGGCGTCACATAAAAACTCACTGGGTCATTCCGTGTGGTTTCACCAGATGGTGGTTGCCGCACCATCTTCAAATTAGTCCTAAATTTGCATGCCATTAGATAGACACAAAAGTACTTTCTATGCAAAATTGTAGGCCTGTAGCTCAAATAGTTTCTGAGTTCTGGGGGTCTGAAGTTTTCAGAATTTGGGCTATAAAAAGCCTCGCCAGCGTTTTTTGCATCTTTAAGGGGTTATTTCTCAGCCTCTAGACATACCAGAGAGCTGTGAGTTGGTAAACAAGGCCTCTGCATGTAGCTAGTGCCCCACAAACATCCCCAGATGTTTCCCTACACTCTGCAGGCCGTGGGGGCTTGCTAAAAATGCTAGAAATTAAGAGACACCTACTCACGAGTGGAGTTTGGGACCTTAAAAGTACTAGAAATACTGCACAGAAGTGTTCTAACACCTCTGGGTTCCATTCTACTCAAACTTGTGTGATAACTTGGCAAACTGGAGCTTTCTAGGTACCTCAGTTTGGAAAATATGAGCTCCCAAAGTTGGACGAGATTTTAAATTGGCTATTTTGGGGGGCAAAAATCTCAATGTGGGACAGGTACCAGAGAGCCCAAATTTTTCTACAAGACAGGTCCATCTGTCGTCTATCACTGTACAAAAAAGCAGCAAGGTTATATTTGTAGTTACTGAGATATTCTTACTCAAAATGGCATGGGTGATGTCAAAATCGTTTTTTGCTTTTCAGTGCTTTAAATTGGGATACAAGTATTAGTAGTCATTCCAATGGTAGTATGTATGTTTTGTTGTTTTTGAAATGCTAGTTGTTAAAGGTGACTACCTTCAAAAAGTGCAATGGTATAACTTAGGTATACCTAAGTTATAACTTACAGTGCCTTGTGAAAGTATTCGGCCCCCTTGAACTTTTCAACCTTTCGCCACATTTCAGGCTTCAAACATAAAGATATAAAATTTTAATTTTTTGTCAAGAATCAACAACAAGTGGGACACAATCGTGAAGTGGAATGAAATTTATTGGATATTTTAAACTTTTTTAACAAATAAAAACCTGAAAAGTGGGGCGTGCAATATTATTCGGCCCCCTTGCATTAATACTTGGTAGCGCCACCTTTTGCTGCAATTACAGCTGCAAGTCGCTTGGGGTATGTCTCTATCAGTTTTGCACATGGAGAGACTGAAATTCTTGCCCATTCTTCCTTGCAAAACAGCTCAAGCTCAGTGAGGTTGGATGGAGAGCATTTGTGAACAGCAGTCTTCAGCTCTGCCCACAGATTCTCGATTGGATTCAGGTCTGGACTTTGACTTGGCCATTCTAACACCTGGATACGTTTATTTGTGAACCATTCCATTGTAGATTTGGCTTCATGTTTTGGATAATTGTCCTGTTGGAAGATAAATCTCCGTCCCAGTCTCAGGTCTTTTGCAGACTCCAACAGGTTTTCTTCCAGAATGGTCCTGTATTTGGCTCCATTCATCTTCCCATCAATTTTAACCATCTTCCCTGTCCCTGCTGAAGAAAAGCAGGCCCAAACCATGAGGCTGCCACCACCATGTTTGACAGTGGGGATGGTGTGTTCAGGGTGATGAGCTGTGTTGCTTTTACGCCAAACATATCGTTTTGCATTGTGGCCAAAAAGTTCCATTTTGGTTTCATCTGACCAGAGCACGTTTGGTGTGTCTCCCAGGTGTCTTGTGGCAAACTTTAAACGAGACATTTTATGGATATCTTTGAGAAATGGCTTTCTTCTTGCCACTCTTCCATAAAGGCCAGATTTGTGCAGTGTACAATTGATTGTTGTCCTATGGACAGACTCTCCCACCTCAGCTGTAGATCTCTGCAGTTCATCCAGAGTGATCATGGGCCTCTTGGCTGCATCTCTGATCAGTCTTCTCCTTGTTCGAGGTGAAAGTTTAGAGGGACGGCCGGGTCTTGGTAGATTTGCAGTGGTCTGATACTCCTTCCATTTCAATGATTGCTTGCACAGTGCTCCTTGAGATGTTTAAAGCTTGGGAAATCTTTTTGTATCCAAATCCGGCTTTAAACTTCTCCACAACAGTATCTGGGACCTGCCTGGTGTGTTCCTTGGTCTTCATGATGCTCTCTGCACTTTAAACAGAACCCTGAGACTATCACAGAGCAGGTGCATTTATACGGAGACTTGATTCCACACAGGTGGATTCTATTTATCATCATCAGTCATTTAGGACAACATTGGATCATTCAGAGATCCTCACTGAACTTCTGGAGTGAGTTTGCTGCACTGAAAGTAAAGGGGCCGAATAATATTGCACACCCCACTTTTCAGTTTTTTATTTGTTAATAAAGTATAAAATATCCAATAAATTTCGTTCCACTTCACGATTGTGTCCCACTTGTTGTTGATTCTTGACAAAAAATTAAAATTTCATATCTTTATGTTTGAAGCCTGAAATGTGGCGAAAGGTTGAAAAGTTCAAGGGGGCCGAATACTTTCACAAGGCACTGTAGGTATACCTAAGTTATAACTTAGGTATAGGTTATTTTGCTTGTAACATGGCATTGTACAATTAAATTTAACATGTTTAATCCCACTGCACTGATACTGTAAAATTCAATATTATTGTTGTTATTTTTAAATTAATCAATCATAAACTAGTACAGAGCTCCCTGAATTCAAGTTAGTACATGTAATTTGTATGTGTATGTTATAATTACATGTATGCATTGCAAATGGGTGCAACATGTCATGATATCTACAGGTATGGCTCTAAACTAGACCTTGTGACACAAAAAGGGCATTACACTTTTTTGCTTTTCACTACTTTAAATTGGGATACAAGTATTAGTAGTCATTCCAATGGTAGTATTATGTATGTTTTGTTCTTTTTGAAATGTTAGTTGTTAAAGGTGACTACCTTCAAAAAGTGTAATGACATGTTGACACCCATTTGCAATGCATCCAACGCTAAATTTAATGTTACAACGCTAAATTTAATGTTACAAAAATAACCCGGAAGTACTTTTGCGAGCTTGTTTACATAGCAAACGATGCTTAGTCTGCTTGCTAACATTCATTTTGCGATCATTGAATTTAACTGAGCTCAGTCCGCTTGAGAATTGACGCGTTATGTTCGTTTTAAAAACATATCAGAGATATTATACAACATATAGTGTAACGCCAATAGTTAAACTGAAGAGTTACGCAATCACTACTTCCGGTTCAAGTTTGTGATTCGAACATATGACCAGCAGTGAGTCTTGTCCCTGCTGACTTGTCCACGGTCCCCGCTCATATGTCCGCGGCGGTGCTAATTGCCGCTGTTGTCGGCGGTGGGGTCCTGCTGCTTATGCGCCGTTTATTCCCTCGACAGAAAGTGACTAAATTGCTCCGGTATCCAGTCGACACTATGCGAGGGAAGACCGTTATCGTGACCGGGGCTAACAGCGGCATCGGGAAGGCCATTGCAGGGGAACTGCTGAAAGTCCAAGCCCGAGTCATCATGGCCTGTCGGGACCTGCGAGGCGCTGAGGAGGCAGCCCAGGAGATCAAGAAACAAGCCGGACCGGAGCAGGGGGAGGTGGTCATCAAACACCTGGACCTGGCTTCTCTCAGATCAGTCCGAAAATTCTGTGATGAAATTAAGGATGTAAGTGAGGTGATGCATGTGAAAGCAGGCATGGGGATGTTAGCTAGTTTGTTTACTTGCTGCTCTGCACTTTATCCTTTCAACTGACTGGTGTCTTGTTTACTACAAAGTACTGGGTGTCCCTAAAGTCTGGACACATAGGAAATCTCATTAACTATATATATATATATATATATATATATATATATATATATATATATATATATATATATAGCCTCCACAGATTAAATATGGCTTTGTCCGTCCTTCACTTCCACTGAGGAGTACCAGTTCAACTGTTTCTAATTTCGACAAAGCCATATTTAACGTGGTGAGGCAAAAAAGTGATAGTTAATGAGATTTCCAGTGTGTCCAGACTTAAGGGACACCCTGTAGAGAAGAATAGAATAGCTTTATTGTGATCATACATGGAGGCATGATGGAAATCTAAGTACGTAGCTGCCACTGGATGGTGCACTGATAACAAGCTAAATGAAATGACAACAATAAATAATAAAGTCAAATATACATATAAAACTAAATAAACAAACACTAAATTAAGAATCACAACTTATGCAAAAGAGGCAAGATATGTACAATACAGTGTGGGAGATAATTTCAAAGGGAACTTCGGTTTTTTTCAACCTGGGGTCTGTTTTCATATGTCATTTCATACATGTGAGTGATGGAGAAATGAATTTTCGACATAGCTCCAGTATTTAGCCAGGCAGGCAGCTTAGCAGCTCAGCTAGCAGCTCGGCTAGCGAAAAGTATGGGGCAGCTGCTACCTCAGAAAGAGAAACTGAGGACAGCCAAACACACAGTAGATGTTGTGTGTGTAAAAGCAACATGGTAGACTGAACAGAATTTCCCTCTGGGGATTAATAAAGCCTGTCAGAGTATAGATTGGCCTTGATTAGAATCAAGATGATAAATATGCCCTGCTATTTTTGTAAGAAAGCTCGTAACAGCAGTTATAGCATATTCTTTCATGCTAGGTATACAGAATAAGCTGGAATGTGATGGAATTCATAACAACTTTGCCATCAATTCTAGTCTAAGTCAACATTATAATCACTGTCTTTTGGTTAAATGAGATGTTTTGTTTCTGTGTGAAGCAGTGTGTAGAACTAATTTCAGAACCATTTTGTGACTATAAAAATGTTCTAAATGAAAGGCGCTTTGATAAAAAAAAAACAGCACTTTTGAGTTTCACGTGGACTTTAGGATGACAAATCAACAAACTTTTTACATTCACTGAACCTTCATTCTCACTTGTATTTATTTGTATATTGCTTAGAGGATTTTTAGGACTAACAAAGAAAAATGAAAATTCTCTCTATTTATCTGTAAAAAGCATTTTGGTTAGTCCTTGCAGTGATGATTCATCTGTTAATGTGGAGTATTGAATATTTTCAATTTCTCTCAGGAGGAATCCAAGATTGATGTGCTCATCAACAATGCAGGCGTCTACCAGTGTCCCTACACAAAGACAGAGGACGGCTTTGAGATGCAGTTTGGTGTCAATCACCTGGGTCACTTCCTCCTCACTCATCTGCTGTTGGACATCCTGAAGACTTCAGCTCCCAGCCGCATCATCGTGGTTTCCTCAAAACTTTACAAATACGGCCAGATCAACTTTGATGATCTGAACAGTGAAAATAACTACGATAAGGCCGCCTGCTACAGTCAGAGCAAGTTGGCTAACCTGCTGTTCACACTTGAGCTGGCTCGCCAGCTTGAGGGGACGGGGGTCACGGTCAATGCTCTCACCCCGGGCATCGTGAGAACCAGACTAGGCAGACATGTTCAAATTCCTCTTCTGGCAAAGCCCCTGTTCCACCTCGCCTCGCTGGCTTTTTTCAAGAGTCCACTGGAGGGAGCCCAGACTCCCCTGTATCTGGCCTGCTCCACAGAGGTGGAGGGAGTGTCGGGGAAGTGTTTCGCAAACTGTAAGGAGGAGGAGCTGATGCCTAAAGCTACAGACGGCCAGGCAGCCAAGAAACTGTGGGACATAAGCATGAGGATGGTCGGACTTGCTGACTGAGCCAAGTCCTGTTCTGTGGACAGTGCTGGTGGAAGTAAAAGTTCTTGGACCAGATAGGGATTCTCTTGCATCCCCAGATCGGTCGTAACGCCACTTTGGGGATAAAACATGAACTGAATGACATATTGTGCCAGTGAAGTGTGAAAAATAAGTGTCTGTGAGCAAGCATGCTACTTTTCAGTGAGCTGGTTTGAATGAGGATTTGAGTTCAAAAATGTGCCTGTAACGGATTAAGATTCATGATTCAAGACCTTTATTTATCACAACCACAATTATACGTAGTATAAGCGCAGTGAAATGCATTGTACACCTGTTCCAGACCGAAACAATAAGAATAATAACAAAGAATAAAAACACAATTGATAGATAGATAGATAGATAGATAGAAATAGTGCAAAATAACATGCATATACTAGGCGAAGTGTATACTAGTGACCATAACCTGCTATATGAAACCATCAACAGAGGGTCTTCGACTTGCATCAGAATTCCGTTCTTTTGGAGTAACACGATTTATCTTCATTGAAAAAAAGCTTTTCTTTCAAAAATAAGGACATTACTAAGTGAGCGGTAGTGTACATTTGCAGTTAAATAAAAATCTTGGTGTCAAAATTTGGAATAACAAACTCCAATACAAAATTTTGTCAGAATGCCTTTATTTACATTTCAGTCTAACTAAAAGAGATAACCAAAGAAACCAAATATATTTTCCAGATAAAAATAAAACATTAAGAATGATCTGTTTTAGCTGCAAAACAGATCATTCTTAAATTGTAGTATGTGTAATAAATGCTTAAATACTGCTTTCTTACCTCTTTTAAATACTTTCAGGGAGCGAGAGAACATTACCTGGTCAAAGTACTTTTAGGTCATAAGTGACTTTTTCTTTTTTCTTTTAGAAACATCAATAACTTACGAGTAAAGCTTGCTAATTTGATGCATCCAGCAAGCCTGGTTAGTCTGGCCATAAGACTTATATAGCAGTGTGTTTTTTTTTTTTTTTTTTTTCTATTGCCATGACCTGAACAAGATTTAAACACGCACACCAAGATCAAAGGGAACAAACTCTCGAGCGAATCGCCTCACAGCATTCATCAAAGACAAGCTGAGTTGTCACATTTTCCTCTATTGTGAGGTCACGTTATTGCTTGTGCGCTGCAAATCCTCAGAGTGGAGTGAAATGCACATCCACTTCATGTTCAGCTGCTGTTTTTGAATGCAAAATGTGTGCATACTTTAGCATCTATTTTTCCAGTGTAGCGGACAGAGAGGTGGGGGTTAGCTGTGAATCTAGCTTCTTCCTTTTGATGTGTTTGAAGTGTAAATGCGTTCTGCTGTGTTTGGAAGAGCTGGAACAATAAAGGTTGACAAAGTGCTGCTGCTGCACCGTGGCTCCCTCCTGTGGATGGATTCAGTCACAAATAATGCCCATCTTCATCCATCCGTCCATTATCTATACACTGCTTAATCCTTATTAGCGCCACGGGGGGCTGGAGTCTATCCCAGCTACATTCACACCTACAGACAATTTAAAATCACTAATTAACCTGAACATGTTTTTGGAGTGCGGGAGGAAGCAGGACTAACTGGAGAACATGCAAACGCCATGCAGAAAGACCACAAGCAAAGATTCAAACCCAGGACCTTCTAGCGACAGTTCTACCCACTGCTTCACCATGCAATACAGTGGTTTTGAACTGAAGATATGTTTTCCAGCACCCTCTTATTTTTTTAGTCTGCAGGACAGTTTTCAAGTATCAAAGAGGACACCCAGATAGTTCAACAGGTTAGCGGATGACCCATGAACAGGGGCTGTAGTCCCTGATGCGGTGTCCTGGGTTTGATTCCAACTCATGGTTCTTTGCTGCAGGTCTTCCCCCCCCATTCTTCTGTCTGCCTCTTCACTAGCCTGTCACATACAATCAAAAAAGGGTATATGCTGGTATTTGTGGAGCAGTTCCTGTTCTTTGCTGTGTTATATCACAAATATACACAAAATGTGATACATTTGCTTTTGACGTTTTTTTTTTTTTTTTGATGATTTCTTTCTTCCTTTGAGTTTGCTTATCTTGTGAAAAACCCTTCTCTACTAACCTACTTTCAAATTCACAACAGTGATAAAGCAAAGCTTCATAGTGACTCAGCAGGCGTGCACCACATGTTTCAGGCAGGCTGAGTGTGAATGATGAAAGTCTTCCTCTCAGTTCAGTCAGACAACACAACACTGCAGATCAGCAGATGTGTAATTATCTAAACACAACTGATCATATGTGATGGACCGTGAAAGTAGACAGTACATCCACGTATTATTAAAGGAAGGCTGGGAACTTAAATGTATAATTTGTGCTTTATTAGGCAAACAAAACAACCAAAATATATAAACATGCATCGTTGTCAAAGAAACAGGGGTACAGTGGCTTTGTGGGGTGTGGGCATTCAAATCTGAGGTAGAATGGGGGCAGGAAAACCTCTCTGAGGGATATAGAAGAGCAAAAGGAAATACTGACTGCTAAAACAGATGTTTACATCTCAAAACGTTCCATCAATAACAATAAAACACACCAACCGATACTGTCAAATTCAGTTAACAGAAGAAAAAATAAATGTATGTTTGTCATTTCCCCCCTTGGTTTCAACACTCACAATATGTAAATCATCACGAAGCCAACACTGTTTCAACCAATTCAAAATAATGACTGAAATCTATGTGCAGTTTAATGGGGGCAAGTCTCAATTAAAATACTTCTCTGACTTTCAAATATAGCATTGAGAGTTTTTAAATTATATACAAGTTCCAGAATATCGAGAAGATTTGCACTTTTTGATTGTTTTAGATGTATTTCTTTCTAACAGTTACATACAAAATATATCACTCAATTTTTCATTAGTATATATTTGTACATTTAAATACATACACATTCTTACAAAATTCAGATCCTACGTCCTCCACATCCAACTCTTCATATGACTTACTTCAACAATCAATGCTTTAAAATGATCGGCAATAGTTACATGTTCATGTCACTGAATTATTTGGCTCCTGGCTGCTATTTAAACCATCTTCTATCAAAATGGTGGCGCTAAACAGAAGGTGTTGCTGAACACACTGTAACCTTGCATGTACTATCCTTTCAAAGTTTCAAAATGGTTGCAAAGTTCCTCAGTTCAGAAGTGTACCATATAGCTGGGCCTTAGTCAAACTGTCCTTCCTGGAAAGTCCCAGGGAGCCAAATTTTTGGTTGTATGGAGGAGGAGGTGGCGGGGCCGGTGGCGGTGACTGGCTCACCTGTGCAGGCAGGCTGTGCATCTCCACTTGATAATGCTGCAGCTCTGCGGCCATTTCCAGGGACCTCTGGTTGAGAGATTCAGTGGAGCTATTTGGGCTGGGGTCTACATAATCCGTGCTCTGGCCTCCAGTTGCAACATTGCATTCCCTGTCTTTGGAGCTTCCTGAGTGGTAGAGACTGTGCTCTGACCCCTGGCTGTCCTCAGCTCGGTACAGGTGAGCTTGGCTGTGTGCCTGCCGCAGCCCTGGGCTGCATTCGGGACTGGGGCTGGCAGCTACCCACACTGGGTCCATGACATCCACCCCCTGATGGTAGTAATCAGCCCCTTCTTGGAAACTGCTGTAGAGCGGCCCAAGTCGGATCTTAGCAGGACGGACAGAGAAGTGCTGCTCTGAGAAGCTGTAAGGTGAGGCACGACCTGGGCTGCGGTAGGTGTTGGCACTTAAATCCTCGACACTAAGTTGCCTCCATCGACCAATCAGCTCCTCCTCCTCAGGGGCTAATGTGCTGCCTCGACGACTGTCTCCGTAGGCAACACTTGGGGAGGAGGATGGAGGGAGTGGCTCATAGGGCTCACTGAAACAGGATGACATGGTACGGCTGTAGACAGGAGAGCTGCCGTTCTGGTGGTGGCTCAGTTCCGTCTGTTGGAAAGGATGAGCATTGGCAAAGCCCCTCGGGGAGTCCCTCTCCCAGGATGAGTCACTCTTTCTCTCATAGTCCCCTGCATCTCTCCAGTCCATGTAGAGGGAATGATGGTGCGGGGAGGAAGCTGCGCTGCTGGGCGGGCCGTTGCCTTTGTCCTCAGACCCCCCTCCACTGAAGCTGGAGTAAGAGCTGGAACCTGCCCCCAGTGTGGCAGGAAACTTAGCAAAGTGCTCCTGGGAGAAGCCAGCTCTCAGTCCCACCGAACCCTCCTCTGGGTTGCTGTCTGTGGAGTTCTGGGGTCCATACAGCAGCTTCCTCTGACCATGAAGATCCATGCTGGGCCTCCGCTCGCGGTGGCGGTCATCAGGGCAGTACAGGGCCGTGTCACTACTGTACAGGTCAGATTTGTATGCTGCACGGAGGCCCAGACGCTCTCCAGGGCCCAAGCGTTCCAGAATAAACGCATGGTCCTGGGTTTGCGGGCTGGGGGAGCGGGAGGCCTGGCTGCTGCTGCAGGCCTCATCTGGCTTCTCAAGTACTTTGGCAATGAGAGAGGCTGGGACGGAGTCAGAGTAGGTGTGACAGAGTGGAGAGTCCTCCAAGTGCATGGTCAGTCGCTCCTGAAAATCAGCAGGCAGCTAAAAGTGTCAGAAAAGAGAAGAGCGGGTTAAAATGAGTTGAAAATGTGTTGCTGCACCAACAGATATTTCTTGAAGAGAAAATTTGCATAATATACATATGATTTTCACACTGAACACCATATTCCATTCAGTGTAAATTGTTTCTTGAACATTTCACACTCCATCCACTACAAAAACTCCTCATTCATTGTAATCAGAAAGACTTTCAGACTGTCCACATTAAAGGCACATTGCATGTTACACTAAGCTCCAGGTTAAGCTTATCTACTGTATTGACTGTACCGTGTCGGCTGGCCTTTTTAGGATGAAATTTTCAGGGGAGGTGCGAAATGACACAAGGACTGGATTAGGGTTAGAGAAGTAATTAAATTTTGGCAGTGATTCGGCTTATAGTCTGGATCCACGGATTTGTTAAAAGCTTTCTGTGTCACTGAGAGATAGCAGCACGACGTAACTATAACTTTGACTACAAGTGAACACTACGTCAGCTGCCTGCTGATGATGACATGACTGCAGTCCTACTACAAATCAACCATTGCAGATCAGGACGTGTCCATCGGAAATGACACAAGGAACAACTGATTAAATTGTGGGGGTGTTTCCAAGTCCCATCAATTCCTGCCGCTTGCTTCATATTTAGGTCACATTATCTGCACATCACGTACACTTGCATAGCACACGCATGTGCTCACTGCAATGTCATTTTGTTTGTGGGTACATCTATATTAAATGGCCACATTCTATGTTGTCGTGATTTCTGATCATCAATAACTAATTTGCAGTAGGATTGCAATCATGTGATCATCAGCAGGCAGCTGACGTAGTGTTCACTTGTAGTCATAGTTACAGTGATACAGAAACAATAATACAGAAATCTTTAACAAATCCATAGATCCAGACTATAAGTCGCATCACTGCCAAAATCTAATCAGTTGGTCCTTGTGTCGTTTCTGACCTTCCCTGAAAATTTCATCCAAATCCGTTAATCCGTTTTTGAGTAATGCTACTCACAGACAGACAGACAGACAAACAAATAGACAGACAGATGTACGTCCATGGTCACATAACATAATAATAAGTATAAAAGATAATAAAAGGAAGCTTCAAGGATGCATTTTAATCCAAACTATGCAATTTACTGAACCTCACCGAGTATTTTCAGTGCCTAAACTTACCCAACCTTTTACTCAAGTAGGTGCCATAAAACTGTCAAAGTGTGATATTTATTAAACCTAATCATGTAGTTTAAGCCTGAAGAAACAGAAAATAAAACCCACATCTAATAATGGTGGTCCCAGACAAGAGTCCCAGTCCCCTGGGTAAAAGTCCTGTTACTGACTTATGCTGTCATAAATCTTTTGTTGACGTGAATCTCTTTCAATGTGGAGGCTACTGCATCACAGATGTAAAATATGCTTGTTTCAATTTTTTTTTCAAAACATGAATGAGAATGCTGTTTAGTAGTGTAGAGATGGAATCTTTGGGAAACAGGGTTGCCAGGATTGTACAGGTGGGCTTTAACATGAAAACATGTATTGTATAGTCACTCAGTTATTACAGTTTTTCTCAGTCACTTTGGTACATTTCTCGAATCATCCTCGACATTTGCAACACAGTCAGTTCATTTCTCAAAATAACTCATACAAATAGCAAAACACCATGGATTACCTGCAAAAGCCAGTCTCTTGTTCAACATTCTTACTGCATCTCTCAAAACTAAATATCTGTGTCAATGAACATGTCAGTGACATCAGAATGATGAGTCCTTGTGTCATTGTTTGTGGATAAAACAGTCAGATTGCCTAGTCATGTTGTCATTCTAGTGTACTGTGGAGGGATGTTCTGATGTAAACTATGGCTTAAGTTTTATTGGCAGCTATTGTAAATTGTAAGTTTCACCTTAGTGTATGTGAGAGATTGATCGCAAGAGACTGGACAAGATTCACATTTAGACTTTTACTGTTTGTATTGTATTTTGTTGACAGACCACGTTATTGTGATACAGAAAGGAATACAGCGCTGCATAGCACAAAGAAAAAAAACAAAAAACAAAAGTAGAAATGTGAATATAGGACAATCTCCATAGGGAAAACTGTTCATGCAGTGCTGTAGGAATTACAGTACAGTCTTCCTACACCTCCTGATGTTCCTGTCTGTTGGGACACAAATTCTCATCCACATCACGAAGATCTTCTTTTGCGTCTTTGAGCGATTTCAGAAAACTCTAACCTGTCACACATTTCCCTTTGTTAGAGAAAGTCAAACTGGGAGCAATTTACCAATTCAGGACAGAGTTAAAAAACAAGTCTAATAGAAATGTATAGAAATATCACTGACATATTATGACAACTTGTACAACCATTTTGCATGTAAAGACTAATGCCATGAACTAATGCCTAAATGTTGTGGGGGGTGAGATTATTCAACGGAGACCCGTTATGACACATTTTGATCAACATGACATAAGCAGTTGATAATGTAGGAAACAGCAGAGAATTGTACATAATTATTTGCATGGATGTACCAAAGCATGTGTTTATTTTTTTGATGTGTGCAAGTGACACAATGATGTGAAGATTGAACAAGTAGTTTTGAGAATTTCAATTCTGATCTGAGAAATGTACCAAAGCGACTGAGAAAAACTGTATTTGAGGCATATCTAGCTCATACAACAGTGTAGTTTCTTAATGTAAATCATTGATATGCAGCATATTATCCCCACCACGTGCCATGTGTGTTGTCCCTGTGTACTGCAGTATGTGTTATTTTGCTACTCACTATTGTAGGTGATTTCTGAGTATGACACCACAAAATACATGCATGCATTTAGCTTCCTTGACTGTAATAATTATATTCATAACTACAGTAAAAAAATGTGTGTCATTTTCAGCGTCACAAACCTTAACAAAGGAGAGAAATATATGTGATGATAAAGACAAACTGAGTCTACTTCCTTGGAAGAGAAAGACTTTGTTCTATTTAGAGCATTTCTCAATAAAAAAAAAAAAAAAAACAAAAACGCCTGCATTCACTATCTGTATCTCTCCATAGCAACAAGCAATAAGCTAGCTGCAGCACATTATCAGCAGGAATCTAGTCAATTGTTCCTAACTGGCAATGAAAGGCAAGCTAATTATATCTTTGTAGGTAAAGACAAACAGTACAAAAACATTTAAAAAAAGAGGTGTTTTATCATAACAGTTTTACAACTTGGACCAAACTATGTGATGCTTCATTGCTCTCCACGTGTTTTTCATTTGGGCTTGTTTTGGACAAGACGACGATTAGCTTTAATGCTGCGTTCTGAAATCTGAACCCAATCATTTTATACTCTCTCTGTGGCTGTTTTGCAGCAAAACAAACAACTACAGCACTTCAGTAGGCGCTGAAGAGCCAGTGCACTTCTCAAAAATGCTGCAGCACCATTCATCAATATGCTTTCGATTAGCTCCCGCCCACAGGACCAGCAGATTGGTGGACATACAGTGAGGCATGTATAGCCTCTGACCCCCATTATGTATGGCAGCGAGCCTGCAGAACAGTTTTGCACTCTGTGATGGATGCTTTACTGTTTACAGTATGGTTGTGCATGTATTTATGTGCTCTAAGTATTGGTAGTGGGATATTTCAGTCTTACACAGCCAAATGTAATTTGCATTGATATTTCCATTTAGCTATATGGGCAAAACATAGAGAGGCATAACCTCATGGACACCTGCCAGCTTCAAAATCTACTCCTGTCACATGGGTGAGGCACGAGGCCTGCATGGCTGATGCAGCGGAAAGTAGCGCCAAGCTGGGATAGTGTTAAAACACTCATCAATACCCACACGCAGCAGCAGGACAGTGTGATGAGGCTGCAGTGTGTTCTGCATTTACATTTTGCCATGTACTGTAATTCTACCTCCTCTAACAGCTACCTGTCCTTCACATTTGTTTACAATGTGCCTTGAAGAAGTTTCCGTGCTGCTTTGTGCCTAATCATTGTCAACCAATTACTTAATTACCAAACCTGGCGCTTCATGATTAGAGTCTGGCTGAGTGCATGCTGAGTGACAGGGGCAGGAAGACTGGTTTAGTTTAGACTCCTGTCTCATAGGTGGGTGGTCTTTGTGCTGCTGTTCAAGAGTCCCTGCCAAATTAATTCCACATTTTACCATGTATGTTTTTGCAGCAAATGGACAACGACATAACACAGCACCTTAGTTTAGATGGATGGTAATATTCTATGGAAAACAAAATTAAAGTTTTTAGATTCTAAAAAAAAAAAAAAAACCCTGTTGTTGGTAACATAAAGATTTTGGGGTCACTAATAAATGTCTATATTTTTGAAAGAAAAACTTATACAGTCTAGACATTGTTAATGTGGTAAATGACTATTCTCACTGGAAACAGCTGATTTTTAATGGAATATCTGCATAGAGGTACAGAGGAACATTTCCAGCAACCATCACTCCTGTGTTCTAATGCTACATTGTGTTAGCTAATGCTGTTTAAAGGCTAATTGACGATTAGAAAACCCCTGTGCAATTATGTTAGCACATGAATGAGTAATTTAGGTCTATCCATCCATTATCTAAACACCGCTTCACCGTCATCAGGGTTGCTGGAGTCTATCTCAGCTGACGGCAAATGGACAAAGGTGTAACACAGCACCTTAGTTTAGATGGATGGTAATATTCTATTTACAACAAAGTAAAAGTATTTCATTAAAAAAAAAAACGTTGTTGGTAACATAGTGATTCTACTGTATGTCTAGACAGGGACATTTTTAGTAAGTTTTTTAAGCTCAGCACAACCAACTTTTTTTTTGAAACTTTGCTGCTTTCATCTCACTTAGGTGAAGGTTATTTAGTCAAAAAGAAAACATAGCTTGAATTTTTCCATCTCGCTTTCCTGCAGGGACCTACAGAACTCATCGCTCCACAAAGTCTTGTCTCTTATCTTTTCTGGCACACAAAGGGCAAGATGACCTTCCTGTTAGAGGCGAGACAGCAAATTCTTCTCCCATCTTATGCCATGAGCTGCAAATTCCTTTTAGTGCCGCTTAAGACACCCGACTCACACCTCCTTATCCCCACACACCTATTTCAACAAAACACTTCTTTTTACTCTGCTAAATTACTTTATTATTTTTTCTCTTATATGTATTTTTCTAGGTTCACATCAAATGTCAGTACAAAAGCCTGAAACTCCAGTGGTTATTCCCTTTTGTTACATGTGACTTTTGTGAAGAAAGAATTTAAATTTATTGTATTTAAACTGATAGAGATTCGACTGAAACATCACTAAAGCAGAAGAACAGGTGAAATATGGTTTTAGGAAGGGTAAGGAGCAATGGATTCATGTGAACAGTTGGGATTAAAGCCTGTAAAAGCAAATGTAGGACTTACCTCAGAGAGCTGGGCTCTGTAAAGAGATTTGTTGCAGTGGAGAAGCTGTGCAGCCAGGTTACAGTCTTTTCTGTACAGCTCCTGCGGGGAACAACATGGCCACAATCAAAAGATACAGCAGTCACATTTTCTAATATTCTTCCCTGTCTGACTAATTTTCTGGCCTATTTTGAGTGAGTATCCCTTTCCTTCTAATCACACATCTTCAGAAATGATCATTCGTACAAAACATGAATTATCCCACAATATACAATATATAACTAGTAAGTAAAAACAATAATAGTAGCAAATGTTCTGTAAATTATTAAGAATTATTGGACTGGACTGACACAGTAGTAATATTGAAACTTAATAGCGAAAAGGTTCTAGGGTACAGTCTACAACAGAGGTGAGTACACCTCCATGAATCACCTAAATGTCAAATGAATCAGATATACAGTCCAGACATTGTTCATGTGATAAATGACTATTCTAGCTGGAAATGGCAGCCATCACTCTTTCTGTGTTCTAATGCTACATTGTGTTAGCTAATGGTGTTTAAAGGCTAACTGATGATTTGAAAACCCTTGTGCAATTATGTTAGCACATGAACAAGTGTGAGTTTTCATGGAGGACATCAAATTGTCTGGGTGACCCTAAACTTTTGAATGATAGCGTATGTCTCTTTTGCCATGCTTCTGTAGACTGGGAGTCATCTTGTCAGACAGTACTTTAATATATTTGCGGGTGTCCATGGTGTTTTTTGTCTCAAACTCAATTTTTGCAGCCTCATATCATCACGCTCCCACCTCTGCCTCACTGTCAGGACTATGCGTTCACTGTGGCAGACCTGGTGAGGTTCATGACATGCTTTTACCTCATCTGTGCTGAACAAATTCATTTTGGTCTCATCTGAGCAAGGAATGAACTCCCAATAGTCATGCATGTTAGGAAAGCAACTAAGGAGTGTCATGTTGCTGCTGGCTAACAGCTGCTACCCGCCGCTGTCTTACAAGGAGCAGTTATGGGTGGAGCAGTAACAGAGCAGTACAACAGTAGAGTTAAGAATCTACTGTGACCTCAGAGAGTGGAGTTAAGTGAATACTGTTCTGCTGAAGCTCATTTACTACACGTAGTCAGAGTGACTGGAGAATGCTGCTATCCAAATCAGAATGCCTCTGTACTGTCTGGCACTCAACAGGCAGGTAGGGCACCGCATGAAAACGACAATCTGTGCCATTTGCTTGGAAAATTAATTTTGAGAGGAAGCAACAGTAGGAGCAGTGCAATGCTCACTAGGATTTTACTTACATTGTCCTCTTGTAGCTTCTCGATGGTGAGCTTTGCCTCCATCAGGTGGTTGTTAAGGACAATAATCTCTCTGCTCAGAGCTCGCTTTTCATCATCATGGTGCTGCGACTGACAGCAAGAAGAGAGAGTGTCAGAGATTACAAGCATGAAAAGAAGACTAGAAACAAGCCTTCAGTTAAATAAACAGTCTTTGTGCATCATAACCTATTACTTTATGGGAATTCCACATCTGTCCATGTTTGTTGTTAATGTGGTAAATGACTATTCTCGCTGGAAACGGCTGTTTTTTAAGGGAGTATCTACATAGGGATACAGAGGAACACTTCCAGCAACCCATCTCTAGCATTAGAACACAGATGTGATTAGTTGTGATAGCTAATCATGTTGAAAGGCTAACTGATGATTAGAAAACTCTTGTGCAATTATGTTAGCACATGAATAAAAGTGTTAGTTTTCATGGAAAACATGAAATTGTCTGGGTGATCCCAAACTTTTTAACAGTAGTGTATGCTTTGGTATTTTGTTACTTTCTTTACTTTTCCTGCAGAAGAAAGAACAGATTTACTGATAAGCTTGAATATAATAAAGCAAAATCTATAAACGAATTAAGAATAAAACATCATGGATATAAATTCTTTAAAGAGCACCATTAAAAAAACATTATTTTCCATGTTTTTCAATCCAAATGCAGATCTTGGGATCCTGATGTTTTTATATTTGCAAACGGAAAAGTACACATCAGATTCTGGCTCTGAGTCTGGATACAGGATGAATTTAAAGACACATTATGGAGCTTAAATGATTATTTGGCAATTGATTATTGTTCTTTAAATTCCTTGGACCAAAACTATTCATGTAATATATCAATGACTTTATTTCTGTATCTAAACTGCTAAAATATGGGTTAATATATAATTGCTGGACTTTTAGTAACATAGCAGACAGGTATCATAGCTGATATGTTTGCTGTTTTCAGGACTAAAATCAACACGATTGCCTATAACCAAACACCACATGGCATTTTTACAGAAAGATTCTTCTATATATTATATATACAATTGATTAAAATTGAAATTTAAAGTTATTTATACAGATGTCGTAGTAAACCGATTGATGCGCAATAAATCCACACTTGACCCACACACTACTTTATATTTAATAACTAAGAAAGCCTTGGAGTCTGATCAGTCTTTTCTTTCAGAGGAAATGACATCATTTGGCAGCAGTTCATGTGATTCAGTGTTCAGTTCACACTGCAGGGCTTAATGCTCAATTCCGATTTTTTTGTGAAATCCGATTTTTTTGCGAGTTCGTTCACATTTCCAATTAAATGCGACTTGTATGTGATCTCCTGTGTGAACCTCACACGATCCAAAAGTGTCCCGCATGCGCAGAAGAGGACACAACAACAACACACGCAGAGAGCGTGTTCAGTGTTTACGGAAGTAAACATGGACGCTAACAGTAGAGCATGTCTGGCTATTTTAAAGTTGTTGTCCAGCCGGAGCCAGCATATTTATAACTTAATTGTTTGAAGGAGAAGGTCAAGAAGGAAGAGAGCCAGGATTTTGGCCCTGGTGTTTTGTGGGGCAGTGGCAGCAACGTCTGTCCAGAGACAGTCCTGCTCTAAGGACAGCAGTCGGCGGAACATGCGCAGGGCCTGCTTGGTGAAGTGCCTCTACTGTGACGGCACCATGTTCGTTCTCCTCACTTTCCCTCCATTGATTGGACTCCACAGTATCGTCCGCCATGGTTCTTGTTTTGCTTGAACGCAGTATAGTGACGTTTGTCGTGTACGAATGACGTATAGGTCGGATAAATGTGACCTGGCCATTCAGACTGAAGTAACATGGCAAAAGATCCGATACGTATTGGAATTAGATCCACATATCCAAGTGGCCTGGGTTGCATTTGAAAAAATCGGATCTGTGTCATTCAGACTGTCATGAAAAGATCAGATACAGGGGCAAAAAAATTGGATTTGGGTCACTTAGCCTGCAGTGTAAACGTAGCCTTAGTTGAAAGTGATTTCTCAGACATAGATAAAAAATATATATTTTCCAATGAAAATGGGATATTTTGCCAAAAAAGAAATATCTGTCATGATTATGTCAACTTCATAAAAAGAACAAAATCAAAACAATTTTTGAATAAGCTCATTTTATTATTGTTTAGCTAATTAGAAGGTGGTTGTCATTACATTTGGACGGTTATTTAAATAACATTTTAGTGATATCGAGTCATTTTTTTTTATTAATAAGTGATTGTTCCATGATAAATAATTATGGAATTTGTAAAGACATGATCAAAATGAACATAAAAACATTAGTTTTGTTATTTTTAATAAAAATGTATGCAATATATATCTGATGGACTTCAAAAGTCCTTCAATTATATATTGACTCATATATTTTATTTGCAGATGATACCACTCTATTTTACGCTGGGAAAATTTTACGCAGGTGTTGAATGTGGTCAAAAACTTGTAAAAATAAACACACAGTTTGATGTTAAAAAATTGTCACTAAATCTGGGAAAACTTTATGATATTTTTTTAACAGAATGAAAGACACTGATTGCTCAATAAATATAGACAGTAATGGAATTAATAAAGTGAGGGAAAGTAAGTTTTGAGTGTCGTATTGACAATGAGAATTTGAAGTGGAAGTCACATATATATTATACAAAAGTAAAAATATCAAAATCAATTGCTGTAATATACAAAGTAAAGGATTTGTTGGATAACAAAGCATTGCACGTGTTCTATAATTCCCTGATTGTTCCATGTCTGACCTACTGTGTTGAAGTTTGGGGAAATGCCTATAAGAAAAACATCTAGTCATTTTTTTTATTTTACAGAAAAAGCCATAAGAATAATCACTCAGAAAAAATATATAAAAATATATATATGTAGTGATCCAACAAACTCATTATTCCTTCAGTTACAATTGTTGAAATTCCATAACATAGTAGGTTTAAGTAGTCTGAAAATTATGTATAAAGCTCATAAAGAAACTTTACCAGTCAATGTCCAGAAATGATTTACAAAAGAGGGAACATAAGTAGAACTTAAAAGGAACAGATATCCTCATAAAGCCAAGATTCGGTACCAAATTAATGTAACGTTGCTCATTTCTGTTAAAGGGGTCAGTTTATCCCTCCTGTCGTCCTGCAGGTCAAACTGACCCATTTGAAAAATTTGAAAAATGTGGGGAAAAAAAAATTTCACAGTGAAAACTTCCACATTTTTTAAATGTTTTTTGGTGGAAAAAAACAAATTAAATTTTTTTAAGAACATTCAGAAAAAAAATCGACAAAAATCCAGTGAATTTCGCTGTCAAATTTGGGGATTTTTTATTTAAAAAATAAAACCTTTGAGGGAAACTTTTCAGGAATTCTGATCCTGAAGATTTAGCAAATTTTTATAAATTTAGGGACATTTTTTTCTGAATTTTTGGACTTTTTTCAGACAAGGCAACAACATTTTTTGGTAAGGACAATACAAGGGTTATGGAACAATCTAGACAAGGAACAACAAGAATCTAAATCACATTCGAGATTTAAAAACAAATCCAGTATATTGCCGAGGGCTTTCTGACGCAAAGTCGGATCTAACCAAGATGTGCACATCAAAAACCAAAATAAAAGATTCATGTCGGGATTTCTGGACGGAATCCGATGCGGAGACTGTGAGTGTAATGTGGACTGGGGAGAGAGAATTAATAAAATTAATAAAATACAAAGAAATAAAGTAAGAGTATCATAGCGTTTGTTGTGAAAGAAAACTCTGACATGAGTAAGAGTGGCTGTGCAGACCTCTCAGGCTTTAGAGTCATTTTATTTGTTTGTCTTTAATGCTCATTATAAACTGACTGTTTGCTGTAAAGGTGCAGATTACATAAATCTATTCTTCTTTCTGCTCTCTTTCATTCAGAAGTTTGGAAACTTTGCTTTTGTGTTGTATTAAATAGTTTTTTGTGGTTGTTTTTCTTTTGTCAGTGAATGAAGTAAAGTAGAAGTCTGTCAAGTTTCCATATCTGGCAATAAAATTTGGCCAAAATCTTTGGACATGTAATAGCTGTAATCAAAATATTTACTCATGGACAAAGTGTGAAAAAGTTCTTCCTCTTTGGAAAACAGTGTGAACTGAAGCCCAAGCACTCCCAATATATCGCTGTGTTTATCTGTCTTGTAATTACATTGTGTGCAGTTGTGCAGGGCCAAGGGGTCAGACGGGTTTGTGGCACCTCTGGAGTAAACAAGCTTGATGATTACAGAGAGACTTACTCAGCACCTCTCTCACCCTCGAGGAGGGTATACGTGAGATGAGTCAATAACAGCTGATGAGAACACTTCACAAGAAAAAAACAAAAGCTGTGGGCCTTTATTCTGAAAATGACCAATTTTCTTTACACCACAAGCTGCATGACCTTCAGCTCCCTAATATCTGTACTGAGCATCTCACATTGTAATCACGACAACGGCGACCATGACGATTATTATCTTGTGCTGTAACAAACCTCTTGAATGAGCGTTTTCAGCTGTCTATTCAACAGCGAAGACACCTGATGGTCATACAGTGTTCTCAGGCAGACGAGTTAATTGTATCTTTCCACCAGCAAAAGCAATGTCTGACAAATGAAGTGAGATGCGGTGCACTGAGGAACAATGGGTTTGCTATCACTCTGCCACTGGAAGGAGGACAGCCAATTGTTATAAGCCATAATTAACATCAGTGGTACCAACAGCAGGGCATTCATATTCAGACTGGCTCTCCAAGTGTTCTGTACCATCTCTGAACCCACTAGATGTTTCTCTTTCCTGTTTCCCATCTGCAGTTACTTAACTCCAAGCTTGAGAGTTTGGTAAGACTGAGTACAACATGCACTTAGGCAAACAAGGTTTAGACACTTACATTGCTATGGATCTTCTCCTCCAGATCTTGGTTGATCCTCTGCAGTGCTGAGTAGCTGCTTTGTATTCTAAACGACACGATAAATGACACAACTCACTTGTTGATAATAACTTACACACATACAGCAGCAGCCGGAGAACTCACCGAGCTGGAAATAAGCATATAGGCAGGTTCAGTGGTATTCAAATCAGAGCAAAATCACATGCTGCAGTTTTAGTTTGGCTTAGTTGGTTTAGTTTTAAATTAAACCTGGTGATGTATGATGGAGTGAATATTTTCCTCTATCATTTATGATCCATAAAGCAGTGACACTCAGTGTAGGAAACATTTTGGGTATCTTTACAAAATAATTTGAACCATTCTTTTGCTGAGACAGTGGACCAACATCTAGGAATAACCTAAAGGGATCACATGATACACGAAACAAAAATATAAATGCACATTCTCTAACTCAGAGAGAAACAATTAAAACTCTAATTACTTCGGCAAGGAAGGAGTTATGAGACGAACGGCGTTGGTCTGTCTGTCTGTCTGTCTGTTAGCAACATTAGTCAAAAACGGACTAACGGAAATTTTCAGGGAAGGCCAGAAATGAAACAAGGACTAAGTGATTAGATTTTGGCAGTGATGCAGCTTATTGTCTGTATCCACAGATTTGTTAAAGATTTCTGTATCATTGTATAGCGGCATGGTGTCACTGTAACTATGACTACAAGTGAACACTACGTACGTCAGCCGCCTGCTGACGATCACATGATTGTGATCCTACTACACATCCACCACTGCAGACCAAGAATTTATTTAAAGAAATCATACAATGAATGACCAGCCTGGAAGGAGTACTGTCCTCTCTGAGTGCTTTTCTTATTTCTTTGCTAAAAAAAAAAAAAGTGTTATATTTAATCACCACACAAAAAAAGTTTTTGAGCTTTTAAACTAGTGACAAATTCTTGGCCTTTGAGTTTATCCAAAGTCTCATCAAGTGGGGCTTTAAAGGTCTATAATCAGAGACAGTGATCAGTGCACAGACACCACTTTGACCAGTAACTATAATCATACAAAAGACGCCTCTTAAATGTTCACCAATTTCTCTAAGCACTTCACTTTACTCTGTGCAGCTTGTGGCAGTACACAATGTAAAAGTTGGACTCAGTAACTTGGGATTTCTGGTCTATGACCCTACTGGCCATTTTCATTTGTAGTTGTACTTGTATGTTTTATAACATCACACTGTTGTAGAGATTCTCTGTGTCGCAACAACATATTTAACAACATATTTAGTCCCCTATGTTCAAAAGAATGAACCTTTTTTATATTAGATATTACACGTTGTGGTTATATTTCTGTTAAATGTCTTAATATATATATATATATATATATATATATATATATATTTAAAGCCTTCCTTTTTGACAAATCTTATAGTTTGGCCTGACTTGAGTGACCCTGACGGGGTCAGCTGGAGTCTTGATTTGCACAACCGACTTTCGATGTCCCTTAGTTCGGCCCCTAGTTATGCTGCTATAGGCCTAGGCTGCTGGGGAACCTCTGTTGATGCACTGAGCCCTTCTCTCAATACCTATGTATTTATTATATATATTGTTATAGCATTGCATTTACTCTGTTTCTCCCTGTGTCCTTTCTCCGAGTGTCCCTGGTCCCAGAGCTGGATGCTTCAGATCTGTAGTTACTGTCCCACCAACTGGCCTAGTCTCCATCATGTGCACTGCTGCTGACCAACCTCCAGCCCACTGCTTCCAGCCCATTTCCACCAGTCTACTCTGCATCGCCCTCACTAAACTTGATATGCTTATCTACAAACTGTTTGAATTTTACTACCAGCTATATGTAGTATATTTAATGCCAGAACCTTACACCATGAATCACTTTCAATGTTAGCTTGTACTTTGTATGTATCATCTAGCTTATCACGCATGTGTCCAACTGTGTGTTATATGTTCCTTGTTCCCCACCATCCTCTTCTCCCATCCCTCCTCCTCTACCTCTCCACCTCTTCTGTCCCTGCCATGTCGGCCAGCAGCAGATAGGTCCCCCATATAAAGAGCCGGGCTCTGCTCAAGGTTTCTTCCTGTTTAAAGGGAGTTTTTTTTCTTGTCACTGTCACCTTAGGGCTTTCTCTGGGGGTTCAGGCCATTTGGGTTCTGTGAAGCATCTTGAGACAATTTGACCTGTAATTGGCGCTATATAGTAAATAAAACTGAACTGAACTGAATTGAATAATATTTTAAATAATAATAATTATGTATCGAACCTGTGCCCAACAAAAACCCTGTTAGCATAACCTTTTTAGCTGGTAGAAGAAGAAGAAAATAGCGACTGACATGATGCGCTGGAATTAACATCATCAAACGGTTTTCTGAAAAAATGGGTAGAGCAAAGCTATGTCCTCTCTTTTTTTATTTTCATAATATTGTCAGTCTTGATTGAATGTCTCACTCTACCTCATGCAACCCTGTTATGTATATTATCAAGATAAGACAAATTATTTTGACTTTTTTCTTTACTTTTTACTAGCTACATATCTAGCTTCTACTCCTGTGAAAAAGTAGCCTAGCCGCGCTAGACCCAGGTCTGAAGACGCAATGGTCTAGGAACTCTCGACAGGGAGGGAGGCGGGCTAAAAGGTTGTCTTTCAAATCACTCTGTAGCAATTGGGTAGGTATACAACCAATTAGCGCAACGAATAGGCTGACGTAGTTCCTAGAGCGCGGGAAATCAGAGGATGCGGGAGTTCAGTGAAGCCTTATTTATCTTTCTTATCTTATCCTTTGTTTATCTTTCAAGTTCAATTTTAGCTTCAAATCTTTAAGGGCTGTGGCCAAAGCGCAGCCATCGTCTTGTCTATCCTTGTTTCTATGGTTGTTTCTGGTTGTTTCTGTCAGAATTGTCGCGCCTTTGTCGTCACTTAATTACGCCCGCCTTCTGACTCTACACTTCACGGTGATTCGTCGGCCAGTTTTAGGAGCATCCAACCTCGAGGCTTACCGAGGGTAACTAGACCGACCCTGGCAGAGAATTAAACTCGTTGCTGTGGGTTGTCTAGCACGGCTAGGCTAATGAAAAAACTAACATTAGCATGGATTAACAACCCTGCTACTATGATTAGAGTAGCGTTCGCAAACAACAAATAAAACATGGAATAAAAATGTTACCATTGATGTGTAAGCTGAGCCAATCAAGCCTTTGATAGTTTATTACCTGTTATTGATGAATATGTAGCAGAAAATGGGAAAAGAGAAGGTTAATTTTTCAAAAGTTTTGAAGCCAAAATGTCCTCCAATTCTGAAATGACCCAAATAGTGATCAAACAATTCCTCAGAACTTTCTTTATATCCCAAGACGGTAAAAAGTCGACGTGCTGTCACAATTTAACTAATAAGTTTAAATGTTAAGGTTAAGAACCCACAATATTATCTACTGTACCAAATTAAATGATTCATTTAATAAATGAAGACCCTACAAAATTACACTGGTAAACTGAAAGTGTGTAGGATGCATTATGGCCTACCTGCGCAGTTTATCGGTGAACTTGTCCAGTTCCTCCTGCGCTCGGCGGAGCTCCGTCTCCAGGTACTGCCGAGTGGAGTCAAACTCACTCTGCAGCAGTTCAAGCTTGTGTGTTGTGTAGGAAAGCCTTTTCCGTAAGTCCTCCTTCTGCTCCAGCAACGAGCTACACACACACACACACACACACACACAGCAGATGACTGAGTTCAGGGCATATGGTTGAGGACACAAGCTTGTACTATGGGTCTGTGGTCATATAAATGGACTTAGAGGAGTCAGCGTATCTTTAAGACCTCTGAATGGTGATGAGACATTATGAGAGGATGCGACAACGAGAGAACTTGATTGTAAAAATGGGTTGTATGAAGAAAACATTGGACAAAAACCCAGATCTCCAATTATAAATCCAGGAAGGGATAAAGCCAGGATACTGCCCTTTTTAAGTTCAGCAGCACATCACAGAAACCAATCACCAGAGAGATTGGTCAGACTAAAAAAAGAGGGTGTAATTTGTGATGAAATATGAGCCAATATATCACATGAATAGACCCTGAAGGCTCACATTTACGCAACAGTGATATCCCCCACATGTAATTCAGTGGGACGGCACAATGATGGCTATTTTTAGAGTATGTGCATTACCTGGGTTTCAATCTAATAAAAGGACAAGTGTGAGTGGGAAAAAAGGAAATGTCTGCTGCCGTGATGGATCTGAATGTGCACGGCTGGGCTTAATGGACCTTGTATTGACAGACAGATGGAGGAAGGAGGGTAATGACTATCTGTAGCCAGATAACAGAAAGCACAGAGTACATGGAGATGTGGTCACGTCCCTCTTTTTATTTCTTCATTTTGTCTCTTTTTAAAACAAGATTTTAGATACAGAGGGTAGGGGCTGAGAGAGGCAGAAAAACATCAGGGACAGGCTCCTTTCAATGAGCTTTTCAGGTCACTAAGTCGAGGTATTTCCCAGTTTCCATCTCATTAGCATGCATGACAATGTTTCTGTAACCATGAAAAATAGATTAGGTCAGAACTTTAGTTGTGTAGACTAAATATGAACAGGCTTGCAGTTTACCTAATACTTAGTTTTTACAGTCACAGAGACAACACATTGCCACTATGAATAAATTCAGCAATGTAAAACATGTACAATACTTGCTATGCCACGTATTTAAGGATGTACCTAATATGTGTTTCAGTTTCATGGAGACAGAGCTTCTCTGGTTGCAAAAGGTTTTCCTACTAAAATGATTCTCATGACTTAACTTGTCTCACACACACTACCGTTCAAAAGTTTAGGGTCGCCCAGGCAATTTCATGTTTTCCATGAAAACTCACACTTTTATTCATGTGCTAACATAATAACTGAACAATGGTTTTCTAATCATCAATGAGCCGTTCAGCACCATTAGCTAACACAATGCAGCATTAGAACACAGGAGTGATGGTTGCTGGAAATGTTCCTCTGTACCTCTATGCAGATATTCCATTAAAAATCATCCATTTCCAGCTAGAACAGTCAGTTACCACATTAACAATGTCTAGATTGTGTTTCTGATTAATTAACTGTTATCTTCACTGAAAAAATGCTTTTGCTTCACAACAAAGAACATTTTTAAGTGACCTCAAACTTTTAAATGCTAGTGTAAACATGTTCCTATGATAGTCCCATCATAGTGCTTAAAGTAGAAATGTTTAGTGCATATACACATTAAGCTGCTAACATTTTGTGAAAAACCTTTGAAGTGAACTAAGTAAAGTGATCTAAAAAGTGATCCAGGATTTCCACCTCTGCAAAGTCTTGTTAGGTATCGGCAACTATTTACTTGAGCTTTAACTATTTGGTTAAAGTTGAAAGCTTAGTTATATTGTTAAGAGAAACAATATATATATATATATATATATATATATATATATATATATATATATATATATATATAAATTAATTGTTAACATTATATGGGATAGGAACAAGTTTTGTCAATGCTTTGTAGACACCACTAACTTCAATTTTCTTTGGTCATTTCAGTTTCGAGCAATGAATCTTTCAACCTGAACAACCTTATTCTTCTCGTCATCCGTCATAGTTCCTCCGCCAAGGAGGCAGAGCCTTGGTAGAGCTATGTGACGATCCCTGTTGATTTGTCTGTTTGTCTATCTGTTAGCAACATTACTCAAAAACGGACTAATGGATTTGGATGAAAATTTCAGGGAAGGTCAGAAATGACACAAGAACCAACTGATTAGATTTTGGAAGTGATGTGGCTTATAGTCTGGATCCACAGACTTTTAAAAGATTTCTGTATCGTTGCGAGACAGTGGCACGGCGTCACAGTAACTATGACTACAAGTGAACACTACGTCAGCTGTCTGCTGACAATCACATGACTGAGATCATACCACAAATTGACAGCTGTGGACAAATTTTTGTTTAAAGATTTCATCCATCCGAAATCATACGACGACTGAGCAGCCTTGGTGGAGTTCTGCACTCTCTGAGTGCTTTTCTTGTTTAAAGTTCTGCAACCCTCATGCTCTGAAAAGAAGTCATGAGCATAGAGCACTGAAATGTATACCAAGTGCACATCTCCTAGTTGGCAGAGCAACATATGGAAAGGAGTTACTGTTATGCAAAAAGCATAGTGTTTCCAGTAGCAAGTTAAACTAACTTCTACATTAACAACTTGACCTTTTGTTCACAAAAGCCATACTAGGCAAGAGCATGTTGAGATAACATGTTCAAGAATGAAAAATACCAATTCAAGTATTTTTGCCTCCAGCACAGCTCTGGACCAAGAAATCTCCAGTCTCCATAGACAAACCTCAGACAAGATCTGGAAAATCGTTTATGTTGGCGATTGCTATAGTCTCATCTACAGTTATTACCTACATTCATATCTACAATTATGTCACTAAGTAAAAAATACCTGCCCACATTGTGATTCAATGTCTCTAGTGACTGGATGACATTTCAGATCTGCATTACCCAGCAGCCCCCACCTCCTCACCTCCTGCTTCTGTTTGATTGGCAGGCATTAGCAGGGGAATACAGGTGTTTGTTGTTTGGTAGAGGATGGGTTTACGTGAAGTAGCTCCAGGGATAAAATATCCCCATTAGTGACCTCCTCTGTGAACAGGAGCTGAGTCAGATGTAATGAGTGTTTTCATTCCAGTGAGATGAGATGACGAGGCAACATGACTTCTGGGCTTGGAGAGGCGGAATGAGGCTGCTTTAGCACCTCTGGACCGTAAGAAGAGACACCTCGTGGGCAGATGAGCCGACAAACAGAGAAAAATGAGGATGAATGGAAAGATGGCGTCTGAGAGATTTCCTCTTACCTCTTTTTCGGATGTTTGCCACCATTTCGGGTTACTTTTAAGGCAGTTTTGCCAATGTATATCTTTTTCATGGTTTGTCTGTGTTCCTTCCCTCTCATGTGTTTATAGGGCTTGACCGCAGGGAGCCGGCATGTATGTTAGTTTCCCAAAAGAGAGCAGCTAAGTCTGGCCTGCAGAATTACTGAGTGCTCTATCTGTGTTGATCCTGCCAAACAAAGCAAACAGACAGGTTGGCAACTATTAGTAACTACTGTTCAAGCTGGGACCTGGTTGAAGGAAAAGTCCATATTAAAAATGTTGGATCAACATTGTCGGCAAAATACCAACATTTTTGCAATCATAATCATTTTTATGGCAAATACCCCCACAGTTTTGTCCTTGGCAAGAAAAGAAAAGCTTAAACAATATTAAACTTTGGAGTAAATCCAGAAGAAGTGATCATTTTGAAGTTAATATCTTTAAAAAGGTTATAACTCACCCTCTTTAGTGATGCTTTTGGGCTATTTTTAAGTTTAGTTTTTTTGTTTTCCACTCATGCCTGCAATGAAACAGTGGAAGTGAAAATGAGAGCACAACTAGCTCAGACATCAGTGCTAAATGTCAGGCTTTGGAGCAAAGGTTCCTTTTCATCATCCAGCAAAGTTCAGCTGTAACGTGAGGAGAATTCATTGAAGGAGAGGAAAAATTGAGTACATTTCACTGTATGCAACCTGTGGAATTTATATTGGTTACATAAGAGATCACGATAAATATCAGTACTTCTCTATAAAATATTTCCCACTCAGTCTTGATAACGTGTGGAAACATGGAGTTAAATTGAAAGTATTTCTCTGTAACTATAAATATGAAATCTTTATTGTAAGATGCTAAACACTAACAAGCCTCATCACAACTGTGTGTGTTTGATCACATTTTGACAGCAGTCCAGAACATGAGAAAACTGTGATGCAGCTGTCTTCACAAAGGCACTTAAATGGTGCTAAATTTCTGCTTGTGCACATACATGTGATTTGATTCTTTTCACCTAAGTCATACCCACTTCAGATGAGAGAGAAGAGATCTATATATGAAGAGTTGCAAAAACAGATAACTCAGTTTTGATAAAGTTTCAGAAAACTTTTCATTTTATTGTTTGCTTGAGATAATATCAATCAAACTGAAGTTGAGTGGATTTGACTCAGTAGAAAAATACATGACAAAATAGAGAAAAAATAAATTATTAGTGTTATTATTATTATTATCTCAAGTAAACAATAAAAAATGAGTTTTCTGAAAATTTATAAAACGGAGTTACCTGTTTTTGCAAATGAACTCTTCATATGCTGTATATGTACATGCACTACCATTCAAATGTTTGGAGTCATCCAGACAATTTCTGGTTTTTCATTAAAACTCAGTTTAAACCCAAACAACTTATCAGCTGCACATCAGGGGTTAAATGCAATTTAGGATTATGCTAGAAGGTTTGGGGTCCTCATCAATGGTAGTGAACAATAAGTTTGGGGTCACCCAGGCAATTTCATGTTTTCCATGAAAACTCACACTTTTATTCATGTGCTAACATAACTGCACAAAGGTTTTCTAATCATCAATTAGCCTTTCAACACCATTATCTAAGATAATGTAGCATTAGAACGCAGGAGTGATGGTTGCTGGAAATGTTCCTCTGTACCCACAAGGTAGATATTCCATTAAAAATCAACTTTACTACTCATTTACCACATTTACAAAGTCTAGACTGCATTTCTTATTCATTTAATGTTGTCTTCCTTGGAAAAATCCTGGTATTCTTTCAAAAATAAAGATTTCTCTAGGTGACCCCACAGTTTTGAATGGTAATGTATTGTACCTGAAATAACCCAAACTGTTCTAAATTTAGCAAAAAAAAAAAAGAAGTTATTGCAGGCTTCCTTCGCTCACAGTGAAGGGCCAAAGGGAAAAATGTGTTTTCATGGATTTTACAGAAAACATCACATTTGTAGGTCTGATAAAGTCTATTTTGGTCCTGGTGGGACACAAGCTTGCTTAATGTTTGTGATTGTGGAAGAAAGCCCTTTGTGGCATGCTGATTTCATATTTATCAGTTAAAACAAACATCTCTTGCAGATCCAACATCTTGATCTTGGATATATCCAAACACAAAAGCGTAAACTGTCACATGCACCCAGTCTGAACAACAAGAGTTTGACAAGGTCAGACTACTGAAGCTTCCTGTGTAAATGTCTCTTCCGTCCCTCCAATACTCTGCGTCTTGATGGCCTTCGCAGCACAGGTGCAACTTTCAGCACACAGACAAATGGTGCAGGTTATTAGATGTGACAACGTGTCAAAGCTTGATCAAAGTTCCTCTGATCTGAATGCTGGACTGAGCATTTGGGAGGGAAACAATGACAGAGTGTGGATTGGACTGCAGTAGGTTAGCTCCGCAAAGCCTCCTATTTTGGGTTGTGGTAGCTGCAGGTACCATACATACACATGTGAAAAAAACAGGTGACATACAGAGAGACGTTGGTCCACTGAAACCCAGTTGTTGGGAGGTGATTTATGCTGCTGGCTGAGGCAGCAGGGAGACATGTACTCCTCCAGATGGTGACAGCTCACCACCGCCATTGGAGCCTTCACTCCAGCTGCTCCCCTCTGAGTCATAGCACACCAGCTCTGAATGTGTGTGTGTGTTTGTGGGGTTCTGTGTGGCATTTGGCAGGTTGGAGCGAGTGTGCATACGAGGTGTAGAAATGTGTGAGTCCACACATACATGCAGTTGTGTTCTTACTTGCCTATATGTCTGCATGTGTGTATGTGCATCTGTATGTCTAGGTGTACCTGCATGTGTGTATGTGTTTGTGCTGCAGCATCAGCTCTGCCCATTCAACCTCATTCTGCCATCAGTGAAATAAACCAAAACTATCTGCCATTAAATGTAAAAAAAAAAAGAACAGCTGTTCACAACATATCTCAGGCCATGTCAGTTGTCTGCTGTCAAAGCACTAACACAGATCAAACACAGCTCATACACTCGCTTTCTTCTTCCTCCTTTAGCCGATTCTCACACTGCAGCAAAACCTTAGAAGGGGCTCATTCAGATGGCGCTGCCTGCCACCCACTCGTGCCATGCTGACATTTGAGAGGAACTCAGAGCACTGAAAAGAAGAGGAAGAGGGAGGTGGTAAAGGAGGAGGAGGACATTAAAGTTGCGGAATGAGGGAAAGGGAAAAGCAGGAAGCTTTTTTGGAAAATGTCTGCCAGAGTATTTACTATTTAGCCAAAGACGGTAAAGAGGAAGCAAGCGTTGCCAAATCAGAAAGGAAAAGCAAAGAGAGTGGGTGTGAAGTCTCTACTGAAAATTATACTTTTCTGTCTCTTCTTCCTCTCCTTTTCCCTTCCTCTTCTATGGATCCTCCCCTTTTCTGCCTTGACTCTCAGGAAAAGCCCTCACGACAGGCACAGACCTCAGCAGTAGGAGCAGGGGGACAGAAGGTGAAGATGATGCTCTCTCTGCCCCGCGTGCAGATAAAGCATCAAAAGGGGTAGCTGACCTGCAGCAGCCACTTTGTTCAGTGACATGTATCGGATGACTCAACCACCTCATAAGAAAAAAACTGGTTTCAAATTAGGGGGCTATTCTGTGAGTGCATGTGGGTTTATGCCTTTGCTGTTTTTCTGTCCAACCTTGGTTAACTGTAGAGCAGACATCTAAGCAGCTACAAAGTACCATCATTAGCAGCAGTAGGGGATAATGACCCGCTGAACGAATTTCATGTGTTGCTGATGGCACTCAGCAGAGGGAAGTGTGTAATCATGACAGCATCCCAAGAGGATTTTAGAATGAGCGGAAGAGGTGATGGAGGCTAGTCCTCTACACAAGCAGGAAAAGATACAAAGATCTATCCTGTTGAAACCCAAAAAGTGAAGCTCATCATCAACATCAGTACAAGTTGTAGACTGAAATTTTGACTGTAGCCTTTTGACTAACCTGTCTTGTCAGAAGATAGCAAAATTTGCCCATAGCAGCACCTCTAAAGCTCAGTAATTAACACATTTATTCCTGATTGTTTATTCATACATAGCAGAGGGTTATGTATACTCCAGGAGCAGAAAATTACTTAACATTAAGAAAGGGTTTAAAGTTATTCAGTGAACTTGAGAGGTTCTCTTCAGTGGATTATGTTATATGTAGAGCAAGGATAGTTTTATATTTTGCCTATACTTTTGTGTGGTAGTTTATAGTACATACACTACTGTTCAAAAGTTTGGGGTCATTTAAAAATGTCCTTATTATTGAAAGAAAAGTGTTTTTTTCAATGAAGATAACCTTAAATGAATTAGAAATATAGTCTAGACATTGCTAATGTGGTAAATGACTAATCTCACTGGAAACGGCTGTTTTTTATGGAGTATCTACATAGGGGTACAGATCCTGTGTTCTAATGCTACATTGTGTTAGCTAATGGTGTTGAAAGGCTAAATGATAATTAGAAAACCCTTGTGCAATTATATTAGCACATGAATAAAAGTGTGAGTTTTCATGGAAAACATGAAATTGTCTGGGTGACCCCAAACTTTTGAATGGTAATGTAGGATTTTGATAGTTATGTCGCATAGCTACCACAACAGAAGCTAAAGGTAGATTTCAGTTTTTCACACTTCATGTTTAGAATGAGAATGTGTAACAATGAGCATGACCTAAGGCTCAGGGTTTGGGTTGTTTATTGATTTTCTGAAACACCAACATCTTTTTTATGATCATTTTGAGCCATCTTTCACTTGGTTGTCTGTCCCTGTGCAGTCAAAAGCTGTGCTTATGCCACCTGAGCCTTCTAGGTTGAATGAGTGCAGTCCTCATTTCACAGATAAACAATGAAACATGTTGAGAGAATATAAACATGCTAGAATTTAGGTCCCTCAATTACTTTGAGTTTGTCTTTATCGAAATGGCATAAAGTGGACTGATAACATTTTTGACCAACTTTTATCCATCCATCTGTTATCTATACACAGTCACAGGGTGCTGGAGTCTATCTCAGCTGACTTAGGGTGAAGGTAGGGGACACTCTGGACAAGTCGACAGTCTATCGCAGGGCTACATATACAGACAAACAATCACACTCACATTTACACAATTTAGAGCTACCAATTAACATCAGCGTAATTTTGAACTGTGGGATGACGTCGGAGTACCTGGAGAAAATCTACACATGCACAAGGAGAACATGCAAACTCCATGCAGAAAGATCCCAGGAAGTCTGCAATGCAAACCAGCGATCTTCTAGCTGCAAGGTGAAAGTGCTAATCACCAAACTACTGTGCGGCCCACCAATTTTCTTTTCTTCATTTTTGATATTTCAAAATCAATAATGATATTGTTATATATGGGTGAGTATTAGAAATATACAAGAAATATACACAGATAAGATGCAAATGTAAACATAGAGAACAGAAACATAACTGAGTCATTAAACATTTGGTTATGGTACTCAGAAAATACACTACCAGTCAAACGTTTGGACGCACCTTCTCATTCAATGCTTTTTATATATTTGAATTTTTTTGACATTGTAGATTAATACTGACGATTGACACTTTTTTATTTACAACATAATTCCATATTTATTATTTTACAGTTTTGATGTCTTCAGTACTAATCTCCACTGTAGAAAAGAAATAAACAAAAACCATTGGATGAGAAAGTGTGTTAAAACTTTTGACTTGTCCTGTATATATACCTCATGTTTGTGTTTTGTATGACATTAGAAGTAAACAGAAACTCAAAGAAATATTTATGCTGTTAATAAAACTGGTTCTTGAGTTGCTCATGAGGAAAAAAAATGCAAGTTAGGAGTAGAGGCATGGAAACGCCTCAAGCCTTATGAACACTGACATATACACACATACACAAGCACATGCTGTTCTACAAAAACAGTAACAGCCTCCAGACAAGAAACTCATGTTATGGTGCCAGAGAACCCAACTGAGAGCTGTCCTAGCACAGCTACCGAGACCTCATCTTTCTCCGACCCAGAATCCACACACTTACACAGAAACTTCTGAGTTCTCTCTCTCAGTGTAACACTCAAACATTTAAGGTGATTACTGTGTTCCAAATCATTGGTTCTGAACTTTAAACTTTTTTCCTGAAAGCTGTGAGTAAAAAAAATCCACTTCCGTCCACAATCTTTTCTGCACTGTCTTCACTCTTTTGAGCTCTGACTTGGTTGAAAATGCAGCTGCTCTACATAACATCGGTTACTAAATGTTGTGGCGTTTGACTCACAAAAGTACAGCCAGTGTTTGCCATCACTGCAACCACAACCAAAAGAGATGGGATGGCAAAGCACAAGCAGCTTTCAAGAGGGTTCAACTCATTACAGACGTAGTACATGCACACACATACACAGCACACTGCCCACCATCACCACATATTGTTTATGAGTAGAGCTCAAATGGGCAGGTAGTGATTTGATACAACAAAGGAAGAACCTCTGCAGATCTGCTTGCCTGAAGTGTGCTGCTCTGCGTTTGCTTGTGTGTGTTCGTGTGTGTGTCCAAAAGCATTTGCGCTGCGCACTTAAACACATATAACACATACAGCAGGCAGCTCAGATGTACTGGTCCATCCATGGCTCTCAAGAGGCAGCCTAAAAAGCCTCAACACATGAATGGAGCTTTTTACAAAAAAGGACTATATTGGGAAAATATAGAAAGCAGGACAGCACTAACAGCTTCCCAGCAGAATGCCATTAATGTAGTGGCTTAGAAAAAAAAAAAACTGATGTGTAATCCGTGACCTCCAGCTCAGGATCATCACAAGCAAATAAGCTACTGAAAATTTTAATTAAAAAAAGCTTTCATTTATGTGCGTTATGTGTTTAATTGCCTTCTGAATTCCCTCACAGGTCACCATGAGGAAGGTTGCTGTGATTTCACAACTAAAGTGTTTATAGTCTAGTTTTAGTATCTCATTGGTATAAATTTATTCTATATATACAGTATGTGTGCTTCATTTTTAGCATATAGCAGACTTACTTTTATGAAAGGGGCCTAAATGTATCACAGTTATAGCTGTCTTATAAGGCAAATGTTAGCTTACACTTTATTTTTAATATATTTGGTTTATTACTCCGCCAAGGAGGTGGAGTAATGTGACGATCGGTGTTGGTTTGTCTGTCTGTTTGCAACTTTACTCAAAAACAAAATAACAGATTTTGATCAAATTTTCAGGGAAGGTCAGAAATGACACAAGGACCAGTTGATTAGATTTTGGCAGTGACAACTTATAGTCTGGATCCATGGGTTTGTTAAAGATTTCTGTATCATTGTGAGGTGGCGTCATGGTGTTACTGTAACTATGACTACAAGTGAACACTACGTCAGCTGCCTGCTAAAGATCACGATTGCAATCTGGCTGCAAATCAACCGCTGTGAGCGTATTCTGACCTATCCATTGGTAATGAATGGTAAATGGTTGTATTTATATAGCGCTTTTATCCAAAGTGCTTTACATGATACATCACATTCACCCATTCATTCACACACTGATGGTGGAAGCTGCCATGCAAGATGCTAACCACGACCCACCAGGAGCAATTAGGGGTTAGGTGTCTTGCTCAGGGACACCTCGACATGAGCTCGACGGGCCAAGGATTGAACCGGCAACCTTCCAGTTACAAGTTTTCTACCCACCGCGCTATGCCGCCCCATATAACGAGACATAAGCTGAGCAGTGTTGGTGGAGTACTGCTCTCTCTGAGTGCTTTTCTTGTTTTCCTTGCATTGTAATTGTGAGCATGTATTTGACACAAAAAAAGTTCCATCCAAATTCATAAAGTTCTATCTTATCTTGTATGTTGTTTTTATTTGTATGTGACTCTCTGTCTCTTGAACTGATGTTACGTACAATAGTTTTTATATTATATAAAAAGTACAGGTAAATGCTAAAAGCTAGTTTACCAGTTCATTTCAGCATTAGTCCTTTACTGTCAGTGATATTCATAGCGGCACAAGTTCAGCAACAGTTATCCATTTTAAATTTCATTCATTTGGTGTTATTTGTACAGGCCGAGGAAGGACAAGCTTAACAAACCAGGTTGCTATGTCAGTGTTTAATTCAAATTACATTATCAAAAAAAAAAAAAACTGAGTTAAAGCAGCTGGCACATAGGGCCACAAGTTGTTTAGGCAGCTTCATCACTGTGAGGAATAAATCTGACTTTTGCCATCTATGTGCTGGTGCTGAAGAGGGCAAAGGGGAGGAGGAATAATGGGGTTGAGATGATAAGATCCACCTAATAACCCCCAGAGGAGCTGTCAGGGCTTGAGGAGTGGGAGACCCACAGTGTCGGACAGAGAGGCTTACTGTTCAGACCACACAGGACACAGCAGAGCACTTGTCATCTAGAGCAACACCAACCACTTTAGCAGAGTCAAAACTGACTTTTAGCCTTTTCAGACCAGCCTCTCTCCCATGCCATGTTCAACCAGATACATGTCCACCTTAGATCAGCTGTGCATGGACTCAGATGTTCTTTAACGTGGAACTTAACCATTGCATAACAGCAGCCACTGTAAATACCACTGACTTTAATGGAATAATGCTGAAATGAACTGTTTAGCTAACCTAATGTTTAGCATTTAGCCATAATAAACTAATAACACTAGTGCAGGAAGAGGACAGTCAAGGAGTTCTGTGGCACCATGACTTTGGCAGCAGATCCTTTAATCTCTGTAAGTTACATATGAGGCGGAGCTGCTGTGGATCAGACCTTTTCCAGCACATCCCCAACTCTCTGTCACTGGTTCATGCTCTGTCTGTCCTCTCACTACCACTGCTTTCCAGGAGCACCTCCCACCCAGCCTTCTGCACATGACAATTTGGATCTCGACTAAGTTGCTGAGGTCTTTCCACCAGCCATTTTCTCCTGTATCCAGCATGCTGGCTATGAGAACTGACTGTTCACTTAGCATTGAACACATGCTAGTGCCCAGGTAAAGGTGAAGATAGACTATGGTTCAAAAGTTTGTGGTCACCCAGAAAATTTAATGTTTTCCATGAAAACTCACACTTTTATTCATGTGCTAACATAATTGCACAAGAGTTTTCTAATCATAATTCGCCTTTCAGCACCATTAGCTAACACAATGTAGCATTAGAACACAGGAGTGATGGTTGCTGGAAATGTTCCTCTGTACCCCTATGGAGATATTCCATTAAAGATCATCCATTTCCAGCTATAATAGTCATTTACCACATTTACAATGTCTAGACTGTATTTCTGATTCATTCAGTGGTATCTTAATTGAAAAAAAAATGTTTTTCTTTCAAAAATAAAGACATTTCTAAGTGACCCCAAAATTTTGAATGGTAGATCTTGACTAAGTTGCTCAGGTCTTTACACCAGTCCATTTCTCCTGTATCCAGCATGTTGGCTATGAGAACTTACTATTCACTTTGTATCAAACACATGGCAGAGCCCAGGCTGTGACATATTGCATTGTTAGGAGGTAGAGCATTGTTCGCTTCATTTGGGAGTGCTTTGGCTCGTTGATGTGATGGTGAAGATAAGCCAAAATTAATGAAACAGGAAAGCCATTTATTTGCCTTCTTGCCAGTAATTAGATGACTATTGTGAAAACCAGTCTCATTCCACTGGCATCCAGTCAGCTTAGGGTTGCAAAGACTGCGTTCAAAAACAGCAATCATGGATCTGTCTGAAGACAACAAAATTCACCTGGCCACACCACTAAAGCTCAATAATTGATATGGATCTGTCTGGATCTATGTTCGATCCGTACAAAAAACAAAGTGAGTTACACTTTGGCTTCTGTATAGACTGAACAAACAATTTGCAATGTATTAATAAGGAAGTTTTAGAGGCAAAGACATATTTCCTTACCGTCAGACCAAGTCCAGATGTTTCCCCATTTCCAGTTTTTCTGTTAAGCTAACAGTCTTCTGACTGTAGATTCACAAATAACTAAACTAATATGACTTAGTAATATCAGTTATTGAAGTAAAAAAGTGAATAGGTGTGTTTCAGAAAATTTTCAAATGATTCTTTTAAAGGTACAACATGATAAATGAGTTCACTAGCATAATGAATACAGATGTTTTCATACAGGGCAAAAACTATTGAACGGTTTAATGAGTTTGAAAATGATTCAGTCTCCAGATCTCAATCCAAGACAACACATCAGAGATCATATCGTGGACATAGTTCCCCACCACAGTCATTCAAACACCAGCTGAGAAAGAATATATTTATCTATGCCAATGACTATCTATGTTTAATTACATCTTATGTTATTTTGTCCTTCAGTTCATTTTGTGTACAGTTTAAAAAGCTGTACTTTTGGCCTACTTGACAATTTGTCAAAACACAAATAACTTAATTGCTGTTTTCACAATGCAGGCTACATGATGAAAATTTGCTTTTCAGCCAGTATGGACAAGGCAGCATGTTTGAAAGAGTATAAAGAACCTTTTAATTGTCATTTCTTCATGTATAACAAGGAGACTTCGAACAACGAAGGAGAACATATTTTTCCAAATTTACATCCCTCTACAGTATGCATTTATTAAGGGGGAAATGTCATTAATCGACGTTTTAAAACTCTAAAATCAAGTCAAACTTTTGCTTCCTGTGCCATCCAATGCTATTATGCCTTTATCACTCTTTCAGATAGCAGCATAATCATTTAGTTCAGTGTTGGCCTGTCAATCGTCTCTCAGGGACAGCTGTCACTTTTTGTGAGTGATGTCAATATATATATATTTTTTAAATGAAACACTTCAAATTGTTGACATTGGCTAGAATAGTCTGACAGCACTGGAAAAACTCTTTAACTTTAAATCTGTGTATTCGACCGAGGCCTTCTCTGCACTGGAGCTCCAATTCTCAAATGTGTCGCCATGCAAAATTTATATCTCTATCTCTGCCACAGGGCCCCGACACAGTAGCCTGGCCAAGGAGGGAGGGACAGACTGAAAGAAAGAGCGAGAGAAAGAGAGAGAGAGAGAGAGAGAGAGAGAGAGAGAGAGAGAGAGAGAGAGATTTCAAGAAATTTCATCATTTAGGCTAGAAGGCTTTTTGAAGGTGAGGTGTGTGTGTGGTTAAACAAAAAGCTGGACTAATCTGTGAGTGTGACCCTGTTCCGGGTAGGAAGGAGAGGTAAGGTCACACTCACAGGTCAGCCCAACTTTCCATTTAACCACCTCACAGTTACTTCAGAGGCTACAGGTTACCTTGTTTCCCATACAAAGAGCGAGGAGAAAAGGTTCAGGACTCCCCCTCTTGTCTCAACAGAAAAGCTATGATTCATTTAAAGCTGTGACACAGAGGTAAGGACAATTGATGCCTCATATTAGAGAAACACCCCGTAAAGATTAATTACCCCACGTTGGCTGGTTAAACAGCTTTCACACAGTAATCTGCCTGAAATCGTAATAACACCATCAGTAATTGAATACGAAAGGGAAAGCACAGGATCTTTTTTCCATCTGTGGCGGATTAATAACGGTTCATTAGTAATAGTATTAATTAAAACGTGTCTACTGGAGGACAGCGAGGTAAAAAGGTGAGGAAGAGGAGGGAGTAGCTGCTCCTGCATCTCGTCATCTCATCTGTGCTGCTTTCATTCCTGTGTAACGCAACTTTAATCAGAAAAGTGGGTGAGCACTTGTAATTTTGTAATGAGCTCATTAAAATCTGTTTACACAGGCACGAGAAGGCATCAGCTGAGTTATCATCTAGGTTTGTGGTTTGAGGGTTATTTAAATACACTGAAATCAGATTGTTTCATTAGTTCTGGTGGCAACGCATTGCTATCATGCAGAGTAATTAATCAGTGTTATGGGTGCATTCCGACAGGTGACTGTCCAAAATCACCCAGAAACAGATACAAAGGATATGCAGATGGACATTTTAACAATATTAAAACATTTAGGACTATTTAAAACAAAAAAAAACCTCTCGATTGATCTGCTGAAGAATAAGCTTTTACAGTAACGTCACATTCACTGCAGTAAATTTCAAGCCAAGAGATCCCCTGCATACAACTGCCTTTCCTTGTCCTGTAAAACCCACCTTTTTATCTATGACAAACTATCAGAAAACAGAAATCATCACTAACAGCACTGCATTCGTACACAGAGAGCACAAGCTGACACCCCAAGTGCGACCACAACACATACAGATGAGCATATAAACACAGATATTCATGCACAGACAAAACCAAGCCAGCTTTGTAATCCAAATCAAAGATGCAAACGGTGAAGCAGTACCTTCCGCTCACGCAGAGCTTCATCCTAGAGACCGAGAGATAAAAATCCTCCTGCCTCAGCCTTGCCGGAGATGGAGAAACCCCCCTCTAAATGCAATCTCAATCGGCTTACCCAGCTCTCGCTTAAAGCTCAGAGAAACCCCAACACATGCACACCCCTCCACCACTGCTGCCGCCACGACCAACACCACGCCACTCCAACAGCAGCAGCAGCAGCTGAGGCAGGAGGAACGACAGAGAGAGAGTGAGGGAGAGAGACTGTGCCAGAGTGGAAAGACAGAGAGGGAGAGTGGGAGGGAAGGAGCTTAAAGGAAGAAGACAGGGAGAACGCGGGGGTGTGAAAGATATGTGCAGTAGAGAGAGGGAAATGGAGAGGGGGGGAGGGAGGGAGGGAGAAGCTTACCTGACAGTGTCTATGTTGTTCATGTCATCGTCAGGAACCTTAAGAAAATGACAGCATGTTAGTGGAGGGGACCCATCATACTGGCTCAGGAGCTGCCAAGTAGAGCACTGCTGCAGCACACGCACTCATCCACAAGAAAAAGGAAACATACATATTCAGCAGGCACATTCACTGTTTCCCTCTGTTTTTGTTTATGCCCCCGCCCTTCTATCTTCTCTGCTCCCTCATTCGCTCCGTCCCCTCTTCCCTTCCACTCCTGCTTGCGAGAAAGCCCATCCAACGCTCATCGGGCAGCACTCGGATGTCTACATCTTACGCTTACTTGAGGTGAGAAGGGAACAATCACATCATGCCGAGAGTGTGAGAGGAGAGAGTGAGAAGGAGAGGGGGGAGGGAGGGAGGGGGAGAGGGAGAGCGGAAACCTCCATTGCAGCCAGACTGCAGATACATGGCAAGCACCCCCCATGAGGGATACTGCTGAGGTGCTGAATCGAAGAGAAGGAGCAAAGACAGAGACGGGAGGGGAGGATGTGGTAAGAGAGCGGAAGAAGACAGAAGGGGGGAGGCGAGGGGAACAGGTGGTTCAATCTGTTGAATCTTACATCTCCAGTCTCAGGCTGTTAGAGAGAATACGTTATATACAAGTGTGCTGCTGGCCCTTTTTCTGAGGGAGATGAATTATGCATCAACGTGAGACTATTCCCCCTCAGTTCTAATCTTCATTTAGATTTGGGATGTAGGCCCGATTGAGGGTGGCATCCATGGTGCTATAGTGTCATCTTTCATGATTCTGGAATGTTACAAAGAGGGTTTAACCTTCTGATGATAGGGAAGGGGTTTCATGCATGTTGTTGTAACGTTAGTAATGAAGGAAGCAATCTCCAGCGTCAGTGGGAAACATGACTTGATCAGAATACCAACAAATGGCCCCTCCAAGTAGGGGAATGCCTAATAAATTTAGTTTGCATCTTCATCTAGGGCAGAGCAGAACACAGAATGGCTGTAAAGAATGCTTTGTTACTGCACTCGCACAAGTCCTTGTACTTGCGCAAGGAGATGAAACTTTGCAGCAACACACAGACGCTCACACTACACTGAGATGAACACCAACAGGCTCACATGCCTGCCTCTCAGCCCCCACACCACCCACCTTTTTCCAAGCAGTTGCTAAGGTGACGGCAAAGGCTGAATTTTAATCAGACAATAAATTAAGGCAATGTGATCTTCTCCTTTATTATTTAATGACAGTGGCACTGATTTTCAAGATCTGCCTGGTGTGTTTTGTCTTTTTGGGAGAGACAATGACAGTCTGCTAATCAGACTAATCACATGTTCATGGAACCTTTATGTTGTCCAGGGAATGTAAAATGTAAGATTATTTGAGCTGAACAGTGCACTTTTATACATTCTAGTGAGTTGAGCAATATGTATTTTGAAGCAAGATAATCAAAGCCAGATGGATTAACTTCTAGCATTGAGATGAATGTCATGCTGAGACTGCAAATACCCTCACTTCTAATGCAGTAACGGCTGACTGAGCCTTCAGGTTTGTCCTTCTGTGAAATGCACACTGCTGCTATAAGCCTGTGGAAACACCAGTTGCTATTCCCAAAGAAAGCTGTTGTTTAAACAGGTTCTCTGCTTCTATAGTCATTTTAGCAAGGTTATGTCTCAAGCTGATGGATGTCACAAAATAAAAGTGAGTGAGTGGGCTGAGTCAGTAAATGACAGCATTGTTCAGCTGAGACTGTTTGTGTGGAGGAGTTGCTGATGGGTAGAATGCTAATGAGCACTCCCATAGAAGCATGTTCACTGGTCAGCATTAAGAGGCACTCATGTGAAGACTCACAGACGCATCATCATCCACCTGAACAAGTGGATCAGCTGAGTGGTAGCATTTTAGTGTGGATCAGATCATCCTTAATCTATCCTCCTCTTAATCCTCATTAGGGTCGTGGGAGGGGGTGGGGGGTGGGGGGGGGTGGGGGGGTTGTGCTGGAGTGTTTCCCAGCTGATGTAGGGTGAGGGCAGGGGACACCTTGGATAGGTCACCACTCTACATACTGAGACAAACAATCACACTCACATTCTCACCTACAAACAATTTACAATCACCAATTAACCTCAGAATGTTTTTGGACTGTGGGAGGAAGCCAGAGAACCTGGAGAAAACCCACGCATGCACAGGGAGAACATGCAGTCATGCAGAAAGATCCTGGGAAAGCCGGGACGCAAACCAGGGATCTTCGAGCTGCAAGACAAAAGGGCTAACCACCAAGCTACTGTGCAGCCTTACTTCAAATTGATTTAAGACTTTTCTTTATCCCAGCAAAACTCGCACAAGTTGGAAACCATACGCTTTAAACATAGCACTGACATAGCAGATGACTAGTTAAAAAAACTTAAAAATGTATGTATGTTCTGAAAAAAATGATGCTGACAAGAACAGAGAGTGAACCTAAGTTTGATTGCTTTACAGCTTATTCATTTATTCATATCTGGAAATGGACCAACTGTGTATGTGGCCAAGAGAATCTCATCACCAAAATCTCTCAATTTATTTACAGCACCAAACAGGAGACAACCAAAGTTAACAATTAGCTAATGAATGCAGTGAAGACTCTTCCTCATTTGGTGACCAGAAACACAGCACTTCAACATAAAAGGTATCGCTGTGGCACTTACAGCTTATTTCTGCTGCCCCCAAGTGGGCAAAAACTTGATAATGCAGGTTTCAAAAAGCTACAATCTAAGAATAACTGAAGGCAAATGTAGCAATCTGTAATCGATACTGCCACCATATATGTATACTAGGATATGAGGGGATAGTGGCATCAATGTGTGTGTGTGCATGTTTTCTTGTGGAGGCTGTGAAAACAAATTTCCTTTGTTGGACAATAAAGATATCTTCCATATTCTTCTTTATATATCTTGTGTTCATTTTTGATTGCGAAAACCCCATTGACTACATTAAACAAAGAAGTTGTAACTTCATTATGTGCCCTTTTTTCCCTTACCTCCTTACATTTTGAATAATAAAGCAGAAAGTCTCTAGAAAAATCAAGAAGAGCTCATTCAAATCATGCAAAGACTTGATTTATGCAGCTATCACTTCAAACTCTCTGAGAAACAATTTCCGCTCCAATCATAACATATGTTCAGAGCCTTGCTTTGATTAAAGACTGGGACGACTTTCATCACTCACCATGTTGATGCCTCTGGGCAGAGACACAGATCTGTAGGGGTATCTGGGGAAGTCACGACGAAACTCAGGATGGAAATTCTTCATCTCAAATCCTTGACAGAATTGTGGAGGAGGTGGGATCAAGTTACCCTCGTCTATTTCCAGCTTTGGCAGTGTTTCTGCTTTTACCTCGTGGCCCTGTTTCTCATCGTCCCTTCTCACAGTGTCAATGTCCGTCTCTAGATATTTTTTCTGTGCCAGGTCAGGGGAAGTCTGTTCTTCTGGAGTCTTCTGCTGCTGGGCCATTGAGCAGAGTAGCCTGGAGCTCGCCACTTTGACCTGGTCTTCAGTCTGATCTGGGTCTCTGGTGGTGAAGCCAGAGGGAGACACTGGCTTTCCAAATGCCTGCAGGCTGTTTGGGTCAAGCACATTGGACGTTACCTCATCCAGGAACTGTGAAAACTTCAGCTTGGCGTCAATCTTTTCCTCCAGCAGCCACTGTACTTTTACACTGTTGGCGCTGGTATGGATTTGTGTAGAGCCCCTCCCCTGATGCAGTGTGTTATGACAGCTGCCTCCTCCCTGCTCCACCTGTGGATGAGCACTGCAATGAGGCCCCCTGGAAGGATGTGCTGCTCGCCTCCCCAGCCCTCTCACTTCTCTGAGTCGAGTTTGAAAAGCCTCCTGGCTCTGCTTCTTGATGCAGCTGTGCAGGAGGCCGGTCACCTCAGAGCCCCAGCTCTTCAGGCTGCCTGTGCCCTCACTGCTGCTCCTGCTGCCTACTGGGCTGCTGCTGGGGACACTGGGGCTGGATGGCTGGCTTGGGGAGGACTGGTTAGAAGACAGACCTATCAGCTCCTCCAGCCAGACCTGATCCCCATTAAACGTGGGACCAGTGGGACTAAAGGAACCCCAGGATTTTGGGGACGGCTGAGTCTGCTTTGATGCATCTGTCTGGGAGAGGAAGCAGGCGGTTCTACTTGTCCAATCCATTGACTTGAGTCTGGTCTCCATGGATGTGTCCTCTCTCTAATTGAGGCAACTAGCAGATGATCCATGGTCTAGCGGATAGCTCTGATTTTAAAGAGTTCTACCCCAAACCTGTGTCATTATTACGTAAGCCTGACCTGAAAATGATCCAATACATTTCACTCTAGGCTGAACAGATGGCCTCCTTTAGTGCCAGGATAACCCCCTGCTACGTCAGGCAAGGTCATCCATACTCTGAGTCAAACACTGTGAAAATCACAGCTTTTCTGTCAGTAATCTGCAGAAATGCCAGGTTTGAGTTTAATGAGAAGGAATTTTAATACAAGCCAAGCACGTGTCTTTGCTAGTTGCACAGCGCTTACTCAGGGGGTGCAGTTCTTAATTAGAAGCTCTATTGATAGCTGAGCAGGCAAAGCTTTTTCCAGGTCAGTGCTTGTAGAATAGCATTGATCCAACAGAGCACATGGCAGCTGACACACACACAGACACACACACACACTGATGGACAGGCTTGTTCAGTAATGGATTACAGTAATCACATCAATATCTCTCATTAACAAAACTGTGCTGCTTTTGAAAACAAACTAAGGCAGACCGTGTGTTTTGAAATGGAGATTTTCTATCGTGGAGTGCTGCCAAAGAACAGATACAAATTTAGTGGAATTTGGAAATTGTTTCACAGCATACAATTACACTGTTTTAATTGATCAATACCACTCTCATGCCTGTGAGTCAAGAGCTAGAGCCAGAAGGCAGTTAGCTGCCCTAGAATAAAGACTGGCACCAGGGTGAAGCAGCTACTCCGGCTCTCCTTCCCAACAATGTCAAAACAGCATTTTATGGAAATTTGCCACAATCTACAGAGTAAAACAGTGTAACCACATGTCCTATATGAACAACAAAAATCTAAATGTATTAAATAATATTTCTCTTATCAATAATTTTACAATTGAAATTCTATTTCTGTATCAAACATATGAAAATCTTCTCTCATTTGTCAAAATCCCCTTATTCCATAGTTCACCAAGACACGTAAGCTTTTTGGTTGTAACTTTTAGTTACAGCTCTTTGCTTGCCAGCTCTAAGTGTATTTTTCCCAAATTTAAGCTATTTCTTCAAAATAAATTCTTATTTTGAACGTGAAAGCAAAGAAATCCAAAAATCATGTTCAACTCATTATTTAATACAGTCTTATAGTACAATAAATTAATCTGTTGGCCACGACTGTTGTTGAATACAGTGTTTTACATTTTGTAGTGTCACTGTATTTTCTTCTAAATCTCAGTTTAGCATTTTTTGATGTTCATGCCAACTGTATCATTCCTTTCCCATACTGAAGCATGTACTCGTATGGGCATACTGTAGCTGTAATGTTCATCAATATTCAGATGGTTACATAACAGCATCAATAACACTTCTGTTGGACTGTGCATGGGAGCAGTGGAAGAGATTGAATCTGGCAAGTAAGTGGCAGCAGTTAGATAGAAATAAAATACCACCAAGAGGGGTTGTGGGGAGTCTCCTAAAAGTGAAATCCGCATCCAAAGCAGATGGTAGAAATAACACAACTGTGCGGAAAATTTAGAATAATCAATTAACCTCAGCATGTTTTTGGACAGGGCTGCACAGTGGAGTAGTGGTTAGCACTTTCACCTTGCAGAAAGAAGATCCCCGGTTCAAATCCCGGCCTGGGCCTGGGATCTTTCTGCATGGAGTTTACATGTTCTCCCTGTGCATGCGTGGGTTTTCTCCGGGTACTCCAGCTTCCTCCCACAGTCCAAAAATATGCTGAGGTTAATTGATGACTCTAAATTGCCCGTAGCTGTGAATGTGAGTGTGATTGTTCGTCTGTATATGTAGCCCTGCGACAGACTGGCGACCTGTCCAGGGTGTCCCCTGCCTTCGCCCAAGTCAGCCGGGATAGGCTCCAGCACCCCCCGCGACCCTAATGAGTATAAAGTGGTGTATAGAGAATGGATGGATGGATGGATGCTTTTGGACTGTGGGAGGAAGCTGGAGAAAACACAAAAAGCCTGCGCATGAACAGGGAGAACATTAGAAAGATCCATGGAAGGCAGGGACACAAACTGGGAATCTTCTAGCTGCACGGCGAAAGTGCTAATCACCAAGCCCAACATACATACAAATACTTATGAGCAAAAATTAGAAAACCCACACATGCACAGGGAGAACATGCAAACTCCATGCATCCCAAGTCCAGACCTGGACGTGAACTGGGATCTTCTAGCTGTTATTCGACGATGCTAACCACCAAGTCATTGTGTAGCCCTTTATAAATCATTATAATTTATAAATCACATTAAATCTAATCATCTAATTTGATGTGTGAGCATAAAACATAGAGTAGGTCATCAACTTGTCCTGCCTGCATAGTATTTCCCACACAGACATCAGCTCGGATCAGGCAGGGATAATATACTGTACAGTGCATCTTGTCATGTAAGAGCCAGACTGTTTAGTTCTCCAGGGGTATCATTAGTGCCGCATTCAATATGTAGAGTTTTAGCCATGACTGGGTGGCCAGCTGTGCGCATGCGTTCCTCTAGCCTTGGGCCCCACACCCTGCCTGCAGCTACAGTCCATCTGACTCACCCATGGGAGCACCTTGTCTGGATCATGGAGGAACACCAAGCCTTCTGAACAGACATATCTATATCATTTTCTCTTTGCTCCATCCCTCTTTTTTTACACCTTTTTTAGGCCCCTCTCCATTGTGCTGCCATTTCTCGCCATTTTCAGACTCTCCAGACAGGCTCAGGCCTCCTCTATGATGAATGTCCCTAATAATCTCTTTTCAATCTCAGGAGGAGGAGAGGGGTGGGAGCCAATTTAGAAGTATCGCCCTGACGGGAGTGACAGTCAGTCCATGACTGCCCAGGGGTAATGGTGCTGAAATGGATTCCTGCTACAAGCACAGAGGTGGAGATAATTGGTGATGCTTGCTTGCTCAGTGGTTGCACTCTGCTTTCCCCAGCTGACTAGTTGTGTTGCTGCCTGACAGGGCTGAGACTCTGCAGGGGCCACATTCTGTGTCCCTCACTAAGCCTGCAGAACACACTATAAATGCCACAGCTGATCAGCTTTGGACATTAAGCAGTATGACTGTCCCATTCAGTTGTTACTATGGCAGTGTGTTTTGCCTGTTGTCCCATCAGATCAGAAACTGCTCTCCCATCTGCCCACACAGTCACATGGTAAACACTAGCTGGAAAGAAATTCAATTCTTCTCCAAATGACAAAAGTCAGTTTAACGGAACTGTTTAAAAAAAAAAAAAAAAAAAACATACACAACCGTTCAAAAGTTTGGGGTCATTTAGAAATGTCCTTATTTTTGAAAAAAAGCATTTGTTTTTATTGAAGATAATAATTAATGAATCAGAAATACAGTCTAGAGTTGCTAATGTGGTAAATGACTATTCTAGCTGGAAACGGCTGATTTTTAACGGAATATCTACATAGAGGTACAGAGGAACATTTCCAGCAACCATCACTCTTGTGTTCTAATGCTACATTGTGTTAGCTAATGGTGTTGAAAGGCTAATTGATGATTATAAACTCTTGTGCAATTATGTTAGCACAGGAATAGAAGGGTGAGTTTTCATGGAAAACTTGAAATTGCTTGAGTGACTCCAAACTTTTGAACGGCAGTGTGCATTAGAGGTGGCAGCAACAAGAGCAGGCCATTCATACAGGCCAGATTAATCTAAAATGCTGAAAGAATAAGTAGTTGTGAACTTCCATGCAGCACTATTTAATTTTTTTTTTACCCTACACAGTGATAAAATGTGTCAGTGACATTAAAATTTGTATGAGAGCATCAGGAAACCCAACCTAAAACATTCAGTAATGTTGTATCAGTAAAGTCACTGCCTCCCTCTGCTACTTGGTTTTTCAGAACAGCAGTGACTGATTTCAGATTGTTAGAAACACTTGCAGAGCAGCACTTGTTCCCGTCTTTGCAAACTGGCTGTCCAAGTATGGAGCCAACTAACAGTGTGTTGTGGCTTTGCAAAGACTGTCAGTAATGGCTAACAGGTACACTTGTAAAAGGTTGAGACGAGGAAACGGTGTGTCAATATGAAAACAGAAATCTATCACATGCTAAGACACTTGTCAATGCCTCCAGACATGTGGGGCCGTTTTTAAGGAACCATACTGTGCAATCAAATGAGAATAGGTTAAACTGAATAAAGACCAGCTCATGGATCATTCCAGAATTGGAAGACATTGGGGCTTCAAAATTTTTGAAAAATAAACCTTCTCTTTTACAATTTTCTGCTACATATTCACCAACACTAGGTAATAAACTATCAAAGGCTTGATTGACTGAGCTTACACATCAATGGTACCATTTTTATTTCATGATTTATTTGTTGTTTGCTAACCCTACTCTAATCACAGTAATAGGGTTGCTAATCCATGCTAATGCTAGCTTTTTCTCACAGGTAGAAGCTAGATATGTAGCTAGCTCTTACTGCTGACCAAGAGGACAAACTTACTGATGGAAAAAAGTCAAGAAAAAAGTTAAGAGAATTTGTCCCTATCCTGATAATATGAAGTAGAGTGACACATTCAATCAAGGGTGACAATGTTTTTAAAATATGAAAAATAGAAGAGATGACATAGCTTTGCTCTATCAATTCTTTTGGAAAAGTGTTTGATGATGTTAATTCCAGCATTTAATGTGATGCATTGTTTTCTTCTTCTTCAACCAGCTGAAAAGGTTATGCTAACAGGTTTGTGTTCATGTTGTGAGACACACGTTCCATGCATAATAATTATGCAAAATATTATGATTATTGTTCAAAATATTATCTTGATGAAAAAATGTTCCCACAAAACAGACATCAATGAAAAAATTATACTAAAAAAGGAGATTTAAATTTAATTTTAAGTATTTTAATTGACATTCAATTAGATCATCAAGAGGGTAGGGCAAGAGAAAATGGCATTTGAGGGGGAACTCCGGACAAGTAAATTTACACAACTACATGTTTTACTATTTTGTACATGGATTATTTGAAATTTGATGGCTGGGATGTAAAATGGAATGAAATGGAGAGACAGTTTTCCTGGGATCCCTGTAGAACACACAGTTAGGTCTGCAATAGCATCAGTCAGACTGCAATTAAAAAAGCACAGAATGCATACCACAAGTGTGAAGTGTCAAGAGTGAAGAGGATCGTTTTCTAACAGGCAGTGTATAAACAGAGACAAAACAGTCTGCAGCTCCATCTCTACAAAGCATCGCCAAGAGCTTTGTGCCTGATCAAAGACTTCAGGAGAGCAAACACACTTTCTTCAAATGAATACTGGAGATTTATATGGCCTCAGCCTGAAGTTTCAATTCTTGTGTATGTGAAGTGTATGTTGCTAGGATGATGTCTCTATATAAATGTGCTACAGAAGAGAGGGACCAGCTGACCTCAATGCATATCATTATCATACACTGTCTTGTGTTCACACAGCCTGTCATAGCACTGTGTGCTCCACCAACTCATCACACAGCAAATGGTGAGCATAGCATCATGCAGCAGATTCACTGAGTTGTTACCTCAAATGCTGACAATCTTCCCGGTTGAACAGATGAAGAAATGAGCACCAAATGTAGAAACCCAAACTTCATTGACAGAAATTCTATCAACAAATCAACATGAATCACTTTAATCACCTTCAAGAAACAGCTGTGAACAAACTATGTACATTTATCAGTAAAATTGTGAAGTGCTTTACTTAAATGTTTCATTTTCTACCACTTTGTACTTCTACTCATCCATTCATCCATCCATTATCTATACACTGCTTAATCCTTATTAGGGTCCCGGGGGAGCTGGAGCCTATCCCAACTGTCTTGGTGTGAAGGCAGAAGACATCCTGGACAGGTTGCCAGTCTGTCACAGGGTTACATACACAGACAAACAATCACACTTGCATTCACACCTACGGGCGATTTAGAAAAATCAATTAACCTCAAGCATATTTTTGGACTGTAGGAGGAAGCCAGAGTACCCTGGAGAAAACCCACACATGAATAGGGAGAACATACAAACTCCATGCAGAGGGATCGAAGGCCGGGACGTGAACCAGGAATCTTCTCACTGCAAGGCAAAAGTGCTAACCATTAAGCCACTGTGCAACCCTACTCTGCCTCCATATATCCATAATCTATATGCCACTCAACCAACTCTTCAAAACAACCACCTTTTGCTTTCGTTACTGCTTTGCACACTCTTGGCATTCTCTCAATCAGCTCCATGAAGTCGTCACCTAAAATGGTTTTCCAACAGCCTTGAACGAGTTCCCAGAGATGCTGAGCACTTGTTGGCCCTTTTGCATTCACTTTGTGGTCCATCTCATCCCAAACCATCTTGTTTGGGTTTAGGTCAGGTGACTGTGGAGGCAAAGTCATCTGACGCAGCACTCCATCACCCTCCTTCTTGGTCAAATAACTCTTACACAGCCTGGAGGTGTGTTTGGGGTCATTGTCCTGTTGAAAAATAAATGATGCTCCAACTAAATGCAAACTTGATGGGATCGCATGTCGTTGCAGGATGTTATGGTAGCCATGCTGGCTCAGTGTGTCTTCAATTTTGAATAAATCCCCAACAGTGTCACCAGAAAAGCACCCCCACACATCACACCTCCTCCTCCATGCTTCATGGTGGGAACCATGCATTTAGAGACCATCCGTTCACCTTTTTTGCGTCACACAAAGACACAACATGTGGAACCAAAGATCTCAAATTTGGACTAATCAGACCAAAGACCAGATTTCCACTGGTCTAATGTCCATTCCTTGTGTTTCTTGGTTCAAACATCTCTTCAGCTTGTTGGTTTTCCTTAGTAATGGCTCTTAGCAGCTATTTGACCATAAAGTCCTGATTATCGCAATCTCTTCTGAACACCTGATGTAGAGATGCGTCTGCTACTGGAGCTCTGTGTGGCATTTATCTGGGCTCTAATCTGAGGGGTTGTTAACTCGCAATTCCGGAGGCTAGTGACCCTAATGAGTTTGTCCTCAGCAGCAGAGGTGACACTTGGTCTTCCCTTTCAAGGGTGGTCCTCATGTGAGCCAGTCTTTTTTGTCGTAGCACTTGATGGTTTTTGCGACTGCACTTGGGGATACACCAGGGCTGGAGTGGGACTCATTTTCAGCCCTAGATTTTCATGCCTCAGACCGGTCCACTTTAGATCATGACCTATTACTATTAAAATCATGTAATTCTAGCCTTGTCTTGTAATTCAATGTGTTTTTCAAAAATATTTCTAATTCAGTGCTAGTAAGAGTTGCTTCACAATGAGGATTTATTCCAAAATGAGTGCACATCTCCAACATTATTCTTCACAACAATATCAGAATCTATATTCTGTTCAAATAAGTGTTGAAGGATATCCAAACCGTAAACAAATTCTTATAATATGTTGCTAAAACACAACAAAAAACTAAAACAAAAAAAATGTCATAGTAATATCCAACCATTCTCTATACACCGCTTTATCCTCACTAGGGTCGCGGGGGTGCTGAAGCCTATCCCAGCTGACTCGGGCGAAGGCAGGGGACACCCTGGACAGGCATCATAGTAGTATGTCAATTGAAAAAGTCTATAGTATAGCAGGTCGTCCAAAAAACATCATAGTATAGCAGGTCACTCTAAAAACGTCAGAGTTTAGCCTTTAGTGCACAAAACGTTGTTCTGTCCCAGCTGTCTGAAGTAGGTGAGGAGCAACACAAAAACAGTCCAAACGCTGGTTTCCAGAAGGTTAGACGAGTATTTATTTGAAAGAGTGAGTTTACAACAACACAACATGTGAGAGGGTTAAAAGCAAATGGGTGTTAGTAAAATAAAAATAAACAGAATTGAAAGTGAACTTAACGTTGACATTGATGGACATTCCAACCAGGAACAAAGTAAAAGATCATCAATACGAAAAAAAAACTCCTCCTGTTCACCTCTTAAAACCCAAAAACACACCGCAGTAGCACCCTAAACTAAAACTACCAATAGGTTCCCTGTTTTCCTTTCTGAACAGTTCAAAGGTCCCTCTCTATCTCCCCACACATCCACCAACCACTGGAACACATCTCCAAAGTTCTGCTGAAGCTCAGCTTCCCCTCAGAAGAAGTGCCGCCAGATGAAGGAGCCTTTTAAGAGGCAGCTGGCATCGTGATTGGACTGTACTTTGGTCTGATCCAATCCAGCTTCAGCTCCAGAGACGGCAGGCGGGACGAGTCAGCGGAGGCTGGGTGGATGAAGGCATGCAGCTGAGTACAATCCAGAAAACAACAGAGGAGGAGTGCAGTGGCCCAGGGCCAGAACAAACAGAGTAGCATAGTATGTCTCTGAGAAAACATCATAGTGTAGACTTTGGTTCAAAAAACACCATCATTGACATCATATATTGTACAAATAACGAGTCAAAGGAAAGAGACATACATTGTGGAATTGTAGTAATTGTGGGCTGACTGATTTATTGATTATCAGTATTTTATTTTTTTACTGATTTGCGGTAATAAATACATTTAGAAATGGCACTACTTTGGCTCTGACCCTTTATCTAGCTGTGGTCGCTCTGTCTTCTGGAGTGATTTGATTGGTTGTATGTCACAAATAAAACTCCTTTAACTTAACATCTGGAAACAAAATAAGAACATATCAACAAAGTTTTCTGTTAGAGTTTGTGTTCTTCAAAGTTTAACTCCAAGATTTTAAATACTTTAATTTACTGCAAATGAATATCTGCTCCAAATGTCTCACTAATAATCATTATCGGACTTAAAAACCCACAAAACAGCACTCTGTACTCGACCACACTTAGTACAGTCCAGTTCCCCCTTCTATAAATCTGCTTGGAATCTTCCACTTCCTGTTTGTCAAAGTGGCCTTCTACCTGGACAGGTTTTGTTGGAGCACATGCAACAAACATTTTGGGTAACTGCACTTTAATATGGATGGATGACACTGAATTAGAGTCTGTTTTAATGAGACTGAGTTAACATGTGTAGCTCTGTCCATGAATAGGAAGATATTTCTCAAAATTCACAGAGAAAAGTTCGAAATGTTTGCTAGGATAGCATCCCACATGTTCTTTGGCTCAGCTAAAGCTAACTCTCTCCAACTTCTGGATCTCTAGAGTTTCTTGTTGTTAAAATATCTTGCCAGAGGTGCTGAAGCTCAGAAAGTCTGAGCTGTTTGCTCAGAATAAGCTCATTCTCAAGTCTTATCTGAACTGTCCTCTTTTGCTTCAACTTTCTCTAAACTTAGGAGTTAATGACAGAGCAGCACATCCAGACTTGGTCTCATTTATGTAGAGATTAAACTTCAGTGTCATTCATTGATGTTAAAGTGCAGTTTTTCAGATATTTGTTGCACGCGCTCCTGACCAAACCAGTCCAGGTGGAAGACGATGTGAAGAGAAGCTCCAGAGGATGAATATCGCACATTTACGTTGGAAATAAATGTCCTTTTATTAGACATTGTCATGCAAAAGTTGGATTTCCCTTTAATGATGTTCAAATCTTTGAGTGTTTTGTTGATGTTGTTTCTAAATGATTTTTGACACTCTGCCCCAAAGATTAAAACCTTCTACGGCTCACAAGCTGCAACAATTCACACATTATCAACTGGCTTTCTGACTAAACTAAGATCAAAAGTAAAAAACTGCCTGATTCCTGCATCATGAATATACATCTTTTTGGTTTTTATGACAGTAAACTGAATATATTTGGGTTTGACATTTTATAAACCAAAACAAATTAATTACTGCAGAAAACAATCAATAGATTTATGGACAAAGAAAGTGTGTTTTCCAACATGTATGGCTGAATTACTCCAACATTACAAGATACATACAATTTATACTCAATTTTATTTATATCACACAAATTACAGGTCAAATGGTCAAATCTCGTTTCGAAATCGTGCGATAGCTCGCACCAAAACAGCGGTGTTGGCACGAGCTCTCGCGCGATTTCGGAACGAGATTTGCTTTCTAGCGTCCTGAGATTTGGATACAGACCACAACAAATAGCGATCGCCAAGTAATGTGGAGGTTTTCGTTCACTTCTCATCTCTCGTATGTTGTGGGACACTCGTTGAGACAATCTGAGCTGGTCAGTGTGGGAAAAAAAGCACGTTAGAGCGGACTTTGACGCGGGGGGGCCTCTTGCCCCATACTTTTCGCTAGCTGAGCTGCTAGCTGAGCTGCTAAGTTGCCTGCCTGGCTAAATACTGGAGCTATGTCGAAAATTCCTTTCTCCATCACTCACATGTATGAAATAACAAATGAAAACAGACCCCAGGTTGAAAAAAAACAAAGTTCCCCTTTCATGCTGCTTACTATAGGTCTGAGGGGGGCTCCTTCCTTATGAATTTTGGGGAGGCCATATATGAATGGAATGGCATCCCCAGGGTACAGGCGATGGTATTGCAAGCAGTTTATTGTTTCCTCCTTCTGTAGCTTCTGTAGGCAATCCAAAACCTTCTTTTTGTAGCTGCTGGTTGGGTCGCGCTTCAGGGTCTTGTAAGTGCTGTTGTCACTAAGCAAAGACATTACCTTGGTATGGTAATCAGTTGTATTCAAGATCACAGTGCATCTTCCTTTATCTGCTGGAAGAATGGTGATCTTCCGGTCCTTGCTCAGTGTCGTCACTGCCTTCCTTTCTTGGGTGGAGAGGGTGGAAGGGGGGACCTTAGCTTCAGAGAGGACTGCTGTTACCTTTAGCCTTAGCCCCTCTGCTTCTGTTGAGGATAGGTTGTTTTTCCTGATGGCTGACTCTGTGGCCGTAATGAGGTCCAAAACCAGTAAGTGCTGTGGGGTTGAACCCTCAGTTACAAGACTTTCCACAGTCTGAGGGCTGAAATTTTTTAAGTCCCACAGCAGTTCTCTGTTCGATTCAACTTTCAGACAGTCAAAGGACTGATATCTTGTAAGTTCCTGAGCAGTACTCTGTTTCAACCTTTAGACAATCTGAGGGCTGAAATTTAAGAAGTTCCTGAGTAGTTCTGTGTTGGTTTGAACCTTCAGACAGTCTGAGGACTGAATTTTTAAAAGTTTCTCAGTACTTTTCCGTTAGTTTGAACTTTGTGGTTAACAGAAGCCTTAAAACGTGAGACCATGAGTCTTGACTTCCCATTTAGACCATCGATCTGAGTTCTTCTCAGACCTTCCTTCACCTGTGGGTTCTTTAGAAATCCTAAACAAACTTTGATTCTCTTCACTGAACAGTAAAGTTTGTGGAGATCAGAAGGTAACATTAGTTTGATCGATGCCTTCAACTACTGGTAGACTTTATCTGGAAAGCAGTTTTCTGAAATGAGTTCTTAGTAAATCTGTCTACAATCAAACCAAGAACACAGAAAGAGGAAATGTTTGAAGAAACAACTTGATGTTTTCATTTCAGGCTAGAAAATAATTTAAGAGCTTTATCTGTTTTTGCTCTTTTTGATCGCTTTGTCTCTTCTGTTTAATTTGATCTTCTAAAGTCTAAGTGGTGTCTTTTCAAATGTTTTGTCTTTAGTTTGATCCTTCTTAAATGTTTAGTTTTGCTCTTTTCTCACCTTTTATTCTTTTCTCATGTCTGATTTGATTTCAAAATGTTTTGTCTTTTTAATGTTTAATTGTTTTTAAAAATGTTTTATCAGCTTGTTTGAAAAGTTTCCGTTTCCTTTTTAATTTTCTTTTTAAATGCTTCATTGTATTTTCTGTTTAATCCCTATTTAAAGTTTTGTCTTTAAAATTTAATTTTCTAATTAAACATTTAATTTTTCAATTAAATGTTTTCTTTTTAAAGGTTTAATAATCTAATTAAATGTTTTGTATTTTTTAAATGTTTAATATTCTCCTTGTTTAATTGTATTTTTAAATGTTTAATTATCTAAAATATTTCATCTTTAACATTTAATATTTTGTCTAAAAAATGTATTTTCATAATTACATGTTTTGTATCTTGTTAATTGTCTAGTTAAATATTTTGTCTGTTTAATATAATTTAATTGTATTTAATGTTTAATTTTCTTTTTGAATATTTTATTTTATAAAATGTTTTTTCTTTTGATTTAGATTTTTTTTCTGTCAAGATTTCAATAAACCTTGAAAAATAAAACAAAAACTTAGATCACAATGAAAATATTTCTGTTGTCACAATCATGAGTCAGTCAATTATTCAGCTTATCAATTTAACTTTATTTGTTTAGCACCTTTCAAACAAATGACAAAATATTAAAAAATATTAACATGGTAATAACATGTGCTGTGTCCAGGGGATGGAGGGAGTTTATTGAAGTCTTCTTGGGCTCTCACGGTAAATCATTTAAAATAGAAACTTGATTTTCAGTCAAAGGAAACTGCAGAGCGACAGAAGAACCAACAATATCTCCTGTTTTCTCCTTTAACGAGTCAACTCTTCTCGTGCTTTCAGACCAAAGAACTACAGACTCTTCACAACCTGCTCAAACTCTTGGTACAGGACCCCACTACACGGGTCAAGAAGGGTTCCTTCTCCTTTCTACTCAGAAGCTCGCCTTCTCCTGCTCAAACTGCTGACAAATGTTTCGGCTGCTCCAAAGTCTGGGCTTCAGAACTTCCTATAAACTCTGAAAGTCTCTTCCGCTGCAGGTTTCTTTGTAGAACTGTTACAGAAAACCTCACTAAACCACATGGAGGGGCCTCGAGATAGTCGTCCAAATGAAACCGTACAAAAACCAAACTAGCACAACTCAAATGCTGAAGTCTCCTGCAGCCTACCAGAGAAGCTCTTTAAACAGAGAATCAGGACAGGACTTCTTACCTTCTGGACAACCAACGTTGGTTCACAAACAAGAATACAGAATGTGTCTGACCAAAAACCTCTGAAGACTCACGACAGCCAAGATAAAGACACAACTCAGCTGCACCAAACCCACTAATCACTGCATACATTAGCACCATGTGCTAACTGTGGCTAAAGAACCACATTTACCAAGACAACTATCCAGTACAAAGCCCTAAAACTCACAAAGAAACACATTAAAGATGAGTTTACTGCTGGGAAGCTACAAGCCAATGCCTAAAGAACACACTAAAGCAACAGAGCCAAACCCGGTTCAATGAAGAGAAGCAGAGAAATGTTTGACTGCAGCCATAAAGCAGGAAGACACTGAGCTGCTCAGGTGTTCCTGATAACACCAAGCAGCCACCTGGACAGCCAATAGGAACACAGCTTACTGGGTCATTCCGTGTGGTTTCACCAGATGGTGGTTGCTGCACCATTTTCAAATTAGTCCTAAATTTGCATGCCATTAGATAGTCACAAAAGTACTTTCTATGCAAAATTGTAGGCCTGTAGCTCAAATAGTTTCTGAGTTCTGGGGGTCTGAAATTTTCAGAATTTGGGCTATAAAAAGCCTCGCCAGCGTTTTTTGCATCTTTCAGTGGTTATTTCTCAGCCTCTAGACATACCAGAGAGCTGTGAGTTGGTAAACAAGACCTCTGCATCTAGCTAATGCCCCACAAACATCCCCAGGTGTTTCCCTACACTCTGCAGGCCGTGGGGGCTTGCTAAAAATGCTAAAAAATTAAGAGACACCTACTCACGAGTGGAGTTTGGGACCTTAAAAGTACTAGAAATACTGCACAGAAGTGTTCTAACACCCCTGGGTTCCATTCTACACAAACTTGTGTGATAACTTAGCAAACTGGAGCTTTCTAGGTACCTCAGTTTGGAAAATATGAGCTCCCAAAGTTGGACGAGATTTTAAATTGTCTATTTTGGGGGGGCAAAAATCTCAATGTGGGACAGGTACCAGAGACCCCAAATTTTTCTACAAGACAGTTCTATCTGTCGTCTATCACTGTACAAAAAAGCAGCAAGGTTATATTTGTAGTTCCTGAGATATTCTTACTCAAAATGCCATGGGTGATGTCAAAATCGTGTTTTGCTTTTCAGTACTTTAAATTGGGATACAAGTATTAGTAGTCATTCCAATGGTAGTATGATGTATGTTTTGTTCTTTTTGAAATATTAGTTGTTAAAGGTGACTGAGGTACCTAGAAAGCTCCAGTTTGCTAAGTTATCACACACGTTTGTGTAGAATGGAACCCAGGGGTGTTAGAACACTTCTGTGCAGTATTTCTAGTACTTTTAAGGTCCCAAACTCCACTCGTGAGTAGGTGTCTCTTAATTTTTTAGCATTTTTAGCAAGCCCCCACGGCCTGCAGAGTGTAGGGAAACCCCTGGGGATGTTTGTGGGGCATTAGCTAGATGCAGAGGCCTTGTTTACCAACTCACAGCTCTCTGGTATGTTTAGAGGCTGAGAAATAACCACTGAAAGATGCAAAAAACGCTGGCGAGGCTTTTTATAGCCCAAATTCTGAAAATTTCAGACCCCCAGAACTCAGAAACTATTTGAGCTACAGACCTAAAATTTTGCATAGAAAGTACTTTTGTGACTATCTAATGGCATGCAAATTTAGGACTAATTTGAAGATAGTGCAGCAACACCCCCAAGGAATATCTGGTCATTTCACCTGGAATGACCCTACTGGAAGTCCAGAGGGCTGGGTTAGTGAAGTAAATTTAGTTTAAAGTTGAAGCAGAAAGTTACCAAAGAAAGTTGAAAACCACCTTCTGATACCTGAAATCTCTGAGTTTTCACACATAGAATGCCTGAACATGTCAAACTGATTTCATAGTGGAACCTTCACTGTAAAAACATCATAGTATGGCGTGTTGCTCAAAAACATTAAAATCGGCTGTCTCGGGTCGTCAAGGAGCGACACAAAAACAGGACAAACGCTGATTTCCAGGGGGTTAGGCGGCTATTTATTTGAAAGAGTATGTTTACAACAACACAACTTGTGAGCAAAAAAATCACAAAGTCTGTCTTTAGTTCAGCTGAAAATATTAGTTTTGTCTTTTTTTAATTGACCAAACTTTTCAGAAAGCAGATGAAGAATAACTAAAGCTCTCATGTAGAAGTCCAACTTATTTTGGATCCTTGTGGAGACTTTAGTCTTCATGCTTCACAGCAACATTTAATAAACCTAAAGCTTCCCTGTTGGCTCATTGGTGGAGTTTGTTACTGAGCATCTGAACCTTAAATCCAGTGAGAGGACCATCTTCAGTCAGAGAACTTCAAGACCTTCCATCGGCTGGACCAGATGTGGCATCAGCTCCCTCTGAACATCTGGATGACAAGAGAAAAGACAGAAATCAAACACAGATAACAGAAATAGAATTTATTCACTTTCATCATTTTATAAAAGTAGCATGAACTTTATTAAAACTGGACAACATCAGTAATGAAAGTAAATGTTTTTATCTCATCCTATTCCCTTTCAATCATGGGCTTTGTGTATTTACTATCTTTTAATGATAAAAAATTAAATGGGTCACTACTATGGTTTGGGCATAGAAAGTATTGGAACTAATGTTTGCTTGTTCACTCTGTTCCAACAGCTCACCAATTCCTTCCATACTGACAGCAGTAATCCCCTCATCACTACTGGCTCTGCCTCTGACACTAAATCACATTTTTGAAATGGTCAAAATTCTCAGCACAAATCTCCCCTTTTTACAAAGCTGTCAGGTCAGTTTCATTAATGTAGTGCTGAATCATCTCGCATCTCAGGGCACTTCTCATATAGAGCAGGTCTACACCAGACTCTTCATTATATTCATTCTAATAATATTCAATCAATGAACAATCCTACCTCCCACTCTGGACTTGTGAGCTCTTGGCAGCTGCTTGGTGTTGGATCTTTCTTCAGACTCTGAGGGGCTACAGGACAAAGTTTCCCAGTTATGTGGTCACATCATGCTATTATTTAAATTATATAACATTATGTTTTACGCCACAATGACACACAATTAATTGACTTGATAATTAACTTGAACGGTGGTTTGCAAAGTTCAACAAAGTCCGTATCTGTTTCCCCGGCCTCATTTGTCGTTTCAAACCGTAAGCTTTAGTGAAAAAGTTTCCAATTTCTGCACATTCGGCTGCCTCTGTTTCCAGAGATTTCCTCTTTTTAATTCTTGCCTTCTCCACACCACCCTTGCACTTCCTGTTTTCATCTTTCAAACACCTCTGACCGTGTGCACGGACGTGTTACGTCACGGTGCGTCTGCAAAAAAAAGAAAAAGAAAAAAAGAGCTGCCAGTGGAGGCGACTCAGGAACAGCGGTAGCAGCATAATGATCAACCCAGTGCCCTGACTGAACACAGGCCTAAACATCAGACCGGCACACCGGGAATTGTCCCGGTCCTCCCGATTAGTCAACCCCGGGCCTGGGAAACACTCAGTGTTTTTTCAGTTTTCTGGACTGACTGACCTTCAGTTCTTAAAGTAATGATAGACTGTCTTTCTCTTTACTTAGCTGATTGGTTCTTGCCATAATATAAATTCTAACAGTTGTCAAACAGGGCTGTCAACCGTGTACCAACCTGACTTCTGCACAACACAACGTCCCTGTAATGTTTGGTTTTGGTGGTATATTAAATAACCTCACAGGAGGACCAAGTATACGAGAATCAGCGAGTCACTCATTTATTATTCTCCATCACCGTCGGCCGTGTCATATCTTCTTCCACATCTGGTTACCTTTCACAATAAAACAATAGTAACAGCATAACAATACACTACAGTCCCAACCCCATTAAGAAGGCAAGAAATTCCACAAATTAACCTTGACAAGGCACACCTGTGAAGTGAAAACCATTTTTGGTGATTATCTTACTGAGAGAAGACCAACAGTTTGCAAAGAAGTAATTAACGCAAAGGGTGGATATTTTGAGAAATCTAAAATATGAAACATGTTCAAAGTTATTTCACAATTTTTTGTTAGCTATATAATTCTATATATCTTACTTCATAGTGTTGATGTTGTCAGTACGTATCTACAATGTATAAAGAAGTAAAATGAGAAGCTGTGTCCAGACTTTTGACTGGTAGTGTAATAAGCAGCTACAGCTCTGGACAAAGCGTAATTACAGTTGGCTAAAGAAATCCAGAGGCAACTGTAAAAAGCTGTCTACATGTTAATACTTGTGTAGCATTAACAATCCACTGATATATTTTTTCTACATGTTTATGCATTGTGCTCATGCACATGTTCTGGTAATACATTTTCAACACAGGATTTGTATTTGTATTGGAGAAATATTAGTACTTAGGCAAAGAATGTGAAGACTTACTCAACTTCTGCACAGAACATTCTTAAATTTAAATGGAAAAAAATCAGTAAAGGCAGGGAAAAAAACTATTTCAGAATTTTAAACTCTTGTCCTTCTACTCCTGCAGCTCTTCCCTTTCCCCTGCCTTTCCTATGTAGCATTTACTTAGAGCTTCCCACAGGACTTGAGCACTGCTCTCCTGACTGAAACCCACCATATCATGTATTGCACCACCTCCTACTCTCACTACAGACATTGTTTCTCTTTAGACTGATATGGGTGAGAAGACTTAAGTCTCCATGGGAAAGATTTTCTCAAACCTGAATAACGCAGTCAGTAGGAGGTGCAGAGTCTGGTTCCTCTCAAACCACTTGAATCACAATATGCTGAAAGGTTACTATGAATTTCTTGCCCTATGATGCCAAAAACAAACTGGAAAAGCACTTAGAGTGTGTAGTACTCCGATAAAAAGGCTGTTCATTCCCCCATATAGCACTGTCAGAAATGCAGCATTTTTAAAAATAAATGCAGCTTTTGCTTATTAATTATTGATTATCAAAAATCACGGCAACATAGAATGTGGCCATTTAATATAGATGTACCCACAAACAAAATGACCTTGCACTGAGCACAAGCGTATCTTATGCATATGTACATTATGTACGGACAGTGACTCTAAATATGTAGCAGGTGGCACGAATTGATGGGACTTGGAAACACCCCCACAATTTAATCAGTTGTTCCTTGTATGATTTCCAACGGATAAGTCCCAATAAGTCTGCAATGGTGCATTCGTAGTGGGATTACAATCATGTGATCATCAGCAGGCAGCTGACGTGGTGTTCACTTGTTGTCATAATTACAGTGACGCCATGCTGCTATCTCGCAACGGTATAGAAATCTTAAACAAATCCATGGATCCAGTTTTTGAGTAATGTCGTGAACAGACAGACAAACAGACAAACCAACACCAATCGTCACATAACTCCGCTGCATTCCTTGGCGTAGTTCAAATGCAGCCTACGTCTGCCCTGCAGCAACACCATGGATCTTTGACAGAGGAGGGTCAACATCGCCCTCTGTGGCCACAAGTGGTGACAAGAAAAGCACTCAGAGAACACAGTACTCTGCCAAGGCTGCTCAGTCATTGTATAATTTCTAACGGCTAAAATCTTTAAAAAATTTGAAGTCTGCAGCGGTGGATTTTTAGTAGGATCACAATCATGTGATTGCCAGCAGGTTGTTGACGTAGTGTACACTTGTAGTCATGAGACGAGCAGAATTCAGTACAATAGTGGTGAGCCGTGCCGCACCGAGCAGGTCCCAACGGAAAAACGCCAATAGTTACAGTGACACTACGTCACTATCTCACAATAAATGAATGAATGGACTTGCTCTTATATAGTGCTTTACAACTCATCAGAGTATTCAAAGCGCTTATACAACAATTGCTTCCATTCACCCATACGCTCACACATTCTCACTCTGGTGGGGACGGAAGCGTGGTTGCCAATCCGCGCCGACGGCCCCTCCGACCACCACCAACATTCACACGCATTCATATACAAGTGAAGAGCACTGGAGGCAAGGTGGGTTAAGTGTCTTGCCCAAGGACACAACAGCACATGACTAGGCGAGAGCGGGAATCGAACCGCCGACCCTTTGATCATTGGACGACCCGCTCTACCACCTGAGCCACAGAAACGCGGACTTCTCGGGACTTATCCATCGGACATGATGCAAGGAACAACTGATTCAGTTGTGGGGGGTTTTCTGAGTCCTATCGGTTCCCACCGTCCGCTACATATTTACACACGTGGACAAAATTGTTGGTACCCCTCAGTTAAAGAAGGAAAAACCCACAATTCTCACTGAAATCACTTGAAACTCACAAAAGTAACAATAAATAAAAATTTATTGAAAATTAAATAATCAAAATCAGCCATCACTTTTGAATTGTTGATTAACATAATTATTTAAAAAAACAAACTAATGAAATAGGGCTGGACAAAAATGATGGTACCCATAACTTAATATTTTGTTGCATAACCTTTTGAGGCAATCACTGCAATTAAACGATTTCTGTATTTGTCAATGAGCGTTCTGCAGCTGTCAACAGGTATTTTGGCCCACTCCTCATGAGCAAACAGCTCCAGTTGTCTCAGGTTTGATGGGTGTCTTCTCCAAATGGCATGTTTCAGCTCCTTCCACATATGTTCAATGGGATTCAAATCTGGGCTCATAGAAGGCCACTTTAGAATAGTCCAACGCTTTTCTCTCAGCCATTCTTGGGTGTTTTTGGCTGTGTGTTTTGGATCGTTGTCCTGTTGGAAGACCCATGACCTGCGACTGAGACCAAGCTTTCTGACACTCGGCAGCACATTTCTCTCCAGAATGCCTTGATAGTCTTCAGATTTCATCGTACCTTGCACACTTTCAAGACACCCTGTGCCAGATGCAGCAAAGCAGCCCCAAAACATTACTGAGCCTCCTCCATGTTTCACCGTAGGGACAGTGTTCTTTTCTTCGTATGCTTGGTTTTTGAGTCTATGAACATAGAGTTGATGTGCCTTACCAAAAAGCTCCAGTTTGGTCTCATCTGTCCAAAGGACATTCTCCCAGAAGCTTTGTGGCTTGTCAACATGCATTTTTGCAAATTCCAGTCTCGCTTTTTTATGAGTTTTTTTCAGCAGTGGTGTCCTCCTTGGTCGTCTCCCATGAAGTCCACTTTGGCTCAAACAACGACGAATGGTGCGATCTGACACTGATGTACCTTGGCCTTGGAGTTCACCTTTAATTTCTTTGGAGGTTGCTCTGGGCTCTTTGGATACAATTCCAACGATCCGTCTCTTCAATTTGTCATCAATTTTCCTCTTGCGGCCACGTCCAGGGAGGTTGGCTACTGTCCCGTGGGTCTTGAACTTCTGAATAATATGAGCCACTGTTGTCACAGGAACTTCAAGCTGTTTAGAGATGGTCTTATAGCCTTTACCTTTAAGATGTTTGTCTATCATTTTTTTTTCGGATGTCCTGGGACAATTCTCTCCTTGGCTTTCTGTTGTCCATGTTCAGTGTGGTACACACCTTTTCACCAAACAGCAGGGTGACGACTTGTCTCCCTTTAAATAGGCAGACTGACTGATTATGAGTTTGGAAACACCTGTGATGTCAATTAAATGACACACCTGAGTTAATCATGTCACTCTGGTCAAATAGTTTTCAATCTTTTATAGAGGTACCATCATTTTTGTCCAGGCCTGTTTCATTAGTTTTTTTTTTTAATAATTATGTTAATCAATAATTCAAAAGTGATGGCTGTTTTTGATTATTTAATTTTCAATAAATTTTTATTTATTGTTACTTTTGTGAGTTTCAAGTGATTTCAGTGAGAATTGTGGGTTTTTCCTTCTTTAACTGAGGGGTACCAACAATTTTGTCCATGTGTGTAGGTCAAGTCATTTTGTTTGTGGGTACGTGGTCACATGTTGCTGGGATTTCTGATCATCAGTAACTTATAAACAAATGCTGCATTTATTTTTTTTAAATGCTGCATTTCTGACAATGCCATATGGAAGAATGAACAGCCGTGATGGAGTACTGCATTCTCTGAGTGCTTCTCTAGTTTTAAATGTACTGTATAAATAATGGTGTTTTAACATGACTTGGACACACTCTCTCATTTTCTGCTCTTAGCCTCCGCTGTCAAGCTCCCCTTTCAGTCGCTTTGCTTCTGCCATGTCCCTTCTGAGAATCTTCTTCTGCTAGTTTGTTGTTTTTTGGCATGTGGCACTGAGAATAATGAGCCTTTTAGGCAGTGTGATGTGAATTAAATACATGCTATACACTCACTGGCCACTTTAGTAGGTAGACCTTGCTAGTTAAAGATTGGACCCCTTTTTGCTTTCAGAACTGCCTTAATTCTTTGTGGCATACTTTCAGCAAGGTGTTGGAAACATTCCTACGCTCCTATGCCAATCTCCCATTCCATCACATCCCAAAGGTGCTCTTTTGGATTGAGATCTGGTGACTGTGGACGCCACTGGAGTACAATGAACTCACTATGTTCAAGAAACCAGTTTGAGATGATATGAGCTTTGTGACATGGAGCATTATCCTGCTGGAAACAGCAGTCAGAAGATGCTTCACTGCGGTCATAAAGAGATGGACATGGTTAGCAACAAAACTCTGGTAGGCTGTGGCATTTAAATGATGCTCAATTGTAATATGGGGATCAAAATGTGAAAACTGTAGCCTCAGTTTCCTGTTCTTAGCTGACAGGAGTGGCACCTGATGTGTCTTCTGCTGCTGTAGCCCATTTTCTTTAAGGTTGGACGTGCTGTGCATTCAGAAATGGTATTCTGCATTCCTTGGTTGAAACCAGCAGTTAATTGAGTTACCGTTGTCTTTCTATAATCTCCATCCAGTCTGTCCATTCTCCTCTGGCCTCTCACATCAACAAGGCATTTTCATCCACACAGCTGCTTCTCACTGGATATTTTCTCTTTTGTGGACCATTCTCTGTAAACCCTAGAGACGGTTGTGTGTGAAAATCCCAATAGATCAGCAGTTTCTGAAATACTCAGACCAGCCTGTCTGGCAACAACAACCATGCTACGTTCAAAGTCACTTAAATCCCCTTTCTTCCCATTCTAATACTCAGTTTGAACTGGAGCAAGTTGTCTTGACCATGTCTACATGCCTAAATGAACTGAGTTGCTACCGTGTGATTGACTGATTAGATATTTGCATTAGTGAGCAATTGAACAGGTGTTCCCACATGAAAATGGCCGATGAGTGCATATTAACATGCAATGTTCAATAAAAAGCTGATAGCTAAAAAGCAAAATTATCAGGGATATATGTGGTTTCTGCAAAATGAAATAAAAACCTGCAGACAATATGACGAAACAAACAAACAAACAAACAAATAAAAACATACATGGGCTGCCAAATAAGCATATTTTGTTTTCTTTTCTTAACTTCAGTTGTTTTTCAGTAGTAAATGACTGAACCTGCCATAGCGGGGCTAAAAACAACTGAATTTGAGGCTGAAAGTATTGAATGTAGACAATACCACTATGTCAAACCTACACTTATTAAATAAATATCAGTTATCAAATTCTGCTTAATAAATGTTCTTAAAAGAGGCACCAGGGAAATGTTGGTCTAAATAAATTACTCTGAGAGCAAATTTTGAAACACCAACCAAGAAAACATATTTAGAGCAAATTACTTGTCAAGAAGATAAATGCAGCAGCAGAGAATGAGGATGCTGTTTTCATGGTTATCTTTTCAGTAACTTTTCCTGTGCTATACACACACACACACACACACACACACACACACACACACACATACTATGTTTTTCTATCATTGTGGGGACTTACCATTGACTCCCATTCATATCTAACCCCTAACCCTAACCCTTACCCTAACCCTAACCTTAACCAAACCCTAACCCTAACCAAAACAATGGCTAAACCTAAAGAAACGTTTTTGCACTTTTACTTTTTTCAGTAACAACAACATGGCCAAGAAAACACTGTTTAAACTTGTGGTGACCAAAATGAGGTCCCCACAAGTGACATAGTTTTCGGTTTTCCTACAGTTGTGGGGACATTTGGTCCCCACAAGTATAGCCAGCTCCTGAGCACACACATGCACACACACGCACATGCACACACACACACACACACACACACACACACACACACACACACACACACACACACACACACACACACACACACACACACACACACACGTGTATGTACAAAGGCTGCCAATTATAGTAACTGTGTGATGAGGTTTCTCATACTGAGCTCCATGCTACCTTTGCCTCTAATCCTTTGTTATTAATTATATCTTCAACAAGCCTACACAGTTCTTGTGGTGTCAGCACCGTGTATCCATGGAAACAGCCAGTTGGTCCCAACTCACAGGGAAGCACACATGCACTGCTGCCAGACAAAATCATGGCTCGCTGCAAAGATGCTCCACTGACAAGATTAATGACTCTACTGTGGAAAATATAAGAAAATGAAAAAAGTCCTGCCCCCCTGAGCGTCTTTTCCTAGTTTTTGAGCTGAGAACAAAACTCACAGTCATGAGTGACCTAAAAGATGCCAGTTGCTGCTCACAAAAATCAATGTGCTGTAGTAGAATATGAATGAGTACATTTTGTACTTAAGCATCAATTTGTTGTATTTTACTTATGTATTTCTATTTTCTGCCATTTCTATTTCACTACACTTGGACATATTGCAATGTAGCCGCAAGGGGACACAAGCCAGTGTCTCATTGTGCCGGTCCCAAGCCCGGAAAAATACAGAGGGTTGTGTCAGGAAGGGCAACCGACGTAAAACTTTGGCCAAATCAAACATGCGAATCAAATGTATGACTTCCATACCGGATCGGTCGATGCCCGGGTTAACAACGACCGCCATCGGTGCTGTCGACCTACAAGGTGCTGGTGGAAAATGGACGATTGTTGGTCGAAGAAGGAGTGGAGGAAGGTGAGTTTGTAGGAAGAGAGAAGAGGAAAACCAAGAGTCTAGGACTGAGAGTAGGGACTTTGAATGTTGGAACTATGACAGGAAAAGGTAGAGAGCTGGTTGACATGATGTAGAGGAGGAAGGTGGACATACTGTGTGTACAAGAGAACAGGTGGAAAGGTAGTAAAGCTAGAAGTTTAGGAGCAGGGTTCAAGTTGTTCTATCATGGTGTCGATAGGAAGAGAAATGGAGTAGGAGTTAGCTTGAAGGAGGAGTTTGTTAGGAATGTCCTGGAGGTAAAAAGAGTGTCAGATTGAGTGATGAGCCTGAAGCTAGAAATCAAAGGTGTGATGTTCAATGTTGTTAGTGGGTATGCTCCACAGGTAGGATGTGAGTGGGAGGAGAAGGAGAAATTCTGGTTGGACCTTGATGAAGTGATGCAGAGCATCCCTAGAAGTGAGAGAGTTGTCATTGGTCCAGACTTCAATGGACATGTTGGTGCAGGAAACAGAGATGATGAGGCGTTCGTGGGCAGGTTTGGTATCCAGGAGAGGAACGCAGAAGGACAGATGGTGGTTGACTTTGCAAAAAGGATGGAAATGGCTGTAGTGAATACTTTCTTCCAGAAGAGGCAGGAACATAGGGTGACCTATAAGAGTGGAGGTAGGAGCACACAGGTGGACTACATCTTGTGTAGATGGTGTAATCTGAAGGAGATCAGTGACTGCAAAGTAGTGGTAGGTGAGAGTGTAGCCAGACAGCATAGGATGGTGATGTGTAGGATGACCCTGGTGGTAAAGAAGATGAAGAAGGCAAAGGCAGAGCAGAGGACCAAATGGTAGAAGCTGAAAAAGGAAGAGTGTTGTATGACTTTCAGGAAAGAGTTGAGACAGGCTTTGGATGGTCAGGAGGCGCTTCCAGATGACTGGACAACTACAGCAAATGTGATCAGGGAGACAGGTCGGAGAGTACTTGGTGTGTCATCTGGAAGGAAAGGAGATAAGGAGACTTGGTGGTGGAATGAGGAGGTGCAGGAGTGGATCCAGAGAAAGAGGTTAGCTAAGAAGAAGTGGGACACTGAGAGGACTGAAGAGAGTAGACAGGAGTACAAGGAGATGCAGCGTAAGGTGAAAGTAGAGGTGGCAAAGGCCAAACAAGGGGCTTACAATGACTTGTATGCTAGGTTGGACAGTAAGGAGGGAGAGACTTACCTGTATAGGTTGCCAAGGCAGAGAGACAGAGATAGGAAGGACGTACAGCAGGTTAGGGTGATAAAGGATAAGGATGGAAGTGTGTTGACAGGTGCCAATAGTGTGATGGGAAGATGGAAAGAGTACTTTGAAGAGTTGATGAACGAGGAAAATGAGAGAGAACGAAGAGTAGAAGAGGTGACTGTTGTGGACCAGGAAGTAGTGGATTAGCATCAATTGGTTCTGAAGACTGGAAGTTTGACAAAAAAAAAAAGAGTGTGGTGCTAGAAAGCAGTGAGTTTTAAATATATCTGTGGCTCGACCCTCATCTCTCTTTGGCTAGCAAACAAATTTTGACTTAATACAAAGCATGTGTGGATTTAAAAAAAGACGAGGTCCAGTTCCAATCAATGTTTTTAAACTTTTTAAATACTATGGGGGCATCATGCTACAACCATGAGGAACTCTTTCAAATATCAATGCAGGGCCTACCTGTGATAAAATGAAATGCTTTTATTGTCTAACATCTTGGTGCCAGACACCACAGCACACCTACAGTGGTGTAGTGGACACTTGATGAGAAGCTTGTTGCTTAGCAAGTCAAAGTAAGACGGGCTCCATGGATCTGACTTGTTTGTCCAGCACATCCCACAGATGCTCGATTGGATTGAGATCTGGGGAATTTAGAGGACAAGTCAACACCTCAAACTAGTTGTTATGCTCCCCAAACCATTCCTGAACCATTTGCATCCCCACATGCATCAGTGAGCCTTGGCTGCCCATGACCCTGTTGCTGGTTCACCACTGTTCCTTCCTTGAACCACTTTTGATATTTACTGACCACTGCAGACCAGAGACACCCCACAAGAGCTGCATTTTTGGAGATGCTCTGACCCAGTCACAATTTGGCCCTTGTCAGACTCACTCAAATCCTCACACGCATTTTTCCTGCTTCAAACACATCGCCTTTGAGGACAAAATGTTCACTTGTCGCCTAATATAGCCAAACCTCGAACAGGTGCAATGCTGAAGAGATAATTCACTTCATCTGTCAGTGGTCATAATGTTATTCCTGAACGGTATATCTTATTGCTCATTTTCTTGCAAAACTCTGGAGAAGTTGTAGCTGTTGTAGGATTTTATCCTTTCCCCAAGAAAATGACCAGATGGGGCAAGAGGGAGAGTGATGGCGTGCTGTGTCAGATAACCTGACCTAAACCCAGTGGAGATGGTTTTGAATGAGTTGGACCACAAAGTGAAGAAAAAGTAGTCAACAAGTGCATAGTGTCTCTGGGAAGTCCGTCAAGGCTGTTGGAAAACCACTCCAGTAGACTACCTCATGAAGCTCATTGAGAGAATGACAAATGTACAAAGCAGCAATCATAGCCATAAGGGGGCTATTTTGAAGAATCTAAGAGATAAAAAATATTCTGGTTTAGTTTAACACTTTGTTTATAACATAACTCCATCTGCATTCATTCATAGTTTTGATGCCTTCAGTTTTCATCTACAATGTAGAAAATAAGTAAAGTAAATAAAAGCATTTAAATGAGAAGGTGTTCAAATTTTTGAATGGTAGTGTAGATCTAGAACTAAAGGACAACTCCTAAACTTCCAGTTAGAAATAATGCTAATGCTGATTCACATTTTGCAGTTTTAGCTGAACTTGGCTGTGATATTTTGTTAGCTGGAAATACAGACTCAGCTTTACCAAAATGAGGAAATCTTCTTCAAAGCATGTTTTAATGGTAATGGTGAATGTGGAAGGAGAATACTTTTCAGAAAACCCTGAACATGTTGACATTCTGGTTACCAGAGACTGTTTTTTCTGCTTCTCTGACAAATCTCTCATTAAGCAGGAGCGCCACCTTCAGGATTCTTTCATCGTGTACATGTAAGATGAGAGTCTGAACACGCACTGAGGAACACAACTGATCTGCTGTGATATGCTGCAGAGTCTTCACCTCAATAGGTTTACTTTCACAAGCAAGTTAATCCTTGCTAAACACGAGGCTGTGGGGCAAACACAATGGTCAAGTTACAACTACTGCTGAGATGTATAAAGAGCGGTCGAGAAAAGAAGGTTTCAGATTGTTATATAGAACACTGTCAAAATATAAATTTAAATAATATACAAAGTACCAGTAAAATGTGCCACTTTACTGGACTTGTTTGGCAGAGACATCAAATACCATTATATATTAAGATGAATGGCTCCGCTTTTAACATACAGCTGACTGAGGTGGACATTTAAAACGGTTTGGCAGTTTAATCTCAAGATTCCCAAGTTTGGGCTCAGCCTCTCTTCAGAGGGTCACAACATAAATCTGAAAAATCATTCGATGATCAAAGGAATAGAAAAGGGGAAAACAACTAAGCTCTATTATTCAAGTTTATACTCTGAAACAAAGACCGAAGCACACAGCCAGACATGACTTTTGGTGGTTGTTATGAGCCATAAAGTTTGGGAACAACAATGTGCTTTACTTCAACTGCTCTTTCTGATTTTTTTAAATTTTTATTTTAAACTCTCAAATAAATACAGCAGATATAAAAGCACAATATTCCCTAAGTAGATGTAGTTTGTTACCACCACCAGCAACGGGGATACCAGAGAACATTGCTATATTTATCAAACATCCTTTGAGCTCAGTGCACTTGTATACTTCTAGATATGAAAGTTAAATGGTGTAAAAATGATGTCACCATGATAACAAACAATGCAAAATACAGAGAAATAATGCCAGCATTTACAAACTAGTGCATGGAACTCCTCAACAATGTTTAAATATATAAAATGCTATCTGCAAACTGCATACATTTAGTAAGTGCGATACAAAAAGTGTAGTTACAGTTTGTTGTCTGATGTGCAGATACAGTGCAAAAATTGTAAACGACCCACAACACAGTATAAAAGTTTGAGGAAAGCTTCTTGTTTGTGCACATCCACAGCATCAGTGTTCCTTGGAAGCCACACCTACCCATTGTTCCTTTTACAATATAAATGGCCCCCATTACATGTGTGCGATTATTGCCATTTATTGTGTGTGTGTGTGTGTGTGTGTGTGTGTGTGTGTGTGTGTGTGTGTGTGTGCGCGCATACAACCCACAGCTAAAACCTCAGCCGATAAGATACAAAACAGGTTTAGAATATAAAAATATGAAGACATTCCATAAACTTGAAGGTAACAGACAAAATGTGCTTTTCCTCACACAGTAAGCTTTTCATAAGATATAACAGATAAAAGGTGTCAACAGGTTTCTCGTCTAAAACAGTATTAAGTGAAACAGTGAACGGCACCTAGTGTAACTGTTGAGAAAATATTCAGCAATCATCTGTCTATTCATTTTTTGCAGGCTGCTCGATGAGTTTCCCCTTGTGGTATTTCTGTCCAATGCCATAAGGGACATGTGCGGCTATGGTTCCCAGGTCCTTGGCACCCTCAATGTGGAACATCTGGTCATCAAAGAAGATGTGGGGTCGAATCTTCTGCAGCAGGGGCCCTTTAGGAGCCCCAGCCAGGAAGAGAGCCTCATCGATCTCCAGACCCCAGCTGCGGAGAGTCTTGAGGACGCGAGCACCAGAGCTTGCAGCACTGCGGGCCGTGACCAGAAAGGTTCGGATGGGGCAGTTCAGACGCTCGTTCTTGGAGTAGAATTTTCTCTGGAGCTTTCCCAACGCCTCCAGGAAACACTTCAAGGGGCCCTAAAAGAATCAAGTTAACAGTTTGAACTTAGGACAACAGAGAGCAAAGAAGCTGCAAACACATTCTAATGAGGATGTGTTTCTTCAGGGTTGGGTATCAATCAGGAAAGAACTGAATACATCAGCAGGAAAAGCTGTTTTCTAATATAAATCTAATCTTTTACTCATCTGCATTAGTGTGTCTCTTTTAATTATTCTTTCTTTACGGACTGAAAAACTATTCTTTCAGTATGCAGTTGGATTGCTGACAGACAGCATAAGCACACCCACACACAAAAAGGATATCAACTGATTCAAATACAGGCTACCGTTCAAAAGTTTGGGGTCACTTAGAAATATTCTTATTTTTGAGAAAAAGAAAGAAGTAGTTTTTGTCAATGAAGATAACATTAAATTAATCAGAAATACAGCCTAGACATTGTTAATATGGTAAATGACTATTCTAGCTGGAAACAGATGATTTTTAATGAAATATCTACATAGAGGTACAGAGGAACATTTCCAGCCACCATCACTCCTGTGTTCTAATGCTACATTGTGTTAGCTAATGGTGTTGAAAGGCTAGTTGATGATTAGAAAACAACTATGTTAGCACATGAACAAAAGTGTGAGTTTTCATGGAAAACATGAAATTGTCTGGGTGACCCCAAACTTTTGAACATTCGTGTATTTACTGCCATTTCCCAGAGCCTGATGTACAGGTATCAGCACATACAGGTGTTGCTGTAAAACCTGAAGAATCAAATAGGGTGCAGTTGTATGCAAGTCAGTGATATTTATGAGTCTCTACTGATACTGAGCCAGCTAAAAAGCTTCTTCAGCAGATATCTGGCCATCACAGCACAATTAAACCCGGAGTTTGTGTAAGAGGGTAAAAGACACACTAAAACAGCACACCAGCAGCTTTCAGTTGAGAAGGCAACTCTTAACCCCAAAAATTCAGAGCAATTTTGAAATTATTTGTTGAAAGCAGCAATAAAAGAGGAACCTATACTACTATCACATAACATGATGCTGAGGTACATAGAAAAAAAAACACGTTTTACCTGAGCAAGAGGTTGGTTCTCATAGCGCTTCTCATGCTCAAAGAAAGTGTCCAGGCCATGTTTCTTCACAATGATCTCTGACTCGTCTGAGAAGAGGACAGCGTCGCCATCAAATGCCACTCTCAGCTGAGTGTCGCTCAACTCCATCTCCTTTTCTGGCATAAACATTGTAGCTGCAGCAATTCCTGATGGAGGGAAAGCTCAGTTCAAATAATTGCTTGGGATGTGAATCCATTATTAATGGAGTTCTGCAGCATCTTCAACAACCTGTTTTATTACTCAGCCAAGGAATTCCTTCAAGAATAAGGACATTTCTAAAACTTTTGAACGGAAGTGTATGTCAGTGATAATAGATGGATTCACTTTTGTTGCACTAAGTTTCCATTTTGGAGTCTGCTTTTTAATATAATATTTGTAAATTACTTGTTTTTGATTGCTCAAAAGAGGAAATACTTCACTGGTCATCTTAGAACATTGCGTGGTCTGAAGATTTTTTAATTGCTATTTACATACAGACCATGTAAAGCAGCGTGCATCACAGACATGCAGACATCTGTGGTCTTAGGCACTCCACAGACTCATTCTTGAATGTCTACTTGTGACAACAAACATGAGTAGGGCTGCTTGTAATGATGATTCTCGTTACCAATTCATGTGTATGTTTTATTCTTTATCATTCGTGATAATTGGATAATACTTCAACTGTGTACCATAATATATATAAAATACTGAAAATCCCAATTCATTCACTTTGTTTTGTAAAAAAAAAAAAACTGCCTAAAATTCAAATACACTCAGTTTAAACACACTTATACATTACCATTCATAAGTTTGGGGTCACCCAGACAATTTCACATTTTCCATGAAAACTCACACTTTTATTCATGTGCGAACATATCTGAACAAGAATTTTCTCATCATCAATCAGCCTTTCAACATCATTAGCTAATACAACGTTCCATTAGAACACAGGAGTGATGGTTACTGAAAATGTTCCTCTGTACCCCTATGTAGATATTCCGTTAAAAATCAGCCGTTTCCAGCTACAATAGTCATTTACCACATTAGCAGTGGCTAGACTGTATTTCTGATTCATTAAATGTTATCTTCACTGAAAAAAATGCTTTTCTTTCTAAAATAAGGATATTTCTAAGTGACTTGAAGCTTAGTAGTGTAAATCAGACAAAAACCATCCATCCCTGATTCTCTATACACCGCTTTATCCTCACTAGGGTCGCGGGGGGTGCTGGAGCCTATCCCAGGTGACTCGGGTGAAGGCAGGGGACACCCTGGACAGGTCGCCAGTCTGTTACAGAGCTACATATACAGACAAACAATCGCACTCACTCTGGGCAATTTGGAGAAACCAATTAACCTCAGCATATTTTTGGACTGTGGGAGGAAGCTGGAGTGCCCGGAGAAAACCCACGCATGCACAGGGAGAACATGCAAACTTCATGCAGAAAGATCCCAGGCCGGGATTTGAACCGGGGATCTTCTTGCTGCAAGACAAAAGTGCTAACCACTACTCCACTGTGCAGCCCAGAGAAAAACCAGTCATTCTTTATATTTAAGAAGCTACTTAAGAAATTTCCCATTTTTGCTTAATAAAGAATGATTTTAACCAAAGCTCTTTGCTGTTTAGCTTTCCAGTGATCAATTGATTGCAGTAACAATTTGTTTATGCTTCACACTTTACAATATATGTTTGTGTTTATTTAGATGACATGGAACCATAAATCACATGCTTTCATCAACCATCTCATTCTTGCGGCTCAATATGAGGTTGAGATTTCCCTAAAAAGCGTAAAACAGTTCCATGCAAAGTCAACAAGTGTATAAATAGCAGAAGTGCATAAACAACCTGTGTGATAGAAGTTTTGGTTGTAATATAACAGCAGCATTGCTTACCTGCCTCTATGGCCTCTGTGACTTTGTCTGAATCTTTGGAGAGGTAAAGATTTGTCATGTAAGCCTCCAGGTAACCGATGGGGCTTTGTCCTCCCGTCATACAGAATCTCTCTATGGTCAAATCTGAAAGTTGGAAATACGTGAATAAAGAAGTCCTTTTCTAACTGAGCTACTTCTTCATTTCAAGTCTGTAATAATGAGATTAAATGCCGTTTGTGAATATGTGTTTCGCTGTAGCAGATGTATTCAGTGCCACACTAAAAATTAACAGTGTTTGGTTGTTAAGGATACAGCATACCATAATGATTGATGCTGTTTATGAGGCGCACTCCAACTTGGGCAGGGTTGTTAGTCATTAAGATAACGTCAAACAGCTCCTCGCTGTCTGGGTAGAGCTCCCTCAGTCGGGAGTTGACATTCATCAGCGCCTATGAGAGAAAAGACAATGATGTCCAACACTCAAAGCCAGGATATTGGGTCAGATTGTCAAACACAAGATTGCAACAGAAGTATTACAACAGGTTAAAAATACCTTGTTACACAATTTTGCTTTGAGTGAGGATGACAAAACATTGAAATAAAACAGAAAAATAGCTATGTGACTCGGGATATTTATACATTTGGACATAAAGGTTGAGCCAAATCAATAAAACTGAGAGGGCTGAATAATCCGATGATGTTATCATTGATAAACTGGTAAAGTCAGACCACACAATTTCCAACAATCACAAGGATCTCTGTAGGAGGGAGCATCAGGTTAAAGGATATGGAGGGAAAAAAATCAATGATACAGAGTGAGGTTAAAGACAATTAACCCTGCAGATGAATGTTGCAATTTGTGTAAAAAAGTGTCTTGACGCTCACAGCTTGGTAAAGCCAAGAACATCTGTTTTTGTCACAGAGTAGAGCTTCACCTGTGACAAATACTGTAATTAACACATTCCCAGGTGTGTATAAAAGCAACCTGACCTCTGACAACATGTCAAAGATTCAACCACAGGCCAAAGTGCTAATCATCAAGAGCCTGAAGACCAAGTCTGCTGCTGAGCTGGCAGACATCTTTAATGTATAAATGTCAACTGGAGAGGATAAGAAAATATGATATCTACAACAAAAGTTTCTCAGTTCTCTCACAAAGTGGTCTCCATTGCCGAATTAGTGTACAGAAACCAACATTAAACAGAAGACAACAAAAAAATCGTGTTGCATTTGTCAATGCCCACACCTTGCAGAAAGGATGGACAATGGAAAAGTGGCAGAAGGTTGATTTTTCTGATGAATTATCCATTGAACTGCATCACAATCGACGCAAATGCTGCAGAAGACCTGTTGGAACTCGCATTGGCTCAAGATTCACCCAGAAAACAGTCAAGTTTGGTGGAGGAAAAATCAGGGTTTGGGATTACATACAGTATGGGTGTATGCGAGAGGCCTGCAGAGTGGATGGCAACATCAACAGCCTCAACTATCAAGAAATTCTTTCTGTCCACTACAGAACATACCACCGCAAAGGGCAAATTCTGCGGCCGGATGGCGTTCCTTCTCATATTTCAGCCTCCACATTGAACTTCCTGAAAGCAAAGAAGGCCCAGGTGCTCTAGGATTGGCCAGCCCAGTCACCAGACACGAACATCATTCAGCATGTCTGGGGTAAGGTGAAGGAGGAGGCTTGGATACCGAAGAAACTTCATGAACTCTGGAAGTTCTGCAAAACTGCTTTCTTTGCCATTCCAGATGACTTCATCAATAAGTTATTTGAGTCACTTGCAAGATGTGTGGATGCAGTCCTCCAAGCTCATGGGAGTCATACACGATATTCATTATTTTTTGCAAGCCATCATGACTTTATGTTGTGATATTATTGTAGCATGTTTGTGTATTCAAAATAAAGTATATGAATAATTTTTAAATTATTTTTGCGTGCAACAAGACTTTCGTCCAAGCAAAATCTGATCTTTCTGGCCTAATTAAATAATGAGACTCAGTGAAAGATACAAAACTTTATTCTGATATGATAAGCATAATCTAGAGAGCCCCACCTTTCATATGAACCATTTTTGATTCCAACTGATCAACTGCAAGTCAGGTTGTTATTTGTTATTTGCTACTATTACAATTTGGATAAGGGACGGGACTTTTGTCAGGGACTGTAAATGGCAATAAATCTAAGGGTTTTTTGTTTACCTTTTTACAGGATTGGGATCAGCAAGTTCTGATTCTAGCGGAAAGTTGTTGACGGGGGGAGTGGGGAGTGGGGGGTGCGGCGGCGGCGCAGCGACTTCCAATCGCTGGGCCGTTTACAATCGTCGTTAACAAGCTATCGTTAACGTCGTTACCATCTCGCGGGAATATCAGGACAATAAAGTCTTCAAACTTGAAATGAAATCGGCGGAAATCCGCGGTAAATTCCCATCCCTGAAAAAAAAGCGGAATTCCGCGAATTCGCGGAAAAAATCACATCCCTACTTTTTAACATGTCCATTACGTGCTTTCTATATGCTGGGCATTATGAGTGAAATAAGTAATCAACATCATGGCTTAGCATTTACATATACTTGAAAATGCAGTGTACCACAGAAAGCCTCAAACATAATGATTCAGAACTCAGTTTATAATGTAACAAATGTAAGAAACTAATCCTGCCTTGCAAAGCTAGAATAGTCATTCACCACATTAACAATGTCTAGATGGGATTTCAGAATCATTAAATGTTGTCTTCTTTGGAAAAAAACTTTTCTTGCAAAAATAAGGACATTTCTAAATGACCCCAAACTTATGAACAGTAGTGTAAGTCTGCTCATGGGTTGGTGATAACATTAAAAAGTAAACAAGCTGCCTGATGAAAAAACAGACGATCAGTTATGTCTCTAATTAACACAAACCAATAGTTTTGTGATCATTCTGGCTGTGACAGTGCCCAAAGTCAAATATCGCCTTTTCCACCACACTGGGATGCCTCAGGCGTAACAGGGAAGAGACACCACAGATTCTATATGTAGATACAGAGCTTCAGAATTCTGCATGTTTTCATGAATACCAGTTTGAGAAAGAAGTATTTCCTGGTGCTGACAGTGTAAACCATAGACATATAAAGAGTAGACTCCGCATTGGTTGCTGGGGCGTAAGAAATGTGGCCGCCATCTTGGACCAGTCATCATACTTACAGTTGAGCAGCAGAAAGAACAAGATGCCAGAGCACTGTGCCGCATATTCATGTTCAAATCGGCACAGACCGTCAAAAACAGGGCACAAGGAATTACTTTTCACAAGTAAGACTGAACATTACTATTGGTTGTATTTTGTGAATCAAATATTAATTTACTGTATTTATGTCCACCAGCGAAATCATGGCCAGCAAGCTGGGCTATGTTTAGTGCTGGTGTTGACCCGTCTGTGAACTGAGACTTTATAAGTCATATTCCATAACACTGACTTAGATTACAAGTGACACAGGAAAGCTAAAACAAATATTACTAGTCTAACATTGACCAGCAAATTTTACACAGTGGCACAGACTGTGTTATTCACATGTAATTCACCCTAACAACAGTAAGGTACCTCTAATGCCCACCCACTTACTTAAAAATACAGACAACTGAACATCTCACTGTAGAATAGTTCACAAACAAGTTTATTCACAGTTTAAGCAGTTTTGGTTCATTATCAACAGATATGCATCAAAATAGGAGTTTTGTTGAAGAAAGGTTGTAAGAAATTTGAAGGAAGAAAACAAGCTTGACCTCTTTTGTAAGATGTTTTTGTATAGACTCTCCCAAATCTTTCGTTTTCATTTTGAAGGTTTCCCAAAGACAAAGATGTGAGGAAGAAGTGGGAGGTGGCTTTGAGGAGGGAAGGATTCACTGCAAGTGATCCCTCAGTGCTTTGCTGTGGTCATTTTAAGCAGGGCGATTTTGAAAGGGCAGGTCAGATTGTCCAACTCAGACATGGTCTTATGCCATTCATCTTCAGCTTCCCAGTTCACCGCCAAAGAGTAGGTGTATCATCATAAGGCTAATAGCATTCATAAATGTAAATATTCTATTCTAATCACAGGGCATGGTGAGATACTTAGCCCTGCATATTTGTTTTCAACTCTTGCTCTCTGACCTAATATAAAGTATATCGATACTCTATATGATTTATATATATATATATTATGATCTTCTGACATAACTTTTTTCAATATATTTTGGGTGAATGTGACGTATCATGTAAAGCGCTTTGGATAAAAGCGCTATATAAATACAACCATTTACCATTTTACCATTTAATATATATGTATGAATTATATTGATGGTCCATATATGATTTATTTATATACGATTACATATATTTTCATTTTCTCTAATACATAACTTACATATATATATATATATATATATATATATATATATATATATATGAATGATATTGATACTCTGATTTATATATATTTTCACTGATATATATACTTTCTCTGATATACAACTTCTATCTATTGTTTTATATAGAAATGTGTTCATTAGTCAGTATTTTGTTTATATATGTAAATATGTATATATAGCATAATATTGTCTCTTCAAATTATTAAAATAGTTGACTTTACTGCCATTATCTGCTTCTCTATCATATATTAGTGTGTGTGTGTGTGTGTTTACAGCGTTTGCAAAATATCTGTCTACAGTCCAGGATATATCAGAATGTTCTATTACTGTTAGTCCCACTACGAATATTAAAATACGCCAACCATTTGTCCTGTATCATAGCTACATGTATGACGTTTGCAGCAAAAAAAATGCATGAAAATCAGTTTAATATTCAGAATTACGATGGATTAAATGCACTGCCAAACAGCGCTGAGTGGAGCAGGTGACCGGTCCAAGATGGCGGCCCAACAACTCGTCAGCGCCAAAAGCCAGTAACGGTCGATGCAGCCTATAAACGATGTGATTGTAGTAGCTGAATAAATGCAAGACAGGAGCCACACCCCGAAACCAAACCCCTCCTGGGCTCAGGCCTACCTTGACAAACGGGAAAGCAGGTCCTGGCTTGAAGGGCTCATTTTCATGTTCCACCTGAAAAGCCACGTACTTCTCTACTCCTTCTTCCTCGTAGATCTTCCTCTCTGCCACCATGTTGAAGACGGTGCGAGAGGAGACGGCGATGGAGACAGCAAATTGGGGTTTGGGCTACGAGGTGGAGGCACAAACATTAGCCACCAATCAAAAACTACATTGTTTAGCCACTATAGTCCGGAAGTTCCAGTAAATGCAGCCAACACAGAGGCTTGGAAAAAACTTAGTAAAACACTTACAGGTATGGGTTTGTTTGACTTAAGGTTGTCAAAAAAAGCTTTGGCAGCAGCCCAGTCTTTTTCCTGACTGCTGTCTTCCACTGTAGCTACATCGCTTGGCTTCATTTCACTAATTTTTATAAACTTTAGTGAGTCCAACTGCCAGAAATAAACCAGAAAAAGGTGAGGCTTCTCCAACGAGAAACTTGAAATATAGTACGGCAAAGTCTGGTGGGCGTGTCTCACAGTGATGACGTACGCAGTCCCGGGCATCGCTGCCAGGAGAAACAGTGGCCAAAATACACTCAACAAAAATATAAACGCAATACTTTTTATAAACGAAACTCCCATTTTTTATGAGATGAACTCAAAGATCTAAAACTTTTTCCACGTACACAATATCACCATTTCTCTCAAATATTGTTCACAAATATGTCTAAATGTGTGATAGTGAACACTTCTCCCTTGCTGAGATAATCCATATCAAGATGCTGATTTGACACCATGATTAGTGCACAGGTGTGTCTTAGACTGTTCAGGGCTGAAGCTGCAGTTGGTTATTCTTGGTCCAGTTCGTTTTAAATTCAGGACGCGAGTACCGCAGTGATGTGGAGGCGGGACAGCTAACCAGCAGCGCGCGGGTGATGCTGAAGTGCCGCACTGAGGCAGGACGCTGTGATCTCTGCTTTGGATGTGCGCGTCAAGTGATGCTTAAGTAAACAAAGGTGCTGACAGTCCCGGCGCTAGGATTGATCGAGTTAACACATTTGTAAAGTCACTGTTGAGGGAGACCTGTGATTACCGTTTCATTTCAGTATTTTACCGAAAATCATAGCGTGCTGCTGTTTAGCATCACATGGCAACTACTTTGTTTTGTTGCTGTTAAAGAACTACACTACTTGGCGGATGAATATGATGTATATTAGCCATCTGAAAAAGAGCGATATGCGTTTGAAAACACTGCTGTTTCATGACGGCGCATGCTGTTGGTTATCTTATCTTCACGGCTCTAACCGGTATCACAGCCTCCATGCCCACGGATATGTGTCTCTCCGGCTTGCCATACTCTCCAGGGTTTCAGAGAGGGACCGAGACGGCCACAGAGAGTAGGCGCGTGCCTTGTCCCGTCAAGTTGTAGACACGGACACAGGTCCCATGCGTCACGTGCAGCCATGTGTGCAGCATTCAGAGGTTTAATCAGAACCAGTCGGCAGCACAGGCATCACAGGAACAGCGCAGGAACCACTTCGCTAGTAGATTGTCCACACAAATGAATGATCCATCCTCACAAGTCTGAATGGGGTTTCAAATGTTCAGAATGAATGTTTAACAATTCTACAATTTCATTTAGCAGATGCTTTTATCCAAAGCGATGTACATTTGAGAGTAGATATAACACAAGCAAGGATCTAGTCAGGGGAAAACAACCTGGATGAGAGTCATAAAACAAGTTCAAGTGTGATGATGTGACTGTGGTGTCTACAGGCAGTGCAGATGTAATAGGATTTGTTTTTGTAATTTGTTTTTGCAGTCTGTCAAATGCCAAGGTGTTCGGTGAAGAGCCTGGGTTTAAGTGTTTTCTTGAGAGGGACTCAGCAGATCAGAGTTTGGTAACTGTTCCATCATGGGGGACCACAAAGGAGAAGAGTCTAGCTATGGACCAGCTCTGTTGTGGTGGTTGTAGCAGGAGTCTTTTGTTGGCCGAGCGTAGTGAGCAGGAGGGAGTGTAGACCTGAGTGAGAGAGTTCAGGTAGGAGGGAGCTGTTTTCATTGTAGTTTTGAATGCAAGTGTCAGAGTTTTGAATTTTATGTGGGCAGCAACTGGAAGCCAGTGAAGCGATCTGAACCGTGGTGTGATGTGCTGTTTTTGGCTGGTTGAAAACCAGATGTGCTGCTGCATTCTGGATCATCTTCAGAGGTTTGACCGTGCATGAGGGAAAGCCTGCCAGCAATGAGTTGCAGTGGTTGATGTGTGATATTACGAGAGCCTGGACCAGGAGTTGTGTTGCATGTTCAGACAGGAAGGGTCTGATGTTGCTGATGTTGTACAGGGTGAATCGACACAACTGAGCAACAGAGTTAACATGAGCATTGAAGGTTAGTTGGTCATCGATCATGACACCTCAGTTTCTGGCAGACTATGTGGGTTTGAGTTGATTTGATTCAAGCTGGATGTTGATTTCTTGTTTATACTTAAAGGCATTAGAGGAGATTTAATTTCCTACGACTTTGAACGTAGCATGCGCATGTGCACAAACAACCTCTCCCTCACCCCCCTCTAACCTCCCCCCTCTTAACATTTACGAAGAAACGCCCCCCTCCAGAAACTTACGTAGGACTCGTGAAGTTGTCTTTTACGGCTGGGTCCCCCTGGATCTTTATCTGCCATTATGTCAACAAAGATGAGCAAAACAAGTTGCCAGCTAACTACGAAGCTATACCAAAGCAACACATACAGAAAACGCATAAGTCCAAGGCGTACGTAATCTCCGTAACTAGGCCTGAGCCGGAAGATTTTTGATTGACAGGAAAGGGAGCAAAGCAAACGCCTCGGTCCGAGCGCATTGATTGGCTGATGTTTTTCAGGTCCTGCCATGTCCACAGTTATTATTTTTTTATTTTTTTAGAAACCATACATACAAGTCCACTAAAGGTCAGTATATTAATTTTATGTGAATCAGACAAACAAAAGAAAACATCCTCCATAATGCCTTTAAGTGCTTATTGGCTAATACTGTGACATACAGTATAACCCGTCAGATAGTACTGTGGGTGTGACGTTGGTCAGTCAGCAGAGAGGTGACTACAGACAGAGCCAAAGAAGATCATTTTTAAATGCATTTATCTGGAGTCACTTAAATTCAGTTAAATTAACTCAAGAAATGTTGAATATTAGTCCTGATAATTGACCAGTCTCTATATTCAGTGGTCGATTTCATAAACCGTTAAACACATTTTTAATGTATAAACTATACTGTATATACAAAGTAGTCTACAATGTTTGCCACTTAAATGTAGTAGAGTAAGAAGTATAAATAAAACAAAGGAAGGACAGAGGTACAAATACCTCATAATTCTGCTTTAGTACAGTACTTGGGTAGTTGTACTTCCTACATTTACTACTGCTTCTGTGGTACAGAATGGAACCTGTATCAAGACTGAATATTGTTAAGCAACACGTTAAGACCCATCGCCACAAATACTGAATGACATTATCCCTTTTTATCATACAGTACAATCAGGAATGACCAGAAAAAAAACCAGCACTGTGAATTTAGTTAATTTTCATCCTCGTTTGTATTCTGTTCTTTGGATAGTTTGTACACATTTTAAAAATATGTTGTTGTTTTAATATATGTTTTCAAATTCAATATTTATTTCCTGTCCTTTGGTAATCAGCCTTGTTTGGCACTGTAAGTTCCACTTTTTAATGCGTCAACAAATAGAACGTTAACTTGAGAAAATAACTCTTGCCAATGTTGTCCAGGTGATTTTGAGTTAAGCTTCAAAGGATTTAAATATCTAAAAGTCAATATTTGTTACAAGTTGGATGGAAACACTGACAACAGACAAAGATGTTCTAATAATCTTAACTTTTACAAATGAACTTTTGGGATGCATTATGGAAATTGTAGGATCCTGTATTTTTGGCTCTTGACCAATTGAAGGCATGAATAATCAAGATATCTTAACCTCTCGATAGACCATTATATTTTCAATCTGTATAAGACCTCTAACTCCATTGAAATACCCAGTAAAGTTTCAAAAATACTTTTGTAAGTTTTTTTTTTTTAACTTATACCAGGTCATTTGAAGTGACTTCTTACTGTTAACCAGTTTGATTTGTTTTACACCTTTTTATGTTTATTTTCAAAATGGATTTTCAAAATTTAAGTTACGTTAAATAAAAATAATGGCCCCTGAGGTACACTAAATGTCCTTAGACCCAGGTTTAACCAGAAAGCCATTCTCAAAGGTCATAAGAACTGCATGTATAGCATTATCAGTAAAATCTGATGAAAACTGCCAAAAAGGTTTGGCAGCTTTGCTCAAAAATACAGTTTAAAAAAGGTTTTTCTCATAGATTATACTACTACTATGCATGTGCACAGTGTCACAACACCATGCTTCCATCCAGTGCAACAGAACGATTCGCTGCATGTACCCTGGTCTGGCTGTTACTAAGAATGCAACAGATTTTTGGGGGCAGGCGTTGGACATGTGTTAGACAACTGCCATCTTTGGCATTACGAAAATACCCATAGATTAATATTCATGATTAAAAGTCCCGATGTGGTGAACTTCTAACTTACACTGGTCAGGCATAACATTATGACCACCTGCCTAATATTGTGTTGGTGTGTCCTCCTTTTTGCTGCCATAACAGCCTTGACCCGTCAAGACTTGGACTCCACTTGGACTCCAAGTCTTATTTAAACAAGTCAACCAAATTTGGCAAGAAAATTCTTGTAAATTATCCTAAAATATCCAAAGTGGTTTTATATATATATATATATATATATATATATATATATATATATATATATATATGGCATGCCGTTTAGGAAATTATATATATAATGAAACTTGATATATATATATAATGAAAGTTGATATATATATAATGAAAGTCGATATATATATAACGAAACTTGATATATATATAATGAAAGTTGATATATATATAATGAAAGTCGATATATATATAATGAAACTTGATATATATATATAATGAAAGTCGATATATATATAATGAAACTTGATATATATATAATGAAACTTGATATATATATATATATATATATATATATATATATCGACTTTCATTATATATATATCAACTTTCATTATATATATATATCAACTTTCATTATATATATATATCGACTTTCATTATATATATATCAACTTTCATTATATATATATCGACTTTCATTATATATATATCAACTTTCATTATATATATATCAAGTTTCATTATATATATATATCGACTTTCATTATATATATATATATATCAACTTTCATTATATATATATATCAAATCTTTTTTTCCTACCGAGCCCCGGAAGGGACATGTCCGTATGGCGAAGCGACAATGAAGGACACTCACCCGGACGAGAATTTTATTGAGTTTTATTTTGAAATCGGCCTGAAATACACAGACATTCAAGCAGTGCGATGCGCTAAGAATCTGCCATGCAGACCAGCGATCCTGATAATGGTAAGTTTTATTTCTCCAACATCCTGCTGTTATCCTACTATGAATACGCTAGCTACAACAGTCCCACATCAGTATTATGAACGTTCCGCCAGCTAACGCGGTCCGGACACCGGATCACTGATTGGAGGTTGGCGTTGAACTATTGTTTGCCAGCCAGTTAGCCGCTGGTAAGCTAACAAGCTATGAAACAACTCCTTATAAAACCGGAGGAAAGCAGCAGCAATATTTCAGTCCAAGACCTGTATTCAGAACCTCCCACGCTGTTACACAATGACCCATTAATCATATTACTGAACTATATGGTTATCATTGAAATTTTCCTTGAAGAACCAGTGAACTCTTTGCGAACACATTTTAATTTATGTGTTGATTATGTTTCGTATCAGTAATACAAGTCTAAAAAACTGATTCAAATGATCAAGTTAACACAATGAAGTAAAGAGTACTGGTAATCTGCAGCTATTTTCATAATTTCAAGGTGAAATTCTGATGTGTGATTTTCTAGCTTTGCAGATGTGGAAATCCAATGCACTGATTTCTTATACACAGATGCTTTTGGTGTTTTTTGTTGTAAAATAAAACAAGGCATTTATCACTGTTGGAAATTATTACAGGTATTATTTGTAACACTTTCTAACATTGTATGGACAAAGCAATAAATCAGTTAATGGATAAAATCATTTGTATTACAGATGCTATCAACAGCATGTCTTGTTCATTTTATTTAGTTGTCGGCCTTGGATGATGAGGTCCAGTTACCAGGAGCACTAGTCCGCAGCTTAACTGGTTCCGTCCTGCAGCTCCTCCACGCTGTCCTCCTCTCTACAGACCAAATCAAGTAAGATCTGTTTAGACTATGCAGACATCAACATGATCAGTATGTTATCTTTTGACCCATCCTAAAATCACAAAATAGAACATTTACTTTAAGTTAACTGTGTTTATGAAAATAGAAAATAATTACTGACAACTAATACTTTTTGGATGCTTTTATGCAGGAAAAGGGAACCAGGAAGCTGCTGTGGATCCTCTGCAGTATCTGGAGAGGTCAGAGGAACGGTTCTTGGAACAGATCGGAAGACACCAAGACGTGACCTCTGCCATGCTCCAGAACATCCAGAAGATGAATGAAAACCTTGGTTGCACTGATGGGACGCATGGTGTCGGTGCTGGAGCAACTGTCCCAGAATTAAACTGCATTGTTGACTATTGGCTTTTCTAGAAAATAAATCTTTTTTAGTACTTCACCTGTTTTGTATTTTACTCATGCACTTTGGGTGAATAAACAGAAATTTGTGATGAGAGATGCAAATTTTGTCTATAATGTACAGAGACTTTATTCAGTGTTCAGTGCACACTTTTGTTACACACATTTTGACAGATAAGCAGTTGTGCTTTTCAAGCAGATTTTAGTCAGAAACATCAGTAGCATATATTGTTTTGTTTTTTTTTACTGTTACACCAATCTAGGTAGATAAACTGCACTACTGCAGCAGATATATTGAAATGTGCTTCTATTATGTGTCTACATACACTGCTCACAAATAGTTATTCAACTTTTGGGTGAAATTGATGGAAAATATAAAAAGTGCATGCTGTAGTGATATATCATAAAAGTAGGGTATTTAACTAGAAACATGCAATAGTGATTTCCTCATCTCAAAAAAAATTATTGAATCAAAAGCTAACAACAGTGGAGGGTATGTCACAATAAAAATGTCTCAGTTTGGACAGAACAGCAGCCTTCAGCTGAAATCCAGTACGATTGTGTCCCACCAGTGGCGTGATCATGGATGTGTCCAGGTAGCAGCTGACCTCTGCCTCGTAATTAGCCTTAAGACCAGCTATAAAGATAAACATAGATATTATCATTATCATCAACATATGGTGCAGTTGTTTAACCTTTAAGCTATGTAGGGATGCAAATGTAGTCGAAGCTAAGTAGCTAAGCTAATGCTAACACGTTCAGTGTTCAGAATCAAAACATCTCTAAAAATTACCTGTTTTCTCAAACGTAGTCGCCGTTCCCTGTGACAACCATGAAGATAGATAGATAATCACAGAAGAGCTCATCTGAAGAGTAAATGTCCAATCAGGTTCCTGTTTTTGTTTGCCATGTCCTTCCAGGGCTCAGTAGGAAAAAGTCTGAATATATGGAATGAAACTTTGAATAGATGGAATGAAAATCTGAACATTCTATATTCCGACTTTCATTATATATATATATATCAACTTTCATTATATATATATCAACTTTCATTATATATATATATATCAACTTTCATTATATATATATCAAGTTTCATTATATATATATATCAACTTTCATTATATATATATCAAGTTTCATTATATATATATCGAGTTTCATTATATATATATCGACTTTCATTATATATATATCGACTTTCATTATATATGTAATTTCCTAAACGGCATGCCATATTATATATATATATATATATATATATATATACTGCTCAAAAAAATTAAAGGAACACTTTGAAAATACATCATAATTCAATGTGGGGAAAAACAAACTGGATATTAGCATTGATATGGACTGGATAATGTGTTAGGAATGAAAAGTGCCACATTGTATGATGGAAATGAAAATTATCAACCCCCCAGGAGGGCTAAATTCAAGACACCCCAAAATCAAAGTGAAAGACTGATGTGGCAGGCGAGTCCATCTTGCTGAAATTCCTTGGTAGCAACTCAAAATGGTATTCAGTAGTTTGTATGGCCTCCATGTGCTTGTATGCATGACTGACGATGCTGGGACAAGCTCTGAATGAGACGACAGATGGTGTCCTGGGGTATCTCCTCCCAGAGCTGGACCAGGGCATTGCTGAGCTCCTGGACAGTCTGAGGAGCAACCTGATGGTGTCGGATGGAACAAAACATAATGTTCCAAAGGTGTTCTATTGGATTCAGGTCAGGTGAGTGTGGGGGCCAGCTAATGGTATCAGTTCCTTCATCCTCCAGGAACTGCATGAGTTCTCTTACCACATGAGACTGGGCATTGTCGTGCACCAGAAGGAATCCAGGACCACTGCACCAATGTAGGGTCTGACAATGGGTCAAAGGATTTCATCCTGATACCTAATGGCAGTCAGTGTCATTGTCCAGCCTGTAGAGGTCTGTGTGTCCCTCCATGGATATGCCTCCCCACACCATCACTGACCCACCACCAAACCGGTCATTCTGAACAATGTTACAGGCAGCATAACGTTCTCCACGGCTTCTCCAGACCCTTTCCTGTCTGTCACATGTGCTCAGGGTGAACCTGCTCTCATCTGTGAAAAGCACAGGGCGCCAGTGGTGGACTTGCAAATTCCTGTGTTCTGGCAAATGTCAACTGAGCTCCACGGTGCCAGTCAGCAAACACAGGGCCCACTAGAGGACGGTGGGCCCTCAGACCACTCTCATTACATCTCTTTCTGATTGTTTGGTCAAAGACATTCACACCACTGGTTTGTTGGAGGTCATTTTGTAGAGCTATTGCAGTGCTCATCCTGTTCCTCCTTGCATAAAGGAACAGATACCTGTCCTGCTGATCGGTTGAGGACCTTCTACGGTCCTGTCCAGCTCTCTTAGACTAACTGCCTGTCTCCTGGAATCTCCTCCATGCTGTTGAGAATGTGCTGGGAGACACAGCAAACCTTCTGGCAATGGCACATGATGTGCCATCCTAAGGGAGTTGGACTGTCTGTGGAACCTCTGTAGGGTCCAGGTATCGCCTCATGCTACCAGAAGTGACTCTGACCCTCACCAAATGCAAAACTGGTGAAAAACTAACTAGTCAGAAAACATTAGGAAGGAAAAAAATGTCAGTGGCCTTCACCTGTAAACTCATTCCTGTTTTGCGGGTTGTCTCATTGTTGCCCCTCTAGTGCATCTGTTGTTAATTTTATGAACACCAAAGCAGCTGAAACTGACTAAAAACCTCCTCTGTGACTTACTTGACCAGATCAGTATCCCACATGTTTCACTGATTTGATGCAATACTTAGATTAATAAGTGTTCCTTTAATTTTTTTGAGCAGTGTATTATTCCAGTAAGAGCATGCATAATCTAATCTAATAAAGTTTAGAAATCTACTAACAATCCTTAATTCCCATCTCAACCACAAATACAGGGGTGCTTGAATGTTTATCAACCCTGTAGAATTTTTTTTCTGCATAAGTTTGACTTTAAGTCATCATCAGATTTGCAGATAAGAAATGTTGGATAATGACAACACAATTAGACAAGATAAAAATATTAAATATTCACAGTCAAACAATTGGGGTGCAAATGGAGGAAAACCACTACAGGTTTGAGAATGTATAAACTAAGACACTACTTTCTAAATTCAGAGCCAAGATATGCTGCTGCTACACTCTTAACTTTGGATGTCTTTATCAATTAATACTGAAGCACTGAGACAAGAGAGATAATGTGTGAATGTCTGTGTAAAAGGCTGTGGATTTGTGCATGTGAAAAAAAGCCAAGTGAGTGTCAGTATCCTTGATTATCCTGAGCATCAGAGGGATTACACATAAAAACTAGATACCATCTCATTGACAAAATGTCCCAGTAGCAACTTAGTAAACCTAAAACATATTTATAATGTAGAAAAATGTCTCTACATGAAAAGCAAATAAGTGTAGTTTTAATTACCTATTTGATTTAGTTTTTCTTTCTCTCTTGGTTCCAGCTAATCAGATTTATGCTTGCTGACGTGTACATCTGCCAGCTCATTTAACCTGAGGACAGAGCATATGTTTCTACGGTACATGGAATCATATTTTAACCTCTGACTCCCAACTTTCCATCTCTGTCTTTTTCCTAGGAGGGGGGAGAAACTGTGGTGTTCATGAGCTCATCTGTGCCAGACGAGGTAAGATGTGAAACCCAACTGTGTCCCTGCAAAAATGTGTCTCCATAAGCTTATAAAAGCGTGTGTGTATTGTTAGCCTGTTTGGTCGTACTGAGATTAATACATCCAAAAATGTATCTTAACTGCTCAACATCCTTGTTTTCTGTGATTTTTTTTTTCTGGCATCTGGTGCATTGAATGTTCATCAATATAGACCTTAGAAAACATAATGTTTGTGTGTAAATTATGTATAGCATATCAAGTTTTAGTTCACTTCAGCAAAAGAAAGCAGCTGTGTGTTCATGATTTATTCATCATTCATTCATAGTTTTGATGCCTTCAGTTTTCATCTACAATGTAGAAAATAAGTAAATAAAAGCATTTAAATGAGAAAGTGTTCAAATTTTTGACTGGTAGTGTAGATCTAGTACTAAAGGACAACTCCTAAACTTCCAGTTAGAAATAATGCTGATTCACATTTTGCACAGTTTTTTGCTGAGCTTGGCTGTGATATTTTGTTAGCCAGAAATACAGACTCAGCTTTAACAAAAGGAGGAAATCTTCTTCAAAGCATGTTTTAATGGTAATAATGAATGTGGAAGGAGGATACTTTTCAGAAAACCCTGAACATGTTGACATTCTGGTTACCAGAGACTGTTTTTTCTGCCTCTCTGGCAAATCTCTCATTAAGCAGGAGCGCCACCTTCAGGATTCTTTCATCATGTACATGTAAGATGAGAGTCTGAACACGCACTGAGGAACACAACTGATCTGCTGTGATATGCTGCAGAGTCTTCACCTCAATAGGTTTACTTTCACAAGCAAGTTAATCCTTGCTAAACACGAGGCTGTGGGGCAAACACAATGGTCAAGTTACAACTACTGCTGAGATGTATAAAGAGCGGTCGAGAAAAGAAGGTTTCAGATTGTTATATAGAACACTGTCAAAATATAAATTTAAATAATATACAAAGTACCAGTAAAATGTGCCACTTTACTGGACTTGTTTGGCAGAGACATCAAATACCATTATATATTAAGATGAATGGCTCCGCTTTTAACATACAGCTGACTGAGGTGGACATTTAAGACGGTTTGGCAGTTTACAATTTTTCTCGATTGCTAAGACACATTCCTGGAAAGCTGCTGTCCTTTTCCCTAAACTGTGAACACAAAACCCAATTTTCAAGCTACATTCACAAAACCTGACTCTTCTTGCAAAACCAAACTTTCACCCCAAAACAGTTCAATCTGTGCTCAAAACTGAACTATGCAGTCAAATCATGCCTCAAGTCAATCGAAATTAAATACTCTACTCAGCAGTCACTAAACACTACCTTAAAAAAAGGAAAACACAATGCTCAGGACATGAAGCGGTAGAAATAAGTGTTTATTTAGGCTAAATGCATGTTGCAAATCAAAATACCTGGGCATTTCAAACACTTGTACATAGAAAAAAGAATTTGCAAAAAAAACAGAAATCCTGTGCATTTACATGTAGCACTTGTACGTAAAAATAAAGCACAAAAATGTTCAAATGAAGTACAAAGAAAAGAAGTGCATTACTCTACCACAGCATCATTTCTCCATACTGGGTCAGGCCACAGGACTTCATCTACATCACAGGCCACATTTTCTCTGGCCAGGCAACAGGGAAAGAACCCCTGGCATGCCGTATCCATGCTCCTCTTCTTAGATTTCTGTCCATTATAGTGCCTCACAAACCAGTGCTTTGGCTTATATGTACCCTCACATCATTAGCCACAAGTGTGATCAATTTTGAGTTGTGTTCAACCGGTGACATCTGAGCTTTAACTGTGTTTGACTTTTGCCACCTGTGCTCACATTATTCAACACAGGTGCATCACAATGACAATGTGTTGACAAGATGTGTCTAAACAGGTGAAAGGTGCTTATGGTTTTGCCAAAAGAGTGACTGATTCAATAAGTGGGTTCAGGCAACTGAGAATTTGGTTCAGACAATAGGGTTTTGTGTTTTAGCAATTGAGAAAAACTGTAATCTCAGGATTCCCAAGTTTGGGCTCAGCCTCTCTTCAGAGGGTCACAACAGAAATCTGAAAAATCATTCGATGTTATACAAGTTTATACTCTGAAACAAAGACCAAAGCACACAGCCAGACATGACTTTGGTGGTTTTTAAGAGCCATAAATTTTGGGAACAACAATGTGCTTTACTTCAACTGCTCTTTCTGATTTTTTAAATTTTTTAGCAGATATAAAAGCACAATATTCCCTAAGTAGATGCAGTTTGTTACTTACCACCACCACAATGGGGGTACCAGAGAACATTGCTATATTTATCAAACTACATCCTTTGAGCTCAGTGCACTTGTAAAGTGCACACCATTTAACCGAGTTAAATGGTGTAAAAATGATGTCACCATGAGTACAAACAATGCAAAATACAGAGAAATATTGCCAGCATTTACAAACTAGTGCATGGAACTCCTCAACAATGTTTAAATATATAAAATGCTATCTGCAAACTGCATACATTTAGTAAGTGCGATACAAAAAGTGTAGTTACAGTTTGTTGTCTGATGTGCAGATACAGTGCAAAAATTGTAAACGACCCACAACACAGTATAAAAGTTTGAGGAAAGCTTCTTGTTTGTGCACATCCACAGCATCAGTGTTCCTTGGAAGCCACACCTACCCATTGTTCCTTTTACAATATAAATGGCCCCCATTACATGTGTGCGATTATTGCCATTTATTGTGTGTGTGTGTGTGTGTGTGTGTGTGTGTGTGTGTGTGTGTGTGTGTGTGTGTGTGTGTGTGTGTGTGTGTGCTAAAACCTCAGCTGATAAGATACAAAACAGGTTTAGAGTATAAAAATATGAAAACATTCCATAAACTCGAAAGTAACAGACAAAATGTGCTTTTCCTCACACAGTAAGCTTTTCATAAGATAACAGATAAAAGGTGTCAACAGGTTTCTCGTCTAAAACAGTATTAAGTGAAACAGTGAACGGCACCTAGTGTAACTGTTGAGAAAATATTCAGCAATCATCTGCCTATTCATTTTTTGCAGGCTGCTCGATGAGTTTCCCCTTGTGGTATTTCTGTCCAATGCCATAAGGGACATGTGCGGCTATGGTTCCCAGGTCCTTGGCACCCTCAATGTGGAACATCTGGTCATCAAAGAAGATGTGGGGTCGAATCTTCTGCAGCAGGGGCCCTTTAGGAGCCCCAGCCAGGAAGAGAGCCTCATCGATCTCCAGACCCCAGCTGCGGAGGGTCTTGAGGACGCGAGCACCAGAGCTTGCAGCACTGCGGGCCGTGACCAGAAAGGTTCGGATGGGGCAGTTCAGACGCTCGTTCTTGGAGTAGAATTTTCTCTGGAGCTTTCCCAACGCCTCCAGGAAACACTTCAAGGGGCCCTAAAAGAATCAAGTTAACAGTTTGAACTTAGGACAACAGAGAGCAAAGAAACTGCAAACACATTCTAATGAGGATGTGTTTCTTCAGGGTTGGGTATCAATCAGGAAAGAACTGAATACATCAGCAGGAAAAGCTGTTTTCTAATATAAATCTAATCTTTTACTCATCTGCATTAGTGTTTCTTTTAATTATTCTTTCTTTGCTGACTGAAAAACTATTCTTTCAGTATGCAGTTGGATTGCTGACAGACAGCATAAGCCAGTCCCTCCAGGAATTAGCGATGTTGCGATCGTGCGAATTCCCGCGAACCAACCAATCTCCGCAAATTTTGCGCGGCCTTGCAATTTTGTCCAATTGCCGCAACCTTCCTGCAATTTTGGCCCGCCTCCCGTGAGTTCCACCAATCATAGCAGCTCCCAGCGCAAACGTAATGCACGTATGTCACCGAGTTCACTTCCTTGTTTCTAGTTTGAAGATGCAGACATGTCCTATTCTAATGTCTCTCATTTACCAACAAACATTACTGCTGAAAACCATGATAAACACCGATGTTCTTCACCAAAGCGGAGCGAAACTGTTTTACACCCGTGCAATATGGTAGTGGAATACAAGACAAAAAAATCATAGATTGATACACTTTTTTTTTTAAACATGCAACATATTAGAACGGCTGAAATGAGTGACAACAGACCAGACAAATCACTATGATGGAAACTGTTGCATCCAGATCCATTGGAGCACTGAAAGAATGAAGTAAATTAGATTAATTATTCCCCCTAAGAACACGGCGGAGTTATGTGATGATCAGCGTGTGGGAATCCTTCCTCTGTTACCAACATTACTCAAAAATGGACTCAGGGATTTAAATGAAGTTTTCAGGGTCGGTCAGAAATGACACAAGGACCAAATGATTAGACTTCGGCAGTGATACGGCTTAAAGTTTGGATCCACGGATTTGTTAAGGATTTCCCTCTGAGATAGCTGCATGGCATCTGATAGCTGCACGGTAACCATGGCAACAGGTGAACGCTACCTCAGCGGCCTGCTGACGATCACATGATTGTGATCCTACAACAAATCCACCACTGTGGACGTATCGGAAATGATACAAGGAACAACTGATTAAATTGTGGGGGTGTCTCTGAGTCCCATCAATTCCCGTCGCCGGCTACATATTTAGGCCACGCGATTCGGTATGTACACACGCAGAACACACACTTGTGTTCAGCGCAAGGTCAGGTAATGAACTGTCTTGGTGGAGTACTGCGCTCTCTCAGTGCTGTTCTTGTTAGTTGAAGTGACAAGCCATGAGTGTGTGTGTGTGTGTGTGTGTGTGTGTGAACACGTGTGTGCCAGGAAGTGAAATTAACTTTTAAAGCCACTGACAGATATGTCCGAATATGATTCATTCAATAGTAAATTATCATTTTGTGCCTTAAATCTACCAACCACGTCATGTTAAACCAGTATCTGGCTGCTGCTAATGTCCCATCATAGTATGCCAGCTTTTGTGGAAATGGGTTGGAACGCAAAATAATTAATTTCGGAATAAATATTGTCAATTACAGGGTTGAAACATGTTCTACAAGCTGGAAAAATGCAGCTTTTTAGCAACTGTCACTGTCTCCTGCAATTTCATCACAATAAATAAGCTTAAAAGATTGCAACTTTAATTGCAATTTTTCAGAAAAGCTGCCGCGAATTCAGGCATTTTCGGCCGCAACAATCACGAAAAACGCCCGCAAAATCCTGGAGGGACTGATAAGCACACCCACACACAAAAAGGATATCAACTGATTCAAATATAGGCTACCGTTCAAAAGTTTGGGGTCACTTAGAAATATTCTTATTTTTGAGAAAAAGAAAGAAGTAGTTTTTGTCAATGAAGATAACATTAAATTAATCAGAAATACAGCCTAGACATTGTTAATGTGGTAAATGACTATTCTAGCTGGAAACAGATGATTTTTAATGAAATATCTACATAGAGGTACAGAGGAACATTTCCAGCCACCATCACTCCTGTGTTCTAATGCTACATTGTGTTAGCTAATGGTGTTGAAAGGCTAGTTGATGATTAGAAAACAACTATGTTAGCACATGAACAAAAGTGTGAGTTTTCATGGAAAACATGAAATTGTCTGGGTGACCCCAAACTTTTGAACATTCGTGTATTTACTGCCATTTCCCAGAGCCTGATGTACAGGTATCAGCACATACAGGTGTTGCTGTAAAACCTGAAGAATCAAATAGGGTGCAGTTGTATGCAAGTCAGTGATATTTATGAGTCTCTACTGATACTGAGCCAGCTGAAAAGCTTCTTCAGCAGGTATCTGGCCATCACAGCACAATTAAACCCGGAGTTTGTGTAAGAGGGTAAAAGACACACTAAAACAGCACACCAGCAGCTTTCAGTTGAGAAGGCAACTCTTAACAACCCAAAAATTCAGAGCAATTTTGAAATTATTTGTTGAAAGCAGCAATAAAAGAGGAGCCTATACTACTATCACATAACATGATGCTGAGGTACATAGAAAAAAAACAAAACACGTTTTACCTGAGCAAGAGGTTGGTTCTCATAGCGCTTCTCATGCTCAAAGAAAGTGTCCAGGCCATGTTTCTTCACAATGATCTCTGACTCGTCTGAGAAGAGGACAGCGTCGCCATCAAACGCCACTCTCAGCTGAGTGTCGCTCAACTCCATCTCCTTTTCTGGCATAAACATTGTAGCTGCAGCAATTCCTGATGGAGGGAAAGCTCAGTTCAAATAATTGCTTGGGATGTGAATCCATTATTAATGGAGTTCTGCTGCATCTTCAACAACCTGTTTTATTACTCAGCCAAGGAATTCCTTCAAGAATAAGGACATTTCTAAAACTTTTGAACGGAAGTGTATGTCAGTGATAATAGATGGATTCACTTTTGTTGCACTAAGTTTCCATTTTGGAGCCTGTTTTTTAATATAATATTTGTAAATTACTTGTTTTTGATTGCTCAAAAGAGGAAATACTTCACTGGTCATCTTAGAACATTGCGTGGTCTGAAGATTTTTTAATTGCTATTTACATACAGACCATGTAAAGCAGCGTGCATCACAGACATGCAGACATCTGTGGTCTTAGGCACTCCACAGACTCATTCTTGAATGTCTACTTGTGACAACAAACATGAGTAGGGCTGCTTGTAATGATGATTCTCGTTACCAATTCATGTGTATGTTTTTTTCTTTATCATTCGTGATAACTGGATAATACCCTGACAGCATGTCAAAGATCCAACCACAGACCAAAGTGCTGATCATCAAGAGCCTGAAGACCAAGCCTGCTTCTGAGGTGGCAGACAGCTTTAATGTATCCACATGTCAAGTAGAGAGGATAACAAAAAGATCTGAAGAAACTGGAGACAAGCCCAGGTCAGGCAGACACCTGTTAGAGAAGAGCATTTGTTGTTTCGACAGTCCAGGGCCAGCTCTTTTTCAACTGCAACAGAGTTACACGTGAACTGGTCGCCAGAAATCCGAGAACAGTTTGTCAAATTCTCTCACACAGTGTTCTCCATAGTCAAATTAGTGCATAGAAACCAGCATTAAACAGAAGACAACAAAAAATCGTGTTGCATTTGTCAAGGTCCACAGCTTGCAGGAAGGATGGACACGAAAACGCGGCAGAAGGTTGATCTTTCTGATGAATCATCCATTGAACTGCATCCCAATCAACGCAAATCCTGCAGAAGCCGCACTGACCCAAGATTCACCAAGAAAACAGTCAAGTTTGGTGAAAGAAAAGTCATGGTTTGGGGTTACATCCGGTATGGGGTGTACGAGAGCTCTGCAGAGTGGATGGAAACATCAACAGCCTGAAGCATCAAGAAATTCTTGCTGCCCATTACATCCCAAACTATAAGAGAGGGCAAATTCTGCAGCAGAATGGCATTCCTTCTCATACTTCACCCTCCACATCAAAGTTCCTGAAAGCAAAGTAGGGCCAGGAGCTCCAGGATTGGCCAGCCCAGTCACCAGACATGAACATTATTGAGCATGTCTGGGGTAAAATGAAGGAGAAGGCTTGGAAGATGAAACCAAAGAATCTTGATGCATTCTGGGGGCCCTGCAAGACTGTTTTCTTTGCCATTTAAGATGACTTTATCAATAAGTTATTTGAGTCATTGATGAGATGTATGGATGCAGTCCTCCAAGCTTTGGAAGTCATACACAATATTAATTCTTTTTTGCAAGACACCATGACTTTTTTTTTTAGCACATTTGTGTATTCAGAATAAAGTATATATATAATTTCAACATTATTTTTGTGTGCGACAAGACTTTTGTCTAAGCAAAATCTGAGCTTTCTGTCCTAATTAAATGATAAAACTCAATGAATGATACAAAACTTTATTTTGGCATAATAAATATAATCCAGAGGGCTTTGTCATTCATATGAGTAATTACTGATTCCAATTGATCGACTACAAGTCCAGTTGTTATTTGTTGTTCCTACAACTTAAGAGAAGTGGCAAGACTTTTGTCAGGGACCGTAGATATTCTGTTAAAATCAGCCGTTCCCAGCTACAATAGTCATTTACCACATTAGCAATGGCTAGACTGTATTTCATTAAATGTTATCGTCACTGAAAAAAATGCTTTTCTTTCGAAAATAAGGACATTTCTAAGTGACTTGAAGCTTTTAAAGGATAGTGTAAATCAGACAAAAAACAGTCATTCTTTATATTTAAGAAGCTACTTAAGAAATTTCCCATTTTTGCTTAATAAAGAACGATTTTAACCAAAGCTCTTTGCTGTTTAGCTTTCCAGTGATCAATTGATTGCAGTAACAATTTGTTTATGCTTCACGCTGTACAGTATATGTTTGTGTTTATTTAGATGACATGGAAACATAAATCACATGCTGTCGTCAACCATCTCATTCTTGCGGCTCAATATGAGGTTGAGATTTCCCTAAAAAGCGTAAAACAGTTCCATGCAAAGTCAACAAGTGTATAAATAGCAGAAGTGCATAAACAACCTGTGTGATAGAAGTTTTGGTTGTAATATAACAGCAGCATTGCTTACCTGCCTCTATGGCCTCTGTGACTTTGTCTGAATCTTTGGAGAGGTAAAGATTTGTCATGTAAGCCTCCAGGTAACCGATGGGGCTTTGTCCTCCCGTCATACAGAATCTCTCTATGGTCAAATCTGAAAGTTGGAAATACGTGAATAAAGAAGTCCTTTTCTAACTGAGCTACTTCTTCATTTCAAGTCTGTAATAATGAGATTAAATGCCGTTTGTGAATATGTGTTTCGCTGTAGCAGATGTATTCAGTGCCACACGAGAAATAACAGTGTTTGGTTGTTAAGGATACAGCATACCATAATGATTGATGCTGTTTATGAGGCGCACTCCAACTTGGGCAGGGTTGTTAGTCATTAAGATAACGTCAAACAGCTCCTCGCTGTCTGGGTAGAGCTCCCTCAGTCGGGAGTTGACATTCATCAGCGCCTATGAGAGAAAGGACAATGATGTCCAACACTCAAAGCCAGGATATTGAGTCAGATTGTCAAACACAAGATTGCCACAGAAGTAAAAATACCTTGTTACACAATTTTGCTTTGAGTGAGGATGACAAAGCATTGAAACAAAACAGAAAAATAGCTATGTGATTTCTAAATTATTTTTGTGTGCAACAAGACTTTCGTCCAAGCAAAATCTGATCTTTCTGGCCTAATTAAATAATGAGACTCAATGAAAGATACAAAACTTTATTCTGGAATGATAAGCATAATCTAGAGAGCACCGCCTTTCATATGAACCATTTTTGATTCCAACTGATCAACTGCAAGTCAGGTTGTTATTTGTTATTTGCTACTATTACAATTTGGATAAGGGGCAAGACATTTGTCAGGGACTTTAATTGGCAATAAATCAAAGGGTTTTTTGTTTACCTTGTTAACATGTCCATTATGTGCTTTCTATATGCTGGGCATTATGAGTGAAATAAGTAATCAACATCATGGCTTAGCATTTACACCTTGAAAATGCAGTGTACCAAAGAAAGCCTCAAATATAATGATTCAGAACTCAATTTATAATGTAACAAATGTAAGAAACTAATCCTGCTGTGCAAAGCTAGAATAGTCATTCACCACATTAACAATGTCTAGACGGGATTTCGGATTCATTAAATGTTGTCTTCATTGGAAAAAAAGAGTTTCTTGCAAAAATAAGGACATTTCTAAATGACCCCAAACTTATGAACAGTAGTGTAAGTCTGCTCATGGGTTGGTGATAACATTAAAAAGTAAACAAGCTGCCTGATGAAAAAACAGACGATCAGTTATGTCTCTAATTAACACAAACCAATACTTTTGTGATCGTTCTGGCTGTGACAGTACCCAAAGTCAAATATCTGCTTTTCCACCACACTGGGATGCCTCAGGCGTAACAGGGAAGAGACACCACAGATTCTATAGATACAGAGCTCCAGAAATCTGCAAGTTTTCATGATTACCGATCTGAGAAAGAAGTATTTCCTGGTGCTGAATAAATGCAAGACAGGAGCCATAGCCCTAAACCAAACCCCTCCTGGGCTCAGGCCTACCTTGACAAACGGGAAAGCAGGTCCTGGCCTGAAGGGCTCGTTTTCATGTTCCACCTGAAAAGCCACGTACTTCTCTACTCCTTCTTCCTCGTAGATCTTCCTCTCTGCCACCATGTTGAAGACGGTGCGAGAGGAGACGGCGATGGAGACAGCAAACCGGGGTTTGGGCTGCGAGGTGGAGGCACAAACATTAGCCACCAATCAAAAACTACATCGTTTAGCCACTATAGCCCGGAAGTTACGGTATGTGCGACCAACACAAAGGCTTGGAAAAAACTTAGTAAAACACTTACAGGTCTGGGTTTGTTTGACTTAAGGTTGTCAAAAGCAGCTTTGGCAGCAGCCCAGTCTTTTTCCTCGCTGCTGTCTTCCGCTGCAGCGACATCGCTTGGCTTCATTTCACTCATTTTTATAAACTTCAGTGAGTACAACTGACCGAACAAAACCAGAAGAAGGCTTCTCCAACTTGAAACCTATCGGAAATAGTAAGGCAGTCTGGTGGGCGTGTCTCACAGTGATGACGTACGCAGTCCCGGGCATCGCTGCCCAAGTACCCCTGACTGCAGCCCGCAGATCGGGGCGTGCCTCAACGTGGGCGGAGTTAAACGTTGAGCTCCGCCCACCTTGAACTAAACGTGGGCGGAGTTAAACGTTTAACTCCGCCCGCATAGCGCAGTTGAACCGTTGAAGAAGAAGAAGAATGTATTAGAGAAGAAGAAGAAGTTTCCAAAATGGAGGTAAGCACGTTTATCTTTTGTTTAAATGTGCTGTTTTAACGTGCTTTAACGTTGCTGTTTTGCTATTTTGTGACAGACAAGGAAGGAAGTGATATTATTTTATCTCCAGTTGCATTATCTCCTTGCATTAGTTTCAGACTTACGTCAGACTTATTTATTTTGTCACGTGCTAAGTAGCAAGCCCATTAGAAAAGTGACGTTTAACAAAACATTTAAACGATGCCATTCCTTTTAGAATTAGACTGATTCAAAATATTCAGAATAATCTACTGGAATTGGAGGAGAAGCAAGAGGCGTAGAGGTTTGCCCTGGAAAGGAGAGGAATGAAGGTTAGCCGCAGCAAGACGGAGTATCTGTGTGTGAATGAGAGGGACCCAAGTGGAAGAGTGAGGTTACAGGGAGAAGAGATCAAGAAGGTGGAGGATTTTAAGTAATTAGGGTCAACAGTCCAGAGCAATGGAGAGTGTGGAAAAGAGGTGAAGAAGCGTGTACAGGCAGGCTGGAACGGCTGGAGAAAAGTGTCAGGTGTGATAGAAGAGTTTCAGCTAAAATGAAAGGTTTACAAAACTATTAATTCAAATGGATTGGATAGTATAGTTCAATTATCTATCTCTGTTACAGAGAATAGAGCACGTGTTTGCTGCAAACAGCCGCGTCATTGCCACATGGTTTCCACCATCATCCACAAACCCCATGGATCACCTGCTGGTAATTTGTTAAAAAGTTTTGCTTTTGTAGTGGAGTTTGAGCATTTCATATTCAGTTATTGATATCTTTTTACAGGACAATGCAGCCAGTCTCCAGTGGGTTCTGCTTCCAGTATTTGTACCTGGACACTGGATACTCTGTAAATACATTTATATCTTCCTCTATTATGACCTTACACAACAAAGTTGCTCATTGCTGATTTAAATTTTTTGGTATATTAAATGCAGCTTTGTTAGTATTTCTGTAGCATTCCATAACTTTATGTGTTTGGTTGTATTTGAACACATTTAACAGATACTGAGGCCACAGGCTAGGGAGATTTTCTTTCTAGATCCCCTCTGTGGCAGCGGCTGGAGAGATGAGAGTAGAGTCCATCTATTCAGGTTTTCAGGACACCTTCCAAGATCCTTCCTGGACAGTGGTAGTTCTGTTTTAAACCACTTGTCCTTTGTTTGTTTAATAAATGCTTCTGTTTTTATTTGAATGCATTAAGATGTTCCAAACAAACAAAAACAAACAACAAAAGTGAGTGTTTGCGAGGGATAGAAGTAATTGTTACATTATTCTTATTTATTGTTACATTATTCTACGCAGATGGAAACAGAACCATATGTTTTGTTTGTTTAAGCCCATTACAAAAACGTTTGATTTGAAGCACCAGCCTCTTCCAACTTTGTTCCAAGTGTTGCTTTAAAATGGTTTATTGTACTTTTATTTCCTCTTTGACCAGGCACATTGCTCACAGCCTATCTCCTGGCCCTTGGAGGCAGCTTGGTGTGAATGATGTTCAGGTGAGACATTACTACATTGCATTTGCTAACATTTGCTATTTTCTTGCCATTCTTTTATTAAAACACTGCAAAGATGCTCCACCAACTGTGGCGTGTTTGTTTTGATGGTAAGAACTACTCGGTATGTTATATCGATGACATCTATAAAATGTTTTTTCTGCATTTAAAACACACTCTTTGTATTGAAAAACTGTATCCTGACAGAATGTGCATGATATTATATTAACCAGTATCTCTGTACATTGTAATGGGGGCCAGTTGTGATTTCAGTGAGGTTTTGTGCAAATTGTGACACGTTGTGCTTGACTGTAGCGATGAAGGTATTATTTTTGGAAACATATTTTAATTTTCTGCATTTCCTTCTTCACAGGAAAACATGCTGCAGATTAGAAGATGGTGGTGTCTTGTTCTCCTGCAGAACTTCCCCATGCTGTAGGCGCCCTCAGTATCACACCTTTAAACCAGATTCTTTTAAATCACGTTTTACTGTATTCACTGTCATCTGACCTGCATGAATGTTTTCATTGTGAATGTTTGTTGTCATTAAATCACCAAGATCTGAAGAAGAGAGATTGCAGCAAAGAAAAAGGCAACGAGAGCAGAAAAAACTACAGGTGAGAGGTCATGTGATAAATTGGTATATAGTGAAACTATTGCTCAAAGACTGATCCCTGCCACTTATTTCAGGATGTGGCTGAAGTCCCCCTGAAAATGTTTAGGCTTTCAGAATCTGCCACTGAAGCATCAGGTATTGTTCCAGCCAGCGTTGTCTCACACATATCCATTGAGGTTGTTGAGGTTCGATGTCACAGAGCAGTCATTATTTCTCTGTTAATCATCAAAACATTGTCATTGTGCCTGTAGACACCACAATCTGTTTCCTTTCTAGATCAGGCTGAGAACAGGACTGGGAACAGGAAACGGGGTATATTGCCTGAGATGGGTAGTCTCATTTCAGTGTTTTCTGCAATCTCCGAGCCTTTACTTAAATAACTGTTTTCTTTATTTTTGTTTAGGAGAATCCTTTGGTCAGGGATGCAATGGCGGCAGCCCAGTGGTGTGGGACCAGAGCTTTCAAGGGAAAAATTTCCCTTCCCCAAGTTGTTACCATGGCCAAGGAGCAACGCGTGAGGGCAGTGGAACTCCTGTGTGTCTGTGATGGCCAGGAAGAAGAGGAGACCGCTGATCTCAGAGAACCGTTCCTTTTTCTTTTTAGTCTGCAGGAAGACTATGAGACATTCTGTCAAGAAATCATTGACAGGAGAAACATGAAGGTGTTTTGTGCTTTTGACAGAAAAGAATAAAGTTGTGTTCAACGGTGCTGAAGCTTAATTCATTACATCTGACCCCTACAAATGTACATGGTTCGTGAGTTGTATAGACTCTGATATATTATGTCTGGCATAATCATATACAGAAAGTCTCTATACAGAGATCAGAGATGATGTTTTTGTTTCAGTTATGTAGAATGAAGGCCAAGCTAAGAGCCCTCTTTGATTTGAGGAAAGACATGTAACATTGACTGTCAGTTCAGTCTTATATCCTTGAGTGGATTAGTGACACTTTAAGAAAGTCGTTAGTGCAAAGTTTAGGAAATCTGTGTTATCAGCCAGGAATAACCATGCATGGTCAGGTATCAGTGGCACAGACATTGCTGCTGTCTCTGATCTCCTTAATGTAGCTGATATAATTCAGTGTACAAAAAAATCCAAATGTGTCTATGTATGCTGTATATCACAAATTTCACTTCACTGTTTCAGTCCAGCTAGCCCTAGTTAGACAGGGTTTGAGTTAGGTGAAAGTTGAACCCAAGTAAAAAGTTGTCGGCTATAGTATTACAACTCCTGGCAAAAATGATGGAATCACCAGTCTGGGAGGACGCTCGTTCAGTTGTTTTAATTTGTAGTAAAAAAGCAGCTCACAAACATGACAAAAAACTAAAGTCATTTTATTTTGCAACTTTCTGGCTGTAAGAAACACTAAAAGATATCAAGAGGAAAAGTTGTAGTAGTCAGTAACAATTACTTTTTTAGATCAAGCACAGGGATAAAATTATGGAATCAATTCTGAGGAAAAAATGATGGAATCACCCCATAAATTCTCATTCCCAAAACAAGCTCCCATATCAGATTAAATCTGCTCGTTAGTCTGCAGTTTAAAAGGAGTGATCACACCTTGGAGAGATGTTGCACCAAGTGGACTGACATCAATCATGACTCCAACATGAGAGATGTCAGCTGAAACAAAGGGGAGGATTATCAGACTTTTCAAAGAGGGTCAATCATCACGAATTGTTGGAGATATCCCAGATTGGTTCTGCAAATGATCATCAAACTGACGTGGGACGAGAAAAATTGCAGCAGCAGCATCAAAACCAAGTTTATTTGGCCCAGCAGCAACAACCAAATCCACAGTCTGCATGAGCAACAAGCTGGTTTGGTTGGAAATCAGCAAACTGGTGTGCTGCAGCAACTTCCAATCACTCTTGGTCTAAAAAAGTGATTGTTACTGACTACCACAATTTTTCCTCTTGATATCTTTTAGTGTTTCTTACAGCCAGAAAGTTGCAAATTGAAATGACTTTAGTTTTTTTGTCATGTTTGTTATCTGCTTTTTTTCTAAAAAAAAAATTAAACAACTGAACGAAAGTCCTCCCAGACTGGTGATTCCATAATTTTTGCCAGGGATTGTATATGTTGTATTTGTGGGATTTGATACTACAAAAAAAATGTTTTCCCAAAGAACTACTTTTTGGCTCTAGACCTGATCCTGATATAAATAGTAATGCTGATATAAAATTAATCATGACAGTAAATCACATAAGATGCTCGGTTTCTTGGCCAGCATTTCGAAGCTGTATTGACGTTTGTGAATGTGCTATTTAGTCTCCGCCACCAGATGGTGACAATAAATGAGTCAAGCTCAATGTGGGCGGAGCTCAACGTTTAACTCCGCCCACGTTTAGCTCAAGGTGGGCGGAGCTCAACGTTTAACTCCGCCCACGTTGAGCCACGCCCCGATCTGCGGGCTGCAGTCAGGGGCTTCTCTCGCTGCCAGGAGAAACAGTAGCCAGAAAGGACCATTGTGCTGTGACCTTGGGTCTTAACATAACCGATAGAAAGCCTTCATATACAACAAACTGGAAATTCAACAGTAGCCTACTCTACAATGACAATTTTTGTACAGAAATTAGAAGCCTGTTCGATGAAATAGATTCCTTGGACTCTACTCCTCTAAGTAAATGGGAATGGTTCAAATTCAAAGTTAGAGAAATTGCTATAAAAATGGGAAAACAAGCCTTAAAAAAACGGGAAAAACAAAATGAAATTATGAGCAATATAAATAAATTATGTGCAAAAAACATGCTGCTACCTGAAGAAAAGACCCAGTTGGAAACTCTCAAAAATCAGCTTGATAGCATTTTTATAGACAAAGCACAGGGTGCTTTTGTCCGCTCCAGAGCCCGCTGGATCGAAGAAGTTGAGAAAAATTCCTCTTACTTTTTCAATCTGGAAAAGCAGAGGCAATCTAAAAAGAAAATTACTAAACTTAACATTAATGGTGTTGTGACTGATAACCTTGAAGAAATCAATAGGGCAACTAAAACGTTCTATAGTAAATTATATTCTACAAATTTTTCTGAGTCAAGTTGTAAATCCTTCTTTGAAGAGGTTAGAGAATCAATTAAATAAAATTTTAAAAACAGTATGGAAGACAACTTGCGCATTGAAGAACTTGATACTGTAATTCATCAAATGTCTAAGGGCAAGTCGCCTGGTCTAGACGGCTTAACAGTTGAGTTCAATGTTTTCTTCTGGAAATATATTCATCAACTACTATTTGAAGCATTGGTTCAATGCATCTCGAGTCATAATCTTTCTCCAACTATGAAGCGAGGCCTCATTACTTTAATCCCAAAGGCAGGTAAAGACACACTCTTATTAGACAACTGGAGGCCCATAACTCTTCTGTGTACGGACTATAAAGTACTGGCTCTTAACAATGGTTTGCCAGACATAATAAATGAATGCCAATCTGCATTTATAAAGGGAAGAAATATACATTTTCATACAAGATTGATCCTTGACATGATTGATTATAGTAAGTTTATTGAAAATGACAGTCTAATATTGTTTCTTGACTTTTATAAAGCATTTGATTCGCTAGAACACTGCTTTATTGCAGACACCTTAAGATTTATGGGCTTTGGAAAAAAAATTATGTAACATAATCCAGATGTTCTATACAGACATAAGTAGTTCTGTTTCCTTGGGACATGAAATGACTCCTTGCTTCAAAATGTCTAGAGGGATTCGGCAAGGATGCCCCATCTCTCCTAAATTGTTTATCTTGACCACTCAGATGCTCACCTTGGCAATACTAAGCAATCGAAGCCTTCAAGGTTTAAATATCTTTGACAGAGAATTCAAGATTAGTCAATTTGCCGATGATAAGGAAATTTTTTTGAAGGACAAAACCATGGTTGACATTGCTCTAAATTTAATACTTGCCTTTTCCGAGGCATCAGGTCTATCTCTAAATATCAAAAAATGTGAACTTTTCCCAATCCATACGTGTACTGAAAGCTCTATAGGATCTATACAAGTTAATTCAGAAGTCAAATATCTGGGGCTAACAATTTCCAAAGATGTTGCCAAATTGCAGGAGGTTAATATTGAAAAGCGTGTAACCGACTTGAAAAAATCCTTGAGTCACTGGTTGACTACAGATCTCACAATATTTGTAAGAGTTCTTCTTTCCAAAGGGGAGGGTGTTTCAAAATTGATTTACCCTTGTCATTCATTATTTATTTCTGATCTAAATATTAAAAAAGCAAATTCAGTAATTTTTCATTTTATATCAAGGAACAAAACTCATTATTTAAAAAGATCGCTCTTAGCAAAAGATTATAAATATGGAGGCGTTAAAGCGTTAGATTTTGAAGCATTAATTGGTTCATTTAGAATTACTTGGTTGAAAATCTTTTTTGCCCTTCCTAACTCTATGTGGTTTCACATACCTAGGTCAATTTTTGAAAAATTTGGTGGTTTAGACTTTTTACTAAAATGCGATTTTGAACTAACAAAAATTCCATTTGCATTATCTCAATTTCATAAACAAACACTACAATTTTGGAAAAGGGTTTTTTCATGTCACTTTACTCCACACAGTTCGTTGTTATGGAATAACCGGTCAATACTTATCCAAAGAAAGTCATTTTTTATTCCAGAATGGTACAATAAAGGGATCATATTCATAGTCGACATAATGGACAGTGTTGGTGTTTTCTTGGATTATAAAACTTTTGTTAACCGGTTTAATTTGAATTGCACCTACAGAGAGTATCAAAAAGTTTGTAAAGCTGTGCCTTTGGCATTATTACAACTTATTCAGAACACTTTAGCCCACTCTAATGTCACTCCTGTTCTCCCAAGTTTGCTAAATGATTGTATTAGACTGAAAGACAAGAAATGCAACAATAGGGCTATAACAAATGCTTTCAAAGCTAAACTGTTCCATAATTTTGGAACAAATACTTCTGGGCACCCTAGGATTCTGGAAAAGGCTTATTCTAAATATGTAAAATGGCCGATTCCACCCAAAGTCAAGGAAACTCATTTTAAAATCTGTCATAAAATCTATCCTGTCTCTAAATTCCTTCACAACAGATTTAAATTTGACTTAGCTAACTGCAAATTTTGCGATTTCCCAGATGAATCTTTGGAGCATCTGTTTTTTGAGTGCCACAAATAAATTTTGGAGTGATATTAGAGTTTGGCTGTCCCTCAAAATATCAAATATTCCCATTCTTAAATGTGATGATATCTTATATTTTTTGGAAAATGTGGATAATTCTGTTTCTGACATTGTTAACATTATTTTTTTACTCGCAAAATACCACATACATTGTTTCAAATGGAGAGACTCCCGTCCCTGCTTTGAACATTTCATGAACGAATTTAAACTGTATGTTTCCTCGTTCAAACTTATAAACTCTGCTCTTGCTAAAAAAATGTATACTGAACTGTCCAAAAATCTTTTGTTTTAAGTGCTGCCATGCTCCAAGTTATTCTCGTATTGCTTTTCTTGTATGCCTTACATTTTTTGTACGACTGTAGTCCTATGTTACTACTTAACTGTTCAGTACAATCAGAGTGTATTCAATGTTTGTACCTCAGCGAGACTCTGTATTTTTGTCAATAAAATAAAAAATATATATATTTTTAAAAAATTAAAAAACAGTGGCCAGAAATATGTGGACACTCCAGTATATGTAGTAAACAACATAAATAACTCTACTCCCGTGCAATATCAAATGATTGTAAACTGTATAACCTGACAGCAAATTGCATAACATCCAAGTACACTAGAGCTGACCTGAGGGTCATTCCAAAATTCTAGGACATTTTACGTCCCACCTATCAAATGTCAAATTAGTACAAAATACTAAAACATGCATTTCTTGTGTAAATTTACTTGTCTTGAGACCAAATCTAAAATAATAACAATGAAAACTAGTAGAAAAAAATGAAATATTTTAAAACAAATACCAAATAAGTCTTTAGTTCCCCCTTAAACACCATTTTTCTCTTGTCCCACTCTCCTGATGTCCAAACTGAATCTCAAATAAAACAGTTACAATAAAACTTAAATCTCCCATTTGTGGTCAAAATTTTTTTCATTGATGTGTCTTGTAATTGTGGGTTTTTTAATCGACATAATATTTTGAATAATAATTATTATGCAGAGAAAGTGTGTCTCACAACAACCCTGTTAGCATAACCTGTTTAGCTGGTGGAAGAAGAAGAAAACAGTGAATCACCTGAAACACTGAAATTAACATCATTAAGCAGTTTTCTAAAAGAAAATAGAACACAGGACATAGTTTTGCTCTACGCAAAACTATGTCCTGTCTTCTATTTTTCATGATTTTATAACATTGTCAGCCTTTATTGAATGTCTAACTCTCCCTCATGCAACACTGATATTCATATTATCAGGATAAGACAAATTCTTCTTCTTCTTTTATTTTATTTTTTTTTTACTTTTTCCATCAGTAAGTTTGTCCTCTTGGTCAGCAGCTACATATCTAGCTTCTGCTCCTGAGAAAAAGCTACCATTAGCATGGATTAGCAACCCTGTTACGATGATTACGGTAGGGTTAGCAAACAACAAATAAAATATGAAATAAAAATGGTGTCATTGATGTGTATGATGAGCCAGTCAAACCTTTGATATTTTTTTGGCCTATTATTGATGAATATATTATTGTAAAAGAGAAGGTTTATTTTCCCAAATTTTGAAATCCAAATGTCCTCCAATACTGGACTGCACCCCAAATACATGCTATGACAAAAATATCTTTGTTACCATCATATACGAATAACACACACTGTGCATTTGTGTAGACTACTATTTGTAACCCATTTCATTAAATCTTATTTGGTAATTCATTTGTTTGAATATCGGTTTATTCATCATAATTATCACATATCCTGTTATTAAAATATCACATGCTTTCACAACGTCTCGCACACACGCTCACACAAACCGTCCACTGGTACATGAATGACCTCCCTCCTCAATCTCACCCCCCCACACACACTTGGTAGAGTCCGGGACGGAGCATCATGGCGATAGACGGTAGGTACTCGGTGTCAGGTGTCCTGCGGTACCCGTGTGAAACTTTGCTCGGGGCTGAATGAGAACGCAGTTTAAATCCCTCATTTTGTATTGACGGAGTTAGTTATTCTTGGTCCAGTTCCTTTTAAATTCAGGACGCGAGTACCGCAGTGCTGTGGAGGCGGGACAGCTAACTAGCAGCGCGCGGGTGATGCTGAAGTGCGGACAGCCGCACTGAGGCAGGACGCTGTGATCCCTGCTCGGGATGTGCGCGTCAAGTGATGCTTAAGTAAACAGAGGTGCAGACAGTCCCGGCGCTATGATTGATCGAGTTAACACATTTGTAAAGTCACTGTTGAGGGAGACCTGTGATTACCGTTTCATGTCAGTATTTTACCGAAAATCATAACGTGCTGCTGTTTAGCATCACATGGCAACTACTTTGTTTTGTTGCTGTTAAAGAACTACACTACTTGGCGGATGAATATGATGTATATTGGCCATCTGAAAAAGAGCGATATGCGTTTGAAAACACTGCTGTTTTCGAGACGGCGCGTGCTGTTGGTTATCTTATCTTCACGGCTATAACCGGTACCACAGCCTCCATGCCCACGGATATGTGTCTCTCCACGGTTTCAGAGAGGGACCGAGACACATAACCGGACGGCCACAGAGAGTAGGCGCGTGCCTTGTCCCGTCAAGTTGTAGACACGGACACAGGTCCCATGCGTCACGTGCAGCCATGTGTGCAGCATTCAGAGGTTTAATCAGAGCCAGTCCGCAGCACACATGTCAGCACAGGCATCACAGGAACAGCGCAGGAACCACTTCGCTAGTAGATTGTCCACACAAATGAATGATCCATCCTCACAAGTCTGAATGGGGTTTCAAATGTTCAGAATGAATGTTTAACAATTCTACAATTTCATTTAGCACACGCTTTTATCCAAAGCGATGTACATATGAGAGTAGATATAACACAAGCAAGGATCTAGTCAGGGGAAAACAACCTGGATGAGAGTCATAAAGCAAGTTCAAGTGTGATGATATGACCGTGGTGTCTACAGGCAATGCAGATGTAATAGGATTTATTTTTGTAATTTGTTTTTGCAGTCTGTCAAATGCCAAGGTGTTCGGTGAAGAGCCTGGGTTTAAGTGTTTTCTTGAGAGGGATTCAGCAGATCAGAGTTTGGTAACAGTTCCATCATGGGGAACCACAAAGGAGAAGAGTCTAGCTATGGACCAGCTCTGTTGTGGTGGTTGTAGCAGGAGTCTTTTGTTGGCCGAACATAGTGAGCAGGAGGGAGTGTAGACCTGAGTGAGAGAGTTCAGGTAGGAGGGAGCTGTTTTCATTGTAGTTTTGAATGCAAGTGTCAGAGTTTTGAATTTTATGTGGGCAGCAACTGGAAGCCAGTGAAGCGATCTGAACCGTGGTGTGATGTGCTGTTTTTGGCTGGTTGAAAACCAGATGTGCTGCTGCATTCTGGATCATCTTCAGAGGTTTGACCGTGCATGAGGGAAAGCCTGCCAGCAAGGAGTTGCAGTGGTTGATGTGTGATATTACGAGAGCCTGGACCAGGAGTTGTGTTGCATGTTCAGACAGGAAGGGTCTGATGTTGCTGACCCCTCAAACTTTTGAATGGTAGTGTATCTTGACGTCAAAGGCACTTCCACTGTGTTTCACTCCATAGTGTCACTATTTGATTGTATTGTGGTGGACAAACACAACGCTCTCTTCTTTAAACTTAGACCACTTTACTTATCATGGATGTTAATCAACCTGGAAAAATCAACAGTATGTTTTCTGTGTAGCATTTAAAGAATTCAGTGGAAATGCTAAAACGTAATTATAAACTTCCCAAATGAATACATTTCCTGTGCAGCAGCATAAATGTCACGCACTAGGGAGGGCTGGACCAAAGCAGAGAGCCACACCACCTTGACCAGAGGAGATTTAGAATGATTTATTGACGGGAATGAATACTGGCCGAGATGGGGAAACCAGAGTGCAGGAACGGCTGGTGTAGTGGGGGGTTTTGACCAGGAACGGGGGGTCCAGGCAGGGACAGAAGGGGTCCAGGCAGGAATGGGGGTCCAGGCATGAGCAGGGGGGTTTAGGCATGAGCAGAGGGGTCCAGGAGGAGAAAACCGGTGATGACTTGGGTTGGGGAGAGCCGGAGGGGAAGGAGGACAGCAGGGATCCCAGACAGCTGAGTCTGGCAGAGGCAGAAGGAAAAAACAATGTAAAAACAAGGCAGGAACTCAAAACAGAACTAGTAAGAGGCTAGAGAGCAAAACTGAACTGCATGGTTCTTGTTTAACAATCTGGCAGGGAGTGGAAGGATGAGCTGGTACTTATTGCAGAGGTGTGTAATCAGGTAGATGATTGTCAGCTGTCCGGGAGCCGTAGAGGTGGTTGATTGCCTGAGTGGAGTCAGCTGAGAAGCTGGACTCCACTCAGGCACCGAGCTGCAGAGGGAGAGACAAGGCAGAGGAGCGGATGGGAGACAGCAGGACAGACAGGGCAGAGGAGCGGATGGGAGACAGCAAGACAGACAGGGCAGAGGAGAAGGGAGCTGTGACAATAAAAAGTGGTCACAGAAGATGAAGATGACTCGATATATTTTTGGTGGTATTTTTAAGACTGATATTGATGCTATTTATCAGTGATCAAGATGAATGATTTGTTAATGAAATTTCCGTAAAAATTTAATCCTTGGGGTCAAAATATTGTGTAATCCTTCATTGATTATGAGTTTTGTGTGTTTATTTCAATGAGAACTTTTCACTATTTATACTGAAGTGCTTATTGGCTAATACTGTGACATACAGTATAACCAGTCAGATAGTACTGTGGGTGTGACATTGGTCAGTCAGCAGAGAAGTGACTACAGACAGAGCCAAAGCAGATCATTTTTAAATTCATTTATCTGGAGTCACTTAAATTCAGTTAAATTAATTCAAGAAATGTTGAATATTAGTCCTGATAATCGACCAGGTTGATGATCAGTCTCTATACTCAGTGGTCGATTTCATAAACTGTTAAATACATTTTTCATGAATAAACTATATATACAAAGTAGTCTACAATGTTTGCCGCTTGAATGTAGTAGAGTAAGAAGTATAAAATAAAACAAAGGAAGGACAGAGGTACAAATACCTCATAATTCTGCTTTAGTACAGTACTTGGGTAGTTGTACTTCCTACATTTACTACTGCTTCTGTGGTACAGAATGGAACCTGTATCAAGACTGAATATTGTTAAGCAACACGTTAAGACCCATCGCCACAAATACTGAATGACATTATCCCTTTTTATCATACAGTACAATCAGGAATGACCAGAAAATAACCCAGCACTGTGAATTTAGTTAATTTTCATCCTCGTTTGTATTTTGTTCTTTGGGTAGTTTGTACACATTTTAAAAATATGTTGTTGTTTTAATATATGTTTTCAAATTCAATATTTATTTCCTGTCCTTTGGTAATCAGCCCCGTTTGGCACTGTAAGTTCCACTTTTTAATGTGTCAACAAATACAACGTTAACTTGAGAAAATAACTCTTGACAATGTTGTCCAGGTGATTTTGAGTTAAGCTTTAAAGGATTTAAATATCTAAAAGTCAATATTTGTTACAAGTTGGATGGAAACACTGACAACAGACAAAGATGTTCTAATAATCTTAACTTTTACAAATGAACTTTTGGGATGCATTATGGAAATTGTAGGATCCTGTATTTTTGGCTCTTGACCAATTGAAGGCATGAATAATCAAGATATCTTAACCTCTCTATAGACCATTATATTTTCAATCTGTATAAGGCCTCTAACTCCATAGAGGTGATTTACTATATCATTGAAATACCCAGTAAAGTTTCAAAAATACTTTTGTAAGTTTTTTTTTTTACTTATACCAGGTCATTTGAAGTGACTTCTTACTGTTAACCAGTTTGATTTGTTTTACACCTTTTTATGTTTATTTACAAAATAGAAAAGAACTGCATGTATCGCATCATTAGTAAAATCTGATAAAAACTGTCGAAAAGGTTTGGCAGCTTTGCTCAAAAATACAGTTTAAAAAAAAGGTTTTCCCCATAGATTATACTACTACTATGCATGTGCACAGTGTCACAACACCATGCTTCCATCAGTGCAACAGAACGATTCGCTGCATGTACCCTGGCTTGGGGGCTGCACAGTGGGGTTGTGGTTAGCACTTTTGCCTTGCAGCAAGAAGATCCCTGGTTCGAGTCCCGGCCTGGGCCTCGGATCTCTCTGCATGGAGTTTGCATGTTCTGTGCATGCATGGGTTTTCTCCAGGTACTCCGGTTTCCTCCCACAGTCCAAAAATACAGTATGATAAAGTTAATTGATTACTCTAAATTGCCCGTAGGTGTGAATGTGAGTGTGATTGTTTGTCTGTATATGTAGCCCTGTGACAGACTGGCGACCTGTCCAGGGTGTCCCCTGCCTTCGCCCAAGTCACCTGGGATAGGCTCCAGCACCGCCCGCGACCCTAGTGAGGATAAAGCGGTGTATAGAGAGAATGGATGGATGGATGGACCCTGGTCTGGCTGTAAGAATGCAACAGATTTTTGGGGGCAGGCGTTGGACATGTGTTAGACAACTGCCATCTTTGGCATTACAAAAATACCCATAGATTACTATTCACGATTCCTGATGTGGTGAACCTCTAACTTACACTGGTCAGGCATAACATTATGACCACCTGCCTCATATTGTGTTGGTGTGTCCTCCTTTTTGTTGCCAGAACAGCCCTGACCCGTCAAGACTTGGACTCCACTCGATGCCCAAAAATTGCCTTAAAAGTCTTATTTAAACAAGTCAACCAAATTTGGCAAGAAAATTAGTAGATAATGACAACCCAATTAGACAAGATAAAAATATTAAATATCCACAGTCAAACAACTGGGGTGCAAATGGAGGAAAACCACTACAGGTTTGAGAATGTATAAACTAAGACACTACTTTCTAAATTCAGAGCCAAGATATGCTGCTGCTACACTCTTAACTTTGGACGTCTTTATCAATTAATACTGAAGCACTGAGACAAGAGAGATAATGTGTGAATGTCTGTGTAAAAGGCTGTGGATTTGTGCATGTGAAAAAAAGCCAAGTGAGTGTCAGTATCCTTGATTATCCTGAGCATCAGAGGGATTACACATAAAAACTAGATACCATCTCATTGACAAAATGTCCCAGTAGCAACTTAGTAAACCTAAAACATATTTATAATGTAGAAAAATGTCTCTACATGAAAAGCAAATAAGTGTAGTTTTAATTACCTATTTGATTTAGTTTTTCTTTCTCTCTTGGTTCCAGCTAATCAGATTTATGCTTGCTGACGTGTACATCTGCCAGCTCATTTAACCTGAGGACAGAGCATATGTTTCTACGGTACATGGAATCATATTTTAACCTCTGACTCCCAACTTTCCATCTCTGTCTTTTTCCTAGGAGGGGGGAGAAACTGTGGTGTTCATGAGCTCATCTGTGCCAGACGAGGTAAGATGTGAAACCCAACTGTGTCCCTGCAAAAATGTGTCTCCATAAGCTTATAAAAGCGTGTGTGTATTGTTAGCCTGTTTGGGGTATGGCCGTATTGAGATTAATACATCCAAAAATGTATCTTAATTGGTCAATATCCCTGTTTTCTGTGATTTTTTTTCCTGGCATCTGGTGCATTGAATGTTCATCAATATAGACCTTAGAAAACATAATGTTTGTGTGTAAATTATGCATGGCATATCAAGTTTTAGTTCACTTCAGCAAAAGAAAGCAGCTGTGTGTTCATGATTTATTCATCAAGGAGGTTTTGTTTCTTGTCTGAGGTCCATGTGTAGCAACAATTCTAGATTTCCTACACTTTTAAACCAAGCATACCCTATAAATTCTAAAATCTTACAATTAAGTCAAAATATCAATAACTTAATTCAGATTACACTTTTATGACAAGAGCATTTAAGTCAGTGCCTCAACAATGTAGACACACGACAGAATAATTAGTTTTCTCATTTTTTTTGGGCAATCATTTACTCGAAACACACTCACATTTGTCCAAGGTTATTATTCATTTGCTCCTTTCACACTGAATGTCTGGGTCTGTGTTTTCATATTCGCTCGTCAGCTTGCAGGGGAGTCATTGCCTGGAAAAAAAAAAGCAGATTGAATCCTGAGGCTCAGTTCATAATCATTAATTCAGGCTCAGTTCACTCTGTAGTAACGGATTTATTTGCTTATTATTTTCCTGTTCATTCTGTTCAGACACATATATTGTACATGCACACATTTCGGGAGGATGGAATAGAGAGAAAGAGGCGAATTGAAAAATCCACTTTAATCTGCTATGATGTTGAGACTTTCCTGATGATGGGTATTCCATTAAAAATGGGTGGGTGAACTGTTTCAAAGGCTGACTTGGTACACAGCTCAACTTTCCAGTGTACATCGGTGAAGGTATCAAGTTGCTACAGGTGTCTAAATTATTCAGCTGTCTTTGACATTTACAGAGCAGGGCCATGTATGAAGTGTCATCACATTGGAGCACAGGGCCTTAAGCTGTTCATTTTCAACAGACAGCTACTGTGTGGTGGCAGCAGAGGTCATTCTGACTCAATCTACACTTCCGTCAGCAGTGAGAGCTTATACGTAAGCCTGGGGAGTGCTGGACCACACTAAGTGTAGGGGATTTGTTACATGTCGGATTGCCTCAGAGCAACACAACTTTGTTTCTTCCTCTTCTTAGATCATTTACTATCTATAACTGCAGAAATACTGGTAGTAGACTTTTTTTTAGGAACAGCTGGTTTGAAAGAGGATATTCTTTTAGCGAAGGTAAGCCTCTATTAGCTCTCTTATCTACTTCTCTTGCCATTCCTGGAAATTTAGCATTCATCATTTTGTCGGTCTGCAGCGACAGTGGTCTCTGCCTGTTGCCATGGTGAGACAAGTGTGTCCGTGATAAGTTCAATCTCTAGTCAGAAGGTTTGAGAAAGTATGTTACTGCTTTCCTGTCTTCCTTTCTCATTTGTGTCCTCAAGACTCCAGTTTTCACAGCCATGTAACGAGTGGCTGATGGTTGCGATAGCTGTCGACTTCACTGGAATTGCTTTTATTTCTCTGTCGTGTTAGAGGGTTGCAACCTACAGTTATTTTCAAGATCAATTTTTGTGCTTTGTTTAGATAAAATATCAGAGAATTATGAAACATGTTTTCACTTTTCACTTGTTTTGTCTGAACAAACAGTAAATCCTCAAAACTGTAAAGGTCTTTTTTTTTAGTGTTTGCCAGAGAAATGTCAAAAATTAAATTAATTAGTCAACTAGTTTATGAAGTCGTAGACAAATAAAAAAATCATAAATATCCTGGTCAAGAGAGGCAGCGACAGCATGAAACAGCTTTTCAATCCATCACTGAAAGAGACAGACATACACATTCACTTTCACACCTACGACTAAATTAGAAAAACCATTAATCTACCATTCATGTCTTTGAACTGTGGGAGTAAACAAGGGTACCTGAAGGACACTGTAGAGGAAAGACCCCGTTATATATTTTAATGACACAAATGAATATAAGGCTTTTTGGTGGAGGTCAGGTATCATTGGTTTTTATTGCTGGACAATGTTTTACGATTCAAATTTAAAACAGGACAGAGCTTCAAACATTAGCCAGTACTCCCCAAGCATCCAGGACCAGTTTCTACACAGCGAGGGAATATCCACAGTAGCTGTGTGAGTTGTGCTTTTTGAAACCAAAACTTTTAACATTAGGTTCCTATTCTAGCAAACCAGACATGTTCATGATTGTTACTTACAATCTGCTTAGAGCAGACAAACCCTGTTTACTGTCATCCTTGCACTTGTGCTTTTTTCTTTTTATTCTAATAAAGTTAAAACAAAGCCAAACATAGCCATGCAAACTCTGCTCACAGCTTTAACATGTGGAGAGGATCAAAGGCTGTGACTTGTCCTAATTATTAAGCTATGATTGGATGTTTGTCATTTAGGGGAGAGTTTTACGTCTCTGTAAATGTGCAAAGCTTGTATGATTGATGTCTCTCGTAAATTACCAATGGATTTATTCTTTAACATGTTCTGGGATCAAACTGTATCATGGCTGTATTCTGTGCCTTACTGGAAACCCTGACTTCATATTACAGAGCTTTGCTTGCAGTTTCCTTTCTTTTACAACTTACTGTTTCCACAAAGGAATTCTTTGAGATGCACTTTTTGCTTGATGCCTACTTCCTTTTTTAATCTGTTACCCTGTGATGTGTTTGTGTGGTTGTCTAATAAGTGCCGGCCTAGCCTGTTTTTAGTGGGTTTATTGAGCCAACATTTCAGTTAGATGCAGTTCCTTTGAGGCTCTCATAAAAATAGCACAGGGCTGCATGGTTACATGAAGTATGCTTGGCCTACATACAGCACTGTAGATTGTATCTGGTGTGCCTCTGAAGAGGAAAAAACACTGACTGTTTAAAAGTAGAAAAGCCTGATAAGCCAAAATTGGAGGAGTTTTATTCTAACATAAGATGCCTATCATCTACCAAAATTATTCACGGTAGCAACATGGCAACCTGACCACAAAACCCCTGGAAAATATTTGTGCTCAAAGTAGCTCAAAATAGAATTTTTTCACTGACAGCCATCTGTGTGTATTTATTTATTTATATGTTTTATTTATAACAGCAGGTATTTTTTTCAGAAAAAATACACTTTTATCTTCATTAACAAAATTGCTGATCTTCATCTGTGTCTAATTTTTGTTTTCTCTTTTTCTGTCTGTCTTTTCTTTTCTTCCCTACCTCTTTATTTTCATTCCTCTCCTCAGTCTCACCTGAGCTTCTGGGTGTCCTGTCTTCCATTGCAGCCTTCATGGCGTTGATGGCTCTGTTTTTTCTTTACCTCAGCAACAAACTGTCAGTGGAGAGTCCTGATGATCTGTCACATCTCAGTGGCTACAAGAAGAACCAGCCAGGTACTCAGTACTTACAGATTTACTACACTGGCAGCATTTACACACATTTAGGATGACTATTGCATTTGTCGTGGTTTTACATTAATCATATTGTGTGAAATTCATCTTATTTGCTCATCCTTACACACCTGTGCCACGTGGAACAAGATGAAATCCAAGACAATAACAGCTTGCTCTGCTCATGCACTCTTAAACTCATATATTGGTGTATATATTCAAACAAGCCTTGCTAGAATTCCATTGCACAGTAATGACACAAAAGAAAGGTCTTTATGACCTACAGCGCCCTCCATAATTATTGACACACCTGATGAAGATGTGTTCTTTAGCTTCTAATAAATTCCTTTTTTTTCTAAATAATATAGGACCACAATGAAAAAAGAGCAAATCCAACCTTTAATTAAAGTGAATTTATTCAGTGGGGGAAAAAAATCACACATTAAGAAGTAATTATTTTACATCAAATCATGTGTGCCACAATTATGAGCAACCCTGATGCTAATACTTTGTACAACCCCCTTTTGCCAACAAAACAGCACCTAATCTTGTCCTATAATACATTTTTGTACAATTTTCAGTGTAAGAATATGCTTCTGCAATAAAAATTGAATTTATTTTAAGGCTTTCAACACATCTTAACCAGGTGTGACAATAATTATGGAGGGCGCTGTATGTTGCAACAAGAAAAGCACTCAGAGAGCACAGTACGCCGCCAAGGCTTCTCATTCCTTGTGTCATTTCCGACAGATATGTCCCTGTAAGTCTGCAGCAGTGGATTTGTAGTAAAATCGCAATCATGGGATCATCAGTAGGCACAGTAGGCAGCTGATGCAGTGTTCACTCAGTCATAGTCACAGTGACGCCGTGCCGCTATCTCGCAATGATACAGAAATTTAAAAAAACTCCAAACTATAAGCCGAATCACTGCCAAAATGTAATCAATTAGTCCTTGTGTCATTTCTGACCTTCCCTGAAAATTTCATCCAAATCCGTTAGTCCATTTTTGACTAATGTTGCAAACAGACAGACACACAGACAGACAGACAGACAAATTGACACCGATCGTCACATAACTCCGCCGCAGTCCTTGGCGGAGTAATAAGATCGATATTAATGCTATAGGTCTGCTTCCTGAGTGAACCAGATAACCACACTCTACTATAATTATCAAATGAGAGAACAGTTATTTTGTATAATGGACACAGTTTACCATTTTATGGCAATTATCCTTTTATAGTGAATAAGAAGTTTTTTTTTAGATATGTATGGGATGTATACACTTCAGTTGCCCCAAAGAACACTACATCGCATATATAAGACACCATTTGTCGGTATTATACAAACTTAAGAGGAGTATGGAGAGTAGGGTATAACACTGATTTCTTTAGAATAACCTTAGAAGAATTTGTGCTTAAACTGGTTTCAGGGTGGAATCTGATGTGTTGATGTATCGTGTGTTTGTATCCTGTCTGTTTGTGTGGCTGTATAGGACTTTTTAGCTGCATATTATTTACTGTAGAAGTCAAGGTGCATGATTGTGTTTTTCTGATTTCTTAATTATGCACATTCTACACCTCTAATGTGTCCTGTTTTGTTCTTAAACACAAGTTACGTTACTGCCACCGATGACGCTAACATTGCTGGTGTCTCAGTAGTTGACTGCAGTCTAAATCTTGCACTATTATCAATATTACCAGCTGTTTCTTTTAATGTCTTCAGATCAGCTTACCAATCAGTAAACATTCAAACTGATTTTTTTTGGAGTGCAGGCATCACTGCTGATAAATGAATACATACATGCTGTGATTTCTTTCTAAAACCCATATTGTAATGTCTGAGCATGAGACATGATACAAGTGAATTTTTTACTATATTCATATTGGTGTGTACATACTTGTCAGCACACACTGTGATATTGGCTCCACACCCAGCTAACAAGCACATGTCCGTGTCAGCGCATGTGATGAGCTAATCTAGTGGTCAGCGTGGTGACAGGATCCCCGGCTGAGAGATGGCCTTCTTCAAGAGCTTCCAGCAGAACCTCCCATCTGTCAACATTTCCTCCATCTTAGACTCAGTCACTAGTCGCGTAGATGATCTGGCCAACGCTGTCAGCGATGTCACTTATGCTGTCAGTGACCAGCTGACTGAGCAGGTTACCACAATTATCAACAAGGTGGAAGATGGGGAAAACGGCAGCAGCCAGGAGCCAGGTCAGGCGTCTGCCGCATCAGAAGGCAAGGCCGGCAATAAAAGCATGTGGCAAATGCCAAGAGACTCAGAGGCAGGTAACACAAGCTCAAAAACCAACCAAAGCAGTGATACAATGGAGGCAGAACACACTGCGAGCCAGCTGGAGTGGGAATGGAGGGATGGATGCTGGCGAGTTAAAAAGACGGAAGCTGAGTTAATACAGGAAGAGATGAGGAAGAAAGAGGAGAAGGAAGAACAGGAGAGGAGAGAGCAGCGGAGAAAAGAGAGACGAGAGAAGCAGCTTGAGAAAGAAGCCCAGTCTCAGAGAAACCAAGAAGAATCCCAGGAGGGAGGGCCAGAGGAAGAAGTTCGTGTTTTAGACAAGACAGACAATAGCAGTGGACAAGACAGAAAGGAAAGTGACAGTGGAGACCAGTCAGCTACTCAACAGAGAAGTGAGGACTGTGATAAAACTCCTCATTCGACTAGCAGTGATACTGAAAGTAGGTTATCAAAACAGCAAGAGCAAAGCGCAGAAGAGAAGGAAGAGATGGAGGATGGATGCCCTGAGAGAGAGGGAGACGCTGAGAAAGACCCTGAAATTTCTTCATCCACAATGAAAAAGAAAAAGTCCGACAAGAAGAAGAAGGGGAAAGCTGAAAAGGAGGGCTCGAAGAAATCAGAAAAAGCTTCGGCTGAAGAGAAGAAAAAGGAAAAAGGCAAGAAGAAAAAACAAGGAAACCAAGGTTAGAGGGTGTGTTGCTTCTCTTTCACCATCACTCTTTGAATCTCCACTTCTACTCATATTTCCAAGCTCTTACCCCAGTCTCCTCTTCAGAGTGTTGTGTGTCAGTTTCAGCAGTTGAATCTTGACTCTTTCATTTAAATATTAAATAACCATTATTTTTTGCAAGAGAAATGTAATGTTTGAACTAGAGCGTTCATGTGTCCCGTGTAGAGGGAGTTTTATCAGACAGTGAGGAGGAGGGGAGCCCCGAGGCTGTGGCCCAGCAGAACACAACGTCTGCATGGAGCAGCAAATGTAAGCCGTCAGCTGAGCAGGGAGGATACAGCAGCGAGGGCTCCAGTGAACGCGGTGAGAAGATGCATGGACTGTACTCATGTTATGTAAAATCTTATTTAACCAAGAGGAGTCTCCAATCTCATACACTACTGTTCAAAAGTGTGGGGTGACTTAGAAATGTCTTTATTTTTGAAAGAAAAGCTTTTTTTTCATCAATTTTAACATTAGTTTAATCATAAATACAGTCTAGACATTGTTCATGTGGAAAATGACTATTGTAGCTAGAAATGGCTGATTTTTAATGGAATATCTTCATAGGGGTACAGAGGAACATTTCCAGCAACCATCACTCCTGTGTCCTAATGCTACATTGTGTTAGCTAATGGTGTTGAAAAGCTAATTGAGGATTAGAAAACCCTTGTGCAGTTATGTTAGCACATGAATAAAAGTGTGAGTTTCCATTGAAAACATGAAATTGACTGGGTGACCCCAAGTTTTAAGTGGTAGTGTATGTAGTACTGTAGATCATGAAAGAAAACGGTTACAAAGCATTACAACACACACTTACAATATACTGGATGCAATATAAGGAGAATTATGAGGGATCATACAACACATGCACGAAATGTGAACTAGTTCATATTTTAATTTAGGTTCATATTTAGTGCAAAGTTGTGATTTTATGGATGATTTCTTGGTCTAGCTGTTTGAGCAAGTTTCCAGTTGTCATGTCAAGTTAAGGTAACTGGTTCGAAGCTGTAACTTCTACTCACATTAAAGTGACATTGATTTTCTAAAATACACTTGTTAGTCCATTAGACAATAACGTATATTCTGAATGATATATTTTACCTGCTTCTTATATAATATTAAACTATAGCATTTTTCTTCCGAGTCAAACATCCATGTAGGATTTACACATGTTCATTGTTTTCCTGACTTTGGGTAGTAATGCTAAAATGTATAAACTCTGTAATATAATAAACAGGATCAGCAGTGATCAACTGAGCAACTGATCAAATTTACAAGTCCAAATTGACTTTCTGAATGTGGAGTATCTGGCCAGCTCAACAAATCAAAGCAGACTGAGCTTTTCAGGAGGACCTTAAAGAGACAAGAGCTAAAACTGAACGTTTCAGCTAAGAAGATGTGCTACAGGAATGTACAGTCAGTATTTAAAAAATATTTAGTTTTTGAATTATGATTGTAAGTAAGCATATTCTAGCACATGCAAAAAAATATTGTAAACCTGTAAATGTGCACAATATGAACTCTTCAGGACGTGAGATGAAACATTTCATGACTCTTGAAACTTTCGAAATTCAACAGGAACTTAAAATAAGATGACTTCGATGTACTCAGCTCAGAACTGGCATAGTTAAAGAGGTTTACCTGACTCCATGTTTGCCTGTATGTTGCATGCCTAATGAGTATTTCTGCAGAGCACAGTCTGTCTCCAGTAACACTCCTTCAATATCGCATTACTCCTGTGTCCCTGTTTGTCACTGTCGTGAAAGCAGCCAACAGCATTCAGAGGATAAAGAAAGATTCCTCCCTCTGTGAGCTTCAGCCTCCACCGTACCAAGATGAGAGCTCCGGGGCCCGTGTGTCGTCTCGTTCCCACTCAGACAGGGGGACCAGGAGGGGGTCCACCCCACAGCGCTGTGACAGCCCCCTCTGCTCCAGTGAGGCCAGCGTGGACCAGGACACTGAAAGCTACCTCAACAAAGCCTGTGAAGAGGACATACCCAGTGACAGCACTGCTGTTCTTGGTCCAGAGGTATGATCATAGTTACCGTTTCCCCTCCTTAAAGGTCTCCAAGCAGCACATAGACAGAGTCAACAGACTGTGTCAAATGGTTTTAGATTTTTACTGCCCTGTAGTTTGATGGAATTAAAACAAAGACAGCTCAAAAAATAATACACTTGTGTATTTCTAATGGCATGCATTTGTCATTTATGTTTGAGGACTAATGTGATCAGATAACTTCTAAAAATGTTCCTACAGTTAAGGTGTCAGCTACAGTTACAGGTCATCTCAACTCAAGGACAACGGAATGGGTGAAGTGTTGCTAGTACTTACTTAACCCCCTGTTTTGCCCCTGTAACATTATTCCTCACTGTGGGCCCTTTTTTTTACTGCAATATAAAGTCCTGCAACTCTATGGAAAACAGTATAACCATGGCTAGAACTATAAAGAACTCAGAAATGTCCTTTGTGCAGTACGACACAGTTAGAATGCCATCCATCCATCCATCCGTCCATCCATCCATCCATCCATCCATCCATCCATCCATCCATCCATCCATCCATCCATCCATCCATCCATCCATCCATCCATCCATCCATCCATTCGCTTCCAAGCGAAGGCATGGGTCACCAGTGTATCACAGGGCTACATATACAGACAATCACACTTGCATTCACACCTACGGACAATTCAGTTACAAATTAACCTCAGCATGTTTCTGGACTATGGTCTGTCAACTGTGTACCAACCTGACTTCTGCACAACACAACTGATGGTCCCAACTCCATAAAGAAGGCAAAAAATTCCACAAATTCACTTTGACAAGGCACACCTGTGAAGTGAAAACCATTTCAGGTGACCTCCTCATGAAGCTCATTGAGAGAATGCCAAGAGTTTGCAAAGCAGTAATCAAAGCAAAGGGTGGCTATTTTGAAGAATCTAAAATGCAAAACATATTTAGAGTTAGTTCACAATTGTTTGTTTATGACATAATTCCATATATCCTACATCATGCTTTGAATGTCTTCAGTATGGATCTACAGTGTAGAAGAAAAACCACTGAATGAGAAGGTGTGTCCAAACTTTTGAGTGGTAGTGTGTCAGCCTATTTTTTTTTCAGTAAATAAACTCTCAATTCTTTATAATACCTGAAAGATCTTCTTTCTAAAGAGGATTTTTTTCACTGTAACAGAGGGCAGCTTGAGTCTTTTGAATGTCATTTACAAAACACAGAGGATTTTTAAAAAGTCTGTGAAAACCTACAAGTTTTACACCAACAGCTGGTGCCAGAAAGCTAATACAGACTGTTTTTGCTGGTTTGTACATTCAGGATGGTTCTGGTCCTCAGCTCCCCACAGCCTATGAGCCAGAGCCCCTTGCCAAATATGGCACGCTGGACGTCGCCTTTGAGTACGACTCCAGTGAGCAGTGGTTGGCTGTCACCGTCACCGCAGCAACTGACATCCCTGCTCTCAAACAGACAGGCAACATCTCGTGGCAGGTTCATCTGGTCCTGCTGCCCACCAAGAGGCAACGGGCTAAGACCGGCGTGCAGAAGGGCCCATGTCCGGTGTTCACAGAAACATTCAAGTTTTCCAGGGTGGAACAGGAGGCCCTGGGGGACTATGCTGTTCGCTTCCGCTTGTACAGCATAAGGCGGATGAAAAAAGAGAAGGTCTTGGGAGAGAAGGTCTTCTACCTGACTAAGCTGAACCTGCAGGGCAAGATCGCTCTACCTGTCACTCTGGAGCCTGGCTCTGAACTTGCAGTGAGAACACTTCGTGACCATCTTCATATCTTTCTCTGTGCAGTTTAGTTTAAGCTCTTGAACATATCAAATGTAGGCCTTTTTCTACTTTAAATTTCCTTTCATTGCAAAGTCTTGCAGCTATTTCCCAGGTTTATTAATTTAGTTGTTGTTTATAATGGATTGAGTTATGAAAGAATACATCTCACCTCTTTCCTTCCCTCCTTAAAAACCTTTCTGTGTTTTTTCTTGCCAGGGTTGCGGTTCTCTTGTAAGTGTGTCTCGCAGCGCAGGAGCTCTGTCCTACCGCTCTGCTGAAGAGTCCATGCCAGAGATCCTCCTGGGTCTCATCTACAACTCTGCTACAGGACGGCTGTCGGCTGAGGTTATTCAGGGAAGCCACTTTAAAACCACAGCGTCTGATAAACCTGTCAGTAAGTACACAAGTTTCATTGTTGGGTTTTGTGCCAGCTTGGATTGAAGTGATGAGTGATGCTGTGTTTTCTATTAGTAGAATTCTCTGTGATACCTCTTCCCCATGGGGTGCTGATACATCAGGCAGTTGTTTTGGCAAAGCAGATGGGCAAGACTCCTAACAGCATGCAACAAAAACAAAATCATTCCATTTAAGTGTTTCCTTGAAACATCGCCAACTGTTTACTAGCCTAAGCTATTAGAGTCATAATGCTAAAGCAACTGCTATCTATCAGAGTTCCCATGAACCTTCTGGTGTATGTCACAATCTTGAAACTACTTTCTCTCTTTCTTTTTTAAACATTGTGTCTGCCGTGGTGTGTGTCTGCCACAGATGGTCTGTTTTGTTGTGTAAAACACTTCGTAGGGGGACAACTTTATATCATGAGAGGTAAGACAACAGCAAATTACTTGTAACATTTTTTGCTGCAGTAGAAAATGATATTTTGTCCTGTGAAAACTTTAGATTTTTTAAAGTGGTGTTGTTTCTAGAAATACCATTTGCTTCTGAAATTTTTTAGTGCCATTTCTTGTGTTGAGAGTGTCACGAACAGAATTCTTTTTACCTTTATTGCACTGATGTAGCAGTAGAACAACTATCTACCTGTCTATATATACACGGCTCACAAAATTAAAGGAAGCCTTCATCATCACATTAACAACAGTTTAGTTCAGGATATTGATCTGTCCAGTTAGGAAGCATATGTGATTGTGAATCAACTTCACATGTTTTGGTGCAAGGTAGTGGCCACAGGCCATTTCTCTCTCTTCAACATTCCTGGCTGGTTTTTCTCCATTTTTGCATTTTGCTTGAGCCCTTGTGACTGCTGTTTGCATGAGGTAGTACCTGCAGCCCATTTAGGTTGCACAGATAGTGCAGCTCCCCCATGATGGCACATCTATACATACCGTTCCAAGGTTTGCTGTGTCTCCAGCACAGTCTCAAAAGCATGAAGAAGGTACCAGGAGACAGGCTTTTAGACACAAAACAACTACAACCCAGCAGAAAGACATGTATCTGCTTCTTTGTGTGACCAGGAAAAGAGACCCAGAGCAATACAGAATGACTTCCTCCTGACTACTCATGAAGGCTTCTAGCCAAACAGTCTGTCAAGGTGGCTTGAGGGCCGAACATCATCTAGTGGAGCCAGTGATTACAGTCCACCACTATGTTGACAAGTTTGGTTTCCACTGACTTTTCTTTTGTCATTTTGTTTTCAATGAATTACACAATATACACTACCGTTCAAAAATTTGGCGTCAACCAGACAATTTCATGTTTTCCATGAAAATTCACACTTTTATTCATGTGCTAACATAACTGAACAAGGGTTTTCTAATCATCAGTTAGCCTTTCAACACCATTAGCTAACACAATGTAGCATTAGAACACAGGAGTGATGGTTGCTGGAAATGTTCCTCTGTACTCCTATGGAGATATTCCATTAATAATCACTCGTTTCAAACTAGAATACTCATTTACCACATTAACAAACTAAAAAAAATGCTTTTTATTCAAAAATAAAGACATACCTTAATGACCCCAAACTTTTGAATGGTAGTGTAAATCAATGAAGATATTTAACTTAAATGTTATGTTCATTGAGATCAGATGTGTTATTTAAGCATTCCCTTGATTTTTTGAGCAGTGTAAATGGACATATATCTTTTTGTAATTTGGGTGAACCGGCTTTTTGATTCTTTCTGTAATTGGAACCCAGGAATAAAAATGATAGTTGATTTTGAGTACCTTTATTAAAAACTATCACTGCTACTGTATGTAATGTTAGCTACAGTGCTCACATCACACCACTGGGTGGCACTGTCTCACTGGTCTCCCACACCTTCTTCCAGACACCTATGTGAAGCTGACCATGCTGGACTCTAAGGGGAAAGAGATGTCAAAGTGTAAGACAGCTGTGTGTCGTGGCCAGCCCAACCCCACCTACAAGGAGACATTTGTCTTCCAGGTGGCACTCTTCCAGCTGTCCGAAGTGTCCCTGGTGGTGTCGGTGTTCTGCCGCCGGAGCAGCATGAGGCCCAGGGAGAGGCTGGGCTGGGTCTCCCTGGGCCTCAACAGCACCAGCGAGGAGCAGCAGGTCCACTGGACAGAGATGAAAGAAGCGGAGGGACAGCAGGTCTGCCACTGGCACACACTCACCGACACATAGGAGGAGGATTTTTTTTTTTTAAGACTGACTTTAGAGTAAGAGCATTCCCAGAACAATCAGAGATTTGGGAGAGCAAGACGCACCTTGTAAGATGTGTGTTGTTTTTGTTGCATACAGCTGTGAAGATGGGCACGGGTTCCCAGTCTTCACTGCCAGGCTGCATGGAAACCCTTTAATCTGCCACTTTTATCCGAGGCAGACAGACTTTACTGGTCGAGGTTCCGGTTCCAGCCCATTTGCGGACAAAAAGATGCAGTGACAGACTGAAAGTGAATGGCATTATACTGACTGGCTCAATCAAGGACAGAATGAAATGGTTTGTTTTGGAGCTATTATGTTCACAGCAAAATCTGCATGTACTCTAACTGTTTACAGGACAAAGTTAATACACTTCCAAATATTTTCTGGCTCTGAACCTTGGACCAAAGAGCTGGGTCCAGGACTAGCAGATTCTTTTCTATTACTTTTGGGCTTCTCTGGACTTCAGCTGCCACCAGCATACCAGACATTTCTCTATCAGTTGTAGCCACTGACAAAAGTGAATGCAATGAGAAGACTGTTACAAAGGGCCTACAAGATGCTGCAACTCTGCTTACGAGCTATGCTTTGTACAGTTTGTTTACATACTCATGACTTTATGCAAGACCAGTTCATTCGTTTCTCCTTTTGTGTTTTTGGATTACCTGTCACGGTTTACCAGTTTTGTGGGTGTCTCTCTGGGGTATGTGTTCCACAAAGATCTTTTATTTTTACATCATGGACTTGCATAACTTAATACACTATGCATCTGACTCCACTTTAAATGGGAGGAATGCAAGTCTTTCTTCTTGTGCTCGCTGAGTCTCTTACAGAATTGGACACAGCTCTGCATGCCATTGGTATCAAAGAGCAGCTTCCTTTCCTGTGTAATACAGATTGGGCCTGTTTCACCACTCAGCCTTCTGACAACTCAACCATGTTCATTCATGTAGAAACACGGTGCTTCCCACTGAGGAAGAATATGCAGAAACCTGTGCAGTCCAATAAACGTGGCTGTCTCTGTGAGGCAGTGCCGATGAGAAACCTCAGCTATGTTTGCTGTGAAGTGAGTGTCAATGGCAAACCGGGAATGAGATCTCTTTTTTTCTAATTTCGAATGAAGTGTATTAATAAATAAAGGCAACAATAAATGAAAAAAATGTTCTCTAGGGCTATGAGAAATGTGATTATACCAGCAACGTGTTCATCTGGAACAAAGCAGAGTTTAAATTCTCAGCTGAAAGCGCAGCTGTGAGTCAGAAAATTCCCCGAAAGACTGCTGAGGACTCGACAGCTCCACCCATGTCACAGTGAATGAAACCCTCTCCCCTTTCTGCTGGCTGATGCCGAAGGGTGTGGGATGCATTTTTTTTTTTGGTATTGTCCCAGTGATGTCACATTTGAACCCTCAGTCTGGGTTCGGGGGCTTCGACCTCACCTTGTCCCTTTACTTCTTCTGCTGGGACACATTGCTAGAAAGCTGTATTTTATTCAGTTAAAGATCATTTTGCAGGAAATAATGAAAACCAGATGTCTAACATTTGCGCCAGATACACAATCTTTTTTTTTTATATTGCTGAAAGAAGAACAGCAACTGGAGTACTTTTATCACATGTTCTGTTACACCCAAACACCTTTCATTTTCTGCTGAAAAGTTATCTTAAATGTCAGGGACCAGCAATCTGTTAGCTTACCCTTAGTCTGACTGAATTGGACTTCGGGTGTAAGTCTGCCATTTGTGCATCACGTTTCTAGTTGCGTTCTCCTGTTTTCTGGCGATCTACACCTTATGGTTTTAAAGTTCCTTTGCAATGGGCAGCACCAACAACAACCACCTCTGAGCAGGAGCCACATGCTGAAAATGGCAAGTTCTGCTGGGCAGGCTGGCTGGAATTTTCAGTCTCTAGTTAATACATTTTATATACAATCAGATCCATGACTATTTGGACATTGATGCAGTTTTCAGCATTTCAGCTCTGTACACCATCACAATGGATTGGAATGAAACAATCAAGATGTGCTTTAAATGCAGACTTTTAGCTTTAATTTGAGAGTATTTACATCCAAATCAGGTGAACAGCGTAAGAACATAAAGAGCCAGGTTCTGCTCAAGGTTTTTTTTTCCCTGTTAAAAGGGTGTTTTTCTTGCCACTGTTGCCTTGGGGCTGCTCTGGGGGTTCAGGCATCTGGGTTCTGTAAAGCGTCTTGAGACAATTCGACTGTAATTGGCGCTATATAAATAAAATTGAATTGCATCACATGTTGTATGTGCCCTCCACCTTTTTAATGGACCAAAAGTAATTGGACAAACTAACATAATCATAAATCAAATTGTCACTTTTAGTATTTGGTTGCAAATCCTTTCCAGTCAATGACAGACCCAAGTCTCTAACCTGTAGACATCACCAGATGCTGGGTTTGGCTCCTGCTGATGCTCTACCAGGCCTCTACTGCTGCTGTCTTCACTTCCTGTTTGTTCTTGGGGCATTTCCCCTTCAGTTTTGTCTTCAGCAAGAGAAATACATGCTCAACTGGATTCAGGTCAAGTGATTGACTTGGCTCTTTGGTTTTCTTTGGTTGCTTTGGTAATTGTCCATCTGCACCGCGAAGCACCATCCAATGAGTTCTTAAGCGTTTGGATGAATATGATCAGATATTGTTGCCTGAAACACTTCAGAATTCTTCCTGCTGCTTTTGTCAGCAGTCCCATCATCAATAAATATAAGAGAACCAGTTTCATTGGCAGCCAGACATTCCCACGCCAGGATACTACCACCACCATGCTTCTCTGATGAGCTGGTAGTCTGTGGATCTTGAGTATTTCCAGACTCTCCTATTCCTATCGTTCTGCTTCAAGTTGATCTTTGTCTCGTCTGTCCATAGGATGGTGCTCCTGAACTGTACAGGCTCTTGTAGATGTTTTTGGTGAATTCTAATCAGACCTTCCTGTTTTTGAGGCTCACCAATGGTTTCCATCTTGTGGTGAACCCTCTCTACTCACTCTGGTGAAGTCTTCTCTTAATTGTTGACTTTTACCTCCTGGAGAGTGTTCTTGATCTGGCCAACTGCTGTGAAGCTGTATTTCTTGACCAGGGAAAGGATTCTTCTGTCATCTACCACACTTGTTTTCATGGTCTTCCGGGTCTTTTGGTGTTGCTGAGCTCACCAGTGTGTTCTTTCTTTCTAAGAATGTACCAAGCAGTCGGTTTGGTCACACCTAATGTTTTTGCTCTGTCTCTGATGGGTTTGTTTTGATTTTCCAGCCCAGTGATGATTTGCCTCACTGATAGTGACAGCTCTTTGGACTTCATATTGAGAGTTGACCTCACCAGATTCCAAATGTAAATACCACACTTTGTCCGTTAAAAAGGTGGAGGGCACATATATCATGTGCTGTAATTCCTACACTGTTCACCTGATGACTTTGGGTTCAAGACTTCAGTCTGTCATTGACTGCAAAGGATTTGCAACCAAATATTAAAAGTGACAGATTTATGATTGCGTTAGTTTGCCCAATTACTTTTGGTCCCTTAAAAATATGGAGGACACAGAAAAAGGAGTTGTAATTTCTACACCTGATTTGGATATAAATACCCTCAAATTAAAGTCTGCACTTAAAGTACATTTTGATTGTTTCATTTAAAATCCGTTGTGATGGTACAGAACTGAAATGCTGAAAACTCTGTCAATGTCCAAATATTCATGGACCTGACTGTATTATGTATTTTAACATCAGCTCTAGGTAGATTTTTGTGTTGAATCTCCCATGGTTGGTCCCTTCCAAGAATTAATCGGGTGACACAGATCTGTGACATCAACAATCATAACATTCTGTTAACCAGCAAGTTGTCATTTTCTCTGCAACTAAGGGCTGCAACTACTTTTCTTTTGTCTACTAGATTCGAGTCGTGAACACTTATGAACACAAATGCACATCATGGCAGTCTTGAGTTTCCAACGAGTCCTATAACTCTGAATTTTCTATGATGGAATCATTAGAACTCATTCATCTTTGTAATAAAAGAAAACAGTCATACATTTTTGTTCTTTCCTAGATTTATTACAGGTCTTCTGGAAATAACGCTAAATCAGCTGACCACCTAAATTTGTTTACTTTCTGACAGAAATTTGTTCTTCATCACAGTCCACAGGTTCTTGATGGGGTTCGAGTCAGGACTTCAAGGAGTACAATCTAACACCTTAATTCTAGTCTGACTTAGACATACTCTCAACCCTTTTTGATGTGTGTTTGGGGACATTGTCTTGTTGGAAGATCCAACTGTGTCCAAGACCCAACCTTCTGACCGATGATATTACTTCTTTCAAAAGAAAAAGCTGGAAGTAATTCTCTTTCTATATAAATTGTCTTTTTTTTTTTTTTTAAATTTACAAGTTTTATTTGATTCCAACCAGATTTGTGGTGTATATGTCAGGGTAGAGACTGCGATTTGGTAGAATTGGAGTTTCTACCAGTAGAGATTGCGATCGCAGTCTCTACCAGTAGAGACTCCAATCCTACCAGTAGAGATTTGTCAGGGCTAAGGTTAGACTTTTAAGGTTAGGGTCAGGGGTCAGGGCAGGGGTCAGATTTAAAGTTCCATCTCTACTGGTAGGATTGGAGTTTCTACTGGTAGAGATTACAATCGCACACTCTACTGGTAGAGACTCCAATCGCAAACTCTACTGATAGAAACTCCAACTCTACCAAATCGCAGTCTCTACCCTGACATATATATAAAATATCATTTGGGTACATGCGGACCCCAGCCAGACTGCGCATCTTTTGTTTATGTATGTTTGTGTTATGTTGCTGTTGCGACGACTGCTTCAGTTGCATTGTTTCATTTCAATTCAGGTGTTCTTACACTAATACTGTAAGCAATACACATTTGTAATCATCAATAGTAATTTCATTGTTTCTTTCATGTTGGTATCTATAGACGACACACGTTTTAGGAAAATATACATTGAAAGGTACAGAAATGAGAAACAGATGAAATACTACTGGGGTCTAGCTGGACCTCAATTGTATGGATGAAGTAGGTTTTGCCACATGTACTGATGAGGGTTAAATTGGCACCAGTTCCAATGCCACCAAAACAGCCCCAGAACATAATAATACCACCACCGTGCTTGACAGTAGATTTTGGTGTTCTTGGGGTTAAATGCATCACCTTCTTTCCTCCAAACATATTTCCAGTAATTGTGGCCAAAAAGTTAAATCTTTGTTCCGTCTGACCACAGTACAGTCACGGCAAAAGTGTAGCTTCTAGATTAACTGATTCTTTCTTGCACGGCAGCTTCTTAGCTCAAGCAAAGTAACACGCTGGACTTTGGACAGTTAAACTTGTGATCCAGCAGCTTCTAATTCACTGCAGACCTGCTTTTTGCTGATTCTTTGCTGACTCTTGACCATCCTGACCAACTGTCTCTCAGCAGCAGGTAATAGTTTGTTTTCTTCCTGATCGTGGCAGTGACAACTGCATCATGCGTTTTATACTTAAAATTGTTTGCACAGATTATTTTGGGATCTGTAGCTACTTTGACATGACTCCAGGTGACTTTCCTGACTCAATGATTTGCTTTTTCAGATCTTTTCTGCGTTCCTCAGACTTTCCTTTTGTTGTGTTTATGGCTGAGTCTATTTAAATAGGCTCAGAGGAGTTAGCAACTACAGTCAATTGTGATCATACTTGAAAAGTTAAGAGGTCATGCCACTGAGAAAATGACCAAATCACCAAAACTAATAATTGAAGTTGCTCCATGTGTGTATTTTTGACCCAGCAGATTTCATCTCATTTCCAGAAGACCTATAATAAGTCTACGAAAGAACCAAAATGCATGATTTTGTTCTTGTCAGAAAGATGCAATTACTTCATCACAGAATATTCATTGTTATACGAGTCATTGTAAACTCAAGACAGCCATGAAATACATGGTTTTTACAAATGTGTATAATCGTTTGTTCACAACTGCAGCTGTTCGGTCTTTAAATGTCAAGAAACATTTAAAAAATGTAGCTTGTGGTTTCCCAAAGCCCAAGAAGCTCAAATGTCTTGTTCTATCCACAACCCAAAGAAATTCAGTTTAACGTCACAGAACTGAACCAGAAATAATTCATAATTATGAAACTGCAATCACAGAATTCAGATTTTTTTTTCTTAAAAGGACACTCATACCAGTTAATGGATTATCAAAACAGCTGGTGATTGATTTTAAAGTTGAAAACTAAATAATTCACCATTGCAGCTCTAGTTTTCAGACTTTATAAAACAGATTACACAAACAAGATGCAACCTGGTAATTATGAGATGCCCAGTAAGCCAAACCAGTGCTTTTCTCCTGTTTAACATCTTAAGGCTAAGCTAACTCAAAGCTGGCTGAAGCTTCAGTGTTATAAATCTAACATTAAAACTCTACTAGAAAGCTAAGAGGAAGTTACACTACTGTTCAAAAGTTTGGGGTCACTTAGAAATGTCCTTATTTTTGAAAGAAAAGCAGTTGTTTTTTTTTTCAGTGAAGATAACATTAAATGAATCAGAAACACAATCTAGACATTGTTAATGTGGTAAATAACTATTCTCGCTGGAAATGACTGATTTTTAATAGAATACCCACATAGGGGCACAGAGGAACATTTCCAGCAACCATCACTCCTGTGTTCTAATGCTACATTGTGTTAGCTGATGGTGTTGAAAGGCTAAATGATGATTAGAAAACCCTTGTGCAATTATGTTAGCACATGAATAAAAGTGTGAGTTTTCATGGACAACATGAAATTGCCTGGGTGACCCCAAACTTTTCTACAGTAGTGGGTTTCCCAAAACATGCTGATATTTTTGGAAAGGAGATGGATACATTTTAACAATATTGAGAGTTTTTATTTCCATTCATCTGGCCTTCAATGGTATGTTTCACGCTGTCATCTGTCAACAGTCTGGTACAGCGCAAGCAGCACTGCAGGTGGCTGGAGCCTCGCCCACAGTCATGGATCAGACCCAAGAGCACATAGTTTCACAACTCTGTACACGAAGTAGTAGACTACGGCCTTCCAGGCAAATTCATCCAGCTCTGAGCCACGGAAAACCAGCTGTGCCTCAGATCCTTGGGGGGGGGGGGGGGGGAACCACAGAGGGGAGGAAACCACAGAGGGGAGGAACACCAGCTGACCCAAAGTGTGCCTTGAGGGCTGGTTTAGTCAGCCAGGTAATCATGAGGCCCCTGGAGCTCCAATAAAGGTGTTGAGATGTGGCGAGTAGGTTAGAAGCCAGGATGGTTTTTCCAAGTATGGTGCAGCAACAAAAAGAAAAAAAAACGTGGACCTGTTCTAGTTGCATCACCATACTAACATGGCATCTTGCTCCTTGTTTGTCACTCTTAATTAAACAGACCTGACCCAGTATTTTTATGTTTTACAGGAGGGAACAGTAGTAACCACTAGGATTAGATGATGATTTGGCTTCAAAGACAAGTGGTCTCCACTGAAGATCAATTTATGACACTAGTTACAGGTCGACAGTTGGAACAACCAGTGATCTTGCTGCTCTCAGGTCAGTGAGGTCCCCCAAAGCAGTGGCACTAGCTAGTTTTCCTTGGCAATGACACAAATTTAACGGCTCAACATGGTTGGGACTTCTTTGTGTAAGAAAAACAAAAAAAAAACCCTGTAATGTCTTTTTGTTTTATTGCATGTCTCAGTCAGTTTCTAAAAAAATCTTTTTTTAATAATATATTCAATAAATATACAGGAACCATGGACTTACGAGAGGTTTGTGTCATAAAAGCATCCTAACAACCAGAACATAATCTGGGGATGTTTTTAGGTTTGTCTTTTGTTCAGATTACAGGAATCAACTCTGACACGGTCAACTAAAGGACTTTGGATTTATATTACATGATGGGTTGGGCTCCAATGGATGGACTCCTGGTGTGGTACCATGCAGAGTGGATATGGGTGTACCAGACTGCATCACTTCAGCTAGCAGTAACACTGTGCACCCTGCAAATTACGCAGTAAAGCAGTAGACATCGTACCTATTTGGCAAAGAAAACATTCATCAAGCAATGATAAAAGAGAGTGAAACCAACATGGCAACACTGCAAAAGTGACATTTCTGTCTGAGGTGGGAAAGTTCTATCTGGAGGGACGACATGAATGTGACCTGGCCTGTCCAGAACTGGCTATATATTAGAGAAAAAAGTTCTATATTTTGGGAGATGAGTTAGAGAAGCTGACTGGCACCATTCTCATACAGCTGGTTAGTAGAGCTTAAGATAAAGACTGGAAATGGTTACAACAGGAATGAAATCTTCTAAAGCTCAAACATTAACACATTGCGCATCTTTTGCTTCATACAGAAAAAAAAAAGCAACAACTTATGTTTTTGTGATATGTGCTGGACTATTTCTTGACAGGGACCATTAACTTCCTCGTGTTTCTACTGGTTGCCTAGTAACTGCTCATAAAATAAATGATGCATTAGTTAGTGAGCTTTAGAGGTGCTACTAGACAGTATCTGTAACCTTTCCACAGATCCAGACCAGTGTCTTCCATTTTCCAGTCTTTATTTTTTGCCAAGCTAAGCAGCTGTTGGCCGTTTCATATTCAACAGACCAATTTAACAAGTATTGATTTTCCATCTAACTTGCTGCCAGAAAGCATGCAAGTGTATCTAAAATAAAATAGCAAATTGTTCTCTTTGCAGTGATGCCACAACTCTTACACTTCACTGAAGACTTTCTGCATAACTCAATTAAAAATCAAAACTAATTTTTGTTGATTTTGGCAGCAGTGACTTTTTTTGCACGTCAGTTTGGGATGATGTAACTGTTAACTAGTCGATATTAATATGTTTAGGCATGATTTCATTAAAGTTGGACCAATTGTACAAACATCTGCAAACACCCCGTAGCATAAAAAACAGGCCGTTTGAACACTCACACAAAGTGTACATCATGTAAGCATTAACAAAAAATGACAAATGGCGGCTGGTTTTCATGACAGATTTGAGGCATTATGGTGACCGCTGAAGTGAATTCCCTCTCAAGCACTTAATTACTACTTAAACATGATTGGGCTGACCTGTTTTACATTTCAGTCAAGGTCCTGTCTCGCTCTGATCTCCAACAGGCAGAGGTTCTGGTAAATGTTCACTCCACATAAAGATTTACACATTTAAACAACATTGTTAAAAAAGGTTCAATAAAATACTTCTAACCGTCAGTGCTTCTCTCACGTACATGTACAGGAAGTACAGTTTGTAGTTGTAAAATGGAAAAACAAAAAAGCGGAGTGGCAGCTGTGTGCCGTTGTCACTTTTTCCTCACTCAGCTGGAACCGTTGACAGTCCGCTGGGCCGAACGCAACTTGGCGTCAGTTATCCACTAGTTCCACTGTCTGGTAGACTTTAGCCTGGGTGAGTTTCTGTACACTGTGTACAACTGCCCTCTTTCCTCAGCAGCCAGTTAAGAGGTGTAAATAATATCTGTGGTTAGTGGTTGATGATTGAACATGATTGAAGGATGTGAAAAAAGAGGAGTGACATCCACTGAAAAGGCTTACTTTGTTGGCAGTGGTCCCTTTCAGCTTCCACTCTTCAAATTGTCAGGAGAGTTGTGGATCAGACCACCAGCCAACATCTTTTTAGGTTAACCTGTCTATCTGCCTGGGTAACATCCTTACCCAAAACTCTGCATTTATCTTGCTGTCCATTTATCCGTCTTCATGACTGCTTGCAGTGGGAGCTGCTCTTCTCTTTAAATACTTACAGTCCTTCAATCCACTCTGATTTGGCTCTTTTCACTGTTGGACTCGATGCTAGATGAACTTGAAGCACTTGGTCTTGTCATGGGGTAAACGAGTCTTAAACAGCACTGAGTCTACACGGAACTGTGTGTATAGCAGTGGCATATAGCCGTACACCTTGACGAAGAAGTTGATGCACTTGTGGCGCTCATGGAAATGTGAGTCATCGTGTGAGAGAGCCTGAGGGCATCCAGGACATCGGAAAGTCCAACGAGATGTCACCTAAGACAGATAGACAGCCTGTAAATGTATGAAATGAACTTTTACAGAAGTATTTTGATGTAATTTGGACAAGCGGTACTGTACAGCAGTGGTAACTGCTGTGGGATTTTTTAAATGTTAATTTAAAGAGTTTTTCATGAATGAACTCTGTTCTACGCTAAGTGTGTATGCTGTCAATTTCTTATCAGTGATGCATAAAAAGCAATTCATGTTCTTTATTTGTCATATTACGTCGAAAAGAGAGGAATAACTTCCCCTCACCATTAAGGACTCCACATTCAAACTTGCCCTAAATTCATTATTCACAAGGCATATTCCCAGCAGCGGGATGCTGTCATGCAACACAGTCTATCAAAGATGTCCTTAATTCTCCTCTGAAATACCCCTGAATGTTGCCACCCCTCTGAATAAAAACAAAACTTAAACTGGGAACTGCAGTGACTTTTCTGTTCCAACAGCTTCCTGACTTCCTTGTTATAATTATTTGCCTTGCCATAAATATAGTCTCCAGTAAAAAATGTCCTTCCAATAAAAATCCAGCAGAAAACTCAGACATAATGCATCAATTCAATCATGCGTTTTTAATTTATCGTTTGTGTGGCATATTGGATATGTCAGTTGGAGTAATGGCGAGGCTAAGTGAGCTGAAATGTAAATACACAGGGCCTGAGGGAGATACAAAGCTTGCAGAGGTCTGCATGCACCATCACTGACCTTGATGGGTGGTTTGCGGGTGATGTGAGAGACGAGGAAGTTCATGGCAATGTCCTCGCAGTTTATGTACTCGTCCACCATGTCTCTGATGGCCTGGGGCATCACATAGGAGTAGAGGTACGCATAGTACTACAAGAACACAAACATATGGGGGGCATGTGTCAGAGATATGGCTCAAAGGTAAACTTGGTTTCATAGAACGCAAGATCTAACCTTATGAAAGAACGCAGCTCCGGTCAGGACCATGGAGAGTTCACATGAGTAGTTGGAGTTGTAGAGCCAGGACTGATGGTTGACGTCCCATGCGTGGTACCTCCCAGGAAAACCTACGATACGATCTCTGGCTTCACGCCACACTCTGTGAAACACCATCAAACAGGCACGCAACAAAATAACTCATTTTTGAGAAAATAAGCATAATTGACTGAGTGAATAATTTTTAATGGAGGACTTTGAAGATTTTTTATTTTTTTCATTTTGATTTGCCAGTTTGGGTTCCTAGTGTCTGTCTGTGCATAGGTCTCCTTTTAAATCTATCAGTTTGTCATCCAAATATGCAATGTAACAACTATTTTCCTCCTGGGGAGCAATTACGTACACTACTGATCAAAAGGTTTGGGGTCACTTAGAAATGTTCCTGTCTTGGAAAGAATAGCAGTTTTTTTTCAATGAAGATAACATTAAATGAATCAGAAATACAGTCTAGACATTGTTAATGTGGTAAATGACTATTCTAGCTGGAAATGGCGGATTTTTAATGGAATATCTACATAGGGATATAGAGGAACATTTCCAGCAACCATCACTCCTGTGTTCTAATGCTACATTGTGTTAGCTAATGATGCTGAAAGGCTAACTGATGATTAGAAAACCCTTGTGCAATTATGATAGCACATGAATGAAAGTGAGTTTTCATGGAAAACATGAACTTGTCTGGGAGACCACAAACTTTTTGCTCATTACTACCTCACTACCATTGAAGAGGACCTTCTAGCATCATATTAAATTGCATTTAACTGCTGACACGCAGCTAATAAGTTGTTTGGGTTTAAATTCAGATTTTCTTTCTTCTAGGAAATCATTGAACTCAAGCAACTGCAGCTAATGGAGATCAAATAAATACGAATAGCTTCCATTTTTCATATAATTAGTACAAAATTACAGATTATAGTTTAGTTCAGTCACATCTGGAGAGAAACAACTGCAAAACTGTACCAAACAAGTGGTGCAGGTTGTGCTATTGAAGAAACTGTTTCTATGTCCTAGAGGTCAATGACGATACTTTGAAACCAGCTGTCAATCATTATGAAACAGGACTGGCAGCTGGAGTTATTTTGTCATCTTTTATTAGTATACACTTGGAATTCCTACCCAAGACACAGAAGATGTGAGATGTCTCAATGGGCGAATTCAGAGTCTCAAATGAGTTCATGTGAGACCACTTAGAAGTCTAACACAGTCAGCTGCTGCGTAATTTCTCCTCCTTGGCAAGAGTGGAGGTGAGGAAACATTCCTGGGTAATTTTGGGGGGGGTGTTGAGATAATTCATTACAAATGACCCCGTACACAAACTCAGAGAGCCAGTTTTTGCCTGCCTGGACAAGCTGCTACAGCACCAAGCCATAGACATGTCTGGGAGAGGGGACATGTGGTGGACAAAAATAACGTACCAGCATGCTCGATCATTTAATTGGTCTGATCATGGCCTTCATATTCATGTTATCTAAGTACCGCATAAGCAAGATACTGATAGTATGTTTCCCTTTGAACTTCTGTACTTCAGTCTCTCGTGGTCGGTTCACTTTTTCTGTCACATAGTGTTTTATAGGAGTGAGATGCTTCTACATGTTTTGCACATTTTTGCTTGATACAGGAGATGAAGCCTTCCCTTGTATCTAACTTGATCTCTGAGTTCTGTTTCTTTCCAGAACTTTCCTCAATAGATTTCAGCTTAATCTACACACATATTTTTATATTGAGATATACTGAGATAGATTTGTGGCGACCACTTTTCACTTTGACATTAAAGAGCCATTATCTGTCCACTAGGATTTCTCGATTATTTTAGTAATCGAGTATTCCATCGATTATTCTGGTGATTAACCGTGTTTGGCATGTCTGTTACCGCATCAAAAGCAGAAGTGAGCGCTCTGTGCAACAGAAATAACCGTCCTGGTGGAACACAGGTGGACATCTGTGGGGTATTATACATATATAGTATGGTACAGGAGTGTTCAACTAAAACCCATTTAAACTGCTGGTACTGCAGCTGATAGAACACAAATAAGAAAATTGATTGGTTTATTAGTATTTACTGCAGAGAATATTCAATTCACTTTGATTTGGCCACAAATTAAAGTGATTTCCTTCATTTTGAGATAGTGTCAGACTGACATGCACTTCAATACAAGATCATGTTTGAATATATGAAGTCTGATAGTTTTATTGTGTAGCTGTCTGTCACAAATAATCATCTGCATTGATCGGTAAAATAAATGCATTCACGCACGTTAGTTTTCTACCAGCATTCCTCTCTTACATCATTTCCAGTCGCAGGGCTTTTTAACCATCATAAATTTCTGTGTTTGTCATTGTTCTCCATTAAAACAACCTGCTCTCAATCGGTTCATTTTGTGGAAAACGAGTCAAATGATGTGTTAAATGCTCCTCTTCGTGTGACGAGTTTGAAGCAGAAAGTCTGAATTAACAAAAGTTGAAAACCACCTTCATACCCGTTTACTCTGAAGTTCTAGTTTTTGTCGAGCTGACTCACAAAGAAAGTCTGACTGTCAAACTGGCTTCGTAGTTCAGTCCTCTGATAAATTAACACCATAAACCATAGAAAAGCTGCTCTAGTTAAAATAGATTTAAAATCCCCTTATGATTCATTGATTATAGGTCCTGGTCTGTATAGGTTTAAGTCTGGGTCCAGACCACTTAGTGACCTCAGGTCTAGTATGTAGTGGATTAAACAAAGCCTCCATTCAGAGAATTTTGCCTTGAGGAATTTTAGTAATCAAATTACTCGAATAACTCGAGTACTCGTTTCAGCCTGAGCTGCAACACAGAAAAACATTTGCGAGGAAGGTTAAAGCTTGATTATAGGCGCTGTAAAATACCAGACAGAATGACAAATGCCCTTTACATGTAGCAGATATGGTGTTTCTCTGTCGCTTCACTGACCTGAACCCAAACATGATCTCATCATGGCGGAGATGAGCATCGTCATCAATGGACAGGATGGCCTCAGTTTCCACAGCATCCCAAGGAAGGAAGCGATTATTGAGGCTGTTTTTTTCTGTGCGGACAACCTGCAGGCATGAGATGAGACGTGCTACAGCTTGGAAAGACCATTCATAAAAGAGAGACTTTACAGTGGTGGTACAGGGGAGAACATGTTCAGTAATACTGCACACTGAACATTTAGCAAGTATGACATCCTATATAAACCTATATCATTCAAGTGTCTGTTTAAAATAACTGAAGAAACTAGAGAAGGAGAACTCAGTCCAACAAACCGTTTTTTTCCCCCTCATCAAATTAGCCCATTCTTTTGATTTATTACAGGCTACAAACCAGTAATTAAAACAAATTTAGAAAACAGAAAAATGTCCTCCAAGGCCTCTTTCTTTCATAATATTTGTGCAACCAACAGTTGCATAATTATGGCTAAAATAATAATCATCATTTTTATCAATATTGAGACCATGATTATTTATCACTGCTGTTCATTCATTTCAGGGACAAACCATTTTTATTGCACTGTCACTTTTAAATAGAGCAATGTTTTGCTATGGTCCTGCATACACGACCGTACAAAAGTTTGAGGTCACCCAGACAATTTCATGTTTTCCATGAAAACTCACACTTTTATTCATGTGCTAACATAACTGCACAAGGGTTTTCTAATAATCAATTAGCCTTTCAACACCATTAGCTAACACAATGTAGCATTAGAACACAGGAGTGATGGTTGCTGGAAATGTTCCTCTGTACCCCTATGGAGATATTCCATTAAAAATCAGCCATTTCCAGCTAGAATAGTCATTTACCACATTAACAATGTCTAGACTGTATTTCTGATTCATTTAATGTTATCTTTATTGAAAAAAAATGCTTTTCTTTCAAAAATAAGGACATTTCTAAATGACCTCAAACTTTTGAACGGTAGTGTATGTACAAGTCTTTACACTGAAATCAGAGTGGTCCTTTTTCACTGACCATGTCCTAGAAGCAAAATATACAAAAAGAAAATGTCCAAATCTCATTATCCAAAGTCAAACCTGCAACGCTGCTTTCAAATTACAAGTTGTGCAATGCAGGTACGTATCATGTAGCACTGTTGATATGGATACCTGCATTAACACTGGGCAAAAGTGAGTTAACATTAGCTCAATTATTCTTGATAATCGTCATGCGTTCATTACACTGCAGTTTGTGGTGTTCTTCCAAGTGGTTGAACCGGCTAGATAAATTGCTTTGTGGCACAGACAACATGACGTTTCCTAAATATAAAACAGTCCCAAACAATGAGTGATGATCCATTTCAAAAGACTAACTCTTCGTCCTCTACTTTGATTTTCATTTTGTCAGTCTGCTCTCTGTTCTGTGTCGGTCTTCAACTCTGGACTGCTGCAACATCCAACAAGTCTTTGCACAAGCTGCTGCTGCAGAGGCATGCACAGCATCATAGCTCCTCAAAAGTGAAGCCAAAACATCTCAATTTCTCCCTGGTAGCTGATGAACTTTAGGGGTCGCTATCTCAGTCAAGTTCATTTGATTGTAGGACGCAAAAGTCATCACTGAGATTAACAGACAGTTATCTGTGCAGCCCTACAAACTGTGACAATGCTCAGATTTTCAGCTTACAATGGTATACGACAGAAAAAAACAAATCCAGTTCTGCTTGGAATGATGAATGATCATCATTCCAAGCAGAATATAGCTGAGTAATATGTCATGACAATGGACCTACTATAACTAATTGTTTCAGCCTAACAGTGAAATGACAAACAGGCTTGTCTATCCTCCATGTCAAACTCTGCAACACACTCCAGACAGAAATTCTGTATTTTCTCCCTGTCGGCTCACTACATTTTAACGATGTCTGTGCCATAAAGCAATAGTGTCAATTTGAACAACATCAGTATTGAATTTTTTAAGTTTAATTCAAAAGCATAAATTTTATCTCTCATGGAGGTCAAATGTCTTCAGTCCTTTTCACGAAGCTGCTGCTAATTTGAACGGACTTCTCCAGAGTTTCAAAAAGACACTGATCCAAACAGTTCAATGTAGCTTGTGCAAGTACACTTTGCATCGCATCTGGCAGGTTGATTTGTTTGCATTTCAGAGGTAAAGGATGAGAAGGAGTGTACACTGAAGAAAACAAAGCTTTAAAGATGAATCTGTATAACTTGTAGAATGAAAGAAATTTTATGCAGGTGTACTCACCACAATGGGCAGACCGATGTCTGGCCACAGTAGGTCATCTGAAGGAGGCTTTGGTGAATTCCACACCACCACTACCTTGTTAAGGTATGGCAGTCCATTCAACCTTTCCAGAGAGTTCATCAGCACCTCTTCCCTCTCATAAGTCAACATGACCACAGTAAACTGTTCTCGGGGTACATTCCCACCCAGAGCAGCCTGAAACTCCTTCCCAGAGCCTCCCGTACCTCCACCGATAGGCCTGAAACCAGTACCAGAGCCCAGGAATTTGGCTTCAGAGGGCAGCACAGGGTCAAGGGGAGTGTGAGGAAAAAGATGGAAAGGCCCCGGGGCTCGGTTCCATGCTCTGTAGATGTCTGAAGCAGTGTATGTGAAGTTGCGGAGATAGCGAGGAGAGGCATAGGGGGGCTCTGTCTCAACAGGACCCAAATCCAGATCACCATTGTCGGCCAGGTTCGCGTCAGTCCCTGCCAGTTTTCCAGCTTTGTGAGGAATCTCGTGGGCTGGCTCTTCTTTAATGGGTGCGGCAGGAACTTGGATGCTGGTTCTGATACTGGCCAAGATCGTGTTAAGAACATTCTCTGATGTCGAGAAATAGGTCTCCCACAGAAAGCGGCCCTGCCGCCTCATAGCCAACATGTCATTGTCTGATAGGCTGCGCAACAGGAAATGTAGCTCTGTAACACGTGGTTTGGGGACTATAATGGCAGCTTCACTCCAGCGGATAAACTGGTGGTAAGGTAATCTTGAGTGGTCCCCCAACACAACTGGGATGGCTCCTACCTCCAAGGCCTCAAATAGCCTCATCCCACAGCCTGCTGAGGCCACCAGTTGTCCATCCCCTGCAGCAATCACCAGGGCAAAGGTGGAAGTCTTGAGGACCTCCAGTCTGTCCTCCCGCTCTCCACAGAGAGCCCACTCTGTTGGCAAACTTGACCTAGGGTTTTTGCAGGTGAATTCCACTAACACCTGGTCCAAGTGGCTATCCTGCACTGCCTTTAATGTTCCAATTATGCGGTCATCATAGTCAGCTGGTGGATCTCCCTCCATTTCCTCCTCAAAAGACTGAGGGGGTGCCTCCTGTAAGCTGCTCCTTAAGGACTCCACTCTCTCACCCTGGAAAGTGAAAAGGTATTTCCTCTTTACAGGAACTTGAGGTGGCACTTCCAAAAAGTTTGGTTCTGAGAGGGCATGAACCAGTGGGGACACAACCAAGTCAAAGCCCTCACGATACTGCTGCTCCAGGAAGGTGGACTGAGCAACTGCTGCTCGTCCTGCACTCACATTATACAGGAAGTTCTGTGTCATAGACTTTCTAGAGAGATGCACCAGTACATGGTTGTGTCCGTCAGATCTCCAGTGAGGAAGTGCTTTCAGCTGCTTCTCCAGCTCTGCAGGAGAAGGCTGTGGGGAGGAGGACTCCTGCAGCTCCCCTACCAGCACCAGATACAGACAGGCGATGCTGGGGTTGTCAGTCACATAAATGTTGCTTTTAACGGATGCTGCAAAAGCCTGCTTCACCAAAGGGTCAAGGTAGTCCCCCCATGAATAGGAGCTTGTGTCATAGACATACACAGGAAATCCTGATGTAAGCGGACAGCGCGCATAGTCAAAGCAGGAGCGCAGGCGGCAAGAGCGCGAAGACTTAGGTGGGGGCAGTCCTGGGTCGTCCTTGTCAGGCAGCAACCTGACAGGCAATGACAGCTTTGGTTGGTTCTGGGCCATCAGTTCTTTATAGGAATGCTCCGTCTGGCTAATGACATTCTTCAACTGTAGCAGATCCTGCTTGGCACTGTCAATGCTGCGCTTACAAGCCTCGATGCGTAGGTTGAGTCGGGCGATCTCCCCGTTGAGCTCCTGCCTCTTGGCCTCCAGTTGCAGCAGCTCCTCACTGACAGACTCACGAATGCGGCACAGGTCCTGCACATGTTTGGCCTCACACAGCTCACCACCAGGTCGTGGGCCGAACATGCGCTTATCTGGACCCCCAGCTTCATCAATGGTAGTGAGGTAGTAGTGAGCAATAAGTGGGAAGAAGACCAGGATGAAGAAGAGCATGAAACTGAGCCACGTGAGACGCACACGCCGCAACACCCATGGCTGGCCGCCGACACCTACCCCACCACCGTTACGCTGCATCGTTGACCCTTCTCACTCTGTTCCTCGCCCCACCAAGGAACCGTTGCTATGGGGATCAGCAGCAGCCATGGTCGACCTTGTCAACAAGGCAGTGGGATGGATACTAAATCATTAAAGCTTGGGTGTAACTCTGTCCTTCTGCAAAGGTCATCTGAGGCTGTGTGCCCCCTCTTAAGAGTCCTGCTGGTATTGGCTAGAGGTTGAGCCTCACCTGTACTCTAATATGTACTCTGATGTGTCATAGCCCGCATAAGCCAATGCCATTTCTATTGTGTCATTTAGCTGTTGCTCCAAATCTATGTAAGAAAACAGTCCCACATTTGTGGAGGGGTGCCCCTCGATGGGTGATCCAGGGCAGGCATAGCTACTCACGGGGTAATGAGATAGCTGGGAGGGTCAGTTGTTTCCATCTCAGATGTTCTCATTTTCTGACCATGCAGTCAGGAAACAATAAAGAGCAGTCTCCTCCTTTTTCTTCTTAGTACAGGTGCCTAATAGAATAAAAGAAAAAGAACAAATGAGTGACAATGCTAGATAATCTGCAACGGTTCTGCAAATTATCACTTTTGACTTCGCAGAGGTGCAAGTAGTGAAAGGCCCTAATGTAAGGAGCATAGTAAAAAACTGTAACGCGATATTTAGAGTATACTGTTCCACAAGTCGCCACTGTAAACATTTCTTCACAAAGACTCTGCAGGCTCACAGTTTTTCACTGCATTCTGTGCATGACTGTCTAGTACATACAGACAAAAAAAGTGTTGTAGGATACCAGAAGGTATTATTTTCCTTTCAAGATACTCCCTTTCCAAGTCACATAGAAAAAGCACAAAACTGTAACCATCACTAGTAAACTACACACAGTCGGTGGGCCAACACCAACAGCACCTTCAGAAAATCTCATTAAAGGCCTCCTCCTGCATCCCTACCTCATCACTGACTCAAATTACTGAGCATCCTCGATAACAGCCCACCACGGAGAGTGATGCAGAATTATCTTCACTGGTTCAGAAGAGAAAAGGTTTCAGGGTCACACAAAAGAAACCAGCTGCACTCTCTGATGCAGTTTGCAGAGCCCTGCAGTGTTGCTGCTTTTATCTCAGTTTTCAAGAAGTCAGAAGTCTCAGTTTTTCCTGAAGGTGCTGGCAGATCAACACAGCAACAACTCTGCACACACGCTGCAAAATCAGCTCACTTTCACTCTTTGTTAGGAACTGGTTAGCAAACAAAGTCAGAAAAATTCAACATCTCAGGGTTGCTTTTTCAGTGGGCAGATGTTTTGAAAAGACAGCTCTAGGCCAAAATCAGCCACGCTGGAAGTCACAAGAACTCCCCTTCAATAAGGAATAAACATCTCTGAAAGAGTCTTAGATCATGACCACAATCGAAATGTTTGTTTTTTCTTTTCCACGTGCAGCAATCTGCCACTGAAACTGAAGCTATGTATACTGCACCGCAAACACAAGCCTTGAAGACGTCAACCGATAGGCTGAGTGCCCAACAGTCCTCATCAAACACATTAACAGACCCACAACACAGAGAGTGAGCCTTGACGAAGCATTTCAAACAGGCAGAGAGACCACAGATATGGTGGTGTTTACCTTTTACCAACATAACCGCTTTTCTTAAGGATATTATTTTCTGGGATAATGGTGAAGTCAAACCTCTGTGGCTGTGATGTTTTCACTGCAGCCAGTTAGATCACAGCATAGACAGATACCATCTTAAGAACAAACACAGTGTCATATCAAGCAATTCTCCACGCTGCCACCATGTGACTGGCATTTCTGATGTTTGGAGATTACTGCGCCTCCTGAAAAAACAACATCTTGCAGTACAGCTGGTGTGTGTGTGTGCATTTGTGACCATGCCTGTCAAAGGAGAGGAATAAGGAAATGCACTGACAAACTACATGACAGGCACGTGGTCTCCTTATGCCTCTTGACTGGCATCCTGCTGCTACTTGTCTCCTTACAGCTTCCATCCTAATGTTACATATTATCACACTACAAGGTGAAGAACAGCATTTTCTGAGGACAAAAAGTATTTCTTTATGATTTTTGATAAATTTCATATGAGCCCTTGTCTGTGATGTGCTTGTCTTCATACTTTAAGGACAGCTAGTCATTATTTTCTCAGGTAAGTAGCTGTTTTGTCTGTAAAATCTCATGAAATATTGAAAAGGTGTCCAGTCCTCAAAGATAGTACCCTCCCTAACGGATGATTCAAAAAAAAAAAGATATAAAATTAATCCGGAGAACCATGATCTATATATCACTTAATCCTCATGAGGGCCATGGAGGGCTGGAGTCTGTCCCAGCTGATTTAAGGTGAAGGCAGGAGACACCTGGACAGGTCACCAGTCCATCACAGGGCTGCACATAGAGAAACAATCACACTCGCATTCACATCTACGGACAATTTAGAATTTCCAATTAACCTCAGCATATTTTTGGACTGTGGGAGGAAGCCGGAGTACCCGGAGAAAACACACACATGCACAGGGAGAACATGTAAACTCCATGCAGAAAGATCCCAGTAAAACGGAGACAGGAGCCGGGGATCTTCTAGCTGGAAATCTAAAGTGCTAACCATCGATCCCATGTGTAGCCCGACATGAAATTCATATATGACAGAAAAAATTTACAAAAAAAATAAGAAAAAAGAAAACTCACATTTGAGAGATTGAAATCTGACAGATGACTGAAATGATTAAAGTAGTTGGCAACTGTTTCTGTTGCTTGATCAGTTAATGGTTTCAACTACGGCAGCAAATAAAGCTTTAATGATTTAACAATTCATTAAGAACCAAACAGGAAAACTGATTACAAAAATGATTATCAGGACAATTCATTCATAGATCATCTCTAACAGGAAATTTAAAGATATCAGACTTTACTATTCATACATACTTCTACATTTACAACACAACCACAGTGTTATTTAACTGCTTATCAGTGGCTTATTAGAATATTCCTCAAACCAGCTTTAGAACCAGTAGCAGAGCATCACTATGCATTAAATGTGGGAACAAATACACAGAATATTATCAGCTACAAAGGCAGCCACAGTCAAATGAGGACACAGAGTATCCCTGGGCAATATCAGACAAGAAACTCTGGGACTACAAAGTAACTACAGACTTGGTTTCTGATGTAGTTAGGAAGGTGCATGTACAGAAAAAACTCCCAGGGCAAATGATCCTTTGAACGTTGACCCCCACCCTGCTGCTTAGCGATGTGCCCGAGGTGCAGAGTGACCGAAACACAACTATCACAACAGTCTGATTAATTGCTGCATGACTGCCAGTGTCACAGGGGCAATGGCAGACAGATGTTGGCAAACGCTGTTGCTGGGCTTAATATGGAGCCAAAAACATGCTGGCTTAAAGCTTTGCCCCTGGCTGCTTTTGGATAGCTGAGCAACACACACACACACAGACTCGGATAAAACTAAAACTCAATCTCTTCTGCTGTAGCTTTCTAATCTGCAGAATGTCTTCTCTTCACTGCAGTCAGCTTAATCTGGCTGCTGTCTGCATGGAAAAAACACAGGAAAGCATTGATCGCTCTGGACTGACTGTGAGGATCAATGATAATGCCACCATTAACTCTGACTGAGCTACAAGGTGGTTTGGTGTTAAGCACTTAAAGACTGCTGCTGTAGCCATTTAGACTGGAAGGCTGACATAGCTCAGGTGTAAGAGTGAGCCATTGAAAATATTTGCACTCTGAGTCAATGGCATGCCCGTCCATGCCTTCAACCTATACAACACAGTCTGCAGTTTCAAAACCACATGAAGCCACTTTGAAACCGTAGCTGAATATCTGCAGGCATGATCATCATTATTTCCAGAGATTTATTTTGTTCAAAGACGTAGCGACAGATTATGACTCATCTCTCTATATTACAGTATAAATGTTGCAATACTCCCATGAGAAATCAATATGCATCTGATACACAATTTACTCCTTTTTCATAGGGCAAAGTCCTGCGACACTCTCAAATCAAATGTTCTGTAGTCTTCTCAGGGGAAAAGAGAAGCTGAAGCACAGCCACCAAGCTGATGACCCAGATAAAAAACCCTTTTGCTCAACATGGTGAGCACTGAGCAGGCAACGACTTTGTCAGCAAATTGCTGGTCAGGTCTATGAATAACGCAGACTACATTAGTCTGGCAGAGTGTTCATTTGATTTAAAGGGATAAAAACTGATGATATGCAGTAAACACAGGTTATAATATCAAGATCGATTTCAGAGCTCAAGGCAAGTTTAACGCAAAAACAGAGTGAAAAGCTGTACAAGATTATTTACAGGCCCTCATACAAGCGCTGTGGGATGATTAATACTAAACAAGTCCAAACTGCTTAAAACCCCCTTAATAAAGATTTTTTTATTGTTACTGTTTTTGAAGAATTGTGAGAAAGAGACACAATAAGTGCAACATTTTACACCATAAGCCTGCTTGTAAAAGAATGTACAGTAATGTTTACAGACATTTATAGATGCATCAGGAAGTAACAGATCTGGATAAAAAATATTTATCTGAAGCCAAAAGAATGACAGCAGCAGGTGCTAAGCTCAGAGTCTGCATGAAGACGTGTGGGTGCTGCTTCCAGGTTCACAAACATTTCAGGGCAAGAGCTTGTATAAATGTTTAAACAGTCTCTCTGCACACTGGCAGCAATTTCTGAGGCTGGCCTGAAATTCCTCTGTGAAGAAACACGAAGCACAGACAGAAATTACATCCAATATATCAGGTTTTTAACTTGGCCACCATCAAGTTAAATGAATGGCCATATCTCGTGTTTGGGAGATGGGGGAAGGCAACAGTAGCAGCTAGGAAATGAGACACAGCTAAAGGTTTTGAGCAGAGATGTCAAACTAAGCGTAATAGCCTATACACTATCGTTCGAAAGCTTTGGGTCACTTAGAAATGTATATTCTTGAAAGAAAGCAGTATTTTTCAATGAAGATAACAAACAAATCAGAAATAAAGTGTAGACATTGTTAATGTGGTAAATGACTTCCAGCTAAAAACGCTGATTTTTAATGGAATATCTACATAGGAGTACAGAGGAACATTTCCAGCAACCATCACTCCTGTGTTCTAATGCTACATTGTGTTAGCTAAAGGTGCTGAAAGGCTAACTGATGATTACAAAACCCTTGTGCAGTTATATTAGCACATGAATAAAAGTGTGAGTTTTCGTGGAAAACATGAAATTGTCTGGATGACCTCAAACTTTTGAAAGGTAGTGTAAATAACCACAACTCCAAAATTTTCCCTTTGTTGTAGTGCAGTACAGTCCAAGCACATTCTGAAAATGTTCACATTTGTTGAAAAATCTTTTTTTACAAAACAAGAACAACCCGAAAATTCTTAAGAAAAACAAGCTAAATTTCAACAATATTATACATCAGTTTATCATTTACACATTACAACTTACAGATCACAAAGTATCTGGAACTGAACAATAAGTAATTTACTTCATGATCCAAACAACTTGTCAGGATCTGGCGATTATTTTAATTTCACATTCATGTCCACATCTGTGTAGCGATCCTGACCACCACATCATACAAACTAGATAGGAACAATTTAGTAAGAAGTTTAAGTTATCCCCGTCTTATAATAAAACAAAACAAAACAAAACAAGAAAACCACTCAGAGAGTGCAGTACCCCGCCAAGGCTGCTCAGTTGTATGATTTCTGATGGATGAAATCTTTAAAAAATTTGGTGGTCCGTAGCAGTCGATTGTTAGTTGGAAGGTGGTCATGTGATCATCAGCGTGCAGCTGACGTAGTGTTCACTTGTAGTCTTAGTTACAGTGACACGATGCCGCTATCACACAATGATACAGAAATCTTTAACAAATCCGTAGATCCAGACTATAAAAAGCATCACTGCTAAAATCTAATCAGGTGGTCCTTGTGTCATTTCTGACCTTCCCTGAAAATTTCATCCAAATCCGTGAGTCTGATTTTGAGTAATGTTACGGACACAGAGACAGACGTCAATCGTCACATAACTCCTCTGTGTTCCTTGGTGGAGTAAAAATATGTGGGTAGAAGTCACATAAAAGTTGTGGTAGTTGTGGCATCAACAACAGGTTTCAACCAAACCAAACTCTGCTGTTGACTGACATTATATTGCACAATGTTCAGTGTCTTTTCTGTGATTTTTACACTTTGTGAAGTCATCCTGCAGGCCAGATTTGACTCTCAAGTGGCCCAGTTTTGGCCAGCGGGCCGTATGTTTAACACCCCTGGTTTTGAGGAATGGCATATCCTGCAACAAAGCTGAGAGGAAGGATGTTTGACATTTTTCTGCCCGTCTATGAGGAATCTGACTGAGCTTTTGACAGATAGTTTCGCAACATGAGGGATTTGAGGGCCGACAGAAAGATCAAACAGTTTGTATTTTTTATGAGGCTCCCCATGCGAAGACTCTGACGTAGCAACTGCAAGGACTTAAATATTAAGAAGATGGTTGGATGAATTTTATTCTCAAGGAGAAGCATAATTTCCAAATACTAACAATGACAGTGACTATTCGCAAAACTTGCAATGTTCTCTCTGACTGATAAATAATAAACAGATACTTTTAAAAAGTTGTGTAATCTGTCAGACTGAATTCTCCATAATCAATTTGCATAACTGTCATTTTTGTTCCAAGCATAAACACTGACTCTTCAAACAGGAACAAGAGTATGAGTCAATTCATGCTTTCTGCACCTGTGTGTGCAGAAGATACTCTCTGAAAGCAAACCACATTCAAGGTTCTATTCATACCACAATAGGTTCATTTTGCCCTTCATAGCAAACAATAGACCACCACACAGGTCTTCTAGAGATGCTTGTGAAAGGCTGTGACTTTGCACTTTTTATAAAATAGCAAGGAATTTCTTGCGAAATTGGTACTTCCAAATGTGCGTGGTCATGTACAAAGCACTTTCAAAATCCAGCTCTGACAATCTTAATAACAGACGAATTAAAAATGTGTGGATGACAGAATCTCCTTATATAGTCTCTCCTCAAAACAAGCATTTGTTTTAGGCAGCATTTGTGTGCAATGTGCATGTCTGCAGCACCAACAGCTAAAAATGTTGTGCTGTATGGCATCTGCAGGGAAGCCGCATGCTTGGCTGTCTGACTTGAGTCCTGCATGGGTGGATGACGAACCTTACATCACTCATATCCTTGCAGATGTGGAAAGCAAAAATTGGCCTGAAGAGTCCGCAGCAACTGCAGTAGCTCTGTAAGACAACTATTTAAAAGCTAATGTATTAAAATTACAGAAATTTTGACCAGAAGGGTGCATGTGGAGGTGGAAACAGCACATCACAACTTGTTAATCAAAACTATTTTATTAGAATAAAAATAAACAGTTAAGTAGCTAGCAGGATTTGGAAGAGTAGTTGGCTGTTTGCCCAGCAGCTGACACTTGTGGAAAGCTCTGCTGATACACTAGCCCAGTTGATCTGTAGTGTAGCTCTGTAGGGTGGACTAAGTAACTGAACTGATGCAAATGTCTTTTGCACAAAGTCAGTAGAAAACAAAAATTATTAAGATAAAACTTCTGAGGGTATGAACATCTGTGTCAAACTGCATGGCAACACCTCCAGGAACTGTCAAGGTTTACTCTGAACCACAAATGTTAACCTCTTGGTGGAGCTACAAGAAAAGTCAAAGCCTTGCCAAAGTCTGCAGGCTTCATCATTAAGGTATGAATCACTGTTTTAAATTTCAGCGCAAATCATTCAACAGTTGCTGAGTAATGTCAGTCTGAACTGAAGCAGTGATTCAACTGACCAACTAATCAAGAGAGCGAATGGGAGGCTGACACATTCCAGGACTTGAGCTACTAGCATGGATGAAAAAACATTATTATATATTAATAGCCTAGCCGCGCTAGACAACCCACGGCAACGAATTTAATTCTCTGCCAGGGTGGGTCTAGTTACCTTTGGTAAGCCTTGAGGTTGGATGCTCCTAAAACTGGCCGACGAATCACCATGAAGTGTAGAGTCAGAAGGTGGGCGTAACTAAGTGATGACAGAGGCGCAACGATTCGGACAGAAACAACCGGAAACAACCATAGAACATAGGAAAAAAGGATAGACAAGAAGACTAGCCTAGCCACACTAGACAACCCACGGCAACAAATTTAATTCTCTGCCAGGGTCTTCAGACCTGGGTCTAGCGCGGCGAGGCTATGAGCTTCACCCATTGACTGTATAAATAGGAAATACGTCAGCCTATTCGTTGCGCTGATTGGTTGTATACCTACCCAACTGCTGCAGAGTGATTTGAAAGACAACCTTTTAGCCCACCTCCCTCCCTGTCGAGAGTTCCTAGACCCTTGCGTCTTCAGACCTGGGTCTAGCGCGGCTATGCTAATTTATTAATTCATTAGTGACGCATAATAGCTGAGTCATAACTATGTAATCAAACCAAAAGGGTCTTGGGGGAAAAAAAAAAAAAACAGCCCAAGGGCAAAAGTTCTCTTTTGTGGCGTTACAATCCAACATGTCAATAGAAGTCATCTATTTAGCACCTAATGCATCAGTAGGAGGATTATGTGTACTGTATTACTAGGATCACTGATTGTAAAAATGGGAAATCATAAACAACTAGAAAAGCACTCAGAGACTGCAGTAGTCCACCAAGGCTGATCAGTCGTATAATTTCCAATGGCTGATATCTTGAAAAAATTTGTGGAAGAAATCACGGCAACATAGAATGTGACCATTTAATATAGATGTACCCACAAACAAAATTACCTTGCACTGAGCACAAGCGTGTGTTATACACATGTACATTCTGTATGGATACTGAATTGCATGACCTCAATATGTAGCGGGCGTTGGGAATTGATGGGACTCCGAAACACCCCTACAATTTAATCAATTGTTCCTTCTATCATGTCCAACGGATTACCCTGACAAGTCCACAGCGGTCCATCTGTAGTAGGATCACAGTTATATGATCGTCAGCAGGCAGCTGACGTAGTGTTCACTTGTAGTCATGGTTACAGTGACGCTGTGCTGCTATCTCGCAATGATACAGAAATCTTTATTAAATCTGTGGATCTAGACTATAAGCTGCATCACTGCCAAAATCTAATCAGTTGGTCCTTGTGTCATTTCAGACATTCCCAGAAAATTTCCACTAGTCCGTTTTTGACCAGTGTTGCTAACAGACAGACAGAACAACGGCGATCATCACATAATTCTGCTGAGGCTCCACCTCCTTGACAGAGTAAAAATAACTTCTCTCCATAAATAAGTACACGATGCAGGATGTAGACCATTTATCATGTGTTTTTTTTGTTTTGTTTTGTTTTTTCTTTATGGATCATCTTTGTTGGTCAGAGGATGTAAATGCATACATACACTACCAACCAAAAGTTTGGACACACATTCTTATTCAAATGAATGAGAATGTGAGTCCAAACTTTTGACTGGTAGTGTACCATCTTAAAAATGATGTTAATATGTCACTAACATGGGGCTGTACTTAAATACTGGCAAAACCTAAATCACACAAGTGGCATGAATCAAAATGTACTCAGTTCTACTGTACTGCAGCAGTGACAAGAGGCCTCTGGAGAAGATGCTGCTACACCTGAGAAAATTTTCATGCCTGCTGGGACTCCAGGTTACTTTGATGCATGACATCCCCTTAAGGGTCTTTGGCTCATTGTGTTTGCAGACTACTACATAATTAATTGTGATTTCATGGAGGAGATCGAGGTATGGCATTCCCTGTGGAGGAGAGAGGGGAGGTGAGAGGGGAAAAAAGATGGAGGCAGCTGCAGGCGTAGGCACAATCACAGCGCTGTGTGGAACAGCTGTTGTAGCCATGGATCACAGCTCATCTGCAGACGGCTGACTGAGCCATCTCAAGGACTTTTTCAGTGAAAAGTTACAGAAGTGGCTGCAGGGGTGTGGAGTGACACTCAGAGAGGTAATGATGAGTCAAAAAAGGACTGTAGATATGAGGTGTCTAATTTTCCTCATGTGCAGGACTTCATTTGGACATACTGAGCATTACCCCAAGTACTGAAACATTTAGTTGATTCACTGGCAATTAACATTTTGGATCATTCTGATATAATCCATGTATTTTCATTTTTATTTGGTTTTCATTTAATTTCACTAGTAATGCATGTCTGTTTTTGGAGGAGTAAACATACACTACTCAAAAAAATAAAGGAACACTTTAATCTAAGTATTGCATCAAATCCATCAAACATGTGGGATACTGATCTGGTCAAGTAAGTAAAAGAGGGGTTTTTTAGTCAGCTTCAGCTGCTTTGGTGTTCATGAAATTAACAACAGGTGCACTAGAGGGGTAACAATGAGACACCCCTCAAAACAGGATTGGTTTTACACATGAAAGCCACTGACATTTTATTCCCTTCTTGTGTTTTCTGACCGTTTTTCAGTAGTTTTGCATTAGGCTAGGGTCACTGTTACTACTGGTAGCATGAGGCGATACCTGGACCCTACAGAGGTTGAAGAGGCAGTCCAACTCCTCCACAATGGCACATCAATACGTGCCATTACCAGAAGGTTTGGTGTGTTGCCCAGCACAGTCTCAAGAGCATGGAGGAGGTTCCAGGAGACAGGCAGTTACTCGAGGAGAGCTGGACAGGGCTGCCGAAGGTCCTCAACCCATCAGCAGGACAGCTATCTGCTCCTTTGTGCACGGAGGACCAGGATGAGCACTGCCAGAGCCCGACAAAATGACCTCCAGCAGGCCACTGGTGTGAATGTCTCTGACCAAACAATCAGAAACAGACTTCATGAGGAAGGTCTGAGGGTCCAATGTCCTCTAGTGGGTCCTGTGCTCACTGCCTGACACCGTGGAGCTTGATTAGCATTTGCCATAGAACACAGGAATTGGCAGGTCTGTCAATGGTGACCTTTGCTTTTCACAGATGAGAGCAGGTTCATCGTGAGCACATGGAAAGGTCTGGAGAAGCCATGGAGAATGTTATGCTGCCTGTAACATGGTTTAGCATGACCGGTTTGGTGGTGAGTCAGTGATGGTCTAAGGAGGCATATCCATGGAGGGACGCACAGACCTCTACAGGCTAGACAACGGCATTCTGACTGCCATTAGGTATCAGGATGAAATCCTTGGATCCATTGTCAGACCCTACACTGGTGCAATGGTCCTGGGTTCCTTGTGGTGCACAACAATGCCTGGCCTCATGTGGCAAGAGGATGCAGGCACTTCCTGGAGGATGAAGGAATTGACACCATTGACTGGCCCCAATACTCACCTGACCTAAATCCAATACAGTGCCTTTGGAACATTATGTTTTGTTCCATCCGACACCACCAGGTTGCTCCTCAGACTGTCCAGGAGCTCAGTGATGCCCTGGTTCAGATCTGGGAGGAGATACCCCAGGACACCATCCATCGTCTCATTCGGAGCTTGTCCCGATATTGTCAGGCTGCATACAAGCATATGGAGGCCGTGCAATCTACCGAGTACCGTTTTGAGTTGCTGCCAACGAATTTCAAAAAATGAACCAGTCTGCCACATCAGTTTTTCACTTTGATTTTGGAATTTCTTGAATTTAGCCCTCTTTGGGGTTGAAAATTTTCATTTCCATCAAACAATGTGGCATCTTTTCATTCCTAACACATTAACTAGTCCATATCAATGTAAATATCCAGTTTTTTTCCCCGCATTGAAATATGATGTGTTTTCAAAGTGTTCCTTTAATTTTTTTTGAGCAGTGTATATTCATTTTACATCTATATGCAGTGTCCTCCATAAGTGTGTCAACAGTGAAACTGGTGCTACAGGTGTAATGTGGAAGCTGAATGTGACAGTGGAAATCTTCAAGTGTGATTTAAGAGTCTGTGGGTGTTGATTGTAGCCCTGGATGATAAAATAGAAATATGTCCCAGCAACAGACACTTCCCACTGCTGCCTATTGCTTGCTGAGAGGGAATCCAAAGGAAATTTTGGAAGGCTTCTCTGTACAATTTTGTGAGGCCTTCACCTTACTATAGGCGTGACCCTAAAGTCTGGACACAGAGGAAATCTCATTAACTCTGATTTTTATTTGCTTCTGCACATTAAATATGGCTTTCTCGAAAGAAGAAAAAGTAGAACTGGTACTTCCTAGTGGACATGAAGGATGGACATATCGAAAGATAGGGTCAGGGAAGTGCTTTTTGGGGCTAGCATGAATTTTAGCTATGACCAATTCTTTAATTTTGGCTGATACGCTTGTTCGTCCAGAACGGGGTTTGTCTATGACACTGCCTGTTTCTTTAAACTTTTTAACCACCTTCGCTACCATGGAAAAGCCATGTGGACGTGCATCAAATTCATCTGCTATCGTTTGATATGTCCATCCTTCACATTCACTGAGAAGTCCCAGTTTAACTCTTTCTTCATTTGACAAAGCCATATTTAATCTGTGGGTGCAAAAAAAATCTAGTTGATGAGATTCCCTATGTGTCCAGACTTTAGGGACACCTTGTGTACAAAAAGCCTTAAGACAGCAGGTTTTGATTTGGTGCTGTATAAATACAATCCAGGTGAACTGAATTCATCAAGCAATCTCCTTACGAACGTTCTCCTTATGAAAGCACAAAAAGAAAATGCATAGTTTAGTTGCATCAGAAGATTCAAGTGTGCTCCCTCTATGACTCATATACAGCCTCACAAATCCTTTGATAATGGAGCTCCTTTGTCCTCCATCGCTTTCACTGTGGGCTCCCTGCAGGTCTCTTGAAAGAGGCTTTTTAGCATTTGTATCTAAATAAAGCAGTATGTCTGGACTTTATCGTGGAACTTTGTTGGCCATTTCTGTGGAAATGTCTAATGCAAGGATTTGCTTATTCCAATTTTTCTTCAGAAACCGCAAGCTAAACATCAAGAACAAGAAGATTAGTTCTGGTTGTGGGAAATTCTTTCAGAAATTCAGCTAAGCCCTCATCCCTCATTTTGAGAAACTTGAATATGCTGACAGGAGCGCATCAACTGAAGCTGGAACACTGTGGCAGGTACACATCTTAGCCAGATTTCTGATCTATGACCACCATGTGTGCACATTTCATCAACCTAAGTCATGTCGTGCTGAGTAAAACAAATAAATCTTATCATTTCTTAATTATTATTGACAACCAGACAGAAAATAATTTAGTCTGCTCTCTAAATGCTATTGCAACTGAGTTGGTAAATCAAGAACAGAAAAAGGATGGAGTCAGACATTTTTGTACTCAGTAACTGGACCCAAAAGAACTAAAAATAAAGAACATTTCAGTTGAATTTAATCTTAGAAAGAAATCACAATCTACAATAACAGAAGCTCTCTGGATAGTGCCAGTGCAATGCTTTGCTAAACATAAATGCTGCTCATTAATTGACATATATAGTGCACTCTCCACATAAGTCCATTAGCTTTCACTCTAGAAACACTACAGAAAAATCACTGTGGAATGAAATGCTTTGCCATACTGACAAAAGCAGTTTTGTTAATTACAGTTCTAATAAAAGTGTCAAACTTGAGGTCCACAGCCCCTGTCTCAGCACTGAAAAAGTCCAGCAGGTGCTGCTTTCTGCATTTCCTTTTATGATCTAATAACGCTGAAGAGACGACGATGAGGCTGTAATGATCGTCAGGAGTATCTGTGTGACGACCCAGCGCAAGAGCAATTAAAATCACCCTCCACATGGACCAACTCCTATTCAGTACAAAATATATGGGTTTGTAAAGCTTTATCTCCCAGTATGTGCATTAAAAAGTGAGAGACAAAGACAAATGGAGACAAACAGAAAATCCATCCTGTTGTTTGCAAAGAACATCACACAAGTCTAGTGATGTCTGAATATCACTCAACACAGGCAGATGTCGATAAACCGAACAAGACAGAGAGATACAGTGGCAAGTGAACCTTTTGGAATTTCTTGGTTTTCTGCATTAATTTGTTCTAAAATACGATCTGATCTACATCTAAGTCAAGGGTATTGAAAAATATAATGTGCCTAAAATAATATCACAAAAGAAATTCTGATCTTTCATGTCTTCATTGAACACACTCCTTCAACATTCAAAATGGTAGTGGAAAAAATATGTGAACTTTTGGAATTAATAACTGGTTGACCCTCCTTTGACAGCAATAACCTCAACCAGCTGTGGATCAGACCTCAGGACATTCTTCCGGGCAGAACTGCTTTCGCTCTGTCATATTCTTTGGACGTCTCATGTGTATGGCTCTCTTCATGTAATAGAGGCCTGGGCTCTGACTGGGCCACTCCAAAAAGGTGGATTTTTTTGTCTGCAACCATTCTGTTGTGGATTTGCACCAGTTTTTTTTGGGTCATTGTCCCATTGCATCACCCAACTTCTACAGAGTTTCAGCTGATGTACAGACATTCTTACATTATCCTGAAGATTTTTTTTTTGATACACTTAGGAATTCATCTTCCCCTCAACGATTGCAAGCTGACCAGGCTCTGATATAGCAAAGCAGGTCCAAATCATGTTTCCTCCACCATACTTTATGGTTGGGATGATGTTTTCATGATGATATGCAGTGCTCTTTTTTTTACGCCAGATGTAGTGCTGTGTGCTCTGTCCAAATAGTTCAATCTTTGTTTCATCAGTCCACCAAACATTTAGTCAATACCGCAGTGGAGTGTCAGTGTGCGCTTGATGGCTTCAGGTGTGCAGCAATGTTCTTTCTAGTAAGCAATGGCTTCCTTCGTGGTGTCCTGTCCTTCTTGGTCAATGTTTTATGTACTGTAGACTCATGAGCACAGATGTTAGCCAATTCCAATGAGGCCTTCAAATCTTTGGCTGCCACTCAGGGTTGTTTCTTTACCTCTTTAATGAGTTTTCGTTGGCCTCTTGGGGTCATTTCGACTGAGCGCCTGCTTCTTGATAGAGTAACCACAGTCCCAAAGTGTCTCCATTTGTAGGTGGTTTGCTTAATTGTAGATTGGTGGATTTCTAAAGTCTTTAAAATCACTTTGCTGCCTTTCCAGCTTTTTGCCAATCAACAATTCTAGATTGTAGGTTCTCTGAAAGCTCTTTCTGGAGAGGCATGGCTCACACAAGAGTATTATTCTGGTGCAGAGAAAACTCAAAAAATGTCTTTTGGTTTTTATCCATCAAAGTAGCTCTAGTTTACACCTCCAAACTCATTTTCTCAACAAGACTCCAGGTATGCTAACCCCTGATTTCAATTAGCTTAGTCATTAACTCAAGGGTCCACATACTTTTTCCACTAGCACTATGAGTCTTTTAGGGTCGTTCTCAATAAAGACAAGCAAGATCAGAATTTATTTTGTGTTACTATTTTAGTCACATTATATTTGTCAATACTCTTGACTTAAATGAAGATCAGATCATGTTCAGATGCTAAATTATTGCAGAAAAACATGAATGTCCAAAAGGTTCACATACTTTTTCTTGCCAGTGTAACTAAGGAAAGAGAGAGAAATGGTGCCCAAGTCCTTATTGGATTCCACATGTAAATCTTTTAAGACAATTCAAGGTAAATAAAATCGAAAATGTATCCAATGATCATGCATAGGTTCCAAAAATACTGTACTGGTAATGTTGACCAATCTGAAGATCTTCAGTGATGAGACTCAGCGTTTGTGCGGGCAGGCAGAGTGATAAACAAAATGGATCACACTGGCTTTGCAGCAAGTGCTAATCTGTCAGTGAAGCCTCTGCTGTTAAACTGCTGCAGCACAAGCTGCCCCACAGGGGGGAGGTGGGGAGAGTCTCTCGCTGCGTTGGTGAAAATTGAGAATGTGACAGCCAATTAGAGTCAGAAAATACAGACACACAAGATTCCCCTCCTCCCCCTTTTTTCCAAAAAAACTTCTAAAGAGATACTTATACAATTGATATTTGATCATTCTCTGCCAGAAACTCACACAGAAGGCAAAAATGCAATCATGTATCTTTTTGTTTCCCTGAGATGGTTAGTTAGCAATTGTTGCTTTGCTCTTCTGTGGAAAGGCCAGAGTTGGTTGAAAACAGACTGAGGGTTTTGCTACTTTCCTTTAAATATGGGTCTACTGGTATTAGTTTTTGATAGCCAGAATCCACAATGTTGGAATGAATGTCTTTGTATGAAAATGCCACCAAATTTAAGTATTTCAATGTAAACATAAAAATGAATGAAATCTGAAGTTTCCTGTAAAAAGAAGGCAGGAAATAGCAGTGAATGTGTTCTGAGTTACATTCTGAATCTGCATTGTTAAAACCAGACATGTGATTTAGCTTCTAGTGAGAGGACTCCACGGAGATGTACAACTAATTCTTCTGATGTGACATGAAAAGCAGTGTTTCCCCTCCTATATGACCGACGAGGCCGGCCGCCTCGCTGGTATAGGCCACCGCCGCATTACAATTTTGCCAACATTGCCGCCTCACTGGTCCGCACCAAAAAAAAAAAAAAAAAAGTAATGCTAAATATTAGAAAGCGTTGACACATAAGTCCGGTATATTCGCCGCTGAAATCAACAAGTCAGAATGGCAGCCTTTTCTCGCCGTGGGTGAAGACAGCAAGGCACATCCCCGTTGGTCGGTAACACTCAGTTCTCGTATGACATCCCGCGAGTTCGTGTTTCAAATGTCGGTCATTCCGATTGGCGAACAACGAGTATGGCAGACAAGAAGCGGCAGTGCTCCATCGTTTCGTTTATCGGGGCTAAAAGCAGGTGTGTATCACAGACATATGTCAAATTAAGTATCAAAACTATCGCATGTCATCAAAATAAAGTGAGCAACGCAGTGTAGGCATCGATCTCGCTTCCTTTACTGAATTTGCTTACTGTTTTGTTGTCCGCGGCGATACGAATTGACAGTGACTGCAAAAATGGCTCCCGTTAAAACATTTAGGCACGGCATAACCCGTTCTCACGAACGAGACAAATGATTTCAACGGAATATAAAGTTCCTAGTTTCTTTTGATAAAATGATTTATAGAGTGCCCGAAATTATATCATTCAATGGCAAAACAAATTCTGTGTTCAAATTCGAGTTCTGTGTTCAAAAAGGTAACAGTTTTGAAAACAGAACTAACTCCTTCAGAAAACCAGTTGTTAACCCAGAGTTGAATTTTTCTTTCACATTTTTAAGTAAAATGAAGGTCATGACATAACCTTTTTATTATAAATAAAAATGAAGTGGGAATTTGGTACCTAACATGTAGTTGTTTTTAGAAAAAAAGTAAAAGTCACCACTTGATTCCAGATTCAAGTCCTTTGTCATCTTTTTCAAATTTGTAATAAGAACTGATGTGGCATTTTGGAATCGCTTGTGGAAATCTGACCAGAATATAATAGACTGGACTAGTTGACATGTTTTGATCACAAGGACAAGTGGGTTTATATTTGTCATATTTTCTCCCCATCACTAATTTTTAGAAAAGAAACATGAAAATTTTATTTAATTTAGTTTTTGGAAATGGCTACAAATACAACAAAATGTGCTCCAAATTGTGCCAGAATGCCCCATTTTGCATCTTGATTTTCAAAATTTTTCCGGGGGGGCATGCCCCCTGACCCCCCTAGTTGCATCACACGTCTGACGCAACTCACCACGTCGCAGCCATTTCAACCCAGGGGAAACACTGAAAAGCAGCATTTAACAAATTTCCTGGGCATTTCCCGCATTCTGACTACGACATTTCGCTTGCCTATACAGTTGCCCTGTCTAAGGCACAGCCTGTTTTATCATCTCCATCCATCCATCCATTTTCTTCCACTTATCCGGGGCCAGGTCGCGGAGGCAGCAGGCGAAGCAGGTCGTTCCAGACGTCCCTCCCCCCAGCAATGCTTTCCAGCTCTTCCTGGGGGATCCCGAGGCGTTCCCAGGCCAGACGAGATATATAATCCCTCCAGCGAGTTCTGGGTCTACCCCGGGGTCTCCTCCCAGACGGACGTGCTCGGAAAACCTCCAAAGGAAGTCTTCCTGGAGGCTTCCAAATCAGATGGCCAAACCACCTCAACTGGCTCCTTTCGATGCGAAGGAGCAGCGGCTCTACTCCGAGCTCCCTCCGGATGTCTGAGCTCCTCACCCTATCTCTAAGGCTGAGTCCAGCCACCCTATGGAGGAAGCTCATTTCGACCGCTTGTATCCGTGATCTTGTTCTTTCGGTCACTAACCAAAGCTCATGACCATAGCTGAGGGTTGGAACGTAGATGGACTGGTATATCGAGAGCTTCGCTTTACGGCTCAGCTCCCTCTTCACCACGACAGTTCGGTACAATGCCTGCATTACTGCTGATGCCGCACCAATCCGCCTGTCCATCCATCTCTCGCTCCATTTTCCCATCACTCGTGAACAAGATCCCGAGATACTTAAACTCCTTCGCTTGGGAAGCAACTCCCCCCCAACCCGGAGGGAGCAATCCACCGGTTTCCAACAGAGAACCATGGCCTCGGACTTGGAGGTGCTGATCTGCATCCCTGCCGCTTCACACTCGGCTGCAAACCGCTCCAGTGCGTGCTGTAGGTCATGGTCTGAGGACGCCAACAAAACCACATCATCCGCAAAAAGCAGAGATGCGATCCCGAGGCCCCCAAACCGAAAACCCTCCCCACCACGACTGCGCCTTGAAATCCTGTCCATGAAAACCACAAACAGGATTGGAGACAAGGGGCAGCCCTGGCGGAGTTCAACACCCACCGGAAACGTGTCTGACTTAGTGCCAAGTATGCGGACACAGCTCTCACTTTGGTCGTACAGGGACCGAACGGCTCGTAGCAACAAGCCCGCGACCCCATATTCCCGCAGTGCACCCCACAAAGCCCCTCGGGGGACACGGTCATAGGCCTTCTCCAGATCCACAAAACAAATGTAGACTGGCAGGTCATACTCCCATGACCCCACCAGCAGCTCCGCGAGGGTAAAGAGCTGGTCCGCTGTTCCACGACCGGGACGGAATCCGCATTGCTCCTCTTGAATCCGAGGTTCCACTATCGGTCGGATCCTCCCTTCCAGCACCCTAGAGTAAACTTTCCCGGGGAGGCTGAGAAGTGTGATACCGCGGTAGTTGGCACACACTCTCCGGTCCCCCTTTTTGAAAATAGGGACCACCACCCCGGTCTGCCACTCCACAGGTACTGTACCCGATGCACACGCGACATTGTATAGACGTGTCAACCAGGACAGTCCAACAATGTCCAGAGCCTTCAGCATCTTAGGGCGAATCTCGTCCACACCTGGCGCCTTGCCACCGAGGAGTTTCTTAACTACCTCGGTGACCTCTGCCATGGATATGGACGAAGATCCCCCCCCCCCCCCCCCCCCACCGCAACAGACACCAGTTACCTTCAGACCACAGCTCCTAGCAGCTGCTTCTGCAATGAAGGCTTTGAACATGGACCACTCAGACTCCATGTCCCCAACCTTCCCCGGGATGCAGGAGAAACTCTTCCGGAGGTAGGAGTTGAAAACCCTACGGACAGGGTCGTCTGCCAGACGTTCCCAGTTCACTCGCACTACACGGTTGGGTTTACCAGGTCTGTCCGGCAGTCTTCCCCGCTATCGGATCAAACTCACCACCAGGTGGTGATGAGTTGACAGCTCTGCACCTCTCTTCACCTGAGTGTCCAAAACATACAGCCGCAGGTCTGACGATACGACTATAAAGTCGATCATCGACCTTTGGCCTAGGGTGCTCTGATACCAAGTACACTTATGAGTATGAGATCTCCCAGGAGAACTATGGAATCCCCAGTCCATGAACCTGGAGCTAATGTGCTTCCTGGACTAATCAGTGATGTTGGAGCTGCTACTGATGCCTGATGTCGTCTTGGTTGTTTAGACAATAATCAGCAATACTAAACTTTCAGAAGAGGGGTTGGTGATGTGGGATCATCTAAAACCAACTGATAAAGATCTATTTGTTGACATATTAGTGCATCTCAAAAAATAGAACATTGTGAAAAAGGCCCCCCCCCCCAATAATCGAAGTCAAAAAGGTAAACCTTTATATATGCTGTATGTATTACACATCAAGTAAAAATGTTTCAGGTTTTTTAATGTTTTAATTTGGATGATTATGGCTTGAAGCTCATGAAAATCAGAGATCCAGTTTCTCAAAATATTAGAATTGTTTAAACTAAAATCAATCAAAGACAGAATTTACAATACAGAAATTAACAACTTCTGAACAGTATGTTCATTTACTCTTCTAACCCTTGGTTGTGGCTTCAACTTCTGAAAAGTATGTTTGTGGTTCCTTTACAATGAATATCTGCATCAATACAGCACGGCATAGAGGTGCTTAGCCTGTGGCACTGCTGAGGTGTTATTGAAGGCCAGACAGCAGACTTTAGCTCATCTGTACTTTTGGTTGTGTGTTTCTCATCTTCCTCTTGATAAGACCCCAGACGGGGTTCAGGTCAGGCGAGTTGGCCAATCAAGCACAGTAATATCATGGTCGGGGAACCATTTAGTTGTGGTTTTGGCTCTGTGGGCATCTGCTAATTCCTGCTGGAAAAGAAAATCAACATTTCCATAAAGCTTATCAGCAGATGGAGGCATGAAGTGCTCTAAAATCTCCTGGTAGATGATGTGTTGACTTTGGACTTGATAAAACACAGTGGACTAACATTAGCAGAAGATTAACAGACTGAGGAAATTTAACACTGAACTTGAATACCTTGGATTCTGTGTGTCTCCACTCTACCTCTATCTAAGGAACGTAAAATTCATCTTCCTCTGAAAAGAAGATTTTGGACCACTGAACAACAGTCCAGTCCTTTTTCTCCTCAGACCAGGTAATATGCCTCTGACGCCATCTCTGGCGCTGTCTCTGGGTTCAGGAGTGTCCGGACATCAGTTTTAGCTTGTCCCTGAAGAAGTCTGGACTTGGTGGCTTGTGATGGACTGACAACAGCCTCAGTCCACTGCTTGTGAAGCTCCTTCAAGTTCTTGAAAGCTCTTGACAAACATCTCAAACTTGCAGTGATCCCTGTGCTCCTTTTTCTACCACACTTTTCCCTTTCAGTCAACTTTTCCATTTTCCATAATGTGCTTCAATACAGCACTCTGCCAACAGCCAGTCTTTCCAGTAATGACCTTCTGTGTCCTCCCTCCTTGTTGGGGGTGTCGATCACCTTCTGGACATTTTTAAAGTCAACAGTCATTCCCACGATTGCAGTTTGCATTTACTGAACTACACAATATTTAAACTGTTTGAATATAAATTTACTCAAACTAAAAATATTTTGAGATACTGGATTTCATAATCTAAATTAAAAGAAACAAGTAAAAGCTTGAAATATTTAACTTCTACTTTTCTAGACCAAGTCAAGACTAGACTATCAAATAACTTAAATAACTGATGGAAAAAAGTAAGAGTTTTCACAATGTTCAAAAGTTTGAGATGTACTCATGTAGTGCAAAGTCAAAAGTTTCAGTTTATACCCCAAAAAACTCAAAATCCTGAACCCTGAACTAGTACTGAGCATTAACAGCTTCTGTGCACAAAGTGAAGAAGACTGAATTGGGTGGTTCTTCAGACTGACAGTTAAAGTTGAATATTTCTGACAGGCCCATCAACTCATGTCTGTCGATTTAGTTTTGAAAACCAACAGAAAAGATTTTGGGAAAGTGAAATTCAAACAAGCTTTTCAGCTACCAACTCTCCCTCTAAATGACACGTTCATGTCCCTTGTCCCTATATTGTCAAGCCTTGCCTTCAGGGGGAATTTCTGGCCTTGAATGCCTGTAACTGCTATTTTACCCACTCATTACCAAAAATCTAATTACAGGCTGCCACATGGTATTCATTTAAACATTTACATCTGCATAATTACTTTAGTCAGAGATGAAATGGGACACAAGAATCAGAGGCTAAAAACAGGCCTCTCATACAGTAGACGTAGAATCAAATGAGACATCACCTGATTTGGAAACTAAAACCAGAGGCAGGATAAACACAACTGTATTTACAATTACCATGTGTGTCGGCTCTGTGGCTCACACGGTACGGCCTTACACGGTGCCCTTAAACGTCTCTCTGTATCTGCTTTTTCTCACCTTAGTATTTATACCTTCTAATGTTATCACATCTGGCACACTATGCTGTAAACTGTGCAAAAATATCTAAAGAGATTAGCTACATTTGATATTTAAATGAGGGATGAAAGTTAAAGTTAGCCACCACCCAGAATTAGCAAACTGTTTTGATCAAAGTCACAATAAAACCTTTATTTGAGTTATTTTTGGATTCAATCAGAAACTTGAACTTAAAAAATGTCTCTGCAGAGTTACCTTGAAAATAAAAACAGTTACTTTAAAATGTATTTGTTTTAAATTTATATTACATACACTATTATTCAAAAGTTTGGGGTCACCCAGACAATTTCATGTGAAAACTCACACTTTTATTCATGTGCTAACATAATTGCACGAGGGTTTTCTAATCATCAGTTAACCTTTCAACACCATTAGCTAACACAATGTAGCATTAGAACAGTGATGGTTGCTGGACCTCTGTACCCCTATGTAGATATTCCATTTAAAATCGGTCGTATCAAGCTAGAAGTCATTTACCACATTAACAATGTCTAAACTGTATTTCAGATTCGTTTAAAGTCATCTTCATTGAAAAAAAATTGCTGTGCTTTAAAAAATAAACACATTTCTAAGTGACCCCAAACTTTTGAACAGGAGTGTATATTTTTAATTTTAAATTAATATAGCCAAAAACATGTTATGGTAGACGTTTTGGGCCACATCCAGAAGCATTAATTAGACTGGCAGTAAAAACTTTATCCTGGGGGTTCCAATGTGGAGGTGGACAACAGTTTGACCGAGGTCAGGTGAGTCCTTGGTTGACTACAGAGCTGCTGTCAGAGCTGAGCAACATAGCTGAAAACTTATCGCAATAAAATGATCTCACTTTGAGGAACACCAAACAAAGAAGGCAGGTAAAACCTGGAGGCACATGGAGGGTCACATGGGAGGAGGCTCTCTTTTGTGCTGAGGCTAAGATAGAATCAAGAATCTTTATTGTCATTGTGTTTTCACACAGCGAAATTATTATTCTTGACTCCCAGCCATAGATTAAAAAAAAAATGTAGAAAAAGGCACACTATATACAAATAAAATTTAAAGAAAATACTTAAAAGATATAGCAACTGGCTGACCAGGAAAAGGTATCATCAGACACAGGCCCCGCACTGGCTTCTGCACATACTCTGAAGCGCATCTGAGATTGTAATTGGCCACTCATAGTTGTAAATATGTGAGCAATATGTTGAAGCAATTTGCTTTTGAAATATTGCTTGGCTTGTGATCTATAATATCACTGAGGCTACTGCTGCTTTATACACAAGAAAAGCACTCAGAAAGCACAGTACTCCGCCAAGGCTGTTCATTCCCCGATATGGCATTGTCAGAAATGCAGCATTTTTTTTCAAATCACGGCAGCAAAGATTAAATATAGATGTACCCACAAACAAAATGACCTTGAGCTGAGCACAGGCGTGTTATACATGCATACATTATGTGCGGATACTGAATTGCGTGACCTATATATGCAGTGGGAAGTGGGAACTGATGGGACTCGGAAACACCTCCACAATTTAATCAATTGTTCCTTGTATGATTTCCGATGAAGCAGTCCTGGTAAGTCTGCAGCGGTCGATTTGTAGTAGGATTGCAATTATGTGATTGCATTCAGCTGACACAGTGTTCATTTGTAGTCATATTTACAGTGACACCATGCCGCTATCTCGCAATGATACAGAAATCCTTAACAAATCTGTGGATCCAGACTATAAACTGCATCACTGGCAAAATCTAATCACTTGGTCCTTGTATCATTTCTGACCTTCCCTGAAAATTTCATCTGAATCCGTTCACATGTTTTTGAGTAATGTTGCAAACAGACAGATCGACAGACAAACTAATGCCAATCGTCACATACCTCTGCTGTGTTCCTTGGCGGAGTAACAAATATATAGAATTTATACAAAAATATTGATTTAAATGTATTTAAATGATTTGCATGTATCGCGAGCCTAGCCATGCTACACCCATGTTTCTGACGGCACAAGGGTCTAGGGAAGCTCAACAGGGAGGGAGGCGGGCTAAAAGGTTGTCTATCAAATCCCTCTGCAGCAATTGGGTAGGTATACAACCAATCAACACAATGAATAGGCTGACGTAGTTCCGAGAGCACCGGCGGATTGTGGCTAAGTCCCATTAGCTTCCCAACCAGCGGAGCCGCGGAGCCAACTGGTATATTAAGGATTTGCCATATCCCGTCGGCATAAGTCCAAATACGTCTTTCTTCTCAATGAAACACTTAAGTGCCGTCCTTTGTTTATCTTTCAAGTTGAATTTTAGCTTCAAATCTTTAAGGGCTGTGGCCAAAGCCGAGTCGAAAGATAACTGTTTATTGTGCGCTGGTTGTTTCTATCAGAATCGCCACGCCTCTGTCGTCACTTCGTTACGCCTGCCTTCTGACTACACTTCATGGTGATTGGTCCGGCCAGTTTTAGGAGAATCCAGCCTCGAGCCTTATGGAGGGTAACTAGACCCACCCTGGCAGAGAATTAAATTCATTGCCGTGGGTTGTCTAGGCTAATGTATCGCGTTAATCCACAACTAAATTCAGTAAAAATTGATATCTAACAGCAAAGTAACAGGTGCACCAGTACCCATCATGCTTGTGTAAGCAGCTATAGCCAATGTATGTTGTTTTTGTTTTTTGTTGCTTTTTAAAAAAAAAAAAGACTACTTGTGTAAGATTTGGGTTGTCAAGTTGTATTTCAATGTTGTAAAGAGATGTCAATTAAAAAGTGCACTTATTTAAAAACAGCAACATGATGGTTTCCATGGCCCTCGGATAGTGGTGGTGCAGATGTTCAGGCATTTGTTCGTGCGACAGAGATAATTATGAAAATCCGGTCCATTATTTTGTGGCAGCATTGCATCTCCGTAGTAGCCAAAATCTACTAACAGCTGTCTGCCCTGTGAGTCTTCCTTTGTAGCAAACAATCCAAAAAAATCCAAACAGAGCTCTACTTTGCAATTTTCATTTAGTCTTCAAGAGTGCCTGCCTGTTTGCAGTCCCCACCACTCTTACCTAGTTCTGGCTGTTTTCATGTTTCTGTGTACATCTGCAAATGTCACAGAATGGGTTTTCTGCCTTCAAAAAGTTGCGAGCAGCCTTGCTCTCCGAGCAGTCTGCAAATGAAAGGGTGACTCCAAATATTTGCTTGGAGGACTGAGTCTAATTGTTAGAACCCTGCCAACTCCTTCTCCCAGCATCAACACCATTCTGTGCCAGCCCTGCAATATCAACAATTGAACAAAATACATAGATAGGGCTCGTTTGTAAGCCAAAATATTCCACATAGAAAAAACCCTATGTCTGGCTAAAGCTCAAAAATGAATCCGCAGACTGCTGTCCTCATTGCCTAAATGAGACTAATTTCAACATGCGGTACATTTTTTGATGAAGTTACTGACATTTTCTTTCAAGATATGAAGCTTGTAATTTTAAGAAGAATGTGGCTGTAAATTGAAGACTAGAAACTACTGAAACTCTGACTGTAAAAGAAGTCTGTCACGTTATCAGCAGAAAAGCATAGCGTGGATATAATGACATGGAAACTCTTACATTTACTTTGCTTTTGTACTGAGTACTATTGATGCTATCACATATGACAGCAAAAAGCAATTGTTATTGCCTTTCTAATCAACTGATTACTATGGCTACTAATTCATTAATCATGTAGTTTACAAACTGTCTCTAGAGTCTAAAGTGAACAGATGAAAAATACACTCAGCTTAGAAAAAAATGATAAAACTCAGGAAAACAGTTAATCCAAACACTCTAATGCACAATGTTTGGAGCTTGTACTCAACAAAATCAGGCAAATTACTGTCAAGAATTATCTGTACTGTTGGACAATACATTTCTGTCAATCAACTAATCACTTTATTGTTTGGATCCCACTCTTGCTAACTTTATGTAATACTATATTATTGTCATACATGTTGAAGCCTGCCTTTCCCCTGCAAATCCTTTACAGAGAGAACCTTCAGCGGGTAACGCAGAGGAAAAAATAAAAATCACACACTAACACTAAAATCCTGCCCTCCTAACAAATAAATCCTCTTGTTATCTTGCTAAAGCAGTAGCAGCAGTCTCACTTGCGGTGTCCTGAGAGCTCTTCCTCTCCCCCTCCTGTGCCAGGCCGCTGTACACCATAACAGATTGACTGAGCCTGACGACAGCTGCCAGAACCCTGCAAGCCTCGTCCTCCAGACACTGATGGATTGTGGGAGGGAAGCCAGGGTGATTAGCCCTTGACATGGGAGAATTATTGCAGTGTACCACCCCAAAAGAGACCGCACCTGAGTGTTAACGCTGGGCTCTCTCACTGCCTTAAGTCATGCTGGTAATGCTTACTCAGTCTTCCAAATGAACTGGGCTTGAACTCGGCATGTCTACAACAACAAGTGTCTCAAGTGTGTGGGGGCACTGATCCATCGCTATGCTGTGTATGAGAAGAATCTAATGAAATACACCAGAAAGTGATTTCGATTTTACAGAACAAGCTTCTTTGTGCCATTTTTTTGTAGTTATGTGACGATCAGTGTCTGTCCGTTCCATCCACAATATTACTCAAAAACGGACTGATGGATTTGGATGAGATTTTCAGGGAAGGTCAGAGATGACTCAAGGATAAAGTTTTTAGATTTTGGCAGTGATGCCGCTTAAAGTTTGGATTCAAAGATTTCTGCATCATTGCGAGATAGCGGCAGGCATCACTGTAACTATGACTACAAGTGAACACTACATCAGCTGCCTGCTGATGATCACATGATTGCGATGGTACTACAAATCAACCACTGCGGAGCACAAATTTTTTTATACGACTGAACAGCTTTGGTGGAGTACTGCACGTTCTGAGTGTTGTTCTTGTTTTGTTTTTTGATTTTTTATAGAAAGGTCTAAGCATGGAATCTCACAAAAAAAAAGCATTTATTTTTAACTGAGTAGGTCGCATATGGCTGTTACACCAAGTTTGACAGTGACACACTGTGACTGCAGGTCCACTGGAGGAAGGCGAATTGTTGCTATTTAAAGAAATATTGCTTGGGATGAATTTGCTGAGAAATCTTACTGCTGGACAAGGAGACATGGCATGTAGAGCTGTTTACTTACTATGCTCAAAGTAGAACAAAAAGTGCTACAATTCTACAGTTTCATTTAGCAGATGCTTTTATCCAAAGCGACGTACATCTGAGAGTAGATACAACACAAGCAAGGATCTAGTCAGGAGAAAACAGCCTGGATGAGAGTCATAGAACAATTACAAGTGTGATAATAGGACCGTGGCAGTGCAGACGAAAAAGGATTTTTATTATTTTTTGCAGTCTCTCAAGTGCAAAGGTGTTCAGCGAAGAGCCTGGGCTTTAGTCTTTTCTTTAAGACTCAGAGAGACTCTGCAGATCAAACAGAGTTTAGTGACTCGTTCCACCACCGAGGAACCACAGAGAAGAGTCTAGCTGTTAACTCGGCCCTGTTGTAGCGGTTGTATCAGGAGCCTTTTGTTGGCTGAGCGTAGTGAGTGGGAGGGAGTGTAGACCTGAGTGAGAGAGTTCAGGTAGGAGGGAGCTTTTATTCAGTAAATATACTGAACATGCAAGCAGTAGTTAAATGTGGCCTAACTTTTCTTGCCTTTTAAAGTAGATGGTCATTAAAGCAGTACAACAGCACAGTCCCACATGGCAGCAAAACTCACTTATTCCAGTAGATAACACTCTGTATTTCTCCGGCTGTGTCCACACTAATAAGCTGCTTTACAACTGCCTTTTTAAAATGTCCAGAGGAGTATTTTTTCAAACTATTGCAAAAATAAATAGTCTCATCTGAAAACACATACCACACAAACATTCATTTACACTAAGCACAACGACGCCAGGGTAAACAACAGGCAGTGGGTTAGTCGTTAAAATGTAGCTATAGTTGTGGGAAACACCATAAAGGTAGAACAGCAAGTGCGAAAAGTAAGACTAGAGAATTCCATCACTGCATAACGACAACTACAACAGACAGAAAGGTCAACAACACCTATCCATAGTGAAACTTATCACTGATAGTCAAGGCTGACATTCTGTGGCAATTAATATCCGAGCTTCATTCTTCAGCACCACAGCTGTACCCTTTCTCTGTGGCCTGTGACATTTCATCAGACTAAAATCACAAGTCACTGATGTTATCCTCTTTTAGATGTGCGCTTTACTGCGTTAATCTGACAGCCATTTAAGGTGTCGGCTTCATGTGCGAATGTACATCTCTGTTACATTCCTGTAAAAGTCACGCTAGGAATGTTATCAGATGAGACCTACTGTTTCCGTATCACTTCCAGCACGGCGCAAGTGTGAACTGAAACGTCACATTAATGGATAGACCAAGCAGTGCTATTTTGAGTTCTGTGAAGTGACTTAATGATTTTTCCACATTTCAGCAACAAAATTTGTCCAAAAACATCACAGTGCTTAATACACACTTTGTCTGCCAAAATCACAACACACCTTTTTCCTGTACTTTGCTCTACGATTTCAAATGTATTAAACAAAAAAATTAAATGTCCACTAAAATAAAACTAACAGCTTAAAGACCAATGATAGACACCAATAATGATGTAATCTGAGGTTTGTTGCTCACAAAATGTTACGAGGAGCTAAAGTGTGTTTCTTCCAGCTGTTTGGAACTATTGGCTCTGAGTTTGTTTCAGATCTGCAGAATCAGACACCAGCAGGATCCATGTGTGTGTCTCCAAAGAAAGTTTCACAAATTTGCATACTAAAAAACAGCTCTGGTAACTAATTAAATTCTTAAAAAATTGAAATTATTGCATAGAGCGGATCAGTTCGGACCAGATCTGACAACAGCTGTACATGTCTTCACATCAGACAGGTTAGCTGAAACACAAGGAACAGCAGTTTAGTTTCCAGCTGTGTAGGACTAGTTCTGCATAGTTTATTCCAAATCTGCAGCATCAGACAGCGGTAGGGTCCGTGAGTGTCTCCAAACAGAGAGAGCTGTGTGCATTTTCCTATGAAGCAACTTCATTAACTAGATTATAATTAAATTGTCCAGACATGGAGAAAAGGCCCAATCAGGATCTAACAGAAGGTCACATTGAGCTTTTCTTCACCTCAGAAAGGTTAGTTTTCACACAAAGTCAAAGTTTATCAGGTGCGATTTCATTTTTTTTGTCACATTGCACCTGTCCACAGGTTAAGTCCTGAGCTTTCAGGTACAATAGTTACTCTACCAAGGAATGCAGCAGAGTTCTGTGATGACTGTTGTCGGTTTATTTGTCTGTGTTTGTCTTTCTGTCTGTTGACATAGGGCTGGGCGATATGGCCAAAAAATAAAATCTCGATTTTTTAAGTCATCTTGGATGATTATGATTTTAATTGATTTTTGACATTTCTTTGCGGTCTGTTTGCTTTGGCTAGTGCCAGCCATGCCTAGGGTTGTCACCTTTCAGAAATGAAAATAAAGGACACCCACCACGATTCCTCGGGGCCACAGTTCAGTAAAATTGAAAAGACATTCACAGACTCAGACTTCCAGCATCAATAACTCATTAGATATACATTGTCAAAACATAAACGATGCCTCTTTCCCATCGTTGTAAAGCAGACAATGTGCTACAAGCCCAGTTTCATCAAAGTAGCTGTCTATCAAGCTGCAGGAACCTACATCTAATGAGTTATTGATGCTGGAAGTCTGAATCTGTGAATACATTTCCAACTTTACCAAACGCGGGGCCACAACCACCCAAGGAGTGGTATATTTAATTTTGAAAAAAGCATTTAGTCATACGTAAAGCTTTAAGTGCTTTATTAACACAAAACTAAGAGTTTTGTATTGTTTTATGATCACAGGTTCTGTCTAAAAAGATGTGGCATCATTTTAAACAGTGAAACCATACTAATAAAATGTAATGGCCAACCAGTGTGTAATACTGGATTTAGTCTGTTAAATGTACTATTATGTAATAAACATCACTTGGTGTATTATGGAGTTAGAACAGTCTCATAATTCACAAATGCACACAGAAGAACTCACAAATGTAAACTGCAATCCACAAATGCACACAGAAGAATTCACACATGTGAACTGGGATTCACAAATGTAAACTGCAATCCACAAATAAATTAAGAAAGTTCACAAATGTATTTCTGCATTCACAAACTGCTTTTGTGTGTGAATCTTTTTTGAGACTGCTCTGCCGTCAGCTAGATCCACAAATGCATTTTTTTCAACACGGAAGTTTCTGTAGCCAATCAGATGTCTCCCTCCTTTCAGCCAATCACAAAAACTCACCCCACGTGGGGGTGGGTGTACTGTTCAGCCAATCATATGAACGCGTCCGCACAGCGTTATACTTCACCGCGTCATTGGGCTGAAGAGTGAAGCTGCCCGTCGGAGAGACCATGGCGTCTGATGGGGACAATAGACCCTTTATTTGTTTACAAACATTGTGACGTTTTTTGTGGCCGGGGCTTATGCTGGAGGCAAAAGCTGAGCGAGAAGTCAAGCGGGACTGGGAGTATATAGTTTGCGCTGGGAGTTTGCAGCGCAAACTCGAGCATTTTTAACCCGTTAAACTTCAGTGTACCGCCGGCGGTACACTTACTAATTTGCATAGGAATTTAAAGAATGTCCGAAGGCTGCAAACGCGATTATATAAACATTATAAACATTATCGCGCATTGCGAGGTGCATTTCCTTTAAAACGACCGATTCGTGGATTATATACCGACTTCAAGACATGTTTTGGACAAAATAGTTTACTGGCTTGTGTCGTCTGGTTGTCCAAGGTTGGATTATGGCCGTTTTTTGTGGAATATTTTCATCTGTGTGTAATAATGAACCCGGAAATGTCAGTCGCGCTGTGTGCGTTAAAGCCGTGTACAGAGAAAGGATGGATGGATATTCGTTGTTTGTCGGACAAATGTGTTTATATTATCCGCTGTGGTAATCACATCTGAAAGTGGTTTATACCGGCGGATTCATGAGAATCTAAGCTTTCCATCGGCGTATAATGTTTATATAATCGCGTTTGCAGCCTTCGGACATTCTTTAAATTCCTATGCAAATTAGTAAGTGTACCGCCGGCGGTACACTGAAGTTTAACGGGTTAAAAATGCTCGAGTTTGCGCTGCAAACTCCCAGCGCAAACTATATACTCCCAGTCCCGCTTGACTTCTCGCTCAGCTTTTGCCTCCAGCATAAGCCCCGCCCACAAAAAACGTCACAATGTTTGTAAACAAATAAAGGGTCTATTGTCCCCATCAGACGCCATGGTCTCTCCGACGGGCAGCTTCACTCTTCAGCCCAATGACACGGTGAAGTATAACGCTGTGCGGACGCGTTCATATGATTGGCTGAACAGTACACCCACCCCCACGTGGGGTGAGTTTTTGTGATTGGCTGAAAGGAGGGAGACATCTGATTGGCTACAGAAACTTCCGTGTTGAAAAAAATGCATTTGTGGATCGAGCTGACGGCAGAGCAGTCTCAAAAAAGATTCACACACAAAAGCAGTTTGTGAATGCAGAAATACATTTGTGAACTTTCTTAATTTATTTGTGGATTGCAGTTTACATTTGTGAATCCCAGTTCACATGTGTGAATTCTTCTGTGTGCATTTGTGGATTGCAGTTTACATTTGTGAGTTCTTCTGTGTGCATTTGTGAATTATGAGACTGTTCTAACTCCATAGTGTATTGACTAGTCCCACGTGAATAACAAATATCATGTGCGCCGTGACGCTCTCCGACATTGTGGGTGGTGAGAAACGATAACAGAAAAGTGACCCATGTTTGAAAGGGGCTTGAATGACAAAATGCTATCACAACAACACATTGATGAACCACGCAATGTCTCATGTCCCAGCTCTGAAAGGGGCTTTATAGTGGGGAAATTCAATCAAAAAAAAAAAAGTAATCCACTGGGTCTTCAGTTCCTCAGAGAGTGCAGGAAGACTTGTGGAGGCACACAATGTTGACATCAACCTTACGGAAGTCCATATGGCTCAATTACAGGTACACTGTCCGAACACAAACCATGTGCATTTCTTTATGGTTTGAGCATCTGATACTTTCACGGTAGTTATATAAAACTTACATCTGCTTTATGATCAAAAATGACTAAATCACAGTCTCTACAATTTGGAACCTGGGATCTAAGAAATCCATGGTCTAGACTGTAAGCCGCATCAAGGGCAAAATCCAATCACATGGTTCTTGTCATTTCTGACCTTCCCTGGAAATTTAATCAAAATCCATGTCCGTATTTGAGTAACGCTGCAAATAGACAAACCAACACTACAGAGTAATAATCAACACTTTTAAAAAAATCTGTCAAACTGAAGACGGTCAGGTGTGAAGCATTTGGTGGACTAAGGCAGAATGGCGCATCAGCAAACATGTTCTCGCATAAAGAAATGTGGATTTTGCCATTGCTCTGGGTTGTGGCAGATGGCAATTGCTACTGCACGTGACCACAAGAAAAAGGGATCATACAAAGACAGTGTGGCAGTGCCAATCCGTGTCCACAGTGGAACACATGCTGCCCTGTACAGTCCATATGAAGTCATTCACTATGGTCCCATCTAACCCCAGCAGGAGGAGAGTTCAGGTCATGCAAACAGCTGCTTGGTAATATTTTTGGATTTTACCTAAATGTCTGAAGATCAAATCTGTAAGACTGGCTTAGTTTTGTAAATGCTGTCAAACATTCACAGACAATAGTCCTTGCTGGTTAAGAGACAACTCACCTTCAAACACTACAGTCAGCACTTCTGTCTAAATGCTGTCCAGTCTCACATTTCACTGAAAAATTTAATTATAGTCGACAAATATAACAGGCAGTAAAAGTGATGGATAGTGGTTGTAGAAATAATTAAAGAACAAGCAATCTCTACAGTGATGTGAAATCTGAATTCCGTAAGTTTTGCATATTATGTAGTAATTCATATTTCACACTGTTCGCTTCCTCCATTTCCCGTTTTGGTTTCCTTTGAATCATCAGATTCAGAAAGCTGCATAATCAGCAACAAAGGTTCAAATACTGAGAGTGATACTGTGCAACATGTACTCAAACGATGAAATTTGACTCTTCAACGCACCAACTATGATTCGTCAACTGATTTGACAAAATATTCTGCCTGTCAAGTAAAAATGCATGCAGTCCTTTACAGCCAAAAATGAGCTGACCTCACAGCTGCAGCTATGGACTCAGAAATATGTGTGAAAACAGGTTGTTCTTTAACTGAAGCATGCTTTAAAACAGGGGTGTCAAACTCATTTTAGTTCAAGGACCACAAGCAGCCTGATTTGATCTCAAGTGTCAAGTAAAATCAAAGCATAATAACCTATAAATACCCACAACTCCAAATATATCCCTTGTTTTAGTGCAAAAAAGCAGTTTCGGAAAATGCTCACATTTAAGGAGCCATCTTTTACCTGAAATTTTTAAAGAAAAATAAGTGCAATTTCAACAATATTATGCTTCAGTTTGTCATTTACACATTACAACTTACAGATCACAGTTTATCTACAAAGGCACAAAACATTTAGTCACAGGTATCTGGAACTGAAAGAGAGCATTTTACTTAATGATCAAAACAACTTTTCAAGATCTAGAACTTTAATTTGCATTCACTGTCACAGCATTCACATCTGTGTAGTAGTCCTGAACCGACACACTATTGAGGAAGTAGCTTCAGTTACCCTCCTGCCTTGTATATGTAGAAAATGTATACATAAAAAATACATAAAAGCTGTCTCAGTGCATGAACAATAGGGTTCCACCAAACTCAGTCATACTGAACAGTCCCTCCAGGAATTCGCGATGTTGCGATCGCGCGAAATCAACCAATCTCCGCGAATTTTGCGCGGCCTTGCAATTTTGTCCAATCACCGCAACTTTACCGCAATTTTGCCCCGCCTCCCGTGAGTTCCACCAATCAGACCAGTCCCCAGCGCAAACGTAATGCACGTATGTCACCGAATTCACTTCCTTGTTTATGGTTTGAAGATGCAGACAAGTGCGATACTAATGTCTCTAATTTACCATCAAAAATTACTGCTGAAGATCGTGATAAACAATTAATCCACTGATGTTCTTCACCAAAGCGGAGCTAAACTGTTTTACATCTGTGCAATACTGTGGTGGAATACAAAAAAAGAAAAAAAATCATCGATTGATACACTTAAGAAAACATGAAACGGCAGAAATGATCAGACAACAGACCACATAAATCACCATGATGGAAACTGTTGCATCCAGATCCATTGGAGCACTGAAAGAATGAAGGTAAATTAGATTATTTATTCCCCCTAAGAACACGGCAGAGTTATGTGATGATCAGCGTGTGGGAATCCTTCCTCTGTTACCAACATTACTCAAAAACAGACTCAGGGATTTAAATGAAGTTTTCAGGGTCGGTCAGAAATGACACAAGGACCAAGTGATTAGACTTCGGTAGTGATACGGCTTAAAGTTTGGATCCATGGATTTGTTAAGGATTTCCCATTGAGGTAGCGGCACAGCGTCTCGTAGCGGCACGGTAACCATGGCAACAGGTGAACGCTACCTCAGCGGCCGCTGACAATCACATGATTGTGATCCTACAACAAATCCACCACTGTGGACGTATCAGAAATCACACAAGGAACAACTGATTAAATTGTGGGGGTGTCTCTGAGTCCCATCAATTCCCGTCGCCGGCTACATATTTAGGCCACGCGATTCGGTATGTACACACGCAGAACACACACCAGTCTTGATGGAGGACTGCGCTCTCTCAGTGCTGTTCTTGTTAGTTGATGTGACAAGCCGTGAGCGTGTGTGTGTGTGTGTGTGTGTGTGTGTGTGTGTGTGTGTGTGTGTCAGGAAGTGAAATTAACTTTTAAAGCCACTGACAGATATGTCCGAATATGCTTCATTCAATAGTAAATTAGCATTTTGTGCCGCAAATCTACCAACCACTTCATGTTAAACCAGTATCTGGCTGCTGCTAATGTCCCATCATAGTATGCCAGCTTTTATGGAAATGGGTTGGAACGCAAAATAATTAATTTCAGAATAAATATTGTCAATTACAGGGTTGAAACATGTTCTACAAGTTGGAAAAAATGCAGCTTTTTAGAAATTGTCACTGTCTCCCGCAATTTCATCACAATAAATAAGCTTAAAACATCGCAACTTTTATCGCAATTTTTTAGAAAAGCTGCCGCGAATTCAGGCATTTTCGGCTGCAACAATCACGAAAAACGGCCGCGAAATCCTGGAAGGACTGACTGAAGCTGCTGACTGACCTTATATTGCACAATGTTCAGTGTCTAAATATTTTCACCGTAAGTATTCATTTTCACCTCTGTAATTTTTACACTTTACAAAGTCATCCCACAGGCTGGATTGGACCCTCTGTCGGGCCGTATGTTTGACACCGCTGCTTTAGAAGCACAGTAACCTCGGGTTAACAGGCCTAGCCTTAATTTTTTCCCCTAAACTGCAAGCAGTTTGCTCACATTGTTCAACTTTTATTTTCAATGTTGGAAAAACTGGATACGGAAGATTGTGACATTGCGGGTTCATTATGCGAATTAACAATGCAAATTAAATGATGTACATGCTCAGTTGAATAATATTCAGTGTCTGTTGAAACAGTTGGAAAAGAAGTGTCATTTGTGTTCTGGAAATTGTAAATTGTGTCTAACATTTCTACAAATTCGACTGCAATGATCAAGGCAGTGATTTATATATATATATATATATATATATAGTTATAGTGCTTCTTTTGAGCAAAATCAATCAAAGTGTCACCTATTCCCAGAATATGTCTTTCAAATGTTAGCTTAAAATAGCATAAAGATGGTTACTTTCATCATGACTGTAAACCCCTGGTTTTAGCTTTTGAAATGGGCTGTTTTAGTGTCTGTAGCTTCAGATGTAGCTGAGCTGCTGCTGTCCCCTCTACCTTCAGGAAGAAGACTCTCTATGCATCTGTGATTGACAGTGCAGAGCAAAACAGCTGAATGCACAGCAAGTGACACAGCCAAGACCTTTCTATTGCTTCTAACTTTCTGAGCAATCATTTTACATTGAGATATTGTTGAATTCACAGATGTTTTTAACTCTTGGGAATGGTGAGCTTGTCAGACAACGCTGCAGTTATAAAATCAGTAGTTTAGCAGTGCGGTGCCACAATTTGAAAATGGCTCTGAAGTGACTGCTAACATGTAGTCTTAATGAGCTGCATTTAAGTCATTATTCCATACTCGTTCTGTTGTCTGACAACAGAAACAAAACAAGAAAAAAGTACATGAGAACAGCATTATTGGAAATTTGTATCTTTTAAAATGCAGTATCTGTGAGCACAGACAGCAGGAGAGAAGCAACAAGATGTAAAGGACTGACATGATGGAGCAATGAAGCACAACAACTGCCATGAAAACACAGTAACTCATTTACTCCTTGTTTGTTGGTTTCAGTATCAAACAGAACCTCTACTTGTCCAATTAATTTATTAAGAATAAATTAATTGTTAATCTATTATTAATATGTATGTGATGGTTGGTATGGTGCAAAGAGTAACAGCAGTGTATCACTAAATAAATCAGAACAGTTTCATAATCAGAATAAATTATCATGTCTGATTATGTTTGCCAGTCGGGCTGAATAATCGATTTGAAACCAAATCTTGATATGAAATAATCCATCCATCCATTATCTATACACTGCTTCATCCTCATTAGGGTTGCGAGGGGGCTGGAGTCTATCCCAGCTGACTTAGGGTGAAGTCGGGAGGCACCCTGGACAGGTCACTAATCTATTACAGGACTATACATAGAGACAAACAATCCCCCAGCGCATTCACACCTATGGACAATTTAGAATTACCAACTGGGCTGTTTTAGTGTTTGTAGCTTCGAATGTAAAATGAATCTCAGCATGTTTTTGGACAGTGGGAGGAAGCCAGAGAAGTGGGAGAAAACCCAGGCATGCACAGGGAGAACATGCAAACTCCATGCAGAAAGAGCCCAGACCAGGATGCGACCCAGGGATCTTCTGGCTGCAAGGCAACAGTGCTAACCACCAATCCACTGTGCAGCCCAATATGAAATAATGCAATTAGCAACTCACAAATGTGCAATTTAAGGTAAACATTATACATGTCTGACACGGAGTTTATGCATATTATTGTTTTACTAACTTTGCGGACCTTGAAGCACTTGCAGGCTGCCTATGAGACATGATCAACCTGCTTTAGTGTCAGAGATTGTTCACACAAAAGCCCTATTATTCTCTTGTTGGAATTATTTTTTAATCATTATTACTTTATTTACTTTATGTACTCGACTTAACTACTTCTGTGGTGCCATGTAAACAAGTGTAACTAACACATGGGTGAAGCTGTTTACATCTGACTATAGAATGCAGAGAAGTGAACGTTTCACATAAAATGTACTGATCCGAAGATTCACGAAATTATTTTTTCAAATTGCTTTTAGCTATCTTCCACAAAGCCCAGGTTGCCAGTAAGCACAGCGATATTAAATTCCCAGCTTTAAAAACAGGGTGAGGCGTGACTTTCTGATGACGCTCAAAAAGCAGCAGGTTTTGGGGTTGACAATCAAAAAAGGAGGCTCCAAATATCACAATCTTTTTGGCCCCGAAGCATTTTGGGGGCCAGCGCTGGCAGTCAGACTCCATCACCGGCTGTGTGCTTTAACCGAGATCAAAGCGAAACACACGCACGACTTGTAGCGGCTACAGATACCTACAAAACTGCTTTCAAGTCTTTCTAAAATTTCCACCAGTTAGACCTGAGACACAACGAGGACGAGAGGACACACAGCGACGGTGTTAAATGTGGACGCTGGATTGCAGGAAAAAAGACATAACGAGTCTCATATGTCCCATCTGGCCAATTTGCTAGCCTGCTAGCCAGTAGTGGTCACAACAAAATGCATTTGCTCTATGCTACACTGGCAGACCAGCGTTAGCTTCAGTGGCTACTCACCTCAGCAGGAGAGTCAAGAATGTCCTAAAACTCAGTCAAATCCGGCTGCAAGGTCTGACAAACTGCAGAATTGTCGCAATGTTAAACCTGACCGACTACCGTGTCCGGACAAGCCTGCGGCGTTGCAGCGTTTCCATCTCGTACCTCTCAGAGCTCCATTAAAAGCTGCATTGTTGGAGCGACGGCTGGACAAACAGCAGAGACCGCACGCAGCAAAGCATTGTGGGAAACTGTGTTGATAATTGTAACATTCAAACACATGAAATTTAGAAGAAGTGCGCCATCTGCTGCACGTACCCTAAACTATGTACCCTAACCACGATGATAAACTGACGCTATTACAGTTACAGTCATAATTAAGGTATCTTTAAAATAATTTACTAAATGATGGAAATATAAAACTTGTAATTAACTTTTTTTTTATTCATCTAAGTAGAGCTGCAGTGATAAGATGATTAGATTCAGCTCACATAATAGCTACTTTAATAATTGTTATTTTTAAAAAAAAGTTATCTTGTTACTGCTCCATTTTCTTTTGTCGCCCATGACAGTACCAAAGAAACAAATTAAGGTCATGGCCTGGTATTTATAAATCAAACATCTGATCAGTTAATTAAGCAAATAATAGTCAGATGAATTGATAATGAAATCACGAGTTATAGCTCCAGCTTTAACATCTTCATTCATTTAACAATCAGTTATTTTTTTATATTTTTAAAATTCTGTTTGTCATTAGCAATATAATTTGTAGTATTTTCGTTGCCGTTTTTCTTTCTTTTTTTTTAGTTATTGTCCTGTTCTGAAAAACATGGGAGGAAGAAATAAATAAATAAATAAATAAATAAATAAATATTCTAATTTTCAGCTAATGTATCTTTTATTTATTTCATTTTCACTAATTTCATGTACAGAGACACCTAAGTGTTCGGAAAGAAAGAAAGAAAGAAAGAAAGAAAGAAAGAAAGAAAGAAAGAAAGAAAGAAAGAAAGAAAGAAAGAAAGAAAGTCAATTCTTAATTCTTATAAATGTCAATAGCAGGGAATACACATAAATAAGAAACAACTAACAAAAATGTTGTCTGAATGGAAAACATTATTTGCCAATAAGTTATAGTATTTAGATAAATATATAGATTATCAGTCAGACAAGGGGAAACCAGGCTTTTATTTTTGGCTCTTAAAATGCTCAGTGAGAGCTGAGGAAACCTCTTGGATCAGAAGTCAAACATCTTTAAGAATCACAAAGAGAAGTTCAGTTCCCAGAATGACATTCAAATGAAAAACTGCACAGAAACCAATTTGGAAAATGACAACTGTCTTTGCATTACAAACAAGAAAAGCACTCAGTGAGCGAAGTACTCCTCCAAGGCTGTTCTTGATTTTTGAGGGATGAAATCTTTAAAAATTTGTGTCCCACAGCAGTTAATTTGCAGTAGAATCACAATCATGTGATCATCAGCAGGTGTCTGATGTAGTGTTCACTTGTAGTCATAATTACAGTGACGCCATGCCACTATCTCTTAATGATACAGAAATCTTGACAAATCCATGGATCCAGACTATAAGCCACATCACTGACAAAATCTAATCATTGGCCCTTGTGTCATTTCTGACTTTCCCTAAAAATTCCATGCAAATCCGCTTGTCCATTTTTGAGTAATGGTGTGAACAGACAGACAAACAGACAAATCAACGGCAATCGTCACATAAATAATTACATAATATAATTAAAGCAAAAAAAACAAAAAAGTGTAGTTTTGTAAATACTCGTCTTGTTTTTATACTAGCAATAAAATAGTATTTTTCATTACTATTCTATGTTCATAATCAAGGAAAAATATAACAGTTGCAAATGTCTTGAAGTATGTTTTTCTTGTTTGTGTTTTTTTTTTTTTCTTATTTCTAGGTGGCAATAGTGAGTCTCCGAATGGAAATCGTCCATAGAAGAAGAGACTGTACCAGGCGCAATGTGATGACGTCCAACTGCAAAATGGAGAGAAAACACATGTCAGCCTTTGCTTTATATCAAACTTTGCCTTCAGAGCTCCATTCTCCTCATCAGAAGTCCTCGGTGAAGGTAGACATTGTACAATAATGTGCTTCATTCTGACTCGGTATCAGGTTCTGTCCTACACCTGTCTGCAGCTGTAAACAGTACAACACTAGCACTGTCCTCTTTATCCGCGCACTCTTGTTCATTTTCCCACACCATACTTCGCATCATCACCGTGTCGAAATGAACGTGTATGTATTTATTTGTAGGTGGCAGCTAAGAAGAAAAAGAAAAAGGACAGTGTAGCTGCAGCTGCTAAAGTCAACGCATTGAAATCGCAAATGAAAGCTGAAAAGAAGAAGATGCAAAAGAAGCGTCTGAAGGCTCCAAGCAGAGAGGGAAGCCTTAAGGCGAACACAGATGTGAGTGTTCAGGGTTTTATTATGTTTTTTATTTACCCCTAAACCTAAAAACCTTGCTCTACGAGGTCAAGCCTAGTGGAATAATCATGTTTCCTGAGCAGGAGGAGGTGGAGTGTGTGAATGGAGAGCTTCTGGGTGCTCTGCTGACCGACCTGTCCAAACTCAACAACAGCAGGGAGCGAGCAAGCAAGCTGTTCCAGTGGCTCATCCACCCCATTCCTGCCAAGTCCTTCTTCAGGTACTAACAAGTGTGGTGAGGATAAAGAAAAAATCAAGCGAAACAAAACTCAACGTAACAAACATTGTGGGTCATTCCAGAAGTAGAGAACATTTTACGTTCCACCCATTAAATTTCAAACAATCCATGAACAAAATACTAAAACATGCAGTTGTTGTGTAAATGCATTTGTCCTGAGACCAAATCTTTAAAAAAATTGTAGAAAATAATGTTTCAAAGTATTTTTAAAATGCCAAATAAGTCTAGAGTAACCCCTTAAAATGGATCAAAAATGGTGCCATTGATGTGCAATCTGAGCCTATCAAGCCTTTGATAGTTTATTACCTGTTATTGATGAATATGTAGCAGAAAATTGTAAAAGAGAAGGTTTATTTTTCAAAAATTTAGAAGTCCAAATGTCCTCCAATTTTGGAATGACCCATATATGCTGTAATTGCAGGATGTGTATTATCAAATACAAACCAAAAGAAGTAATGTACTGACATAAATTCATCGGTAAAAATTACCCCATCCTGTGTAGGGTATCAGAAACCTTAAGTGTTTGGTTAGAAAAACAACAACTCAGAACCAACCTTGAGGATATATCCTCTAACCCTGCAGCACATGTCACCTTTTGTTCGAATATACACTCACTGTGACTGGTAATGTTGCATTTTTTCCTTTTTCTAAGAGACACGTGGGAAAAGAAGCCCATCTTTGTTCAGCGCAAGAATCTAGATTACTACATGGGCCTGTTCTCCACTAAAGAGTTTGATTTTATCCTGAGAGAGGTAACTATGTGAAGTGTCACAGTGTGTGAATTTGAAAGGTGTAGGATTCAAGGATGCTACTTAGTGCTGGAAATAAAAAAAAAAAAAAAAAAATGGAGCAGATAATTTGCATCATTTAAAAAATTACTTTTTGCACTGAATGAGTCAGACAAAGCTTGGTTTTGGTGAATGGTTAATAGTGAGGAATAGCCTCTTCTTACCCCTAATTGAACAGACTAGGAACTATTCAGAAGAGTTCTTTGTATTTTGATCTTATTTTTTAAATTATGAAGAAAAATAATAAATGCCTGAATAACAACTTAAATTACAAAGATCTTTATCATTACCTGCATGTTTGTGTTGTCTCGTTTCAGGAGGATGTTCAGTACGGAGTGAACCTGGATGTCACGAGCTACACTAATGGCAAGAGAGAAACACACAATCCCCTAGGCCGAGCTTTACCATTCACTGTGTGGGACTTCTATGAGGTGGGGTTATTTCTAATGCCAGATTACAATACTAGTTTCTAATAATGTGTTCCATTGTAGCATATAAGCATTCACTTTTTCTGCGGGGTCATTTAAGTTTATTGGCCTTGCTATGTTTTCTAGATATACACTACCTTTCAAAAGCTTAGGGTTATTTAGAAATGTCCTTATTTTTGAAAGAAAAGCAGTTTTTTTTAATGAAAATAAAAGTAAATGAATCGGAAATACAGTGTAGACATTGTTAATGTGATAAATGATTATTCTAGCTGGAAACGGCTGATTTATAATGGAATATCTCCATAGGGGTACAGAGGAACATTTCCAGCAACCATCACTCTTGTGTTCTAATGCTACATTGTGTTAGCTAATGGTGTTGAAAGGCTCATTGATGATTAGGAAACCCTTGTTGCAATTATGTTAGCACATGAACAAAAGTGTGAGTTTTCATGGAAAACATGAAATTGTCTGAGTGACCCCAAACTTTATGTAGACTGCCTGTCAAAAAAAAAAAAAAAAAGTTGCCACCTGAATTTAACTAAGCAAAATGGTAAGAGGTTTCCATTGGATAATTACTACAGTGATGAATACATTTCAGCTGACAACAACTTATTAGCCATAGCTGAAGCAGAGAGTGGCTTCTCATTTCTTAAACAACCATGTTGGACGACATATCCTGTGGTCGTGGAAAGGATGTTAATCTGTCTCAGAAGGGTCAAATTATTGGCCTGCTTCAAGCAAAGAAACAACTTTGGAGATGTCTGAAACTACTAAAATCAGATTAAGAATCGTCCAACGCATTATTAGAAGCTTAAGGATAGTGGTGAACCATCATCTTCAAGGAACAAATGCAGTCGGAACAAACTCTTAGATGATCGTAGGAAATCAACAGTAGAACTCATGGCTATTTTTAATAGTGAAAGTAAGAGCATTTCCACACACAATGTGAAGGAAACTCAAAGGATTGGGGATAAATGGCAGTGTAGCTCAAAGAAAACCACTGATCAGTGAGGCTAATTAGAAAAAAGGCTTTAGTTTGCTGGGTAGCATAAAAATTGGACTCTGGAGCAATAAAAGAAGGTCATGTGGTCTGATGAATCTAGATTTATCTTTTTCCAAAGTGATGGGTGCATCACAGTAAGATGAAGTGACGCATTCATCATACCTAGTGCCTACATGTCTGTAGGGGTCAGGGTTATGACATGGGGTTGGTCAGGTTCAGCAACATTATATTCCCAAAGAATGAGGTCAGCTGACTAGCTGAATATGCTGAACGACCAGGTCTGTCCGTCAATGGAGTTTTTCTTCCCTGATGGCATGGTCATGTTCCAAGATGACGATTCATGGGGCTCACATTGTGAATGATTGGATCAGAGAGTATTAGGCATCATTTTCACACATTGATTGGCCTCCATAGAGTCCAGACCTCAGTCCCATTGAGAATCTTTGAGATGCTCTGGAGAAGACTTTGCACAGCGGTCCTTCTCTCCCATCATCAATGTAAGATCTTGGTAGAAAATTGGTGCAACTCTGGGCAGAAATAAACGCTGTGACATTGCAGAAGCTTATCGAAACGATGCCACGGCGAATGTGTGTCGTCAGAGCTAAAGGTGGTCCAATGAAATATTAGTGTGTGCAACTTTTTTTTTAGACAGGCAGTGTATTAAACAATGCATAAAATTATTTTAAAAATGAATTTCAGCGCTGCAAGCAAGGAGCGTTTTCCTGTTTAGTGCATTCACCGTATCAGGACTTCATCTGCGGCCTCATTGCAGAATAGTACTCGTCATCCTATCTCTGTTTTCTAGAGTGGCTGCTCCCTTCGCATGCTGAATCCTCAGGCTTTCTCCTCCACAGTGTGGAACGTGTTGTCCATCCTCCAAGAGCAGTTTGGCAGCATGGCAGGAGCCAATGTGTAAGTATTTGTGCCAAAAATCTGTCTTAAAAAAATCTTTCTTTCATTGTTAATGCGTGCTTTGTTTAACCAGATACCTGACACCACCTGGAACTCAAGGATTTGCTCCACATTATGACGACATTGAGGCATTTGTGGTTCAGCTGGAGGGGAAGAAACACTGGAGAGTGTACAACCCGAGGTGAAACATGAGGAAGCCTTTCAAAAGATGTCGGAGTTCACACTTTTGCTGTATTTAACAATACAAAAAAAAAAAAGAAGTTTTATTCATTTATTTAACACATTATTTTCATTTCAGTGAATCAAATCATATTGTAGTATTTGTATTTTTTTTTTAGAGCAAGATTTTTAAAAAATTTAAGCAATATAAGTTTTGACAGATGTCACAATATGTCTGTGTGTTTGTGGTTTTTTTTTCTTTTTAAAGCAGTCTGTCTTCAATATCTGGGTCATGATAAACTAAATTATGCTTTTTGCATCGTCAATATAGCATTTGTGTTTCCTAATGTTTTTGGCATAACAATACACAACCAGTGCTAATTTATCATGTTATAGTATAACATTTTAAAGGTGTTTGTTTGTTTGTTTGTGTGTGTGTGTGCCCGGTGGTTTCTGGATATTAGGACAGAAGACGAGGTTTTGCCCGTGCTTTCAAGTCGTGAGTAAAAATTCTATTATTGCAGTATTTATTGTTTTATTTTTGTAATGAGAGAAATTGGTCTCACTTTGCCTAAAGTAATTCATAAATAATTACAATTATTCTTTTCAATTATTTAAAGTACTGTCAGAAATTTTTCAGAGATGAAAGCTTTTTGTTTGTCCTACAGCAAACTTTAATGAGGCAGACATTGGGAAGCCAATCCTGGATGTTGTGGTAGAAGCTGGAGATCTCCTCTACTTTCCCCGGGGATTCATCCATCAGGGGAACTGCCTACCAGATGCACACTCTCTGCACATCACCATCTCCTCTTTCCAGAAGAACAGCTGGGGCGATCTGCTGCAGAGGGTAAAAAACGTCCATCCTTGCTGTGTCACATGCCTGCAGAAGGGACTGCAACCTCACACCTACACTACCAGTCAAAAGTTTGGATACACCTTCTCACTTAATGTTTTTCTTTATTTTCATGTCTATTTACATTGTAGATTCTCACTGAAGGCATCAGAACTATGAATGAACACATACGGAATTATGTAGTAAAAAAGGGTGAAATTAGTCAAAATATGTTTTATATTTTAGATTCTTCAAAATAGCCGCCCTTTGCTTTGCTTACTTCTTTGCACACTCCTGGCATTCTCTCCATGAACTTCATGAGGGAGTCTGAAACGGTTTTCCAGCAGTCTTGAAGGAGTTCCCAGAGATGCTGAGCACTTGTTGGCCCATTTTCCTTCACTCTGCCGTCCATCTCATCCCAAACCATCTGGATTGGGTTTTGAATAAATCTCCAACAGTGTTACCAGCAAAGCACCCCCACACCATCACATCTCCTCCTCCATGCTTCATGGTGGGAACCATGCATGTAGAGACCATCCGTTCACCTTTTCTGCATCGCGTAAAGATACAGCGGACCCAAAGATCTGAAATTTGGACTCATCAGACCAAAGCACAGATTTCCACTGTCCAATGTCCATTCCCTGTGTTTTCTGACCCAAAAAAATCTCTTCTGCTTGTTGATTTTCCTTAGTAGTGGTTCTTAGCGACTATTTGACCATAAAGGCCTGATTGGCATAGTCTCCTCTGAACAGTTGATGTAGAGATGTGTCTGCTACTAGATTTCTGTCTGGCATTTATCTTGGCTCTAATCTGAGGTGCTGTTGTCATTTCTAAGGTTGGTGACTTGAATAAACTTATCCTCGGCAGCAGAGGTTACTCTTGGTCGTCCTTTCCTGGGGTGGCCCTCATATGAGCCAGTTTCATCGTAGCGCTTGATGGTTTTTGCGACGGCACTTGGGGATACATTCAAAGTTTTTGCAATTTTCCGGACTGACTGACCTTCAGCTCTTAAAGTAATAATGGATTGTTTCTCTTTACTTAGCCGATTGGTTCTTGCCATAATATGGATTCTAACAGTTGTCAAATACGGCTTTCAACTGTGTGCCAACCTGACTTCTGCACAACACAACTGATGGTCCCAACCCCATTAAGAAGGCAAGAAATTCCCCAAATTAACCTTGACAAGGCACACCTGTGAAGTGAAAACCATTTCAGGTGACTACCTCATGAAGCTCATTGAAAGAATGCCAAGAGAGTGCAAAGCAGTAATGAAAGCAAAGGGTGGCTATTATGAGGAATCTAAAATCTAAAACATATTTAGAGTTATTTTACAATTGTTTGTTTGCTGCCTAATTCCATATATCTTGCTTCATAGTTTTAATGTATTGAGTATGTATCTACAGTGTATAAAGTAGTAAAAATATAGAAAAAACATTGAATGATAAGGTGTGTCCAAACTTTTGACTGGTAGTGTATATTACGTCTTAACCTTTCTGAGCCTGATTATCTTTTTTTTTTTTTTTTTGCATCTTTTCATTACCTGTTTAACAGTTAATAGTTTGTATTAATCTAATAAAAGGTCACGTTTTTACTGCTCTTTTTTTAGTTGGTTCCAGCAGCATTAGAAATCGCAATGGAGGAGGATGTGGAGTTCAGACGGGGTTTACCTCTGGACTACCTGACATACATGGGAGTACAGAACTCTGACAAGGTGATTATTAGACATGGTCTTACTTTGCTGTTCATTTGTGGCCAGGAATTACCCTACTAATAAGTGATGTTGTTCTTGCACAGGAGGACCCACGCAGGGAAAGATTCTTTTCACAAATTGCGAGTCTGATGAAGAAACTAACGAATTATGCCCCAGTAGATGCTGCTGTCGATCAGAAAGCCAGAGACTTCCTGCACGACTGCCTGCCTCCTGTGCTTTCTCCAGGTATGTGATGGGAAGGAGAGCGTTGTGGTACTGCATTAAAGGACAGCTTGACTTGCAGACCGCTTTTATTTCAACCCCTAGTGGCTCAAAAATGACCCAGTGAGGTCTTTTTCTTGCAATATTCTTGCAATGAAAAGTTTCATCATTTCATATTCCAGCTATTCCTCAAAAAACATGTTTTTTGATATCATTCCATTAACATTTTTAAGTTTGCTTTTATACTTCCAAATAAATTGTGATGTTTCTATTACTACCTCAAGCTCTTTATCCCTGATAATATCATACAAGAGTGATACAGTGTGCACACTTGGAGGGACAGAAAGTAGCCACAGGAAAAGAGTGGAAAAAGGTTGACATTCTTCTCTTGCTGTTCAGTGTAATATTCGTCTTTTTCAATTTTCAAAATGTTCAAAATCTACCATAAAGTGAAAAATAAACATATTTCAAATGTAAAATCATTCTTGTGTTAACAAAAATATAACACAAACAATAAAGGAAATTATTATTTTTAACCAAAATGACAAAAATGGCTTATGAAAGAGTGTAGGGTCCAATCACTAAGAAAACCACACCATCGTTCACAGATGAACTGGCCAGCAGTGTGCAAGGAGCACCGGCTAGGTGGGAGAATGGACAAGTTAAGGATGTGGATATTCATATTACAACCCAGACCCAAGTCAGAGTTCTTCGCGCTGGGTGTGCCAGGTAATACAACTAGCAGAAGCAATAGTTTCTTTTACTGTATGTTGTGAGTCGCACACTGAAGCGGAAATGTAATCAGTTGATTTGGACTTTACGCTCTCTCCTTACCAGGTTATGCAGTGATGGAAATGCTGTTCATCTTTACTACACCACAGACAACTCAAGAGTTTACCACAAAGAGGAGCTCAAGAGTTTTGAAGTAAAAGCAGAGGTAGAGATGCACAGATCTGTGTTTCTAACAACATGCAGGGTAAATAGTTTCCTAAAGATTGTGCTGATGTTCTGCTTGTTCTTGCAGCATACAGATGCTATGGAGTTTCTGATCCATTCATATCCCAACTTTGTGACAGTAGGAAGCCTTCCGTGTGATTCTGTGCAGGAAAAGGTAGGTTTTTACATTCACCCTGTCAGTTCTCTGTACTGATGAGGAGGGCTCTTTCATGACAGTTTACATCGGGGCTGCACAATAAACTGAGCATCAACGTGCATTTGGGCAATTCTCACATCACAAGAGATGTGAAGTCAAACACATACTACAGCTGCTATTGCAGCTTGATATAGAAACTTGCATAGTTCATATTTTACATGATTAATTTACAAAATAAGTCTGTGTTAGAACCTTATTTACTCTGATATTGACCAATACTAATTCTCTGTCAGCATTGTCTTCCAATATTTTCCATTACACGAGGCCGCTTATTAGTTTGACTATTTAAAACAGCAGCACAAAGCTCTGTATGAAAAGAGCAGAGCCAGAGCCAAATGCCATCCAAAGCTAAAAAAATACGTTGGATGCCTTTGCCAGTTTTACACTATATGAGAAAGGCTCCAAAGACTTTCTCTTTTCTCAGCAGGTACACTCCACCTCAATCATTCTAGAAAGTAATTTTGTTTTGTAATTAGAGTCACATGGTGAGATTTCCTTTCTTCATATCATAATGTATCCTGCAGAAAAAATAAGTATCATAATGCCATTTTTTTTCCCGTGCAGCCCTAGTGTGCATGAAGTATTTTAGAAATGGACACAACAAATGTCTGCTTCTCGAAAGCAGGAGTGCTTACACTACCGTTCAAACGTTTGGGGTCACTTAGAAATGTCCTTATTTTTGAAAGAAAATCGTTTTTCAATGAAGATAACACTAAACGAATCAGAAATACAGTCTAGACATTGTAGTAAATGACTATTCTGGCTGGAAACAGCTGATTTTTAATCTGATATCTCCATAGGTATACAGAGGAACATTTCCAGCAACCATCACTCCTGTGTTCTAATGCTACATTGTTAGATAATGGTTTTGAAAGGCTAACCAATGACTGGAAAACCATGAAGTAAAGTGAGTTTTCATGGAAAACATAAAATTTGTTGGGTGACCCAAAACTTTTGAATGGTATTGTATGTCTACATGATGTTTTTTTCTTTTTTTTTTTTTTTTACACATAATTTAATTTAAATTACCCATATTTGAGACATGAAGTCAAATTGTTCAGATGATGGTTTTCATTTTTTCCCCAGATTGCTTTGGCTGAACTGCTTTTTGAGAAGGGGATTATCCACAGTGCAGAACCTCTGTAGTGGCCATAGATTCTTCAGTCATGCTGATTGTGTGAATGGATTCAACTTAACTTTGTACAAAATAAAACCTTTGATGTGAAAATACTTTTGTCTCAAGGAGTCTTTATTAATGCTCCTGGAATTGGATAAGCTGTGTATCAAATTGTCTGTTCAGCTTAATTTGAACCATTTAAATAAAAAAATTAATGTGCTGTGTAAAAACAAAAATTAAAAATCACTGAAGAGTACCACATTTTTTGATGAGAAACAACATGTTTATTACTGGTTGATACAACTCAAATGTAGAAGTGCAGGAGTCCTGTTAGGTATTGCAATTTAATGGGCCACCCATCAATCATTCACACCACAGGTACGAGGGCTTTTCAAGCAGAGGAGGGTCTACTTCCAGGTCACCTCCTCGCCAGGCTTCAGCTCCCTGCAAGGAATAAAATAAATCAGATGTTTCATAAGATTGTGCTTTGACCGGGGGGGTCTGTTCAAAGTGAAAAGTTTCTCTGAGCTTACCTAAAATCTGAGTTTAAAGCATATATGGTTTGGAAATCAACCCTACTCTGTAAATTAGTATCTCAGATGTGTCAAATATTTATCACTGGGTTTTCCAAACTAGAGTGACAGCATATCTACAGTTTACTATTCCATCTGCAATTCAGTGTGTTGCCTTTGTCAGTGAGATATTTGCTGACTTGGAAAAAAAACCCGTCATGCACACTAATGCATCTAAACATGGTAAAATCTCATCATGTGACTTAAATGCCATATAATCTTTACATCACTGGTAGAACAAATGCCCCCCAGGTACTTCTTTTGTTGAACATGATCTTTTTTTTCCTTACCTTCTGAACAAAACACTCTTATTCCTGAAAGCTGTCAGCTTCTGGTCCTGTTGTTTGTCAAGGTACCATCCAATCACAAAGCCCATAGGAACGAATATGTGTGCCCAATACTCACGGGCAACTGCTGCAAAATTCACCATGGTTCCTGCCAAAAGAATCTAAAGACAATGTAACTTACACGACCGTTCAAAAGTTTGGGGTCATTTCGAAATGTCTTGAAAGAAAAGCAGCTTTTTCAATGAAGATAACATTAATCAGAAATACAGTCTAGGTATTATTAATGTGGTTAATGACTGATTTTTAATGGAATATCTACATAGGGGTACAGAGGAACATTTCCAGCAACCATCAATCCAGTGTTCTCATGGTACATTGTCAGCTAATGGTGTTGAAAGGCTAATTGATGATTAGAAAACTACACTTTTTACTAAACAGCGGCCACTTTAAATAACATACACAGTGCTTGCTAGGTACAATGCACAGTATACAATTACATTATATCTGCCTTCGAAGAGGAGCTAAATTCTGAAGCAATAGTCGCCCTGCAAACTTTCTAAAAACAATTTCAATGCACCAGCTAGCAATGCCTGGCTAGCTAACCTGCTAGCTAGCTGATGTTAGCAGTGGGTTTTAGATTAAATGAAGAACGATTCTCGGTTTAAGTATTAAATGTGTGTCTAATACAGTAAACGGGTTACAGTGCACTAACAATAAAGAGAAGAGGCACTGCGGATTTAAAATATTACCTTCTGTTTTCACCGACCTGCGGCCTTCAGCTCCTCATTCACCAAGGGAAGGACATTGGACAATACCAACAGTCCAACTAAGACGTGGTCATTCACTGAATCAAAACACCATTATTTCTTACATAGCCCTTGCCACGTGTTATTAAATACATTATAAAATAAGAATACACAATTTTGAAGCAGAAAAATTATAAAAAATATATTATGAAGAAAACAGCATTTTGTGTTTTGACAGAAATGATTTTGTATTGACACCGCCATACGTGGTACGCTCCTATGCCCTTTCACACATGATGCAGCGCCAAACATGTCTGCCTCAACATGTCTGTATTAGTGTGTATTCAGAAACGCTAACCAATATGTCGTAATGTTAGAATTATAGCAAATCATCTTTATTTTTTTTTCTATATCTTCAAGTTGGAGAGAGTTTATGTTGTGTGCTACACGGTATGTTGCACCTTTCTTTGTCGATTTCCCTACAGCCACAAGCTAACATGTAAGCAGCATGCTAAATAGGCTTTGCCGGGTAATTTGCTGGGCAAACTAGCATCTTTAATTTAACTTTAATTATTTTACATTCTGTTCGCATAACTAACTACACAGTGAAAACGTATGCAACTTCATGCTATTAGCTATTTCGTAAAATGCTATTTTAAAAGACAGCTATCTTTTGTTTGTGTTCTTTGTCGCTCAGATTCTTTGAAATGAATGAGTTTTGTGTGCAGTTGCATTTGAAGACGCGCAGTTAAGAGCCTCACAACTTAAAGTGGGTTGCATTGGGATTGTTTTGAATAACATATAAATCTAACTGTACTTTCAGCGCGACAACTGAGCAAAAATGACGTCCATCATCAAGCTTACGGCCGTGTCAGGAGTTCAGGAGGAGTCCGCTCTCTGTTACTTGCTGCAGGTGGATGAATTTCGCTTTCTGCTGGACTGTGGGTGGGATGAGAACTTTTCTATGGACATCATCGACGCTATGAAACGGTAAGCAGGAGTGCGTCTGGACACATTTCATTGGCTTGGCCTAGATTGGGAACCTATATGCCTTGGGATGGCCCACAAAAACAACAACCATACGTCATTTTGAGGATTTTTGTTAGGCTGTTGTAGTTTAGAGGCTAATTCAGAAATCACATTTGGATGAACTTTGGTTTTGTGTTTTACAATTCATTTTACTAATTGTTACATGTGCACTGACTAATGCCTATACAGATGATCACTCTTCAAAATGAGATGCTGGGGGGAACTCCTTCACCTAGTTTATTTTTGATTTCAATAGTAAAAATGCTGTCAATGTGTGATGTAATCTATCTTACTACAGCCACTTATGGTACAATTAAATGTGTTTTCATTGTTATTTATCCACACATGCCATGTTTTATAGTTAGCCTATCAGTCAGAGGGGTAAAGGTCTATTATACATCCCTGCATGCAATAGTGTCACCGCTGCAGATTTCCTGCTGTGGATTAAAAAACAACACTTGATATGACAGAAAGATATTTAGATTAAGTAAACAGATCAAACTTTGACAGTAAGGTATTTTCCAACTGTGAGTAACTTAGACTTTATTGTCCCCATGGGGAAATTCTTTTCCACAGCACCATTCTGCTTGATTTGCTTTGACAGGACAGTATAAAAACACATTCTACAGAAGCACTGTTTAAAATGAAAGTGTAGTTCTCACTCTGGCCAGATCACCTTGGTCTTTTGTTAGGGGTTGCTGTAACACATGGGGTTATCCCAGCGTTCTCTATCTGTGTCATGAGGGGAGGAGGATGAGGTTTGTCCTGTGGTGTTATGTTTGCAGTTCGTGTAATGGCCCTGTTGTTTAATTCTGTGAGGTTTGGTGTGGAAAGACCGATTGTTTTGGAGGCAGTGGTCACTATGTGTAAGAGTTTGGTTTTGTTTGTAACAAAGAGCATGTCATAGAAGGAGGTGGAGCAGTACAGGAGGATGGACTGGTTGATGCTTTGATACAGCAACGGAAGGAGATGAGGGGCAACGTAAAGCCCTCTCAGTTTACGGATGGTGAGAGGCTTCTTCCTGAGGTCCACTAAAGATTCAGCTCTGTAACAAATGATTTATCTTCAGCTGATGAATTGCAGCTGAATGTGTGAAGCTCACCTGTCAGACGTGAAAAACAGTAAGCAACGTAATTCGCTGTTAGATCTTGATCGATGCTATCTCCATGTTAGAAGTGATAGTGAAGTATTGTATGGAAAAAAAATTAAAACTTGCTTCCAAGATGCTCATAGGAATTCTGTTGCTGCCTGCAGGTGCAGGTATTTATACTCAGAGGAAAGAGTACTACAAACAAGTGGAAGCAACGTACTAAATTTAATCACCTGTTAATGTTTGGAGGTCTGTTTGTGCGCCTCCACCAAATAACGGCACGTTAAGTTCTCCAAGATGTTTGCGGACGGACTGGCTGCAGCTACACATAACCATTAGCGCTATGTTGGCTGTGTTCACTTGCACACCAGTCTCACTTAAACAGGTCATTCTGTAATGTATAATGATCTGGCTGCATGACACTATCAGTCTACAGTTGGGGTAAATAAAACACACTGGCTTGTTTTTATTTCTGTAAACCAATCACAGTTACAGTGAGATTTCAGGAGTGTCCAGTCCACCTTTGGAGGCGCATCGGATGTCTCCATCTTCATCATCCGATTACATCAGTCTTTCCTCTCATCTTTCATTTTGAAATGTATGTGATTGTTTATTTTCCCCTCCAGATATGTTCACCAGGTTGATGCTGTGCTTCTCTCCCACCCTGATCCCATACACCTGGGAGCCCTGCCCTATGCTGTGGGCAAACTGGGTCTTAACTGCACTATCTACGCCACGATTCCTGTCTACAAAATGGGTCAGATGTTCATGTATGATCTGTATCAGGTAAGCAGGAATGTAAAAAATGTATGTAAAGATGCTTACTAACATAGCTTTGTTTCTTGTTTAAATGTTCTTTCCTTCTGTCACCTTAGTCTCGAAACAATAGTGAAGATTTCACACTCTTCACCCTTGATGATGTGGACTGTGCTTTTGATAAAATCCAGCAGCTGAAATACTCTCAGATTGTCAATCTGAAAGGTGAGTGACAGCAGACCGTCATGAGTCAGGATTCATCCCAATTTATGTATGACATTTAACAATGTCTTTTTCAAAATCTTTTTCAAATGACAGGTAAAGGGCATGGTCTCTCCATCACTCCTCTTCCAGCCGGACACATGATTGGAGGCACAATCTGGAAAATTGTGAAGGACGGGGAGGAGGAGATTGTCTACGCCGTGGACTTCAATCATAAGAGAGAAATGTGAGAGAGACAATTCATACATATGAAATAGAATAGTATTTGTTGTTTGGTGGTTCTCAGTCTGTGTACCTTTTACTCTGTCTATTCTAGTCACCTCAACGGCTGCACGTTGGAGAGTATTAGTCGTCCGTCCTTACTTATTACAGACTCCTTCAATGCTGCATATGTACAACCACGTCGCAAACAAAGAGATGAGCAGCTGTTAAGTGAGTATTATTCACAGGACTCTATAGTGCTAATATCTTATTAGCTAATATCTTATTAGCACCATCAAATTAAAAATCTAAAATACTGTACAAGGTAGTGTAAAATACATAGCATGTGGCCGTGATATTCCTTGTGTCTGGTCTTGCATATTCCCTCTGCCCTCCTCTGTTATTTCACTCTAACTGCCATATTCAAATTTACTTACAAAGAATGAATAACGCAGTGTATTATCATTATTACTATTATTTTTTAAATGGGACGGTTTGTATTCATGAACATTTACATGTAAATACGAGAGATTTCCATCTCAAGTCCCATTTGCAGGTTACAAATTTAAAAAAAATGTCAGATAACATAATACCAGAACTGAACAAAGACATACAAACAACAACACAGTGCACACAAAGAGACAAAAGCTGTAGGACTAAAGCAAGCTACTAACCAATAATTAGTTAACATTGGCACATGATTATATTGCACATGTTCCTCTATGACTATTGCACATTGTCATACTACACTTACCCCTCTAGCTCTATTACACATGCCACTCTGTCACAGTTACACAAGATTCCACTACATATATCTCTGACCTGATTACATGTGATTGTATTGCACATATCCCTCAGTTCATTACACATAATTACACTATACGTGTCTCTTTAACAATACTGCAGCACATATCCCATTATCACTATTGGTCATGACCCTCTAATACTATTACACATGATCGTATTGCACAAAGGCCAAACAACTTACACAGAGTTCTCAAGAACAAGCCCCATAGACTGCCCAAAAAACTTTTCCTAAAAGGTACTATGCAGTTACCTGCTTTGGTTGATCTGCAGGATTTTTTTTTTTTTGACGAATTCTTTTTATTTCTCTATTTACCTCCGAAAGCCAATGTGATGGAGACCCTGCGTGGTGACGGTAATGTCCTCATTGCTGTGGATACAGCTGGACGTGTGCTGGAACTGGCTCAGCTGTTGGACCAGATTTGGAGGACAAAGGATGCGGGGCTGGGCGCTTACCCTCTAGCTCTGCTCAACAATGTCAGCTACAATGTGGTGGAGTTCTCCAAGTCCCAGGTATCAGTCAGCGATTAGAACTACTGATGGAATGTACTGTTCGGATTTTCAAATCAAAATGTTTCAAATAACCTCATTTCATCTTAGTATTGACACAGATACAAAGTGGCAAATAATACGTAGTTTTTGCTTTTTCGTTGCCATAACTAGTTCGCCGAGGAATGGTGGAGTTATGTGACGATCAGCGTACGTTTGTTCGTCTGTCTGTCTGTTAGGAACGTTACTCAAAAACGGACTAATGGATCTGGATGAAATTGTCAGGGAAGGTCAGAAATGACACAAGGACCAAGTGATCAGATTTTAGCAGTGATGCGACTTATAGTGTGGATCGACAGATTTGTTAAAGATTTCTGTATCCTTGCGATCCCACTACAAATCCAACGCTGCAGACTTAGTCGTCAGAAATGACACAAGGAACAATTGATTAAATTGTGGGGGTCTTTCCAAGTCCCACCAATTCCCCCCACCTGCTATATGTTTAGGTCACATGATTCAGTATCCATAAATAACGTACACATATGTAACACGCGCCTGTGCTCAGCACAAGGTCATTTTGTTTGTCGGTACATCTGTATTAATTTGCCGTATTCCATGGTGCTGTGATTTCTGCCACAATTTTTTTCAAGATTTCAACCATCTGAAACGATACGACTGAACAGCCTTGGCGGAGTACTGCGCTCTGTGAGTGCTTTTCTCATATCATCTTGTATAATCTGCTAATTCTCTGTAGGTGGAGTGGATGAGTGACAAGCTCATGAGGTGTTTTGAGGACAAGAGAAACAACCCCTTTCAGTTCCGACACTTGACCCTGTGTCACAGTCTGGCTGACCTGGCCCGGGTGCCCAGCCCAAAGGTGGTACTTTGCAGCCAGCCAGACCTCGAGTCTGGTTTTTCCAGAGAGCTTTTTATCCAGTGGTGCCAAAACGCTAAAAACTCCATCATCCTGACCTACCGCACTACACCTGGAACCTTGGCCCGCTACCTCATTGACAACCCTGGAGAAAAGATGCTGGATCTGGAGGTGAGACCAGCAGTCACAATGCTGATTCACTATGACTGAGGTTCTGATTTATCTTCAGTACAGCATTTTCCTACATGGAGCTCCTTTTGGTCATATTCAGACCATCTGAGGAAGGAACTCAATGTGTCACTCTGTCATCTGCATCATATCAATGTTTTATCTTTGTCATTGTGACAGGTGAGGAAAAGAGTGAAGCTTGAAGGCAAGGAGCTGGAAGATTACCTTGAAAAGGAGAAACTAAAGAAAGAAGCAGCTAAAAAACTTGAACAGGCAAAAGAGTAAGTTCCTGTAGCTGTTCCTTTAGACACAGCATGAGTTGGGGCTTAAATTCTTTTCTTGCTGATGCCTGCTGGTGGTACAATACATTTGATCAGTCAGTTCACAGCTGAAACAGCAAATTGGATAAACATCTAACAGAAATGCAAATTGTGGTCTCGATTGCAAATCCGAAACGGGCTGTTTAAATGAAAATCTAAAAATAGGAGATGAGTCATGACATGCCGAAGACAACATGTACACTCTGCTGCTGATCTAAAAATGCGTTGGCTTCTATTGGGTAAATGAAAACGGTATGAACGGAATTAATGTTTTTCCTCGTTGGGTTTGCAGGGTCGATGTGGACTCCAGTGATGAGAGTGATATGGACGATGACCTGGATCAGCCCGCTGCAGTGAAGACCAAACATCACGACTTAATGATGAAGGCCGAAGGAAGCCGCAAAGGCAGTTTCTTCAAACAGGCTAAAAAGTCTTATCCCATGTTCCCCACACATGAGGAGAGAATCAAATGGGACGAGTATGGAGAAATCATCAGGTATCGCAGTTTTGATGCATGTGAACATCAGATTACAAGATGTGCGATTCTGAGCCATTATCAATAAATGAACATTGCACTTTCCAAGGTTAGAGGAGTTTCTGGTTCCTGAACTCCAAGCCACTGAGGAGGAGAAGAGCAAATTGGAATCTGGGTTGACTAATGGAGATGAACCAATGGACCAGGATCTGTCTGTTGTCCCCACCAAATGCATTTCAAGTTTAGAGAATCTTGAAATCAGGTCAGTGACCATCATGATAATGGAGCGAGAACTCAGCAGGTTTAACTTTCCATATCACTGTATGATTACGAAATACTGTCTTAACTCCTGTTTAACGATTTTCAACCAATCTGCAACATTCAAAATTTTGACCTTGTTTTTGTGTGTTAACAGAGCAAGGGTAACGTATATAGACTACGAAGGTCGCTCTGATGGCGACTCCATAAAGAAGATCATTAACCAGATGAAACCCAGACAGCTGGTGATTGTTCATGGGCCGCCGGAAGCCAGTTTGGACCTGGCCGAGTCCTGCAAGGCTTTCAGCAAAGACATCAAAGTGTACACACCCAAACTGCAGGAAACCATTGATGCCACCAGTGAAACGCACATCTATCAGGTAGGCTGTACTAAATACCTGTTTAGTGTTCAAAATTGTAAATGTTTCAGTCATTTATTTTAAATCCTGCAGTTAGGATTAAAATCTGATGAATGTCTTTGTCAGATTTTTACATTTTAAGGCCCCTCTGCAGTCGAGCCAACATATGGTATCTGTAAATGTAAACTTTGAAAACTGGCTGGTGTCTTCATCCTATCTCATTTTCTCTTGGTGAAGGTGCGGCTGAAAGATTCCTTGGTGAGCTCTCTGCAGTTCTGCAAGGCCAAAGACACAGAGCTAGCATGGATCGATGGCGTGCTGGACATGCGTGTGGTAAAGGTGGATACCGGTGTGATGCTGGAGGAAGGTGTGAAAGACGACGCAGAAGACGGTGAGCTAGCCATGGACATCACACCCGATCTTGGCGTAGACCACAGTGCCACAGCGGTGGCAGCACAGCGTGCCATGAAGAACCTGTTTGGAGAGGATGAGAAGGAGCTGTCTGAAGACAGCGATGTGATTCCCACTCTGGAGCCACTGCCTCCACATGAAGTGAGACGGGAAACAGAATTTTCAGTATCTGGAAAGTTGTTGCCATGATGCAGTATCATATTTGAATATTAGTTTTGGGTTTGAGGAAATATTTAAAAATCTATACACTACAGTTCAAAAGTTTGGGGTCACCCAGACAATTTCATGTTTTATATGAAAACTTACACTTTTAATCATGTGCTAACATAATTGCACAGTGGTGTTCTAATCATCAGTTAGCCTTTCAACACCATTAGCTAACACAATGTAGCATTAGAACACAGGACTGATGGTTGCTGGAAATGTTCCTCTGTACCCCTATGTAGATATTCCGTTAAAAATCAGCTGTTTCCAGCTAGAATAATCATTTGCCACATTACCAATGTCTAGGCTGTATTTCTGATTCATTCATTTTTATCTTCATTGAAAAAAGCTGCTTTTCTTTCAAAAATAAGGACATTTCTAAGTGACCCCAAGCTTTTCAACAGTAATTTAGGTTGTAAGCTCAATATTTTCTCCACTTTGTTTGGAATAATTAATTGTGTTGAAAGTGTTTCAGGTGTCTTTTATCAGCATGCTAATAAAACGGTGTGAGGTGCACATGGGTTTAGGTCCCAGCAGCTGCAGCCAGTAGACCAAAACTATTACTGTCACATTGCAGGGTGGTTTGACCAATGAGAGAGAGAGAGAGATAAGTGTTCAGTCCTAAACAGATAGCCAGAAGAATCTTGACAATCTGAGAAGGAGCTGTAATATGATTCTGATAGTATGTGTCCAGAAGCATGTATTAGCAGTTGAGACAGTCCTTTGAGAAGCAGTCTGACCAGCACCATATTCATTCTCGCTCTAGATTCCTGGACATCAGTCGGTGTTCATCAACGAGCCTCGTCTGTCTGACTTCAAGCAGGTGCTGCTGAGAGAGGGCATCCAGGCTGAGTTTGTGGGAGGAGTGCTGGTATGCAACAACATGGTTGCCGTCCGCAGGGTGAGTGTCCTTGCGCCTGGCTAACTGAGAGTAAAGTCTATTAGTTCCTTGCAATGCTACTCAGCAGCAGCCCTCAACAGAGAAAGTGACCAGTCCTAAAGACATACAACAACATCAGCTTGATTTTTTTTTTTCAAAACCTAGCAATATGTGTTATTCTGAACACCTAATTATTGTTTGAACACTTGAAAACTAAATCTACTCATTTGCCTCCACACAATGAAATAAAATACCAATACTGAATATGAAGGGGAACATTAAACATAAAAAGAAACAAATGCAGCCTGCCTGAGTAGGATATAAAAACTCCAGTAAGAAATGAAAACATCTCAGGGGCAATGCTTAACGACTAAAGGAAAAGGAAGAATAGGAGTGAGTCAGGATAGTAGCAACAAACTGCATAATTGACAAGAACTTAAAATAGATTCAACCCAGAAAATGAAATCAAAGAGAGCTGGCACCGTTAAAGGAGCATGTGTTATTTAAATGAGACATCTAGATGTGGATTCATTAGACACTTTCATCCCAAATGTGTTGAAAGGAAGGAATGAGGAACACGTGTATGTTAGAGGTCAGCAGTGTGCTGTACTTAGAGCTTATGTATCTGTGTTTAAAGCTGCCACTTTGTTGTGTGAGGACCTAAATGACCTGTGCATCTTTTTTGTGCTCTGTCCAGACGGAGGCCGGACGCATTGGCCTGGAAGGCTGCCTATGTGACGACTACTATAAGATCCGGGAGCTGCTGTATCAGCAGTACGCTGTAGTATAGCAGCAGCAGCAGCAGGACACGCCGCAGCAGAGCATACCCCATACCAGAGACAATCCTTTACAAGGACTTTACCCAGAGGACATGAGTGCTCCTCTGCCACATGAGCCGCTCCAGCTGTTTCACTGCAAATCTTGTTGTATATTTTCTTTTTTATACATTTTTTTCCCCAGAAAACATTCTTTTTTTTATTGGTAATTTACCTCCACTTCTCTTCCCACTGTACAGTCACACAATTAGGGATGCTCTTTGCCTTTTATTCTGGCAATAAAACTTTTTGGAATTATGCATTGCCATGAATGTTTTACACATATGTACAGTAAAGGCTGAGTAATTAAACTAAAATGTGACTGTACCATCATATATACTGACCCAGTTTGTTTTTGTTTTTTTGCGTTTGATGTTCCAGAAAAAATAATTCACCTTGCTGCAAACTCTTCTTGAAGAGGTCTAGTTTTTGGGGGCCAAACGTGAGCAAAAGTGGCATTATTCTATGAACGCTAGCAGTCCTGAATCATTATTGTTGACTATGATCGGATAAAGCAAGACAGCTGCTTGTTGTTCAGTGTAGCAGGCTTAGCGACCTACGTGGTAAACTAAACCTAAGGTTCTATGGTGGAGAAAGGTGAGAAAGTCAACCCATGATGTGTTGAGCTTTGGAAAAGAAAATGCAAAGACATTCCTTACCTTTGAATATCTCATCGAAGGGATGCTCAAGTTCAGCATGAGTTTAATGGCAATGCTGTTTTTTTTTCGGGGGTTTATACACACTCGTCAGGATTCTTGAGATTTTGGCTTATTTGCATCAATAATGTGTCTCACAATTGGTGCATATTTAATGAGATATTAATAAATAACTGCAAAAAATGGCTAATATCTGTAAAATTATATTTTTATCTGATTAAAATACAGTAAAGCTCTAACATTAGAGCCATACATTGTAAAAGCACTAATTAGTACTATGTAAAATTAACTTTTTTGTGTGATTTTGCTTGATATTATCCCTAATTGACCAAATCAGGGAATAAAATTCTACTTGAAAAATTATCATAGGAATCACTAGGTAACTTCAGCATGTCTTTGGACTGGGAAGAAGCTGCAGCACCCGATGAAAACCCACGCAGACACAGACAGACTCCAGGCTGAGATTTGAACACAAGACCTTCTACCAGTGAGAGTGCTCCCCTAGCTTCCAGAGCTAGGGGAGCATGTACAAAATAAATAAGATTGGTCCTAACACAGGACCCTGTGGATCTCCATAACTAACTCGGGTGTGGGTGGAAGAATCATCATTAACATGAATAAACATGAATTTGTCTGATAAATATGAATTGAACCAGTTTAGTGCAGTTCCTTTAAGTCCAATAACATGTTCCAGTGGGTATTCTGGGCATGATAGAATAAATGATTTGTGCAGTATTTTGAGCTAAAGCATAAATCACACTTTCTGGGCACATGTGAGACCTATAATAAAGCAGTTAAGCCTACATTGACATAGATAACACCTCATTTGCATATTCAATTGTAACATTTCAGAAAATTTGTATAAAAACGTGTCTTAATGTAAATAATCAACTATTGAAGTTCTGTAGTAGTATCTTTGAGTAAAAAAAAAAATCTGCCCAGTCCACCTGTAGGTCCTCCAGTCTGACATAGGGCTGATGTGGAGTGTTCCTTGACCGTTTCTGTAGCGATCCTGTTCAGAGTGTCCACAGGTTGTACCAATAACTGAAACGCCTGGCTGCAAATCTGCATTTAAAGGGCACAGACCATAAAGTAACAGATTCTGATTTCCAACAAACCTATCTTTTTTGTTGTTTTCTTGTTTTTGTCTTGATATTTTCAGCTCCCACATCTATTCTTTTTGTACGTTTTGTGTAGCGTAGTGTTATCCCACAATGGCGGTTTAAATTCGTTTTCAGGCAGCTGCAGTTATATGCTAATCAGGAATTAGCATGTAAAGTGATTAACGTTCTAACTTTTCTTCAGGGGACACATGCCTCTAGATTCTCCGAGGTTTCTCTATCCACACATTGCCAACTAGCAATGTGTGTTTTTATTCATTACATGTTTACAGCACTGTACAATATATTGAGCCTATGGAACACCACAGCAAACTATCAGACATCAAAATTTTCTTCACTTCGAGCTAATAATACATTATTGTGACCCAGTCTGCCGGCTAAAGGTCAGTGGTGATCAGGCAGCTTTGTCACACATGTAGTCAAAAATCAATTCTGGATCAAAACTTGGAGTCTTCAAAAGTTTTCAAGAAAGAGTCTTGAAGCAGTCTTCAGAGTCTGATGCGAATAATGTTTATTCAATACAGAGGCTGTCAGAGCAAACATGAGCAAAATCCCGAGATTTTAACTGACCACACAAAGCGTTACATCGTCTTTTATACCTGTGCAAACTTCTCTAAACACTCCTCTTTCGTTCTGGAAGGCCCCAAGTTAACCCATCCTCTAAAGACACAGTCAGGATGTATATGATGTAATTGTATCAAAAGTTAGACCGCCACCATTTTTTTAACACTTCTGCTAGGTTGGCATTATTTCTGTTTAGCTCACCTAGTTTTCAACTCAGGAGTGCAGATGAAAAGAGGGCATGCACTTCCAGTCTCATGCCTTATGGGCTCCTGGGCTTCTGTAGAGTATCGCTTTCCACAGGAATATTTAATGTATTCATAACTTCATTTGACATCTTAGGTCTTCCAATCTTATCATTGTTTGCTCTTAAATTTGATTCACACATCCTATTCATCTGATTTTGACCTTTGTTCAGTCTTAAAATGCCACAACAGCATTTCAAGCTTGACACAACTCTACAAGAGCACAACCTGCTACTTAGAGATTCAAATCAGTTAGTCAGGATAAACCCACTCTGATGTTTCATACGATTTACAGGGTGTGCCTGAAGACACGCTCACAAACAAACTGAAATCAAAACGAAACAAGACCCAAAAATGTAAAAGACAAGACAAAACTGAATTAAAATGTTTCTTTTTCTCTTTACAGATTTCCATTAAATACTATCATAAGAAAAACTGATATACATCCCTTGTCAAAAGTTTTGAGACACTTTCTCATTCAAATAAATTAGAACCCGTCTCAAAACTTTTGACAAGGGGTGTAACTGGCAAACAGTAACAGAATAAGAAGACAAAATATAAAGGCTTTTGATAGGCTAGTAAAAAAAAATAACTGTTCATGACTAATTAACTAATCTTAGTATGAAACCTTTGTTCAATATCCTGAGTTTCAAATGTTTTGTTAAGCGTGAAAAAATGTTTTACAGACAGAAGAATGAATATTCTAAATGATTGTCTATCCATCCACTATCTACACACTGCTTAATCCTCATAAGGATCATGTGGGGTGGGGGTGGGGGGCTGTAGTCTTTCCCAGTTGATAGAGTGAAAGCAGGGGACACTCTGGATAGGTCACCAGGGCTACATATACAGACAAACAATCACGCTCCCATTCACAGACAATTTAGTGTTGCCAATTAACCAGTGCATGTTTTTGGACTGTGGGAGGAAGCTGGAGTACCCAGAGAGAACCCATGTATACACAGGGAGAATGTGTAAACTCAATGCAGAAAGGTCCCGCGAAGGTGGGGACTCAAACTGGGGATCTTCTAGCTGCAAGGCGACAGTGCTAACCACCAACCCACTGTGCAGCCCAAGGGTTGACTAAAGGATTGAAAGTCCTTGTAACAAAATTCTGTACTACAATCGTAATTTTCCTAAAATAATGGCTTAAATAATTTTTGCCTAAATCATCTCCTCATGATGCTGGCCACCTCTGGTAAAACCACCTACATCCTCAGTTGAACAGATCATGCGATTCTACCCCTGTAGTATAACGGCCTAGGTCAAGGTTCAATGTGGTGTGGTTCAGTTTTTTGTGTTTTCTGAAAAAATTACTTAGGCCAATATTTTAAGAGGGTGTGGAAATTCTATCCTGTCCATATTAAATGCCATATTCTGCATGTGCTGCACGTGTTTTTACCATGCAAGTTTTAAGGCCTACTAGGTCAGCTAGTTACTGCAGGAACACCAGATGGAGACATTTTTCAGCTGTAGATTACCAGCCTCTGAATACCCATATTAAATCTACCCATACAGCAGTGAGATGACATTGTCCCTGAACTGATAACTGGGTCTGAATATAATTCAGCCTACTGTAGTGAGCCAGGATTACCAATCTCTCTATATTTTAAGCAACTGTCTGTTGCAGCAAGAGAAAAAATAAACAAAGAATGTTTACCTCCAAGGCAGTTCATGACAAGGAAAAAATAAATAAAATAATGAAACGCTTGAGCAGTTTGCTTTCTTATATTTTCGGCACACATGGATATGCAGCCTTACCTCTGCTGTTCACCAGTGATGTGTTACTGCTGTGTTAGAAAGTTGCGTGATAAGAGGGAGTGTTGAGGATGGAAGGGGAGGCAGGGTGTCATTGCCAGAGTGATGTATCCGCTGCAGCCGTGGTGGCACACTGACTCGGTTGATTACATTTGCAGCGTTGTGTGAATCCCCAAGGTAGATCTTTAAAACAGACAGCTGTGGAATGCCACGTTCATGGATATACCAAAACAAATCGCCTCCTCGCAATTTTTTTTCATCACTCCCAACTCCCCAAATCACACGTGCCCACAGCGTGACATCACAGTGGTGGACACTCATCCTACTAGGATAGCCTGGTAAGCAATCACAGGAGGTGCACATAGCCACACACATATCCTCACTCAAGTAGGACAGTGAAGGCGAGCAGTATGAGGGTGTGTGTGCATGTGGATGGATGATCATCCACATGGTTGGAGGAGTTAGACTTGAGCACGGATGACTGGCTGACATGCAGGCCTGTTTTTATACAGTTGCATAACATATAGTTTTGCACTTTAGAAACATTAAAATTTAAATGCTCCTTTTTAATCCATGGCTCACTCACGCACACACACATGCACACACACACACACACACGCACACACACATGCACACACACACTAGACATTCATGTTCAAAAACGCACCAATGATGTCTTTATTTATTTCTTTTTTTCCCCCGCTGAACCTCAATAACCTGTGACAGACAGAAGCTGAGTGAGAGACAGAGAGCAAGAGTGGAAATGAGGAGGAGGGAGAGGAGCTCTTCTGTGCCACAGAGCATGCCAGCCCTGCCCAGTCACTGCTTTTCATTTTGATAATTGACCAGCAACGCCAGAAATGTCCATCAACTAATCCTCTTAGCTTTCATAATACTGACTCTGTCACAGAAGCCCCTGTTTTAATGTAACGAGCAGCTAAGCCCAGAGCACAGGGCAAGAATTGCCCTGGGGCATAGAGGCCACTCTGCCCCCTAGAGGCCACCAAGAGATCTGTTTTCCACTCAACAAGTGCCTTGCCAATCTGTTCGACCACGTCATTAAATCATAAATCCATAAACAGACTCCAGGGTGACCTCGCCTGTTCCTCTCACACTCTACTCACTGGCACAAAGCTGCACTCAAAAAGAGAGCATCTTGCTCATGCATAGCCATTCATCTGTGTGGATTGGAGGATGAATGAATTTAATCCCTTTTGAATTCCTGGTCTCCTAACTAAGCAGACCACTTAATGCCAATGACATCAATGTAATAATGTGAAAAGGGGACGAATTTCTATGAAACCACACAATATTCAAACATAAGGCACAAAAATCCCATGATGTCTTGCTCTAAAAATGGAACTGTCACTCTGCCCAAATGGACATCATGTTGACTTCTACTCTTTTTGAGATTAAGCACAGGTTCTGAATGAATAGCAGTCCTTTGGCATTTAATCTATTTGTGGAATAAAATCTCCATGCGCCTTCGTATTTTATGTCAACCTCTATGCAAATAATGACGATATAAGATGTAATTTCCCAAGACCTTATAATATTTTGAAAACCAAAGAAATACAGAAGTATTCATTCAGGGGGAAAATAATCTGAATGGATTACAAACTATGCATATTAATTTCGTTGCTAGAGAATTTTCTACCATTGTGTGTGTGTGTGTGTTTTTTTTTTTAAATCTTGTCTTTCTCTTTTGCAGGGTCTAGAAAAGTGACTTTTTATTTGTGACAGCATCATATTGTAAAGCATACAGGCTGAGTGGGAACCTGTGGGTGGGTCCAACAGAGGAAACAATAAGCCAGGCTCACACCACAGGAATTTTAACAGATTTTAAAATTGTATTGCATCATGCACATTCAAAGAAACTTCACAGGTATTCTCTCTCTAATCATAATGACACATCACACTCTATGGAATATTAAGATTATTGTGTCAGAGGGAGCTGTCAGGGAGCGGAGCACCACCCTGTGATCTCACGGGAAAGCAGATACAAACAAAATGGATGCTGTGGTAAAACAAGCTGCTATAATTCTTAGGTGAAGTTTTCCCTTTTGCTTGTTTGTCAACATTGAATAATGGTCAATTTCATTTGAACTTTTTTGGGCGTGAATTTACAAAAGCAGACTTTCATGTTAAATGGAAAACAGATTTAAACACAGAAACTATAAAATCTGTGATCTCATAAGTATTCCTTTCTTTTAAAGTGTCTCACCTACTTCAATACAAGTGCAGCCAATTGGTACGAGAAGTCACACAGTTAGCGAAATGGAGATTGTCTGTGTGGAGATCAGTATGCCGAAGGTCCAGTCATTAGTGAATCAAAACTGCACCATGGAGATAAAAGATCAGCCTTTCAATAACTTTTTCACAGAGCTGCTCCAAACAGTTCAATAGAAAGCATGTGGGAGACTCTGAAGTAAACTGGAAGAAGGTTCTTAAGATCAAAATTGAAATTTTTGGCCATCAGACCAGACGCTGTGTTTGGTGGACACCATCCAAACGCATCACCAACACACAATGCCAAACCGTGATGGATGGTGGTGGCAGCATTATGATGTGGAGATACTCTTTGGCAGCAGGCCCTGGCAGACTTGTAAAGGTAGAAGGCAAAATGAATGCATCAAGACTTAGGAAAATCCTGGAGGACAACCTGATGCAGTCTGCAAAAGAACGGCGGCTTGAGAGAAGATTTGTTTTTCAGCAAGACAATGACCCGAAGCAAAAAGCCAAAGCTACACAGAAATGGTTTCGGACAACATGTAGAATGTTCTGGAGTGCCTAAATCCTAGCCCAGACCTCAGTCAAGTTGAGAATTTAGGCTTGATTTCAAAAAGACTGTTCACCGATACAGTTTTGCAATGAAGAATGGGGTAGAAATTGTAGTGTAGTGCCTTGACAGTAAAGACAAAATATAATCTGAAGGCAGTTTTTGGCTTTGTGGAGTTCCTAGAAAGTAAGTTGAAACTCCTCATCCCTCCTGGTCTTTATCATTTTCTCTACACTTCTGAACTCCCCTCCAGGTTCTTGCTTGCTATTTTATATCTGCCCTAATTCCACCCTCCGTTGGTCATTTGGGTGCACCTTCCTGTCGTAGCGGTCCTTCAACAAAGGACCGCGTATACTCACCTACACTTTAAGATAAACATAGAAAGATGCTGTGAAGCAGGAATCCTGAATTACACTATTACCGAGGTGATCCTCTTATGCAACCTGCTCTTCACAGTGGTCCACAAAGCAGGAATGCTCACGAGCACAAATCCATGAAGGCACTTGCTGCCAGATTAGCCACAGTCCACAATACTGCAGCTGCCATGTTGCCTTTTTGATGAAACAATGCTTTTTGTTGGGCATATTCATAGCTGGGACTGATCCTGGCTGAGTCCCTGGCAGAGACAAGTGGGTGACTTAATGATCATGTGTATGTGAGTGGATATTTAGGACAGATCACATGAGATTGTTTTGCTTGGCTTAAGTACAACCGGGCCATTCTTTTCCTCCTGAAGCAAATCAAACCTGACTAGTTGGTTGTTTTCTAACTTTAGGCGATGCAGGCCCAAAGATCAAGAAAAATGCTTTGGATTAGAGCAGTATCAGCAACTTAGCAAACTGCATTCAGGCCGACGTGTGGTTCCAACCAGTCAGCAGAATGCGTCCTGGCTGGCCTGCCCTTTCCACTCAGCGCATCAGAGTGAGCTGGCCTTATCTGATGTGACACAGTGGCTGACACCACCTTGAGAGCTGTGAGGAGACCCTGCCCATGATTAATTGGAACTCAGAAAACATGATGAAGATTAGCTCCCTGTGTTTACCCCAGCAGACCTCTCTACTAAACTCAGGACAACTCTCTGGCATGCCACTGGGCAGTTTAATGAGGCTGAATCATCTACAATGAATGATGTTGACATGAAAATGAGTAGAGGCCAGACCGAGGAGTGTGAATCTGGACAAGTGACTCAGCACTACGACCGTTTAACTTACTGCAGTTCAGTTTGGATGCCAGTGCTGTGAGTGGTGGCCTGCAGACTATGGTCAAACAGAAAATGCTAATTATTCTGCTTGCTTTAACTTGCATGATGACATAATGTATTACTACATCAGACTAATTCAGATATTGTTACAGGGTGGAATGCTAAATTGCTTTTAAAGGTCTAGTGTGCACAATTTAAGATGATCTATTTGCAAAAATGGAAAACAATATTCAGAATTACACTACTGTTCAAAAGTTTTGGATCACCAAGACAATTTCATGTTTTTCATGAAAACTCACACTTTATTTCATGCGCTAACATAATTGCACAAAGGTTTTCTAATCATCAATTAGCCTTTCAACACCATTAGCTAAGACAATGTAGCATTAGAACACAGGAGTGATGGTTGCTGGGAATGTTCCTCTGTACCCCTATGTAGATATTCCATTAAAAAACATCTGTTTCCAGCTATAATTATCATTTGCCACATCAACAATGTCGAGACTGTACTGTATTTCTGATTTTTTTTTTAATGCCATCTTCATTGGAAAAATACGGCTTTTCTTCCAAAAATAAAGGCATTTCTAAGTGGCCTCAAACTAATGAATGATAGTGTATGTTGAAAATATGAGTAAGTGCTCTTGTGTTTTTGTTACCTGGGAATGAGTCCTTTATATGAGAATGAGTCCACTCACAGCACTGCCTCACACTAAATGTGTAAGAGCAGCATTATTCCACAAGTCAAAAATGTGTTAGTTTCACAAAATATACTAAAATTCTAAGAATCCTACTCATTTTGGGCCTGTTCTGTTGTCCTGTGTTCATGTCATGTGACACAAGTTTTACATCACATGAATCACGAGTTTCTTTTGCAATATAAATAAAAATAGTGCAATGAAGTCACAGGATACAGGAACCACTGTTTTTAAATATAATTTTTTACTTTGTTACCGTTTTCAGCCATTTTCAGATGTTTTCAGTCTGTTCACTTGGGTTTATACTATAAAACGTGCCTTGGTTCAGTTTAGGCACCAAGCCTATTGGTTAGGAAAAGGGCTTAGTTTAGGTTGAAATACACTGCTGACAAAAACGTAAGCATCTCACAATTTATTAGCTGTTTTGGTGAAAAAAAAAATCAGTTTTGATGTGGACAAGCTTACCTATTACTCATTTTGGTATAAGACATCTTTCACATCTTAATAGCTATTTTATGCTTTTCACATATGCGCTGGCAAGGGTACATGTTACAGCCCTCGCTACCATATGTATGTAAGAAAGGGTGTGTGTTTTTTCTCTTCTTCAAGTTACACACTCTGGGAAGCATGGGAATGGCCAGGTGCACCTGTGGCCCATCTACAATCAAAGTGGAGCTTAAAAGCCAGGCCACCCTGATCATTGTTGCCAGTGAGCCAAATCGCCAGCTTGTGTGCTGTGTTGGTGTCCTTCGCTCTTAGGTGTGTGGTGCTGCACAGAACTCCTGATTGGCTTCATTGTTAAGCTGACTTTCCACTGAATTTAGTTTTTCTTGAATTGATAAATGATCTGGAATTTGCACACTACTGCACTTTAGATTTAGTTATGGTTTTAGTTTTAAATGATTTCAAATAAAGTCACTTTAACTGGCTCATTAACCACAGGTCCCTACTTTGAATACTTTAAACAGAGACAAGTTCAGTTACATTTTGGCTTAAATATATCTCAGAGATGTGTGTGTGTGTTTGTGGGTGTATGTGTGCATGTGTTCTAATTCAAGTCCTTTTTTTCATTCTTTTATTGGATTTCTAGATAAACGCCCTCTCATTTTGCCTGTACTATGGTGGTATGTACAGCTAAATGACAATAAAGGATGATTTGATTTGATTGTAAATAAATAGATTTTTTGTTAATCAGTCAGCTCTCTCTTTCTTTTACCCAGATTTATGAACATCTTTGTTAATCTCCACATCCACTAGTTTGACAGTGATCTTACAGTACACATGAAATACATTTTACCATCCACCCAAATCTGGGAGAGTCTGCATGGACCCCTATCCCTACGTCCATGTTCATCCAGAAAAGCTGCAAATGTGCCCATTGTGCATGTGCCAGGAAAACAAGTGGTGCTTAAAACAAACGAGGAGAGGCAAAGAGTTGCAATTAAAGTTGTTGCCACTGATCACTGAAGATGCTATGATTCTCAATTAAGCCTAAAGCACAGTAGGAAGTCTTAAATTGTAGCTAATTGTATTTCAGTAGTACTGTATTAGTGACCAGCTTTACTGCAAATTTGGACTCAATTCAACTCCCACAAGGACTGCATAGTGATCTTGGATCCTAGACTTTGGGCAGTTTCTCATTGCCCATTTGGCCTGGTTTGTAATCCTTGTGTTGAAAAGCTAATTGATGATTAGAAAACCCTTGTGTAATTATGTTATCACATGAATAATAAGTGTGAGTTTTCCTGGAAAATTGTCATGAAATTGTCTGGGTGACCCCAAACTTTTGAACGTCAGTGTACCTGGTTCAGATCCTTATTATTTCCCCATTTCTTACTTACCTTTCATCTCCAATATACTCAAAAATTATTGTCACTCAACTCCATTTCCATTTAACTCACAATAGCCTGCATGAACTATTCCAGCCTGAAATAGTACATAAACTGTTCTGGTATAAATGACTAATGATCTCCTCCTTGCAGATGATTCTGCTTTACTCACTATTCTCATTCTCCGTGATCTGAGTGCAGCCTTTGACACAGTTTCTCAATCCATCCCCTTCAATAGATTATCTTCTTGTGGCATCACTGGCACCCCACTGGACAGGTTTTATTCATATCTCTCGGGCTGCATTCAGTTCAGCCACCTCAAATACTTCTACTCCCAGCCCTCCTCCATCTCTTCAGGTGTGCCCCAGGGCTCTGTCCTTGAGCCCCTTATTTTCATCACCTGCTTCCTTCCTCTTGGTAACATCTTATGTAAACACAATATTTATTTCCACTATTATGCAGATGACACCTAGCTCTACAGTCCTACCCTCCTCCCTCACCAGCTGCATATCTGAAATCAAATCCTGGTTCACCTCAAACTAAACAGCGACAAAACACAGATCCTTCTCATTGGCACAAAATCTACACTATCCAATACTGACAGTTTTTCGATCTCTATTGGCAGCTCCTCAGTTTCTCCTCCCTTCAGGTTAAGAGTCTGGGTATCACCCTCGATTTCTCACTTTCCTTCCAATCCCATATCAATAACGTCACCCAGTGTGCATATTTTCCTATCCACAACATCAGTCGTCTGTGCCCCTCCCTCAACCCCCATACTACCTCTATCCTGGTCCACAGCCTCACCACTTCCTGCGTCAACTCCTGTAACTCTCTCCTCTTCGGTCTCCTCGCAAATCCCTCCATAAGATTCATCTAGAACTCAGCTGCTCGCATCATCTCCAAAACCTCCTCATTCCTCCCTGTCGAATTCAGAACTGATTTCCAAATCCTCCTGTACACATTCAAGGCCATCCACAACCTCGGCCCTCCCTATCCATCTGACCTCATTCGCATTGCCTCCTCCACCCGCTCTCTGAGATGCTCTTCCTCCATCCACCTCGCGGTGCACTCCGCTTGCCTCAACACCACAGAGAGCAGGGTTTTCAACCACTCTGCTCCCAAACTATGGAACTCACTCCTACTGGACATCTGTAACATCGACTCCTTGTCTCTTTTCAAATCCAGACTCAAGACTGCCTACTGTCTGTGAATCCCCTTTTTCTGTATGTGTAGCTTTTATCTGTTCTGCTTTATTTGTTTTTCATTGTAAAGTGTCCTTTCGTGCCAAGAAAGGCACTTATAAATAAAATGTATTATTATTATCATTATACCCAACATCAAAATATAGTAAACCACTAAAACACACAGTTTACATTACACTATAACTTTCAAACTTCACGAAAAGGTTTGTAACTCAGTTTTTTTCTTAAAAAATTTAAAATACCATTTACCCTATCTGTAGGAAATGATATTATTTTATTATCAAGCTTATTTACTCAGACTTTAAAAACCTCCCTTCAAACATACAAAGGAAATTGCAAGTCTGTGCAAGCTGAGTACTCTTCATGACGAGTAGACTGATGGAGAGCTCCTTTCATCCATAAGCGTATTCCACTCCTCGTGCTTGCTTATGAATAATAATATGATGACATTAACAACTCCTACTCATCGTCCTCCAACACAGTGCCTAGAACTTTTGTGTCCAGTGTGGAGGTGTGCAGGGTGATGAAATAACACAGCAGGGAAATCTACTGGCTCATTGACTTTATTGCACCCCCTCCACCCCCAGCTTCAAGTGAATGAATTGAAAGAACTCTCCCTTACTTGTCCTTTGTTACAGAGCATTGCTGCCTGCATTAATATTGACTTTGTAGCCCGTCTTTGCAACTCTGATACTATCTCCCCAGAATGAATGGGCTGCATGTTTCTACTGGTATAGCCTCTGGTCAATCTCAATGGGACTCTGCTCTTCTTTGCAAGGGGGAAAAGGTTGTTTTTTGCCTTCCCACCCATCCCTTTCTGCTCTGCACACAAAAGAATAATGAAGTTATTTATGTGCAGCTCATTATTAAAGGTTAAGTCTCTCTCAGATACAGCCAGCCTTTTTCCCCTAGCCACTGTCCATCGAACTGTGATACCTTGATCCAATTTCACGCAGCACCGATGCTCATGATTAAACGAATAAAACCATTTCTGAAAGTTGAATTGAAATTTCAGGCTGAGGAGATGAGGCTGTTGTTTTGATAAGAGCAGATTGTATGGAGGAAGTAAGAAATGTGAGAAATAAGAACTCTGTCAAAGTTTGTCACCAGAGCAATGAAGAAGGAGCAGCATGGGGAATGATAAATAGAAGTAGACTAATAAGTGACACAATGCATTTATTTTCAAAATAAATCAGAAGTATTCATGACACATTTCATCTGCAGGAGTAAAGGCATTTTTATTGTTTATATAGCATTGGTTATGTGAATAGGATGGACAAAATAACATGAACACCAGCATTGCAGTGGAACACCACAAACTTCCGCCTCAAATCAAACGAGATAGTTGGTGCTTGACCTTAATATTAGGTCAAGTTTACCTCACAAGATTTTCTTGAGGGCTTCTCAGTGGTTAGCACTGTTGCCTCGCAGCTAGAAGATCCCCGATTCGTGTCCTGGCCTGGGATCTTTCTACGTGACGTTTTCATGTTCTCCCTGTGCATCCGCGTGTTTTCTTCAGGTACTCCGGATTCCTCTCACAGTCCAAAAACATGCTGAGGTTAACTGGTGATTCTAAATACGAGTGTGCTTGGTTGTCTCTTTCTGTGACCCTGTGATAGACTGGTGACCTGTCCAGGGTGTCCTTTGCCTTCAGCTCAAGTCAGCTGGGATAGACTCCAGCCCACTACGACCCTAATGAAGATTAAGCAGTGTATAGATAGTTGGTGGATGGATGGATTTTCTTGAGTTTTCAACATCGAATGAGCTACTTCAGGAGAGGAAGTAATCTTAAATGTCATTACAGAGGTTAACAACCACTTTCTAGCACTGTCTTAACAAAAACAATTTAAGTGCATTGAAGGTAGTGTCCATCCATTGGTGCTGTCCTGGATTGTCCATGATGTTTTTGGCATCTCATGAAGCTTCCAATTTAATGCAGTTTTTTTTTTCTCCCTATTAAAAACAAGTCAGAAGGAACCTACTGCACACCACTTTGGCACCTACTACGTGTTATGTAAGTGATTTATTGAGAGATAAAGAAATAAATTGGACTCAACAGGCATGAAACACACATAAATGTTCAAATTGTTATCTGAAGCATATAACCTCCTATTTCACACATTAAAAGCCAGCATTTTACCCATGATGCTTGGTGCTGTTGTCTGTCTGGGGTTGACTGTGTTGCCTCATGTTGTCAACAGCTATACAGGTTGAGTTTTCATGCCCTGGAAGATGAAGAGAGCGGTGAAGGAGATGACTGCTGTCTCCAGAATACACAGATTAGACTCTGTGTTGCTCCTCTCTGCCCTGTTTACTCTTCACACCTGAGCAGGCATACAAATAAACCTGTGGTGCTGCCACAGAATGCTCAGTACTCATGATGCATATTTTATTTTTCCTGCAGCTGGCTGAGAAGCATTTGCAAGGAGTAAAAATCAGCAGATCTATAGAGACATTTCCTGTGTGTGTGTGTGCGTGTGTGCGTGTGCGTGTGCGTGTGCGTGTGTGTGTGTGTGTGTGTGTGTGTGTGTGTGTGTGTGTGTGTGTGTGTGTGTGTGTGTGTGCATGTACACCAAGGTTGTACTGTACTGTTAGTAAAAGCCGTTGGCTAAAATGGGCAATAGTTGGCAGATATAGATAAAAACAGGTTCAGAGCTGGGCATGTATGGGCCTCCATCTGTCTGCTATCTGCAGGTAATTAGCAAAATATTAGTTACAATGCTAGAGGTGCATTAATAGCAGGTGTCCATCTTCTTTCTTTGGCTCAGTGTTACCTGGTCAACTTTATTCACCTCAAATGCACTTCAGCGCAATCTATCTCACTCATAGGATGTCCCAGCACGATTAATCCATTCTGCAAATAGTCTAAAAGGACATATTGTATTTCTACTGCCCTTTTCTCCTTTTGTATCCTATGAAAAAGTAAAGGGGAATTTAAAAGTCTAATCTTTATCAGACATTTCAAAATGTTAGATATTAAATACAAAGGCTTAAAACTTTAGTTAAAATATAGTTTTGGATCAAAACTTATTGGAGACAAAACAAAAACGGTACTGGTTTCACAGTCAAGGAAAAAAAAAGTCTCCCTGAAGTGTTCATTTAATAGCTTCTATGAGTTTTTAAAAAAAAATATATATATCAGATCCCCTGAACTTCACAGAATAGCACATAATTATACACCCATTTCAGGTCCTCAAAGCGGAGCAATGATTGTGTCTGAAATCAGTCTCTTTACTGTACAAAGATATTAAATTTGACTCAGTAATGTCAATCACATAGCTAAGTTTGCTAATATTAACTACTATCTACTTGTCATGTCAGACTAAGTGATGGAGCAGAAGATTTTAATGTATTTTCTCATTTGTATGAGGAACATTCCATTATTTCTTCCTTCAGTAGTTATTTTAACCTTTAAAGGATGAACTCCACCTGGTAATGAAGATCAATGGGATGCGAAAAGATCCAGAAAAGGAACCAAATTCACCCAGTCATGAGGTCACCTTTGAACCTGAAAACCAAACTGTTCAAATTTACAACTTAAGGAGTTCCCGCATCCATTTGAATAGGAAACCTAATGGGACTTCAGTCTTTCAGTTATTAGTTCAAACTTCATCACATATTTTATCACAAGTACTAGCAATTGATGATAAGTGCCATTTACTGAATATTCAACTCTGACAGCTTTCAGAAATGATTTCCAGTTTGCTGCTTCTCAGGCACACGCTGCCAGTACTTTGTTCAAAAATAGAAATAGTAAATTTTGCATTGACAAATGATCTTCACAGTCACAAGACAAGAAAAACACTCAGACAGCGCAGTACTCCGCGAAGGCTGCTCAGTTGTTCCATGATTTTCGGCAGGTGAAATGTTTAAAAAAAATTGTGGTCCACAGTGGTCGATTTGTCGAAGGATCACAATCATGTGATCGTCAGCAGGCAGCTGACGTAGCGTTCACTGATAGTCATAGTTACAGTGACACCATGCTGCTATCTTGCAACGATACAGAAATTTCTCACAAATCTGTGGATCCAGACTGTAAGCCACATCACTGCCAAAATCTAATCCCTTAGTCCTGGTGTCATTTCTGACCTTCCCTGAAAATTTCATCCAAATCCATTACTCTATTTTTGAGTAAAGTTGCAAACAGACAGACAAACCAACACCGATCATCACATAACTCTGCCGTGTTCCTTGGTGGAGTAAAAAGTAAACTGTGATGTAGTTCTGACTGGATCTTAATCCTTGTGAAACCAGCAAAAAGAAAAACAAACAAACAAACAAACAAAAACAAAACACGCAAAACATGAATCACAGAAGCAGTAGTAAAGATGGAAGCTGAAATGAACAAGGTTGAGTCAAACTACAATGGCGCAACACTCATATGGTTCATTGTTAACACACTTGACAAGTCATCAGTGATCTGCAGTGTCAGGAGATGACACATTTGGCCTTTATATTAAGCAGCACTATTCCGTTTGACATCTGCCCACAATAAACACCCCTACAAGCCAATCTGTCACTGTTTCGCAACTGCTAAAACCACAGTTCACACATATCTCTGTTGCAGATCAGAGGCCATTCAGTACGTCCTGCAGAATGCAAAAGAGGCCATGTGTATATTTGACCATGGCATAAAGCAGTGGCTAAATCTCCGTAAGCAGGCCCTGGCACTGCTCCCCGATTGCCTGCCCACTGTGTGGGTAGGGGCCTGAAGGGGACTAATCCCTTGGCATAGGCACGAGTCACACATGTTGATGCATGCATGTGTGTGTGTGTGTGTGTGTGTGTGTGTGTGTGTGTGTACAGAAGACACAGGCTACAGGATAAAGACAAAACCTGCTGACTGATTCAGAAAGCCCCAACTAATGACCTGCAACGCCTTCCATGTTTAACTAGCACCACTTCACACAACGTCTCGGATGCCTGTTGGGAATGAGGGGTAAACGTTTTTGGAGACCTGCCCTATACTGTACCAACAGGGATAGTTCTGATCTTACATAACCTTGGTCTGATGAAGATTGTGCCAGACTGTGGGACTTTTGACCCTTACATGCTGCTCGGTTTTTGCTTAAGCGGACAGCAGTTGTGATGGTAAAAAGTTGACATGCTGTTTTAGCCTTGTCAACCTGTGTGTGTAGATGGCTGTGAGAGTATGGCAGCTTTCCTCTCTGTTATCTTGGCAGTAAAGGTGACCTGCAGCAGGCCCGGAGGCAGCAAAAGCAGCGTGTGGTTCATAGCCTCACAATTCCTCCAACATGTGTGTGCTCGTCGCAAATTCAAGACAAGGTTGGACTTGAGTGTCAAAGAAACAGTTCGACATTTTGAGAACAGCGCTTATTTACTGTCTTGCATAGCGACGATTGTTACTTTCTTATGTTTGTACAGCAAATATGAAGCTAAAGCCAGCAGCAGGTTAGCTTAACTTAGCGTAAAGACATGTCTCCATATTATACATAACGTACTGTTAATTCAAATTGTTTTACACTTGCTACATTTAATCAAACAAACAAAAAGTTTATACGGTAATTAGTGTGCCTACATGTTTTATGTTAAGGTAAGCTGATCATCTAATTTATCCCTAAAACTCAGCAAGATAACTGTATTGTTATAAGTGGAAACATCATTAGCTTTTATTTCAAATTATTAAGAGTTTAACTGGAGGAAGTGATGCAGTTACTACAGAAACATTCTTTAATTCGAGGTGGCTAATAGCAGAGGGGACAGAGCAATTGGCTTTCCACACTGACACTTCTGCAAAGGTGAATGTATAAATGCACCGCTTTTCAAGAAATACCTTTGAATCTCATTGTTTCTTGTGTTAAAAGAGAAAGCAGTGGATTGACAAAAAAGGAGATAGTATCTTTTGAATAATTGGATGCATTAAAATAACATCTTTCCATTATCTACACACCGCTTAGTCCTCTTTCAGGTTGTGGGGGCTGGAGTCTATCCCAGCTGACTTAGGGTGAACGCAAGGGACACCTTGGACAGGTCACCAGTCAATCACAGGACAACATTTACAGACAAACACTCACACTCACATTGACACCTACAGACAGTATAGAATTACCAATTAACCTCAGCATTTTTTTGGACTGTGGGAGAACCTCCGAGAACCTGAAGAAAACTCATGCATGCACAGGGAGAACATGCAAATTCCATGCAGAAAGATCCCAGGGATCTTCCAGCTGCAAGATGAAAGTGCTAGTCACTAACCACACTGCAGCCCATTAAAATAACAATAAGAAAAGCACTAAGAGTGCAGTACAAACTGCTCAGTCATTGTGTAATTTCTGACAGATAAGTCCCAATATGTCTGCAGTGGTCGATTTGTAGTAGGATCATAATCATGTGATCGTCAGCAGGCAGTGGACGTAGTGTTCACTTGTACTGTATACAGTTTCAGTGACGTTGCGCCGCTATCTTGCAATGATATAGAAATCTTTCACAAATGCGTGGATCCAGACAATAAGCTGCATCACTGCCAAAATCAAATCACTTGGTCTTTGTGTCATTTCTGACCTTCCCTGAAAATTTCATCCAAATCTGTTTTTGTGTTTCTGAGTAATGTTGCGGACAGACAGACAGAAGGACAAATGTACGCCGATCGTCACCTAACTCCACTGCAATTACAAATCAATCCTTCCATACAATACACTTTTAAATCCAGGGAATAGTAGTCTCCAAATATTTCCTGCAACACAAAGTGACAGCTCCAGGTGCTGACAGCAAATTGGTGCTCAGTGACACCTGACGTTCATCAGTTTCCTGCTGTAGGCTGCAGGACTCCTCAGTTGGTGACACACTGGCAAAGCTGCCAAACACTAATTAAGGGTGTAGGTGAGGCCAAATTTGGTTTGACTCAGAATTATGAGCTGTCAAACACATCTGATGGAAAATTCAGACGACACATGAAAGTGTAGTGATTTGTGAGAACAGCCATACTCCATCATCTTACTGAAAGCACAACACGTTTGTCTTATAATTGTTTTATTGTGGTCACTGAGTACAGGATGTAGGTCATTCCAGAATTGAAGGACATTTTACTTCCCACCCATCAAATTTCAAATAATCCACATGCAAAATACTAAAATGTGCAGTTGTTGTGTAAATGTACTTTTCTTGAGATCAGATCTAAAAAAAACAAACAAAAAATAGAAAAGAATGTTTGAAAATGTTTTTTTGAAGATACCAAATAAGTCTGGAGTTTCCCATAAAATGCCATTATCTCTTGTCCCACCCCTCCGATGACCAAATTAAATCTCAAATAAAACAGTTAAAATTAAATGTAACTGTTTTTTAGTTAAATCTCATGTTTTTAGTATATTTTTTAAATCAACATAACATTTAAAAATAATAATTTTTATGCATGGGCCATGTGTCCCACAACATGGAACCAACTCTGCTAGCATAACCTTTTTAGCTGGTAGAAGAAGAAGAAAACAGTGAATCACATTAAACACTGGAATTAACAGCATCAAACAGTTTTCCAAAACAATGACAAGAGCAAAGCTATGTCCTCACTTCTATTTTTTATATTTTCATAACATTGTCAGCCTTGACTGAATGTCTCACTCTACCTCATGCAACACTGTTATGCATATTATCAGGATGAGACTAATTATTTTTACTTTTTTTTCTTGACTGTTTTCCATCAGTAAGTTTGTCCTCTTGGTCAGCAGTAACAGCTAGCTAAATCTAGCTTCTACTCCTGAGAAAAAGCTAACATTAGCACGGATTAGCAACCCTGCTACTGTGATTAGAGTAACGTTAGCAAACAAATAAAACATGGAATAAAAATGGTACCATTGATTTGTAAGCCGAGCCAATCAAGTCTTTGATAGTTTACTACCTATTATTGATGAATATGTAGCAGGAAATTGTAAAAGAGAAGGTTTATTTTCCAAAAAAAGACCAAATGTCCTGAAGTAGAATGAAACATTCAATGCCATGTGATCCACTGTTTTCTTCTTCTTCTGCTAGCTCAAAAGCTTATGCTAACAGCTGTTGTGGGACACACGTTCCATGCAGAGTAATTATTTTAAATATTATGTTGATTAAATAAAATGTTCCCGCAATTACAAGAAACATCAATGAAAAAAAATACCAAAAAACAGGAGATTTAAGTTTAATTTTAACTGTTTTGTTTGAGATTCAGTTTGATCATCAGAGGGGACAAGAGAAAAATTATATTTTAGGAGGAACTCCAGACTTATTTCTTTTCAACTATTTTTTTATTCTTTATTTTTTTTAGATTTGGTCTCAGGACAGGTAAATTTACACAAGTGCATGTTTTAGTATTTTGTACATGGATTATTAAGAATTTGATGAATAGGATGTAAAATGTCCTCCAATTCTGGAATGACCCATAAAGTGAGTTTTAATATTGTTGGAATTTAACTTGTTTTTCTTAAGAAATAGGCTGTTCATACTGTTTCCTAAAAAGATAGTTAATTAAATGTGAACATTGTCAGAGTGGACTTTTTTTTCCCACTAAAACAAAGGAAAAATTTAATATGCTGTCATTATTTATCAGTTATTATATTATGATTTTGAGATCAAACTGGGCTGAATGGAGCCCCTGAACTAAAATGAGTTTGACACCCCTGCTAAGTCATAACTTTAAAAAAACAAATTCACCCAACTCGAAATTATTTCATTGTTGTGGAATTGAACTGGAGGATCTAGAACCTCAATTATGCAGCATGAAGTCAAAATGAGGATAGCAGGTGATGTATAGTCCACTCACTAAAGGGGTTGATATTGGATTTAGTGGGTTTTCTGTTTCTGTGAGCATCATCCAGCCAAGTGCAATCCACACAGAAATAACATGAACCCCCCCCCCCCCCCCCCCCCCCAAAAAAAAAAACAAAAAACAAAAAAAAAACAACAACAACTCAGAACTCAGGGTTGATCAATAAGCAGCTGCCTTCAACGTGGACAGTGGAGGGAATAATCAGATTTTTTCCACAGGCTGTTTGCAGCTGCCGGGGAAAGTTAAAGGATCTGAGTGTCAGTGACGGGGCTGCAGAGAAGGAGGGCAGATGGACGCTTCTCTCTCATCAGCAGCTCTGCTTTTCTCCACTGAGGAGGAATTCATGTGGAAGGGGAGGCGCCCGAGCGAGGCGAGCGGCACGACTGCTGGCCGAATTTAACAATTAACCTTGATGAACACAGATTGGTTTCACTTAACAGGCGCAGGTGCGTGGGGTTTGCGATCCGGCGCAGCTGAAGCGATTCCACGTTTATGACTGGACGCTGACGCATTTTATGCCAAACACTGAAACTCTACTAGAGAATATCTCTGATTCCCTCCACCCCCCTCCTCTCACGGGACAGGACGCGTGTTTGCAATGGGAGTCCGTCCGATACTCATCTTCTTACAGATTCCTCATTCAGGAGTATTGCTGAATTGATTTGGAGACCTTCATGCGAATTTGACCGCCGTGTCATTGCCCAGTTGAGCAGTCCCAGCAGCTTAAAGCATCTTCTCCGCGGCGGAGACAAGACGACGGGAATAAACTGTCCTCTTTACCACTCCATCTGCGCACTAGACGGCTTGACATGAGGAGCACATCCCGGCTGTGCTCCGTGTGAAGAGGCAACCAGGGCGGCAGTTTCTTCGGCTCTCAAGGGCGCAAAAAGTGGCCGAGCTGGGAAGCATGGAGCGGGACGACGCCGACGCCGTGAGCCCGTCCAAAAAGACAATAATCGCGAAAATCTTCAAAGTTCGCAAGAGGAGGGAGATGTTGTTCGTGCAGGTGTGCTTTATCTGCAGTGTCCTCTTCGTAGCGTGGAGCATGTCAGCGCTGTTGACCAAGACAGGTGAGTGGGGAGGAGGGGAGGCATCCACCGGGCTGCACAGAGCCGAGGAGCAGGCAGAGAGGAGCAGAAATCTGCAGTGTGATAAGGCAAAGCACATGCACGACAGTTGTGTTCATTGAGCCACCTCATATCGATCACAGAAACAACCCATTGGGCTTCAATGTCAAGGGCACGGGACCAAAACATTGTGTTTTCAAGCAGGAGCGGCTCCGTTTTCTCGTCCAAAATGCGCATGCAGCGCTTCTGATGGCTGTTCCCCAACCACGTACGTTAAATGTGTGGTTTGCATTAAAACGGAATTGAGCGTTTGGGGTTTGTGGCCCATCGCTGTTTTGGTAAATGCCACGTTATGTCAGAACGCTGCATTTAAAAAAAAAAATGTAATGCCGAACTGGAGGCTGTACATGCGTCTGGTTAACCGTGAATGCCGCAGTGTACGCGCCGTGGTATAGCGGCACGTTTTAAAATTGAGAAGCAAGCTCATAATTGCATGCAAAAGAAGAGCAGGCGGGCGACCGAACTCGGCACCAGCCGCAGTTTAATTTTGCTTCATTCTCCCCATCCAAGATTTGGCGCCAGGCTCGTTGTCGGTCACACTACACTAGAGCTCAGGATCGTGGTTAATGCTGGCATCATCGTGTCTGGCCCGGGGCTTCACACACCATTGCACACAGTGGATCACGAGCATCGTCACGCTCTCAGGTTCCGCATGGAGATCGAGGGATGCCGATTTTTACGCAGAGGCCACCGCTGATCATTTAGAGGGGAGGGGGTGGGGGTGTTTGCCATGTTCAATGCTAATGACCGAGGTGTGCGCTGAGCAAACGGTTCAAATGGTTATTGATGCGTGCGATACCCCCGTGCCTGCGCGCGCGCACACACACACACACACACACTCTCTCCAAGCAGCGTTCACTGCCTCACACACATGTCCAAACTCTTACCACGGGCTCGTGCAAACACTAACACGCAGAGCATCCCACACAGCCTCACACAGTTATGTAATCTAACAGCCAACCTCGACATTTTGCTGGTGAGAAATGATATCTGACACGCCACTGGGATCAGAGGTTAGCCAGACAAACACTCAGGATAGCACAGCTCATGTAAGGAGAACCGCCTCACTGATGAGTGACAGGATGAATTTTCTTGACAAGCATTGGTGACACTTGATTTTGTGTTTTATTTTATTTCTTGCATGAAAGAAGGGGGTTTGATGAGTTTCCCCTTAAAGCTGATCTACACACTTCCACCTCCCGTACCCTGTCTTGGATCAATCCATTTCAGCCAAAAGCTCCTGTACATTCACCACCACTACCTCCTAACTGTAGATCTCTGAACTGACGTATAGGCGGTTTTATTAATTACATTAAAACAACAGGAAGCTTAAAAGATTATTCTGGAATGATATCATACAGACTATTGCAAATCTCTTATCTCCAAAGGCAGGCTGTGGCTCCAAGAGTAAGCCCCCTTGGTCACTAATGGCCTGCTTTTTTTTCTTCTTCTTTTTTTCATTTAATCAAGTTTGCCTGACCCACATGGCAGCCGTCACATGAAGGCATTTGACAGAAGCTATTTCTTGTGGATTTTGCTCTGTTTGACCAGTCACTGTACTGGTGGGATTTCAAGGTGACATGCATGAGAAGAAAAGCAGAAATCTCCTCTGAACCATGAGATCCAAAGCTTACAATAACCAAATTTGTTACCTGAAAAGCTGCTGCCTTCCCATCTTTCAACCATCACAACGGGAGCAAGCATTTGTCATGTCACACAGTAAAATCTGTTCCCAATGCTTGCCACCAAATTGATTGATGGTAGCATGGAGGGGGTGATGGTGCTGAACAGTCCAGATGGATGGGTTCTGATGTACTACTCCTGGGTTACATCTCCATGAGTAGAGGTGGGGCACAACATGCTGTCATGCATGCTGATCAGGTTCAGTGTATGGGAATGTGTGACGAAACGCCACATGGGGGATGAGAACAGGTGTTTTAGAGAACAGGGCAGAGCTCTGACAGGTAACTGCAGCAGGCTGACTGTGATGGCTGAGGGGGATGCAGAGCTTGTTTACAGCATGGGAAGATTGATGCATGGTTGTCCTTGGTCTATCTCTCTCCTGAGCTGAGGTGGAAGATGACATTGCCACTGAGGTATTATTTCCGTCCACTCTTTGTCACTCTGCTGCTCAGCATAGTGAGCCTGAGCTGAAAATACAGCTTTGTTTTTTCATTCCTTGATGGCTCTTACATTTTTCTGCTCCAAAGTGGTTCATTATTGTGCAGGTATTAGAATTACAGTTTTTCTTTGCACTATACGTGTACCAAACAGCGTAACATATATATATATATATATAGTCCGACAGATTCAACCTAAACTATGCAATGCAGGTTGCTTGTTCTAATACTACCAATAAGGTATCAGTGGCAGAAGATATGGTGCTCAGGGTTAACGAGTGATGTCAAAGAAGATTAATCACTATCCTTTTAATGATGTAACAGTGAGGGGAGGATTGTGTTAGGTTTGGACAAAAAGGCAGGTTAGTAATCAGATTGACAATAACAGTTAGTGTATATGTATGTGTGTATATATATATATATGTATATATATATACTCTAAAACAGTGGTTCTCAACCCTGTTCCTCAGGACCCCATGTCCTGCATGTTTTAGATGCTTCCCTGCTCCAACACACCTGATTCAAATGATCAGCTCGTCAGCAAGCCTGACGAGCTGATCATTTGAATCAGGTGTGTTGGAGCAGGGAAGCATCTAAAACATGCAGGACATGGGGTCCTGAGGAACAGGGTTGAGAATCACTGCTCTAAAAGACATGCTTTACAGTAATGTAAACAAAACGCTTCTAATTTTAGTATCAACAGAATTACACGTATCAAAGGTCAATATACAACTCACCAGATGTAGACTTTTTACCCCTTTGAATAGCTTCATCTTACTGTTTTCAAAATCCTTTTTGTTACAGAAAAAAAACACCTCGTCTGAAGAAATACAACAACAAAAAATGCTTAGCATCCCCCCCCCCCCCCCCCCCCCCCCCCCCCCCCCCCCCGGGCAGCATAAAGATAATGGGGTGCAACCAGACCATTCACACAACACTGTGGAGATAAGCATGCTATGTGGGACTGCATTTAGTAGCCCAGATTCTGAGGGTAGGTGTGAATGTGAGTGTGCTCAGTTGTGTCTCTCTTTGCAGCTTTAAGATAGACTGACCTGTCCAGGGTGTCCCCTGCCTTCACTCTAAGTCAGCTGGGTTAGACTCCAGCCCCACTGCGACCCTAGAGAGGATATAGTGGTGTGTAGATAATGGATGGATGGATAAGTAGCCCACTTTAAGGTTAGAGGACCTTTTTCTGATATGGTAACAATGATTGACATGAGCAAGGAGCTATCATGATGAATAGAAACAATGCACACTGTTAGAAACTCAGAATGAATAGCAGCCTTTGTTAGTCCAGTGCTGATCCATCCATCCACACATTAAAACATCTGCTTATGTCCTCCTTCACTCCTTGTTACAACTGCCAATGGAGGGTTTTGTCACCGAAACATAAATGTGTAGGGGGAAATTTGTTTAAATAACTGAGGCAGTTTAAGTGGAGTTCACATGAAGATGAATTGAAATAATGGGTTGTTATATGCTGCTTGCAAAAACAACCAGTAGGGTTGTTTTTATTGGTGGACAGTAGTGTTGGGCAAGGTATTTAGACAGTGCAGTGAGATATAGTTATAACTACACTGAAGTAATCAATTTTTAGCAGGAGAAAATACCAATATGTATGTTGATTGGCTAAACTGATTAACAGTTTGAAAAGTAGCTTAAACATATTAGTGACAATCAAAATAGTTAATTTCAAATTTTCTGTCGATTAACTAATCACATCAGTGACTCCTCACAGTGCTGGTTAAAGTCTTTAAGCTACTCGACATACGCTGACATCTTGACTCCTAACATGGAAAGAAACTGAAATCCAATAATTTAGTGTAGTACTTAAGCTAATCACGACCTTATATTCTTGATAATCTTTTTATTTGAAATTGTAAAATGTCAAATGCCACAGTGAAATGCCTCTGGTTTTTCCTTGCGTCCCTACGATGTAATGTATTTTGTTTAATCAGTAAAATGGTTGATAATTGATGTCAGATCCAGCACACCGCAAAGATAAATTAAGTCATTCATGGCTCACTTCTCTGTCCGGGGAAAAAAAATACACCAGCAAATCTTTGAACATATGAGATTTCCTGATAACAGACTAAAAAGGATTAGTCAGGGTTATGAGTAACCTTCAAGATCTCAAAACACCAAAAACATGAACATTTGAACTTGAAATGAAGCCAATTAATTAAAACAAGTATACTGGCCTGGAGAAGAAAGCAGATGTAGTATGAGCCAGCAGCGACATGGCCACAGTGGACTGCAGTGCTTATTTTACCCCCAGCTTGCCTAGAAATACTGACAGAATCACGTCTTCATTGTTTTTCCTTTCAAATGCTTGGCAGCAAGAGTGCAGTGTGCTGAACAGCCCATGTGTGTGTGCACACACACATCCAACCATTCTGCATTGTGGAGGCTTCCAGGGGACGTTGCGGATTCTGTGTTTTATAAACTAAAGATTTGATAGTTGTGGTCAAGTGATTCCACATATGACTGCTTCTACGAATTGCATTCAGATGGATTATGTAAAATATTATTTTTTTTTTAAAAATGACAATAATTAGGTAGGTCTACTACAGTTTTTGTAAATGTGAATGTTCAGCTTTAGTGTCCTAGTCAATATTCTGTTATTTTGACAAAGTAGGCCAACCAAAAACCATCTCTTTGGTACACAGCATCCACATGTTGTGTAAAAACTGTCCTTTATTCTCTCCAGCTTGACATTAGATTGGACAACATCTTATGGTAAGAATAAAATTCAGCAAAAAGGGGGAGATCAGAGGCAACGGAGGAGTGAAAATGAACTGGTTAGTGGGAAGGAACAGGTTGGAGCAGTAACTGGAGGGTTTTGTCTTTTGGAGTGAAGAACTATGGGATGTGGCTGCGGACGCCTTTTGTACAATCTGTTGATTCAGCGCCTGCTGATCTCCAAGCTGTCTAGCTATGCTGGATTGAAAGCTGTTTAATGAAGATACTTGTGTCAGTACAGCAAACATTTGGGCCAGGTAGAGGCATTAAGAAAAGAATCGACTAAAAGTTGGTAGATTAGGAAATGAGTAACAAGATCTAACAGGAATCTCTCTTGGTGGAGACCAAAACTGGACCTCAATGGAGTGAACAATGAAAATTCATTCACTGAATGGTGAGAAATGTATCTCAAGATGAATTCCAATGTTGTTGATTTCAACCAATGTTCCCAGACAATTTTTCAAGCTCATATGATGTCTGTGTTGTTTACAGCTTAGTCATCTGTCCTCAAGTGGCTAATTATTTTGTGAAATAAATTGTGTTCATTTATTATTGCCTTAAATTTGACCAAGCTGTCTGAGTAGGACAATGTGCAGTTTTATAATTTGCTTTAATCTAAAGCCAAAGAGTGGGTGCAGCTGTTTTAATCTGTTATTTCATAAATGATTTTGGAGCAGAAATGTCACACATTCTATAGTTTAACCTCATACAGTAAACTTTCTATTTTTATGTTTTTTTGGCTTGACAAAATGGAAATTTTATTAGCATAACCTTTGGCCTTACGAAAATGATTTGTAAGTGAGAAAATACTGAATAAAAAAGTAAAAAAATCAGCATTTTGTCAAATTCTGGGGAATAACTTCTTGTTTTTCCCAACACACATCGGAAAGTGGGGTCATAGACCAGAAATCACAAGTCGGTAAAGAGTCACATCTGAGCTGCAGAGAGTTAATTAGCTAGTCAATGCTGGATTGTGGAATGTTGACCCACTGCTCCTGAAGGGCTTGGCGAGGTTGGTGGATGTTTGAGGACAGGATTATGCTGTCAAACTTGTCAATTCAGAGCTGTATGAAATGATCTCTGAGACAAAAATGGCGGCCATTCAAACCCCTGGCTATGGTCCTAATGGACATACGAGAGTCCAGCATGCCAAGAGCCCATTCTTGTCTCTCGTCATTTTTGGCATCATGTTTTCATTTTAAGGTCATTTCTGTGCTAATACTGGCTATCGGCTGGAAATGATCTAATATTTGACAGTTTTCATATTGCTGTATTATATATGTATACTTGAATTTGTTACTCTGGAAATACTAGGTTTCTTTTTTAGTTTGTCAGTGTGATTGTCAAGAGAAATGGCTACTAAAGTGTGTGATGATAGTCATTCACATGGCCAGGGCAACTTTTACAAACACTGATGTCATGTGAGTTTCCTGCCACATAGTTTATCACCGTCATTGTGTAATTCATAACTTTAAGTAGTTATTTGGGGTCTATTGATAGGTAACCTGTTCTGAGTTAAACAGATCTTCCCTTCTTAAAATAGTCCCTAGAGATCACCTCATAATTGCATATGCAGCAGTACAGTTCCATCATCCTGTAGTAACGGACTGCTTCCTCATTTTGACATGGCCTTTATGTGGCAACAGTGTACAAAACCGGAAAGTTTAAAGGGCTGCTCAGCTCGTTGGTATGATTTTACATAATAGATTCGGGAATGCAGTATTTTTTTTTTTTTTTTTCACCCTGTCCTCATTAAAGAGGCTTAAGAGCAGTTTAATGAAAAAAAACAAAACAAAACTCCCACCCCAAAAACATAATGGCGCAGCTGCATTTTGATGTGTTATCTCTGCTGCTGGATGAAAATGTGATATCTACATAAATGAGAACTTTTAAGGGATTAAAAAGAAACCATGTTTGGAACAATGAGCATGATTTTCAACATGGATGTTTCAGGTCATGAAACATACTCTGTGAGACAGCAGCCATGTTAGTTTAGATAGCTTTTCCAAACTGCAAAATGGAGTGTCTAGGTTTCCCAGCAGCAGAAGGCTTTGAAGACTGTTCTGGGAGCGTTAACCTCTAACATTTTGTGCTGTGGCTTAGGTGTTGGATTTATGTTAATGTTTGATAGTCAAATCTGTTTATATTTTGTTGCAGGTCATGGGATGATAGTGGAGGGCCATCCAGACCTTGAACACTGGGGGAGACGACTGATGGCTTCAGAACCAGAGAACATAACGGAGAAGAACTGTTCAGAGCCAGGTACGCTATTTTGAATGAAAGTGGTGCCTATTAGAGATTTGTGTGTACAAAAACCTAAATAACAGTTTTGATCAGCTTCCCTTATCAGTTACGTATATGGACAAAGCAGGAAGCATAGAAAACATAAAACCAAATAAACCAGCCAAATCGGGAACAATCCCAGGAGTTGTTGGACACAAAGACAAACACACCTGTGATAACATGTCTGCTGGAGTTGTAAATGGACAACTGTTGACTAAACTCCTTTACTATCCTAAGGTGATGTCAGTGTTAAGACCTTGTTTCACTGCCACTAACCAGCCCAACTCAATATGTGTAATTTTAAATTCTCTGCCAGTTACATTGCTTCTATCAAGATGACCATGACTAAGTCGAGCCCAGCAGGTCAATAGGCAAATGGTAACGCTGGAAATGTTACTCTCTAAATATTATCTGAAATTACATTCTCAACATATTGATGATTGTGAATAAGTAATGTCATGTAAAGATACATTTGTGTACATGTGTAATTGAAACCTAATTACCTGGGTTTCTAGGGAAAAATAAAACGTATGTACACCACCAGTCAAAAGTTTGGACACACCTTTTCATTCAGTGTTTTTTTTTTTCGTTATTTTTTACTACTTTTAACATTGTACATACATACTGAAGACATTCAAAACTATGAAGCAAGATATATGGAGTTAGGTATCAAACAGTTGTGAAATAACTTAACATGTGTTTTATGTTTTAGATTCCTCATAATAGCCACCCTTTGCTTTGATTACTGCTTTGCAAACTCTTGGCATTCTCTGGATGAGCTTCATGAGGTAATCAACTAAATTGGTTTTCACTTCACAGGTGTGCCTTGTCAAAGTTCATTTGTGGAATTTCTTGCCTTTTTAATGGGGTTGTGACCATCAGTTGTGTTGTGCAATGTCTGGTTGGTACACAGTTGACAGCCCTATTTGACAACTGTTAGAATCCCTGTCATGGCAAGAACCAATCTGCAAGGAATAGAGAAACAGTCTATCATTACTGTAACAACTGAAGGTTAGCCAGTCCCAAAAATTTCAAGATCTTTGAATGTATCCTCCCCCAAGTGCAGTCGCAAAAATCAACAGGCACTACAACGAAACTGGCTCTCATGAGGACCGCCCCAGGAAAGTAAGGCCAAGAGTCACCTCTGCTGCTGAGGATAAGTTCATCTGAGTCACCGGCCTCAAAAATGGCAAGTAAACGGCACCTAAGATTAGAGCCCAGATAAATGTCACACAGAGTTCTAGTAGCAAACACATGTCTACATCAACTGTTCAGAGGAGACCGCATGAATCAGGCCTTTTTGGTCCTATAGCTGCTAAGACACCACTACTAAGAAAAGACAACAAGCAGAAAAGATTTGTTTGGGCCAAGAAACACAAGGAATGGATATTAGACCAGTGGAAATCTCTGCTTTGGTCTGAGTCCAGATTTGAGGTCTTTGGTTCCACCCGCTGTGTCTGTGCGACACAGAAAAGGTGAATAGATTGTCTCTACATGCATGGTTCCCACTGTGAAGCATGGAGGAGGAGGTGTGATGGTGTGGGGGTGCTTTGCTGGTGAAACTGTTGGAGATTTATTAAAAATTTAAGACTCACTGAACCAGCATGACTACCACAGCATCCTGCAACATGCCATCCCATCCGGTTTGCACTTAGTTGAACCATAATTTATTTTTCAACAAGACAATGACCCCAAACACACCTCCAGGCTGAGTCAGGGCTATCTGACCAAGAAGGAGAGTGATGGAGTGCTGCGTCAAATGACCTGGCCTCCACAGTTGCCTGACCTAATGAGATGGACCAGAGAGTGAAGGCAAAAGGGCCAACAAGTGCTCAGCATCTCTGGGAACTGTTGGAAAACCATTTCAGGTGACTACCTCATGAAGCTCACTGAGAGAATGAGAGACTGTGCAAAGCAGTAATCAAAGCTCAGGGTGGCTATTTTGAAAAATCTAAAATATTAAACATGTTTTGACTTATTTAACACTTTCTTGTTGACTACATAATTCCATATGTGTTCATTCACAATTTTGATCCCTTCAGTGGTAGTCTACAATGTAAATAGTCATGAAAATAAAGAAAAACCATTAAATAAGGTGTGTCCAGACTTTTGAGTGGTAGTGTAATAAATTTCTTGAAATGTTAGTTGTAGTGTTTCGAGTACATAAGTTGTTTTAATTCACCTTTCAATTTATGTTGTTCCAGCACAGTTTAGAGCACTTGTTCTGTAATAAGCCACAAAAGGGCTATTAAAAAGGTCTGATATTAATTGCTCTATCCTTGGTACAAATACAGGAAACAGCAGTTGCTATAATTAATTATATTGAACTCTATGCTGACATCTTCACTGGCATCTTCATCAGGCTGCTCAAAACATGAAGACTACATTATTGCACTACGAGCCATGGTAGCAATGGCCAAAAAAAGGAAAAAAAAATCCCATTACTCATCTGTGTATATATTTTTTTCTATTTCTTTGTTATCCATTGCCTCACTTTGACTTGTTTAGTTTTACAAACACTGGCTCACATGAGATTTCTGTGATCCTGCATGAGTCAGTGGGAAGAGAATGGCATTAAAGCTGCCAGGCGTAGACATTTAGTCCCAATTGGCCCATTCTTATTAAACACAAAAATATCAACTGTTTGCACAGAATGTAGGGACTGTCTCCCCTAAATCTTAAGTCATGACATTTAATTGTAGATGGAGAGGAAAAATGGTGATGGAGCCCTGAGAATGATTGTTTTGCTACATATGATGTATTTCGGTTCTGTGATTTGTTTTACTGTGTATTGTTTCACTAACTTAAAAGATGACCCCAGTTCACAGACAATTTGGAAAGAATTTGAAGTGTTAATGCACACTTTACTGTGCCTCATCACATCTCACTCATGGTAGAGTCCAAGACAAACCTTTGTATACCACTGACTGTAAACTACTTGTGGCCATTTAAATGTATACTTCTTTAAAAATTGAGTTTTAGGTAACAAAACAGTGTGCTGGAAGTTTTGCTCTCCTTTACTTACCTTTTCTCAAATGAAATGCTTTTCACGCTGGAGGCATCATGCTGGGCTTGACATTCCACACATTTCTCATCGACTGTAGTCCTCCCTCTTATTTTCCCACTGCTGATCTGCCTCATCAGTGTAAGCCGATCATATGACTCTTTGTTCTTCGATCTTGGTCTTGTAAGTAATCCTGTCATAGTTGTAGACTTCAGACCACCTCAGCTGACAGGTTGGTCTGATTTGGCTCGCTAACCACAATACATGTGCTTCTGAATGCAGCTGTGCAAGATTGTCCTTGAGTATGCTTTTTAGAAGGTCTTAAAATACCGTTTTTGGACTTGTGCTTTTATATTTCTGTCCTGCTGTATATTCTTCCCAAATGATTCAGCCTTTGTCCACACAGCCACAAGTCCTATGTGGTAACCTGCACTGCAAACCATGCAGCAGTGTACCTGGATTTGCATGCCTTCGACTCAACAGAAGTGTTGAGAGACCTCCGGTTCTTCCCTGGTCCATTCACCTGGTACTCTGGACTTTTGTTAAGGTTTTAGGTTGTTCTTTTTATTTATTTAATTAGTTTATTTGACAGGGACCATGTACAGAAGAACATTAAACACAGGGTAAAGATGCTCTGAACCAGATTATAGCATCCTTGCTAGTCCTTATCTGCAGTCCCTGGAGCAGGCAAGATAGAAACTAGAAAAAGCAGAAAAGACCTACATCACATTTAAAAAGACAACACATTCACACGGTTTAAAAGTCATTGCAAGGACTGTCAGTGCTGACAGGCTTAGTTTCAGAGCGGTTCCTCTTCCAGTCCGTTATTGCTTTGTAGGAAAAAGCCAACTGTCCAAAGGCACTTTTACGTAACGGCACCGAGAAGAGGCCCTTGTTGTCCTGGTAGCATTTCCAGAAGTGTAATGAATAAAAAAAAAAAACTTGAGGTTAGGGCGTATAACCATGAACAACCTTGAAAACCAATCGTACATTTGCATACACAATCCTGTTGTCAAAATTGACCAACCATGCTTATCCAATATGTGACAGTGGTGATACTGTTGTCTTCCTATCTAGGATTTTTATTTATTTTTTTGCAGTCAGTGTCATTGTAACTAGACGCCCACTTATAGGGAGAGTAACATTAGCAGGTGATCTGTCTGTGGACTGATCAAAAATCTAATTTCTTTGGGATTACTTGAACTCTTTCCAGCAGTCATATGAGCAGATGCTGTCAAACTAGCTCTAATCCACATGTTAAATAGTGTGGATTAGAGCTCTAGGTTTGCTATCCCCTGACCCAAGTTAGCTTTCATCGAGAGTTTCACATCCACCATCCAACCTATGCTGTGAATGTTTTTGTGTTTTCAGTATAAACGCGTGCCATCGGAATATGCCTGTACAAATCCTCATGGGCTGCTGCACTGGTGGGCTGGTGGATCTTCAAAAAAAGACAGAATATTATCTCAGGCTTTGTCTCTATCTGCCCCTTTTATGTTCCATCATTCAGGGAGCTGGGTGTGCTAATCAACCTTTGCTGACTGGACCCAAGCACTCCCTGCTCCCACCCGAGGCCAGTTGCACCAAATAAGTCCAGTTTACATCAAATGTATATATAAATGTAGCTTATTCCAAAGACTTCACTTACTAAATCTTGCTATTTTTTTTTTTTTTTACAGCACAATCATTTGCCACCAAAGGTTTTGAACAGATTAAAGAAAATGACAAATATTCTCAGATGGTAAACTGATTGAAGAACACACTCATTTAGCAGAATTTTTCATCATGTTTTTAATTTCTGGCATGAAGTGAAGTGTTTGTATCACAAATCTGTGCATTTGTCCTGATTCCCAGTACAGTTGTTTGTCCAGTGCTGATGATCAATGGTAGCACTGGTCTGCATCCCACTGAGGATAAGCTCGAACTGTGGATGGAACCAGGATGACAATAATTATTGGAGGGCTCAGGCTGAGTGTGTGCAACATCTGAAGCTCCATTTAATTAGGCGTCTGTTTGTAGGCTGCATACATTACACTCGGCAAGCTTTGGTCTCTGCTTTTTCCTCATTATTTCTGTGATCAGCAAGAGAGCCCTTTTCTGGGTTCATGGAGTGCTAATTTATTTTTTATTTTTTTTCCAGCCTGAAACTTTTGCTGCTCGGGCACCCATTCATTCCAAGTGCCTCTCTTATTGGCCAATCAATGATAGCTCCTGGGAAGGTGCTGGTGCAATTTACTGGTCAATCTGCTTTCAGTGCCCTTGAATACTGTTTAGTTAACTATCACATGCAGACCTTGAGTCACAACACCCCATGACATGTTTCCCTTCAGCAGCCCCATGACAAATGGAACAAATGCACTCTTATTTCTCACCTAAATCTGGTAACTTGTTGTGTGGCTGTTTATATTTTAAGATCCAGATTTGTTTTTGACTTCTTCGTTGTGTAAGGAACACGATCAGCGAGAGCTCAGCGATGACTTAAGGTTTTCTTGAGGGATGCAGAATATTTGATCATGTATCCCCTGCCTACTGCTGCTAGCTGTTCAGAACATAGAATTTGAGAGGGGCAGAGCACTTTAGCTGATATTCTTTTGGAGTAGTAAGTTGTATTAATGCAAATTATTCTGCTAATACCGTGTATTGAAAAATCCCGTTGAGTGACATAATTATTCTGGTGAAAGCAGACGAACCAAAAAAGTAGAAGTGAACAACAAAGCAAAGATATTAGAATAGCTGTGATTGCATTATGAATTAATAATTGTTTAATCTAGTCATGTGCAGGAAGTGGATATGTCTCATGTTAGTCATGAGACGTGGTTTGGAAGAGGAGGAAGTCTAGCCCGAAGAGAGTGGCATTTCCCTGCAAAAGCTGCAGCTTTGATTTGAGATAAATATTTGTTAGTGGGCAGAGTTCTGCTGAAGGCTCAACAAAAGACAGGATTTGAGTTTTTTTGAGGGGTGTGGGGCCAGTAAATTTTCCTGCCAACATGACTGATAAAACTGCCAGTGGGTAGCAGGCCGTCAGTATTGGAATGCAAGTTCGTCAGCTCCAGGGAAACACCAGAAGGAGGCTTTTTAAAAGGGAATTACACAAGCAGGGATTATGCTGCTGTGCATAATGGAAACTGACCTCACTTTGCTTCCTGCTTGCATGCCAACAATAAAACAATGCGGCGCAGAAGGGAGTGCATGCACGAGCTCCTGCACAGCGTTTTCCTGTGCTGCGCATGCTTGACCACCTTTATATACACGACTGTTCAAAAGTTTGGGGTCACTTCGAAATGTCCTTAATTTTGAAAGAAAAGCAGTTGTTTTCTTTCCAATGAAGATAAAATTAAATTAATCAAATCCAATCTTGACATTAATGTGGGAAATGACTCTTCTCGCTGGAAACAGCTGATTTTTGATGGAATAACATGGGGATACAGAGTCCCATTTTCAGCAACCATCACCCCTGTGTTCTAATGCTACATTGTGTTAGCTAATGGAGTTGAAAGGCTAATTGATGATTAGAAAACCCTTGTGCAATTATGTTAGCACATGTGAGTTTTCATGGAAAACATGAAATTGCCTGGGTGACCCCAAACTTTTGAACGGTAGTGTGTATTTATCCACTCAGGGTTTGTTTTGCTTTAGATTTGTTGCATCTGTTACTCACAAATTTCAATTTAAAACATTTTATTTGGACAGTATTTCATACTTATTAGAACTGAGGCAAAAGATAAGTGTTTTGAGGGACAAGGTGCTCAGTTCTTTGTTGGAGGGTCATGCTTCATCCTGTACACAGCTGAAGGCATATACTTCATAGCGGTTTCCACTTTAGGTTACTGAACCAGGCATCCTGTTGGCCACCAACTTCATTGCTCACACATGGTCACATAAAGGCTGAAGGGAATTCATGCTTAAAGCAGAAGTGTAATAGGTATGAGTGTGTTCATGCAGCTGAAATCGCATGTGTTTAAGTGCTTACAAGAGCATGTGAGAGCACTTGTACATGTGACTGTTGAGCCTGTGAAAGTATTGAGCTAACGAGAGGATAATCTGGTGTTTTGGGTAACCAAGCCCCTGCACTCTTCATAACTTCTTGTTTCTGGAGATTTTCCCGTAAGTGGGCTTTTGGTGGAGTCATCCTGTTTACAAGAATGGTCGTCTGTTGCGGTCGAATCATGCTGCTCACTGATGTCCGCTAGAGCAAGCTAATTATCTAATGGGCTAATAATGACCCAGAGGAATCATTCTCCTCTGAAGAATTTCTTGACTGTTGTACTGGAGTGTCAACTGTAGTCACTTAATGACCTGGCTGGTCTGTAGGTTGGTGCTCAGCTGTGACAGAAGGTAGCACCAGGCACTCTGCCCATCTCAATCACATCATATTTTTATTTGGTTGTATAATATGTGCAAGAGTTGTTTTTCCCAGTCAGATTGTTTAGCTTTATCAGTCGTAGACCAACGATGGGAATGTGAAAACAGACTTTGGCATGTTTCCATCTCAGCCTGTGTAAGTACAAGGTTTTTTTGCTCAGGTCACCACAGCAGGGGCATTGGGTGAAGACTGGCCTGCCCTGTGCACTGTCCTACCAGTCATTCTCTCTCCGGGACATCAGAAGGCACATGATGCTGACCTCCATTATGTAACAGCACCATGATATCTAGAATATTACCAAATTATGGAATGAATTTTGCAGAAAGGTGAAGTTACTATCATGCTCTGGCTTTAGTATGTTAAATGTAGTTTATCTAGGAGATTATTGACTAACACTGTAAAGTTACCTAATTTTCAGTTTTTTTTCCCCATGTAGCCAAAAATCTGTCAAATGATAAAGCTTGTTTGTTTACATGGAGTAAAACCGAAATCAGGTGAAATTCAGTTGGAGTAGGGAGCAAGTTTGAGTCTTACAGTTCTTTCCAGAAAAGCACAGCCCTTGCAAGAATTTCTTCTTGAAACCATTAACTTAAAACAAAGACCAGCGCCTTTCTTTCAATGGCTCAAAATATTTACACTACTGTTCAAAAGTTTGGGGCCACCCAGACAATTTCATGTTTTCAACTCACACTTTTTTTATTCATGTGCTAACATAACTGCACAGAAGTTTTCTAATTGTCAATGAGCCTTTCAACACCATTAGCTAACACAATGTAGCATTAGAACACAGGAGTGATGGTTGCTGGAAATGTTCCTCTGTACCCCTATGGAGATATTACATTTCCAGCTAGAATAGTCATTTACCACATTTACAATGTCTAGACTATATTTCTGATTCATTTAATGTTATCTTCACTAGAAAAAAAAAACTATTTTTCTTTCAAAATTAGGGACACTAAGTGACCCTAAACTTTTGAGTGTAAATATTATTTCAGCTTATTGATTAATTTTTACACAACTGCCATTTGTACAGCACAAAAATATTTACAAATGTGTGTTTATTAAAAAATGGTGAATACTTGTTTTTATGTTCAGTCTAATAAGGTACACAGCTGTCATCACATGTGTCGCCTATGGTCAATATGTCATGCTGAACTTTTTATTAGCTACCTTCATATGACATATTTTAACTTTCTTGCGTATGGTAAATGTGGGAGTGTCTGCTAGTAGAGACACTATTTATTCATTTATATCCATCCACTGTCTTCTCAGTTTCTCAAGTAACTGATATTGGCAAATGTGGTGTAGTTGAGTATGAAAAGCCCACAAATGAAGTGTTTTTATTTGCACTATCTCCAGCTGACCCCAATTTAGGCAATGATGGCCTTCAAAGTGCTAATATGGTCTGTGGCAACAATGCATGATAATAAGTCCTCTGTATTTCTTGCATGGACTCTGGGTGGACTTGTAGTTACTTCTGGGGTTCATAGGATGTGGAGGCGGCTGTGGTTGTGGCTGATGAACAAAAGTATTGCTTACAGTTTCTTGCATAAGCAGCACAGTCGGGTGTCCAAACAGGGGTTATTTATAGATTTGTTGCTTGGCTTTTGAAGAGGGCTTTTTTTTTTTCTTTTCTTTTTTTTTTTCTTGCCTCGTGCCTGCAGTCCCAGTCCACAAGTCCCTTCATTCCCCTCTTCCTCCCTGTCTGAATTAAAAAGTCTCATACAAACACACAAACAGTGGGATAGGCAGCAGTTTTTACTTGTCATTGTACGATTGTTTAGTCACAAAATCTTTGTTCAGCATAAAAGATTTTCCTTGAATTTTTAGAAGTTCTGGCCTAGGTTAAAACAAGAAGTCATTTGGTTTAAGATTCCAAATATGTAGAAGTTTCTTATTGCAGCAAAAAAAAGGCTTGCAACTAATGAGATACCATACAGATACAAAGGTTTAATAAGTAAAATATTCAGTATGTGATTATATTAAATAGTAAAAAAGAAACAGAAAATCAAAAATTATTTTGGTGATATTTTTTTGACTTGTGTGATGATGTACTGAAGACCTCTGAGATTTGAATTACTGGATGAGCAATTCAAGATGGTAACCCAGAAACAGACAATCTTCTATATTGATGTATTTACAGACCAAACAAGAAAAGCACTCATGCAGTGCTGTACTCTGCCAAGGCTGTTTAGTTGTATGATTTCCAACTGATGAAATCTTTAAAAAATGTGTGGTCTGCAGCGGTTGATTTGTAGTAGGATCACAATTGTGTGCTCATCAGCAGGCAGCTGACATAGTGTTCACTTGTAGCCATAGTTATGCTGTGCCGCTATGTCAGTGATACAGAAATCTTTAACATTAATGCATGGATCCAGACTATAAGCTGCACCAAAAATTGAATCACTTGGTCCTGGTGACATTTCTGACCTTTCCTGAAAACTTCATTCAAGTCCGTTATTGAGTAGTGTTCCGAACAGGCAGACAAACCAGCACTGATCGTCACATAACTCTGCTGTGTTCCTTGGCGGAGTAAAAAGTAAACTTTAATTTATTTCTGCCACACTGCTCTGAAAGACTGGATCTTAATCCCTGTGGTGGAGAAATGATTAATCCAGAATGCAACTGGCTGATTTATATTGTTAGTTGCAGTTCCAAACAAATTACATGAATAAAGCTGTGACCTGCACATGTTTATTCATTTTGATAAATCACTGAAGGATTTAAGAGTAAATACACTGCAGACTGATTTCTGTGGTATACATCCACAATATATCATAATGCTGTGCTGTCTCCAAATTTTAAACTTCTGTCAATAGGATAGTATATTTATCTGAGGTAAATATTATTTATCATTCTATTTATGATCCATTTGAGAAGCACAGATGAAGCAATCTGTCTGTTATTACTCTCCTATGTGTACATCCTGTCCAGTCCTAAAGTGGGAATTGGCTGTGGAAGCATGTTCATGTCCGGTTCGACCTCTACTGTGAGGAGACACAAATGAACCCTGCAGACGCTGTCTGCTCGAATGTTTACAGGGACTGGAAGGTGCCCACTGCTCACCTGTCATTGCTCTGCTGTCCCAGTACTGGCGCCCTTTAAACCTCTTTTGTGATCACCTATTTTTAACTCTGTCAGCTAGACCCGATTTTATACAGTGCAAAGGACAGACCAAGTAACTAAAGAACCTGGATAGCTATGGCATTTAATTATTGATTAATGGAAGACCTGCATGGCTGTTATCTGAAGATGACAGCAGGAGGTGAAAAGGCTTGGACGGCAGGAAGTTCACACCTGATACTTTTCCTGTGTTTTTCAGAAACGTAATGCCTAACCTTTTGCAAAAAGAAAAATGCACGTTTGTGAGATGTTTGTGCCATTAGGTATTGGTGGGAGTTTAGCTCTCTGCATTGGTGTCAGTTTGTTTTCAATCACCTCTGAGGGGACAAGTCACAAATCTTGTAATTGGCTGCATCTTTGCTTGAGGCCATCAGCTTTCTGAAATGTTTCGTTCAGGACATAAACCTGTCAGAAATGAAAAAAGTTAAAGCTGCCTGCCACAGTTTGTGTTGCTGTAACATTTCAATGTCAACAAGGTGTTCTTCAGTTTGTCCTTTCATATGAAGGTCATAGTCTGTATTACCTTTGTATTGCTATAATTTTATATTGTGTCAAATAGGCAGACAGCACTGTAGTTTCGTTGTGCCATGGATCTTGACTTTGTTAAAAAGATGACATATGAGATGACATATGGTGATACAAAATGTTCCAGTTTTCCACCCATGTGATGTTATTGAATGAAATCCAAGAGGCATGCAGCTGATTAAGTGATCTTGGGCTACATCCTGTGGAGTATTTGATTTGCCTGTGAAGGATTTTAAACACCAGGCTAAGTCATGAGTGAACAATGAAATGTTATGCACACTGGTGAAGTTGGTACAGATGTAGGAGGAAGTCTCAGATGAGCGCTGTGCCTCTTCACAAATCCATATGCGACAAGGGCCTGAATCTTGTCTATTTTTTGTTCTATTGTCTGACTGAAGCAGTTAGCTCTAATATTGCTTGTGAATCGGAATTTTTGAACAGTCCCCTCTTTTTTTGTTTTATCTTTGGTCCCAACTGAAATATCTTGCCATGAGGTTATGTATGGTCCTCAGAGGATGAATCCTGACCTCAGTTTTATTTGAGTTTTCTCCAGTGTCACTGTAGCAACTTGCATTGGCTGATATGTACATGATTTTCAATTCAGTATCTTTATTGTCGTTGCAACCTGCACAATGAAATTAAGTGCAATCTTAAAAGTTAGAATAGAATAAAATAGAATAGAATAAAAAAATAAATCTGGTAATAAATATCACATAATATATGTACTAAAACACTTTTCAGACACACCCAGACAGACGTCTACATTCAACAGACACCGCACAATCCCGAATAGTGCAGGTGTATTTGCGTATTCAGGATGACTGAGAATTTAGAGATTTCGTAGCAATGTTTAAAGCATTGATTGCTACTGGGAAGAAACGGTTTTTAGTCTTTGTCTTTGCCGTCAAGCACCTGTATCTTCTACCTTATGGCAGCAGTTTAAACAGGTAGAGGCTCGGCTGAGTTTAGTCCTTGAGGGTGCTCCTTGCTTTCTTGAGTCAGCGGGAACTATGAAGTTCTTCCAAAGAAGGGAGACAAAATGTGCCCTGCTCATGAGGAATTGTAATCACAGAGATGGTCCTTTTTTTTAATTTTATTTTTATTTTTTTAAATCTTGTACCACCATCAAGCAATCATCTGTACATTCATTAGTGCTAAGTGGCACATATCAACCTTCTAACATGCTAAAACTGCACTCGCTTGGTAGAGCCTCACAGAGCTGCTAGCATGACTGAAGATTGTTTATCCTGCGTGCAGTAGAAGTCTAACTGTAGCTGAGATTTGTGTAGCTTGTGTAAGTAATGTGCTAGAAATGCTGCAGGCCTGTCAAAACGAGAGATGAAATGTGAGCCTCCAGCTCAGGTCCATCAGGAACAAGACGAACAGAGGCCGCTCCCCACAGATGTTGGTTGTCGTCATGGAGACGTCGAGCTTCTGTCTCCAGCCAGGTACACTATGGAGTAACTGCGCTCACATCTGAGCCGTATGGTTGTACCATGATCACTCTGCATTCCAGCTGAAGCTCCGGATGATGGATAATGAGCCCTCAGCATGGGGACTTTTCTGCCTGCTTGCTTTAATTCTGCATGACTTCAGGCTCTTAATATAGCCTGAGCTTTTTACATCAGTTTTGAAAAGATGTGGTGATTGACTGTTCTTGTTCTTTATTTCTCTTGCACAGGTATTAAGTCATTAGTGGCTCAGTAGTGTGACCTACTGCAGTTTGAAGACCATTTCAAAAAACATTTCGAACCATTTCAACTCCTTATAAAATTGAAAGCCCTCGATTTTGAGTTTCTTTTTTTTCTCTCCAGATGATAATCACTGGCTGCTGTTCACTTTGCATTGATCCTCTCTTACTATGGGGTCCAGCTTTTATGCTAGATATTATACTAGACATTTTTTGCTGTGTTAGGTAATCAAGTGGAAAACATAAAAGACAAATGACACAACCACAGTAATTCAGTGTAAGCCTGTGCCTCTAAGACCAATACCCATCATGAAGTCACGCAGTCCTCTCAGGGTGGGGCGGGGACACGTACCTCACAGTCATGCTGCTGATGTGTGGTGACCGTGACATTTCCTCTCTCCTCAGCAATACACGAGTTCCCTGATGACCTTTTCACCAACGATGAGCGAAAGAGTGGAGCCGTTATGCTGCACATTGTGGCGGTAAGAGTGTGTGGGTGGCTCTCTGTCCGTCTGTCTCGGATTGTACAATAGTCACAGGATTGTTTAATTGCTCTGATAAAACGCATGATTAGCATTATATCTGAAGAGAGATTTTCAATTCGATTTTTTTGTTTTCAAACTGAGACGCAGCATTCACCGAGGACAATATAAGGGGATAACGAAATTAATTAGAATTTTGGCTCATCGGACAAAATAGAATGTGGCTCAAGCATATCTTTTTCTTTTGCTGTTGTATGTAGTCACATGATGACGCATCCTTCCTAATTATGTGTCTGGTTTCAATGCCTGTTCCTAACTTAGGTACGGGAATAAGAAAACAAATCAGTGCACACAGTATGATGCAGTACATGACATCTGCAAATAAAAAGAATACAACAAAATCTAAACCAAAGCAAAATTCTACTCTTTAAATGCAGCAATTAATAAGCCAAAATTTAAATCTGATACTTTTATTTTAATTGATCATCAAGATTTGTAAAAAAGCTTCTTATGATTGGTAATTGCAAGTGCAGTATTTCTTAAAGATGGCATGCCTCTCAGTGCTGCTGGTGGGATTTGAAGTTCAGAGGGTTCAATTGTTTCCATTTTCTAGGGTTTGTAATATAGGAAACAAAAAATACTGACTGCCTCAATAGAATGTGACACAACCTATTAAGGACAAAAAGTAATCTGATGTTACTGTGTTTAGATCAGTCGCTTGATCTTTGAAGGTGCTGAATGCACTTTGTAACAACTGGAAACACTACAAAAAGACAATTATTTACTTTTACAGCTCTGTGTGTCATAAAACAGTTTGTTACCGGAGATCTTCTACTCGAGAGTGTGTGTAGTAAGCTTTATCAAAATGCTAACAGTGTTTTTAGTCCCAGTTCACAAGAATGAGGCTGAAAGCTTTTAATGGGTTCAATCTTCTTCTCCATATTAGAAACTATTTTTGTCTACTTTGTCATTTTAAGCTCCACTGACTTGACATAAAGACATAAGCCACCTGTGACTTTCAAAGCTTATTCAGTATTGTTTATTTGAATGCATCTGTAAATGAGCACTTAATGTTAGAATTAGTCAGCTTTAAAAAGTCCCCCCCCCCCCCCCCCCCAAAAAAAAAAAAAAAAAAAAAAAACCTGTCCAGGGTAGTCTGTTCTTTTAAATGTTGTCACTTTAGATGTGTTGGGTCACAACACTGCATTCAGCTTATAATACACTTAACATGTGGCAGGCTGGGCCGCACGGTGGATGGTGGTTAGTGCTTTCACCTTGGTTTGCATCCTGGTCTTCCTGTGATCTTTCTGCATGAAGTTTCCATGTTCTCCCTGTGCATGCGTGGGATTTCTCCGGGTACTCCGGCTTCCTCCCACAGTCCAAAAACATGCTGAGGTTAACTGGTGATCCTAAATTGTCCATAGGTTTGAATGTGAGTGTGACGGTTTGTCTGTAGCCCTGTGATAACTGGTGACCTGTCCAGGGTGTGCTCTGCCTTCACCCTAACTCAGCTGGGATAGACTATAGCCCCTCCATGACCCTAATGAGGATTAAGCAGTGTATAGATGGATGGATGTGGCAGGCTCTCACTGGCAGTTGCAGCTCTGACCCTCGCTGTGTACGTTTCCTGGACAAGTTTTCAGATGTGATAAATGAGTTTTAAACTGAGATTTGCATTTCAGTCCAGTAAACTGCACCTATAGCTCTTCAACTGTCTCTAGCTTTACGTTCCACTTTGAAATGTAACTTAATATTAGCCTGACTTTACTGCTGGGAAGAGAAAGTATGTGAGAGGCCTGTTCATGCTGCAGTCATTCACTGCCCCCTGTGGATAGCATAGAGCAGAGCATGCCTGCCAGAGTTGCTGGGCCCCGATGTTGTCACACCTGATCTATAATTTATAGATTTTGCTTCAGCTGCTGAAATAGGCTGCTAGGTATCCTTTATGTTTTTAACATCGTAAAGGAAAATAACTCATAGCTGAGCTCACAGTTGAATTTAATGCATTTTTACCTTTATTTGGATGCTCTGAGATTACCCATACTTTAGCGGGAGAAGGTTTCCCTCAACCCTGGCTCTATGAATTCAGCTAATTTCTGCTGATTTGGGGTGTATCTGTACAAGCACACATACTCTTGTATCCTTATATCTGTCTTCTCCTTGTCACACATGCACTCTTCAAATAACTCTTCTGATTCTGTCTATAGACGCTCTACATGTTCCTGGCGCTTGCCATAACATGTGATGAATACTTTGTTACATCGCTGGAGAAGGTCTGTGAGGTACAGAGGAGTTGTCGTCTTTTATCTTTTCAGGTCACGTTCTTGCAAGTTTGGTTTGTCTGTGTAAACCAAGCATCTTTTTAAAAATTTTTTTCCCCCTGCAGAAACTAGATCTGAGTGAAGATGTTGCAGGAGCTACCTTCATGGCAGCTGGCAGTTCTGCACCAGAGCTTTTTGCATCTATCATTGGTACACACACACACAGATGCACGCACACACAGTAGGTGTATACACTAAGACGTACCCAGATGGCTGGTGTCACCACTGATTCTGACTGGCTGCCTCCTTGTGTGCAGGTGTCTTCATCACCCACGGTGATGTGGGGGTGGGGACCATCGTCGGCTCAGCAGTCTTCAACATCCTATGCATCATTGGTGTCTGTGGCATCTTTGCAGGACAGGTGTGTGTGTGTGTGTCTGTGTGTCGTACTGCTACAGCTGCATCATCCTGCTACACATGTGCTGCTCTATAAATAAATATGAAGTTTTTTGCTGAGGGGAAACAAAGCCATCTGCTTTAGTTGGTTTTCTCAGAACTGGTTTTAGTGGAAATGGAAAACTAAACTCTGGAGGATCAAAAATCTGTGATTGTTGTCCAAGCTCTTACAGTGCAGTCTATTTACATTACTGTTCAAAAGTTTAGGGTCACTTAGAAATGTCCTTATTTTTGAAAGAAAAATTTTTTTTTTTTTAAATGAAGATAACATGAATTTAATCAAACACAATCTAGACATTGTTAATGTGATAAATAACTATTCAAGCTGGAAATTTTAAATGTAATCTCTACATAGGAGTACAGAGGAACATTTCCAGCAACCATCACTCCTGTGTTCTAATGCTACATTGTGTTAGCTGATGGTGTTGAAAGGCTAACTGATGATTAGAAAACCCTTGTGCATTTGTTAGCACATGAAATAAAGTGAGTTTTCATGGTAAACATGAAATTGTCTGGGTGACCCCAAACCTTTGAATGGTAGTGTGTATTTTAATGCTTTTGATAATATATATATTAACCAAAAAATGCTAGTTTCAAATTGTAAGCAGATACAATCAAAGTAAATCTCAAAGATGACTTTTCCTGTGAATTTTTAGGTGGTGATGCTGACCTGGTGGGCTGTTTTCAGGGACTCCTTCTACTACATCCTGTCTGTTGTGGCTTTGATTGCAGTAAGTTCCTGAATGCATTCATTGATGATCCCGACTGTGAAGTTCTTCTTTGAAAGTGTTTTTCGTAATCTAAAAGTTATGTTTTCCTTATTTTTTCAGTTCATCTATGACGAGAAGATAGTTTGGTAAGTTACTCTTTTAGTTTCTTGTAGTTGTGTGCATGTTTTGCTTATATTAATGCCGACAGGAAACACAAATATCTTCGTTTTATGACTGGAGAGAAGAATCATGAGCAACAAATGCAGAACCAGTAGGCCGTGTTGGCTGTCAGCAAATGCTAATTGGATATTATTGTAGTTGGCATTATTCAACACTACTGTGCTACAGTTGCAAATAATTTCCAGTTATCTCCCAACTGTAACTCTTGGCTGTTTTGCTCATGGTCACTTCACAACAAAAGTAAAATGCAAGCTTAAAGTTTGAAACTAGGAAAGTTGTTCCCACTTAGGTTAGTGTCAAGTACTGCTGGTTTCTGCTTTGGAGATGTAATTTGATTTTTAAATTCCCAAGCCATCTTCTGATAATGCTCTTGTATCACATTTCTAGCAGGCAGATAAAGCCGGCGTTCTACAAGCATTCCACATGTACAGACCTCATAGAATCTCAAATTCACAAAGCGTTGTACTTCATTGTCCTTCTGTCCCTCATTCTGTATGTTTCTTTTTCATCAGGTGGGAGAGTTTGGTGCTGGTAGTCATGTATGCTGGATACATCCTCGTCATGAAGTGAGTCTACTTGTTCTTAGAATATAATAATGAAATGTTAATGCATTCTGCTTTACACTCTGATGCACCATCACTTATGAGCTGGTGAGCAGAACCAGCTGAGAACAGTGGGTCTTCAGCAGGAGAGGAGGATCCAGTCCAGTGAATTCAGAAGCTGGAAAATACGTTTACATGCGCATGTTACCACAAAATGCAGTTTAAATTTGACACATGGAAAATGCATTTTACTTTTTCCTCATTTGAAGGTTGGTAAATTGTCTGACGTTCTACTGGTTTACTTTCAAACAACAATTAACTCCAAATCTACAGAAGGATGAGTGGATTTTTCTTTAAGTCACTCTGCTATGCTAGTCTGGTTGGGCCTTGTAACAGTCAAGGTGTTCAGACATGCCTCATTTAAATCTGCGATCTACTCATCATATTTCCACAAGTTTAGCAGTCACCCCATATCACTGAAATCAGCTCTCACTCTATTTGAAATTCTTCATAAAGTCTGAACAGTCGACATGTTAGAAAGCTTAATTCACTGCTCATGAAAAGCATAAACCTACCTCTGCATCGAGGGCCCAATTTTTGTTTTCAGTGTATCATCATACCGAAGCACAATCCTGACTAACAGCACATTCTGTTAGTAGAACACACTTTAATCCATCTGTAATTTCATCTTCAGATATGATTAGGAATGTGAAAAGCTGCAGTGTTTTGCTGTTTTTTTTTTCTTCTTTTTTTTTTTTTTAAAGTTTTGAAAGAACTGGGAAAAAAATATTCCAAACTTCTTGTTTACTGCCTTTCTACTGCAGAGCTATCTGTCCATTTTCAGCATAAACCGACTCCATCAGGCCATGTTTGTGACTTTACAGTCCAATTTGAATACCAACCACATTGCCCCGTGCTGCTGTCTCTGTCCAGCTGGTAATCTGTGTTACACTCAGCAGCAGCCTGCTCTCTCCCTGCCATAAGAGTTTAATCTTTCTCCCTCTGCAGTGGCTAAGAGCACAGGCTTAAACGGATCACTCCTCTCCTTTCTCATTTGGAGGAAAGAAGTGCTTACTGTAGGATATGCTGTCATATGTCTCCCTTCTCCAAAAATATCCACTGACCATTTTGGGCGGTTCCAGTCAAAATGGAGTAGAGTGGGTTTTATATAGCACTATCAGTGCTCTGAGGTGACCCGTGATATTTTTTTTCTCTCGGCAAATGGCACGCAAACTGCCACGTAACAGCAGAGGGAAAATCTGACAAATGCCAAAATGATGATTTAAAAAAAAATCTATGAAAGTATTTTGAATGTTAAAACATTAGTTATTTTAAAATGTGCTTGATGAAGTATACTACTATGTATTAAAAATAGAACTAATGACTTTTCCAGAGTGTACCAATTGTGACAAATGCAGTATTCACAACATCATGTCTTGGGTTATCTCTTCTCCAACTTCAGGCATCACAGTGGAAATAAGTCGGTGACTTTATTCTTCCTTAATATATTACAAATGCTAGCAGTATAATGTTTTTTCTCATTATGTTAACTCATAGTGGCATTAGCTGAATAACTTTACAAGCTCATCTTTGATACGATATAATAACACTTTATTATTCCTAAAAAGCTGAAAGCTGGCTAAAGTCAGTAATTTCTAAACAATGCAGTGAGGCTGCTTTGCAGTAGCTCACACCATGGATGACTATTATAATGCACTGTCTGGTGTAAGTTTAATCAAGCTTTTATTGGACACTCATTGAAGGTTAAAGGAAAAGTCATATTTAACTCATTTTTCAGTCCCTTTTATTTTTGTTCAGCCGTCTACAAAATGCGTCATACTTTGTAATATGCTTTATATTCTAAACTGAAATAGTAGCACTGAATCCTGTCTTTCAGGGTGTAATCAAACATTTTTTGGCTTTAATGCTGGTGTCTGAAAATATCGAGAGGATAGTGTAGCTCCTGTAATGCTGTGTACCGCTGCATACATTATGTTCAAAGGCAGCACCAGGGTTTTCAGTGTTTGCGATCCATTTTTATGTAATGACACCAAATAGTCTCATAGCAGGCCTGTGTGGCTGATGAAAGCCTTGTGGCTGCCTGCTCTGAACATTTTGGACTTTCTCTTCACTTTCTACTCTAATGTGAAGCAGCATATTAACCCATTTTTGTACATTGTAGAATGATGTGGTTTTGGGTTTTTTTTCGAAACTGGGCTGCTATAAATGCAAATTCTATAGAAGAAATTAAATTAAACGGGTTATTTTGGCTAATTAATGCATAGTTTATTCCAAACATGCCTTTTCTTTAAGGCTGGTAAGAAACCTTGACACTTAATCCATCCATCTCCTATCCTGCTATACCTCATCCCCACTCTCACCCCAACCGGTCAAGACAGATCGACGTCTTCCCTGAGCCTGGTTCTGTCGGAGGTTTTTCTTTTTTTTCTCTCTACGTTATAGATGGAATTATTTTGTTGGTTCCTGCCCTCCACTCCCAAGTCCTTGCTCATTTTTCAAAGGAAACTTTGGCTTGTTGTCTGTTCTTTGTTTAAAATTTGTAAGGTCCTTACCTCACTATATACAGTAATATGAAAAGACATATGCTGTGAATTGGCGCCACATAAACATAATTTAACTGAATGTCCTGTCTTGTTTGTTTTTTAGACTCTCAGCAGAACTATTTCTGTATCTCTAATTTAGGGATTATGTTCCATCTGTTTACTAGATTCAACTCCAGCATGCAGAGATTTTTCATGGGGAAGTCAAGCAAAAACGTGGCCAATGGTAACGCAGCGGCGAGCAGTGAGATGGAGGACGGTAATACTAGTTATGACTATGTTTGGGATGACGACCCGTCATCACCTTTACTCTCAACAGGTAAGGTTAATCAGACAGGCTGGCTACTCATCACTATGCGAGGAAATTAGAGAGCTGTTGGTTGGATGGGGGTCCTGGCCCATTATTTCCCTTTGATTATGTGGAAGATTGTGGGTGTGTCCTACTGTTAAAGATTCTGTGGCTTAAACCTTTGCTCCTTTCTGCTGAACGGTCTTGTACTGCTTCAACTTTTACCGTATACGTTTTTCAAAAGCAGTCATTCAAACCTTTGCTTCCCTGTTAACACTTACTTGTGGAGATCAATGCTCTCATACACTTCCTTTGAATGTAGCTGCTGAGCTTAGCATACAGACGGCCAGCAAGAGGAAATGGCTAATCAAGGACCTTTAAGGGATTTTGAAAATGGTAGCATGTACATTCATAAACAAAGGTTTCCATACACTTGTGCCTATCATGGAAGCTTTGAGCTTTCTGTGACTATTATAAGTCTTAAATATCTGTAGAGGAGTAATTAAAATACATGCATTTTTGTCACAAAAATTATTAGGAATTTTGGTTCTTTCATAGGTTTATTGCAAGTCTTCAAGAAATCTGATCAAATCTGCTGGGTCAAAAATATACACACAGCATTGCTAATATTTGGTTAAAGGTCCTTTACCTGTTCTCACCTTGAATATGTTTTTTTAGTAGCCATGCACAAGCCTCCGGTTGTACCTTTGACCATTTCTCAACGGAATTAGTACTTTTAAGGTAAATGTGCCAGCTTTCTGACACAGACTTGTTTGTTCATCACAGTCCACAGGTTTTTGATGGATATTAAATCAGGTCTTTGAGGAGGCCAGCCTGCTGTTGATGATTTTAGGTTTTTCTGAGGAATGTGGAGGTAGTCCTCCTCCTTCAGTATTCCATTTACTTTGTGTAAAACACCAGGTCCACTGACAGCAAAACAGCCCCAGAGCATCATACTATCATAACATACTGATGTAATTCTTGGTGTTCTTGGAGTTAAAGGCCTCATCTTCTCTCAACATATTTCTGGTCATTGTGGCCAAATAGCTACATTTTTATTCTTCTGACCACAGAACTTTCCTGATCTGTGATGAACTTCAGTCAAGTTGTAAGGTGCCGTTTTCAGAGGATCTTACACAGCAGCCTCTCAGCACATGGTAATGTAAAACACACCAACTGTAGACACTACGGCAGCTTTTAATTCATTCAGATCTGCTTTTTGGTTGTCTCTTGACCATCCTGACCAATTGTCTCTCAGCAGCAGGTGATGGCTTGTTTTCTTCATGATCATCAACAGTGGCATAACTGTATCATGCACTTTATACTTAAAATTGTTTGCATGATGATTTGGGGATCTGTAGCTGCTTTGAAAAGCTCCGAGTGACTTTGATGACTTGTCAGTCAATGATTCGCTTTTTTAGGTCTTTGCTGAACTCCTCAGACTTTAGCACTGTGGTGTTTATGGCTGAGTCAAATGAGTGTGTCAGATAGGCTCTATTTAAATTGACTTGGAGAAATCGCCAGCTTCAGTCGAACAGAATAGCCCAGAAGAACTTAACAGGCCATGCCTGTAAGAAGATTTAACACAACTTTCTATATCACCAGAATTCAAGTTGGTCTATGTATAATTTTGACAAAGCAGGTTTTGTCATATTTCCAGAAAACCGATAGAAAATCTATGAAGAATGTAATTGAATGATTGTTTTTATGTGACGACAACATACTTGATAAATGGGTTTCAATTATTCCATCACAGAAAATTCTGAGTTATGGTATTCTTTGGAAAGTCAAGACTGCTACGACATGCATAGTCTTTGCAAGTGTATGTAAACTTTTGTTCGTGTCCGTAGATAGCAGATGGGAAGAACAAACCTGCATGACATTCACAACTAGGAGTAGACTTTTGCCAGGAAACTACATCCAATGAGCCTGATTGTGAGAGTTGTCAGTCTTGTCGTCTTACTCTCAGCAAGAAATCAAATAAATACTTTATCTAAATGCCAAACTGTTCTTTTAAAATGGTCTGTAGAAGCACAAAGATCCAGAAAATGCCAATCCTTTGATCTCAGTGAATTGCCCTACCTAAAGAGACAGTTTCTCGGTTACATTTTTTTCTTCTTGTAATTATAAAAGGCTTGATTCTCCATTCATTGTCTAAACTTAAACCAGGTCCTTCTGTGATTGATAAGCAAATGAGCATACAAGGGACACAAAATGAAATGCTCTCTGTAAAATGGGAGCTGCATAATGAAGATGCCCTTTAGTCTTTTCAGTAATGCATTTTAGTATCATGGTACTTTATCGTCTCAACGTTAGTAAAAATGTCTGGAAAAATCTGTCCTTTTCTAAATAACATCTTTTGGCCACAGGTCTCCACTTCTTCCTCTCCCATCTTTGACCTTTCTAAAGCTTCTAATCAGTGGCATTTAACCCTTCAGAGGAATGAAATTCTTCCTACTTTGACTCAGTGTCGCCTGTCTGTTTAGCCTTACTAAACTTATTCTTGCTTATTGTCAACAGTGTTGTGCTGCTGTATGCCAATTCTTTCTGCTTGCATACTGCTTTTCTTCTGCCAGTCTCTGGGGCGTAGACCCACTCGCTCCTGAAGTGGTAATGAATTTCACAAGAGGAAATGTTTATGCCGGATCTGTTTACAAAGTTAATTTATGTGCATTGGTGCATGCATAATAAGTCAAATTAAGGCTAAGTCAGACTAATAAAGTGCACTGTAGAATTTATTTATTCTCTATACACCACATCTTACAGCTAATTGCAAGCAAATGTTGACTTATAGGATGCCAATAAAGCATTGTAAAATATATCTGAAACAATCTCACCATGTGTGCATCATGTCAGCCGCCTACATTAGTTTGAGGTCACCAGTTACATCTTCTGAGTCCCAGATTTCAAAATCAATCTTGGTTGGCCCAGAAATATTCACAACTAGTAGGCAAACTTCAAAGCTGCACCAGGCAATTTAGAAAAATCTAGAAAACCTTTTTGAAGTTCAGCACCAAGAAATCATGTCAGCTGTGCACAATATCCTCATTTTAACCAACCCAGCTGCAGTGTGGCGCCTTTTAAGAAAGGCATGAGGGTAGCAAGGCATCCAACACTGGGGAGTCATAGTGGCTGTACATTCCTCCTTTCCTCCACAAGCATTCTGTCTACCAAGTTAGTTGCTGGTAGAAACTGGAGTCCAGCAGAGGAGGGATCATTTGGGACTGTTAGTTTACTTTGAATTAAATTATGCTATTGTTGAAGTGGCCTAAATGTACACTGGAGTTTGTTTTTTTTAAATTACTGGTAGTGCTCTAGCGAAATGTTTTTATGGATGGGCTTCTGTTTTGTTTGTAGCATGTGGTGACTTAATACACATTGCTAACACAAAGGTTTTATACTATTCCAGAGATCTATAGGTGGTGATAAATACTGTAATGTGCCAGCAAGGATACTTGTGCTATATGTCGTTGCATGTAGCATAATCTTTATCCACATCGTTGCTATGCAGGGATAACTTACGCTGATCAAAGAAAAAAATATCCCTGAGTGTTGTCATGGTTGATCATCAAAAGGTGAAGGATAAAGCCATGTTCTTATTGAGCAATATCGCCAAGAGTCAATTCTCTGATGAGGCAAAGAGCAGCATGAAGGTGACATCAATTTCTATGTCACGTAGGAAAAGATGAGTGGAGAGAAAGGAAGAAGGGGATTTCTGAGCAGTGAAAAATTTTACTATATAGGAAATTCACACAAATGTTTAGGGGATGTTGTGTTCTTAGGTTTTGATTTGTGTGAGCACTGAACTGTCCACATCCAGTCCACGCTGAGATTTAGGTAGTGGAGTATGTTGTTGGCAGAAAAACGTTGCCTGGTGCAGCTTTAACTTTGGCACAGGGATAGAATAGCTCTTTAGCATTCATTAAGATTCCTTTTGACCTGAGAGACCGTAATGCTCAGACTACAAAATGACATAAGTGATACTTATGATACAGTCCATAGCTTAATGGCTAAAACTTAAATTACAGTGTGGTACTGTGAACTTTTAATTTTCACTGTGGGAATATAGGGATTGTAATTGATAATGAATTTTCCTTCAGTCAAGCCGAGCAAGGCTTACAGTCGTGGCTCAGTGGTGATGGTGGACGAAATCATGAACGCCAGCCCCTCAAAGTTCAGGTTTCCTGAGGCAGGCCTCCGCGTCATGGTCACCAGCCATTTTGGACCCAAGACCCGTCTGCGCATGGCCAGTCGCCTCATCATTACAGAGGTACAGAAGGCAGTTGTTGCTTCAGTAATGAGATTTCGGTGTCACTTTGTAGACTTTTTAAGCTTCGTGTTTCCAATCTTAATTTCTAGCAAGCGTTCGGAATGTGTTGCTTTGACTGCAGAAACAAAATCCATCAAAAATGTGGTAGCAGCAAATCAGCAGTCGAAGTAGCAGCGTGTCTGCTCATGTGCTCCTTGACTTAGTTTCTTTTTTCTGAAAGCGCCAGAAGTTGGTGCAAGCTGCCAATGGAGTGGAGACACAAGTGATTGACGGGAAGGTTGAAATCGAGAATGGAAACGTTCCAGAGGACAAACCCACTGAGGCAGAAGAAAACGACACTATCTCGCCATTTCATATTCCAAGTATGTGATTCATGTTTTCCCTTGATGGATGTTGTAATTTGGCATACATGGAGGGATGCTTTAGTTTCAATAAGATCTGATCTTGATATGCAAGTCATATTTCCAAATCCATCTTCCTGTACGTACTGATTTTCAGAACCTGGGATGATGTTATTGCTGAAAGGAGTTGGATGATTTTGCTCGATGTGCGTGAGATTCTCTTATCGCTTCAGTAGTTATTGATGTCCTCACTCAAATTAGTCAGTGGCTTGTTATAGACCAGCTAATGATCATCCACTTTGACAGCTCTGAGCGAGGCTGCCCTTTTATCAGTCAGAGGCTGCTGATGTGAAAAGACTCTAAATCTGATTAATGTGATTTTTTTTTTTTTTTTAACTTTGCAGAAAAATACAGCAGAACAAGATATATTGTGGTTATACAATGGTAAACTCCCCATGTTAAGAGCGTTGGTAGAGCGTCAGGCCTGTTCACGTCCTTTTATATTGCACAGGGGTACACCACAAAGAATTCAAGGATGAGGGCAAAACATAGATTAAAGACATTGGGCTCGCTTCAGATGACTCACACTTGCACAGATTCGATTGCCGATGATTGCACAATGCATGCTGGTTAGATTTGTCTGATGTTGTCAACTCGCTCTGATGTTAGGGTTTACGCAGTGATAAGCTCATGAGATCAAGGTGCCAGTGACGCAGTTATTCTCCACCGAATGTGTGGCTTCAGGACATGATCGGAAGCATCTGTCTGTCACCTGATCTAACAGCAGGTTCAACATGATAGGATTCGACAGAAATTTTATGCCTTGTGGGGGGGTTTAAATTTAATTCAGGTTTATCTGTCGGATGTCAGAGCAGTAATAAACTGCATGCAATATATAGTCCTAGTCTAGTGTGTGTTAGCGTTAGACTTCTGTACTATTCAACAAATATACTTGTGAAAGCTGTTAAATAAATTGATATATTTCACTATTTAAGTATGGAATGAAGGCTGCTGCAAATTGTCCAGCATTTGCTACCAACTTAACTCTCCCCGCTGCCACCTGGTACAGCTGCCGTTCATGAGGAATGAGGCTAATTTTAGCAAGCAAAAATTGTTTCAAAAATGTCATAATCAAAAGTAAAAATTCATTTGACGTTTGCTAGAATAAGCTGATCAGAAAATCACATTTGGTACTTACAACTGAACGACTGGGAGGGAAAAAAAAAAATCTGACTGCTGATCTCATGCATTTCCGCTGCAGGGGGTATTGGCAGCAAGGTGAAGTGGCTGTTATCGTGGCCTCTGCTTCTGTTGCTGTACTTAACTGTCCCAAACTGTGCCAAGCCTCGCTGGGAGAAATTCTTCATGCTCTCCTTCATCCTCTCTACTATCTGGATTGCTGTCTTCTCCTACCTCATGGTTTGGATGGTGAGTGTAGTTTCTGTATGTCAGAGATTCTGCCTTTCTACTTCATGCTTTTTTACGAGTAATGCTACTCTTCAGAGGACACTGATCCACATGTAACTTCAACTTCTCGTCGTATTTGATACGACCAGGACATAACAGGGTGAAGATCATGCAAAATTTTAAATAAAAAAAATTAAATAACAATAAAAGAGTTGTAAGGGTGCTGGAGCAGGTATGAGAGCTGCTCACCAGCACCAACTTTAAATCATGACTTTAAAAGAACAGCTCATACTCAAAAACCATCTAATGTGGCTGAATTAAAACTATTCTGCAGAGAAGAGCGATGTAAATCACAAGCTGTAACAAACATTTAGCTGCAGTTGTTGCTGCCAAGGGCTGGATCAAGCAGTTATTAGGTTTTAGGTGGGCAATTACATTTTAACAGGGATGATTTAAGTTTTCAAAAAAAAGAGGGTTTCTGTCACAACACTACATCTGTAATGAGAAACACATGAATGTGTGTCACATGAAGAGTGACATAATTTGCCCTGGAATAATGACATTTCTAAATATATCAAAATGGTCTTTTGGTCTTGGAAGAATATTTACAGTACAGATGAAGTTCATTTCTAGAATCTTAACTTTTCTTTAGAATCATATGACAGCTTTCAAGTCCCACTGAATAGAGATTAATTATAAGAAAGTAAAAGAAGGATGGATGATAATGTCGCAATGGCATTTGGGAAGCAGATTGCACATTCTTATTAGAATATTTCTTTACAGATCTAGCAAAGTGGTTGATTTAGCTAACATGGCTAGTTTAAGTTTACCCAGAATATTTAGCTGAAATCTTCTTTAATCGTATGCTAAAATATACAGCATGCCCCTAAAGGTTCATAATGTAATTTGTCACCGTCAAAATATTCTTCACTGAAAAAGAACTGAAATGCAATTAGAAATCAGAAGATTTAGCATGCTTTTTCATCATGCTATTCTGAGCTCTGACACTGCATTGTTTCAGGTGACTATAATTGGCTACACGCTGGGAATCCCAGATGTCATCATGGGCATCACTTTCCTGGCAGCAGGCACCAGTGTCCCAGACTGCATTGCTAGTCTCATTGTGGCTCGACAAGGTATACCTTTATCACGGGAATATTTTTACACTGGAATGTAGTGGATTTGTGATTCAGATGTGGATATTATGATTACATGCTGCACGTTTTCTGTCATTCGTTCACCAGGACATCCCCGTTTTATTCTTTAACTTTGACTGCCACTGGTAGTTGGTTGTGTAAGTCATCCATGTTGACATACGCTGCTATTATAGATTGTAGGGTTGTAGTCTGAGAGGAAATTTCTATAACTGTCTTTTTTTTTTTTTTTTTTTTTTAGTTGAGAAGAACATAGAGAAATGTATTGAGTTATCAACTTATGCAGTGCAAACTATTTGCATGCAAATGGCGTTAACATTACCTGCAGATGGAGACCATTATAAGCATACGGATTCAAGTCAGAAAAATGCACTTGTCCACTTTATTCGCTTTTACAAATATAAAGCAGTGTAAACTTAAAGATGTGCCGGTTGTCTCCTCTGTTCGTGAAAAATAAAGTGTGCAAGCAGGGTTGTACGAACCACAGAATAGTGCAGAGCCCTTTATATTTATTAGCATGCAGGCCTGTGTCACTGCTATCCCAGATGAAAAGGGTTGGGGTCTTTGTGAAATATCAGAAGGTACAGAATAGCAAAATATTTTGAAATAAAGTGGTTCATTTGAGCAGAGGAATGATTTAATATATCCCCTACTAACTTTATTTGAACATTTTGTTGCAGGTTTGGGAGACATGGCGGTGTCCAATACAATTGGCAGTAATGTGTTTGATATTCTAGTGGGGCTTGGAGTCCCCTGGGCGATACAGACAATGTGCGTCAGCTATGGATCAGAGGTGAGACAAGTTCATTTTGCAAGAACCCAGACCTCCATGTGTTTGGATAATTGAGTATATGAGTGTATGGATCAACACAATCCAACTATGTCTCATCTCTGAGATTGACTAATGAGATGTTAGAGCTCCGGATTAGTTCTTGATCTTATATTCTTGTGTTTCAGGTGATGATCAACAGTCGGGGGCTGGTATACTCAGTGGTGCTTCTGCTGGGCTCTGTGGCTCTAACGGTGAGTCTGTATTAACAATAGCTGATGATGTTTATACTACACCGATGCCAGATAACCTACCTTACTGCTGTAACGCAACATAAATGTTGAAAGTAAAAACCCATAAATTTTGTGCACGATGCAGCATCCCTGTTTGACTAGTCTAATCACTGCTACGGAATAGAGACTGAACCAGGTTATATTTGGTCTCTTGTTTCATTCACTTAGACTCAAATGTGTGACACTAAAATCATCACACGCTATTCTTTATTAGAGTTCAGATTTCTAGTCTAAACACGTTCTTCACAATGTGATGTCAAATAAACATGGGTCCCCACACATATTCCCTTCACAATATATGGTCCTCACAAAATATGTGGCTTTTTTGAGGTAGTTTTTTTTCTTCTGTTTTTCAAAACAATTCTATTCAGGAATATCAGTCTGTTACATGTTTATTGCTGTGTTTTGCTCATCTGTACTCACACATTATCCTATGTGTCCATGTCTTTTCCCACTTAGCAACTCAGTAGTGACCTATTTTCTACTTTTCTTCACGTTCAATTGGGTGACAAATTAAAGGAAAAACCAACATAGTGTCTTAAGATGTCGAGCCATTATGTGCTACCAGAAGAGCTTCAATGCTGCTTGGCGTTGTTTCTTAAAGTCTCTGGAATTCTGCTGAAAGGAGTTTTTTCAACAGATATCCCTTCATTTGGTGTGTTGGTGGTGGTAGAGAGCACTGTCTATCCCAGCTGACTTAGGGTGAAGGCAGGGGACATCCTGGACAAGTCACCATTCTGTCACAAGGCTACATATAGAGACGGTCACATTCACACCTGGGGACATTTTAGAAACACCAGTTAACCTCAGTATGTGTTTTTTTTTTTTTTTTTTTTTTTTGCAATTTAAATAATGAATGTTTTTGCACATCAATTACCATATAGTTATAGCTTGTTTTTACTGAGAAAATATCCCATTTTCACACCAAGAAAATATGATGATCAAATTCTAAAATAATTAAATCCAATGTTTGATTAGGCTCTTCCTTTTAAGCCTTTTTGTTTGTTTTAATCTTAATGTTTATGGCATATAGCTCATTAAAATCAAAATCTCCAAATTTTAGTCTTTCATTTTGAATTTGATTAAATTACTATTCAAATTGTATAAAGAGAGTAAATCTTTTGGTTTAGTTCAGTGCATGCCACCACAACCATGGGAAAGACTGTTGACTTTAAACATGTCTAGTGGATGATCATTGACACTCCCAACAAGGAGGGAGGCCACAGAAGGTCATTACTGGAAAGACTGGCTGTTGGCAGAGTGCTGTATTGAAGCACATTATGGAAAAGTTGACTGGAAGGAAAAGTGTGGTAGGAAATGGTGCACATGATGGCTGCAACCTTGAGGTGTTTGTCAAGAGAAGCCCTTTCAAGAACTTTGAACAGTTTCACAAGCAGTGAACTGAGGCTGTTAAGAGCCAACAAGTCCAGACTTCTTCAGGGAAGAAGCTACAACTGTTATATTCCTAATGGCAGGACACTCCTGAACTCAGAGACAGTGTCAGAGGCATCTTACAGAAAAAGGGCTGTTATTCAGTGGTCAAAAGTCTTATTTTCAAGTGAAGACACATTTTACATTCAATTTGGAAATCAAGGTCCTAGACTTTAAGGTAGAGTGGAGAGACACAGAACCAAGGTATTCAAGTCCAGTGTTAAGTTTCCACAGTCAGATTTTTTTATTCCATGCCATCTGCTAATGTTGCTCCACTGTGTTTTATCAAGGCCAGAGTCAACACAGCATCCACTAGGAGATTTTAGAGCACTTCATGCTTCCATCTGCTGACAAGCTTTATGGAGATGCTGATTTCCTTTTCCAGCAGGAATTAACAGCTTCCTACAGAGCCAAAACCACAACTAAATGGTTTGCTGACCATAATATTACCGTGCCTGATTGGCCTGCCAACTCACCTGACCTGAACCCCATGTGGGATCTTGTCAAGAGGAAGATGAGAAACACCCAAACAAAAGTACAGATGCGCTAAAGTCTATTATCAAAATAACATGGGCTTCAGTAACACCTCAGCAGTGTCACAGGCTGATCACCTCAATGCCATGCTGTGGTGGCAGCATTTGTGGTAAAGGAACCACAAATGTACTTTTCAACAGCCAGACATTTCTGTATTGTAAATCTCTTTAAAAAAAAAAAAAAGATATTTGAAAATATTCTAATAATTACAAAAACTATATTTCTGATTTTCATGTGCTGTCGGCCATAATCATCAAAATCCTAAGTAGAAAAGCTTAAAATAGTCCACTTTAAAAGAGTATATACAATACCACTCTCTTAAATAACTGATGGAAAATGTTAGACTTTTTCCACAATGTTCAAAATGTTTTGAGATGCACTAGCGCAGTGACAAGCCTTTCTGCTATTTCTGTGTACAGGTGCTAGGGATCCACCTGAACAAGTGGCGGCTGGATGTGAAGCTTGGCGTGTACGTCCTCGTCCTGTATGCAGTTTTCCTTTGCTTCTCCATCATGATAGAATACAACGTCTTCACTTTTGTCAACCTGCCCATGTGCATGGATTAGTAGAGCACAGCAGCATGCCTCGAATACCAAAACCTCAATGCTCCCATGGCAACCCTTCATTTTTTTTTTTCTTCAATAATACTGGACCTAACTGCGGACTGTTTTTCTCCTCCTTTCCGCTCAATTCTTTATCCTTTCATTCCAAATATGAATCCAATTTCTTTGCGAGGCAGTACGCTATAAGTGTGGACTCCATTCCATGTCTCTGATTTGTCCTCTGGCGACACAGTGCTGGTCCTTAATGCCCGTTGTTTTGGGCATTGCCTATTACTGCAGTAAAGTCATTAGTTCCTCTTTGCACCTGTTAACTTTCTACCCATCTAGCATGCCTTTAAATGTTGGGGACCTCCAGAATCAGAAGTGCCCCTGTTGATTGTTGGTGTATTTTTACTGTTCACATTATAGATTTCCACACACATTTTTGAAAGGCTTTCCACAAATCAAACCAGAGACTGTCAAGAGAAAATATCCTACCAAAAACTCTTATTCTCATCAAAGCTCTCTCATAGATAAACCCTCAAACTCATTCTTGAAATATTCACCAAGTTACCCCAGTTCCCAAAGAAACAAGAACACTCCTTTTTTTTGTACCCCCCCTTCTGTAAGAGGGTCTTGTCCTTGGCAGCTCTCCTCCTCTTGCTTGGACCTGACTCCCCTGGCATGGCCTTTGGCAATCGGGGGCAGATACTGTTAGCGCTTCATTTCAGTCAACCTGTGCAACTCCTGACCCTCATCTGTATCATCAACTCTGCTTTGTTTTCTTTAAAAAAAAGACCTTTTTCAGGACACTTGGTGTCAAGATGTATCACAGTCAACATCAGTTGGCTGTGAGAGTGTTATGCATATGCAGCACTGCACAATGTAAATTTGTAAACACTTTTTTTTGTATTTATTTTTTCAAAACAAGGTTTTGTCTAGTATGAAACATGGAGTAGAACTTATTGCAAATATCAGACATTGCTTGTTTTTCACTGAAACAAAATTGCACATGAAATGCTTTTCTTGCTTTGTGCTGTAAGGAGATTTGACTGCTGAGAGGGGTATGTGGCTGGTGATGGGGATTCCACTCCAGTAATTTTTTCATTCAGCAAAAGGTCATTCCATTTATCCCTCTGCACAAGTTCACAAAAAACTGGCTCCACATCTGTGGGATGCATCTAATCTTTGTCATCATCAGGTGATTTGTTCTCAGTTTGAGACAGCAGCATCATGAAGGTCGTTGTTCAAAAAAAATGCAAAGAAACCAGACGGTTTTCAACTTTGACTGCTTTAACACTCTCTGGCCAGTAGGGGCTACTGCAGCTCCCCAAGCCGGGGCAGGGTGACCACACAGCCGTCGGTTATCAGGGAAACTCGAAGATGGACAACTCCAAGAGGTGGGGAGGGTGATGGTCTCTTGATCTTGAGTTACATGTAGATATTGCACTTTAACAGCCGTCCTCTCATTCTGAATCAACTAGTGCTTCCTCCTGTGCGTGTGTATTTTCAGTGTATATGTGTCTGTGTGACTGTATGTGCGTGCAAGAGAACATTGTGTGCGTTTGTACGTGCTCAGTGCGGGCCCACACTACGATTCTCACACTGGGCTCTGGACTCTCAGACTGAAACATGAGCACACCCGCCTCTGTCTGCAGTGCATGCTGGGATTTTAAATGCAGCTCCTCCACAGCACAGCAAAAGCTGTGGGCTACTGGGCGTCCCAATGAATAGCGCCCCCACCCACTTTACAAAAATCGGCAGCTACGAGCTACACTGCAATCCAGACATTTTGACATCATGCAAAAATGCCTGTAAGGAGTCCACAAAACGTGTTGCAGAGACTAAAAACTAATGTGTGGAGAGTGTTTTAATCGTTGAAAATATTCCTGTGCCACACCGCTGGCAGCAGGCACTTGTATATGCAATCTCAATGTAAAGAATTTGTGACAGAAGGCCCCTGCAAGGTTGCCATATAAAGACAGGGGATCCTGTGGAGATGTGATGTCAGTTTGTCTAGTAGTACTTGATGTGTGAGCTCACAGGTGTGTGTTTGTGACAAGCTGAGAAACTGGGCGCAAAGGGTGGACGTTTTTCTGGAGCAGAGGCTTTGAGGGATGTCTGATTTCTCCTCCTACACACACACTCCTGTTTTATTGCTTTCCACTTTTGCCAAGGGCATTAACTCTTCACCACCTGAGCTAAAGGAGCAGAGGTGCAGCATGGAAGGCAGGGTGGATGATGGCTTTCCTCAGCTGCCCTTGGGACTTTTCCCCCCAAAAGTCCTGGGTGACAACGGACTTTCTAAATAGTCAGACCCCCTTAGAGCAGCTTAAACTCCATCCAATAAACAGTGATTTAAGGCTGTGCTTATTGGATAGAGCTGACCACACAGGGCCCAGAGACAACTTCAAACACCCTCTGAGACCTCTGTATGACACCCATCCTCCAACTCAACATTTTTCAGTGGGACTTTTGTACATACATGGCCTAAATTTTTTGCCTTCTGTGAAGAAGGCGTGTCTGTACTGTACTTGAGTTGATTCAAAATGTGCAGTGTTAAGGTTCTTGTGTGTAATTGTGTGGTCATGTCGCGGTTGCCAGGCTGAAGGGGTAACACCACAACAGGGGTTAAACACTGCTCCTCTTTTGGCACACAAGAGGAAGCGTGCAGCGTCCGTTCTCACCAATTGTCTGACTCGCATCTTTGTGACCAAGTCACTTTTTTTGAAAGAGGAAAAAAAAAAAAAAAACAGTCAGATGCCATACTTGTCGTAGCTCTGCATCAATCCAGATTGTATGAGAATCCTGTGTTCAAAACAAGCGCACACACTTTAGAGCAAACGCACAGAAATGGCAGTTTAACCCGAGAGGACTGGTGGGTATTTCTTTACTGAATGCGACCTGATGCACTGTGAGCTCAATGTGACGTGGGAGTTGTTTGTCAAGAATAATAAATGATGAAAAAAAAATATATTTAATGTAAAGTTAATTACTATAAAACATTACTGAGGACATCTGTATAACTTATATGAATGTATTGTCTTGCTATACTGGACATATCCAACCAATGCATTTTACTGTAAAGCAATAATGTGAAGAAAAAAAAATAAAATGGCAAAATAATTCCTGTACATTTGTCTCAGAAGTTCTTGGATTGTTTGTGAAATACATGAATAAATGAAGCCATTTGTACATGTATCTTTTGCTTGTGCTGTTTGTTTCCTGCAGTAAGGGCTTGTGCGGTTTGAAATGATTAAAAAGGGCATAGTGCCAACTATTTTACATAAACTAGGTGCTAGAAAGTAATTTAAGAATGATACCAAAGTAGATTTTTGAAGTAATCATGTCACCCAGTGCTGCTTTTGCAAATCATTTTGGAGCTTCTCTTACTACATTTTAGGCCGAAAGAGGAACCGATGTTTCCGAAAACCTCCCAAAATTGAAAATTGATGGTAAATATGCATTCCAGAATGTTTTTTGCCATCCTTCCTACCCCAGGGATCATCTTATGTACGTGTTTGTATACGTTAAAGGGGATACTATGCAATATACTGAAAACCAGCTACAGCGTCATTTAAAATATCAGTCATAGTGGCCTTTTTTCCCCCTTTTGACACCTACATTCTGCTGAATAGACGTTGCATTTCATTGCCATATATTTACTTGAGACTTAAGTACTTTAATGAGGTACTGTGCTTCAGTTTTGTTTTTGGTTTTTTTTTAAGGACAGCTGTAGTTGCTTTGCAGATTTGGTAATTTACATTTAAAACATATGATCAGCTTCTCAAGTAGACTACAGTATATTGTAGTATTTATACTGCAGTGGTTGATTGTTGTCCCTCCTTTTACAGGTTTGTAAATATTTGTTTGAATTACTGCAACTTTAGTTTCTGACAGACTACAGAATAGCATATTAATTCAATTGCTGTTCCGCTCAAGCTAGTTCATATTTTTCTTTAATTCATTTTAATTTCTTGTAAGATTTAATTAACTGAAGTGACAACGCTGGGGGACAACTTCAGACTTGCTGAGTGATTCCAGTTTTTCTTTAAACCAAAGCCAAATTATTCAGTACGGTTTTAAGAGTTGTGATATACAGTACAGTAAGCAGCTCAAGATATGGAATGGTTGTAGGTGAAGTAACCTTAGGGTAAAGTTAATGAGTTTGATGTACTCCTTGTGGCTATTTTGTGCTTTGTTGCACCAGCAGTGATTAAAGTTGTCTTTTTAAAGAAAAGTAGCTTATCTCTCCTTTAAAAACTCTAATATATTCTGGTCACATTACTTTGGCTGGACTGTAGAGTCGATTTTAAAATTTTGCTGGCTGTGCTTTTCTTTGGTGCAGAATTCACTGTTTTAATTAAGCCCCACCATCTTCCAATCACATCAGCAATGGGTAAATTCACACTCTGTCAGGGCCCAAAGTAATAACATGCAACAATACTTTTAATTCTGCGATATATATGTGAGATTAGATAGCAAATAAATCATCTGCCGTTTGGTTGAAGCGTCCCTGCAAAGAATACTCAATTGAATAAATGCCCCCTCGAGATTTAGCTGTAGCTGTATCTACAGTGGTGGAAAACCTTTAAAATTTGACACAATCTCAAATACGGTCATGAAATATGTGTGGAAAAATCTTTTTTGTGTTTCAAAAGGTTTAGATAGACACAGACAAATATAAATATTTGTTTTGTTTATTGTTCACAAGAAAAACTAACAAAGCTAAATTCTTCACCGTTTCAATATGTCAGTTCTCAACATTGTTGCATCAAAGTCAACAAATAACAGAGAATGTGTTCAAAACTGAACAAAAAATAAATAAACCATCACATCAGCAAATTAATATTTAGTAGTCCTGCCATTAGCACGCACTACAGCTCTAATCCTGGCTGGCATGTTCCCCACAAACCTTTCACACTGCTGAGGGGTAATCTTGTCCCATTCTTCTTGAATTACTGCTTTTAATTTGTCTAATTTCTTTGGTTTATGCTGTGAAACAGACCTTTCGACAATCCACCACAGATTTTCAACGGGGCTCATGTTCAGGGATTGAGCTGGTCACTCTAAGACCTGGATACTGAACTGCTGCAGCCAAGTTCTATTGACCCTGGATGTGTTCAAGGGGCTTTATCTTGTTGAAACATCCAGTTTTGACCTTGATGGAAAAGAGCAAATGCAGAAGGGAGCCTGTGGGTTTGTAGAATGGCACAATACTTGGCAGAGTTCAGTGTGATGACCAACACCAGCAGCACTGATGCATTCCCAAACCATGATACTGCCTCCACCATGCTTGACAGTAGGTGGAGTAGGCATGGAATGTACGAGAAGCTTTTTTCCACCACTGTGTTTCTCTAGGAGTAAATGATGTGTAATGATCTATTGCTCTTACTATAAATTTGTCTTGTTTGATAATCAAGCTGTATTCACCAAGACAAGGTGATACCAACAATTTGTTATTTACTCGCATGGCTGATAGCATGTAAAGAGTCTCAGTGATGAGTGATGGGAAAATTCATGTTTTGATTGTGTAATGCTTTCATGAGCCTGGATTTCCAATTAGTAGCACCAGTAGGGGGCAATGTTGCAGCAGGATTCATAACTGAGTGTCATCAACAAACTGCTGCAGCTCAGGATGAACTGAAACGGAGCTTTTTCACCAAAGTGAATAAGATTTTGGTGCTTTGTCATACAAAGTTCAAAATATCAAAGCGTGACAAAGTCAAATCCTGACTGGAATTAATGTTTTCTGTATGGTTTTATGCACACAAAAAACATACTGCACATAATTTGTTAATGATGGATGTCCATAGTCTTCATCAGCCAGACAGGCAACCATCTGGTGAGACCAGCACGCTGTACAGGCTACTGGTGCTTCTCCCTAATGAGCCACCCTCATGGCTACCATGCTGCAGTTAACAAGCTTCTCTGTCAGCTGTGATCTTGTGCACTGATGAGTTTCTTCTCTGCCCCCTAACAAGCCCGTCTGGGCAACTACTGCATGTCTCGTGTGAACGCTGGCTTAGCATTCCTCCATCATTTGTTGTGCCACGTTTAGACAAGACCCACACATCCTGGTCTTGACTTAGCACTGTAATCCTGCTTTGAAAAGTTGTTTATCTGTTCAGCCACCACCTCCACAGTTATAGTTTGGGGACATTTTCTTTCCTTGTTTGTGCCTTGCCAGTATTTTTGACACCACTTTGTTGTTTGGGTAAATTGCTGTGCTGTAGTGATGGATGGTGAGCAAACTGGGTTTCTGCTGCTTGCTGCAGTCCTTTATAATCATCTGGTGCTGCAAAGCACAAGGTGTTGTGGGTTGCGCCCTGAACCAATGGCTTGTTCTGGATTCCTCAGTATTATTCTGGAATTAGCAGATGACTTTGGACTGTGTATTTTCACTTCAAGTGTTAGTGTACCCAAATTACACAGCAAGGATTTTCTCAGCTTCATAGTGGGATCTAGTTCTGTTAGCACTGTCTGGGTTTGTTCAGGTTTTGGAAAATCGTCTATGATACTTTCCCTCTGTGTAATGACGTAAAATGAGTTTGTGTTTCTCCCAGCAATTTAAAAAAAACGCTTTGATGAAATTCTACAGCGACATCTCTGTTGTAAACTGTTTTCATAGCTCTTTTCATTAAAAAAACAGTACTGATAAAAAGTAGATTAATATTTTATCTAAAAACATGCAGTATCTCCCCTTCCCTCGATCACTTGACAGACCACAGTTTTTCTGGGCTGGTGACATGTGACTAAATGCTTTTGTTTCTGCACATAATTACAGCAGAGACTACAGACCATGAGGATGCAAGCAAAAGTAAGATTTATTAGACATCTTAAGTCACTGACAGTATATTGTAGTACATATTTTAAGTAATTTCTGTGCATTGAGATCTTTTTTTTAAAGATAGTTATATGATCTGTACTCTCACACTGGTCTTTTCATGTGTGCTCAGTTTTGGTGGTTTTCCTGGCTTTGTCATTCAGGTACTCTTATTTATTCTTTGACTCACCAATATCCCTGGCAGTCAGCCACAACGCTAACAAGAAAAACACTCAGAGAGAGCAGTAGTCCACTAAGGCTGCTCAGTCGTTGTTTGAGTTCTGAGTGATAAGTCCTAATAAATCTGCAGTGGCCGATTTGTGGTAGAATCACAGTCGTGATCATCAGTTGACACAGTGTTTACTTGTTGTCATAGTTACAGTGATGCCATGCTGTCTATCTCGCAATGATAAAGAAATCTTTAACAAATACATGGATCCAGACTATAAGTCGCATCACTGGCAAAATTTAATCCTTGTGTCATTTCTGACCTTCCCTGAAAATTCTATCCAAATCCGTGGGTCTGTCTTTTTTTCTGTCTACATTTATTCTCAAGGGGTGTCAACATTTTATTAGATTAATGCATGTTTTAGTCTTGCAGCCACATATTTTAATATTTGGTGCATGCGTATGACCATCACCAGCCCTCCCTGAGAGCTAAGATGATATTCTTTATTAGAATTCCCCATTAAGAGCCAGGGAGGGCAGTGCTACACCTCAGTGATGTGTAGTGAGTAATGTTGTGAACAGACAGACAGACAGATGCCGGTCGCCACATAACTCCGCCATTCCTTGGGGGAGTAAAAATCCATGGTTGGGCCCGTTTAAATCTGTATGCTATCAGTCCACAGTCCTTCAGCGGTTCATTGCCATGGTACTCCATTAGCACCATGTGACCTTTCACTTGTACTTAAACCACCTGTAAACTTTACAACTAGATAAAATTAAAATAAACTGAATAATAATGAGGGCAGTGACATTATCCACATAAGCTGTGGTCACTGACTGTTTAGGGTCTTTCTTATTTTTGCAACCCACTGTATAATGAAGCCCCTTTTATGATAGCCTGAAAAGCAAACCATAAACTCAGAGGACAGTCAGCTATATGCACAACTAACAGCAGGACTTTGTACCGCTATGCACGTTCAGCTTTTATGCACCCTTATCTGCTTACGGTGGCTCGCACAGTCTGCTCCACTGCAAAGTGTGGCTCAGTGATTAATACGTTCTGCACATGCTGCACAGTTCATGGAGGTAACACAATACATCCTTATCTATGTATGTATGAATATTAAGTAGCCAGCCCTGGTGAAGCTTGTGGTGTGCAATGAAGACTGATAGTTCTGATAGGACCATGCGAAAATATCAGCTAATGATGAGTCATGCACTGAGCGCTTTTAATCAAGGTTAGAGTCAGGATGTGTAAAGTGGTATAGATCACCGAATGTTGTGGACCTTTGTTAGGCTGCTCCACTGACATTCATCATTACAGGAACACATTAGTGTTGGAAGGAGTCCCAGGTTGCATGTATAGGCTGAACTAAAGATTCTCATATAGGATCAAGTTTAATGTTCAATTAAAACAGTAACATTTACTCGGATTCACTGTTTGGTAATAGAGAACACATTTGTGTGCATTAAAATGAGATGGTTTCATCTTATCTGTATGAGCAAATTGTGCTTTTTTTCTTTAAAGTTTAATGTTGTAATGATTACATTTAAAATCCAAATGTGCTTTTTTTACATTCTTAAAACAGATTTGGACACACCCTGTTCTAATATTACCTAAAAGTCAAATAACTTGGATCAATAGTAGAATATTTACTCTGATGTCCAATTAAATACAAACAGCTTAGGTTTGTTATATTGTAAATACAACCCCCATCCAAAAGGTGTTCTGTTCAATAGCCCTGGCTGAGTTCACGCCAAACATGTGCCCCCAACATTCATCAGGCTTCTTTTTCTTTTCTTGCAAAGCATCATCATGCAGTTTAGTGCCAAAAAGAAAGCAAAAGTTTTTTTGTTTTTTTTTTGTTCCTGGATGCCATCCATAGAAGTTGATGTTATACGCTGTCCTTCACACTGCCTGAGAGGTCACAGAAACTTGGATATCCATTGGAAAACTACGGAGCCCCCGAGGGGACATATTGTATATGCTGGTTTATTTCTCCGTGTTGTATTTTCTCTCCTTCGTGTTTGTGTTTTATTCCTCCGCGTTGTATTTTCTCTCCTTCGTGTTTGTGTTTTATTGCTCCGCGTTGTATTCAGTGGGACCGCATGCGGGTTGGTGCGCTTTTTATACATTCAAAGAAACAGTCGCGGTTTGGTCAGTAGAAACGGTGAATAAAAACGAGCGCTCCTTTTTGTAATGCTAGCCCGTGCAACCTGTGGTAGCTTCATGCTAGCGTGCAAACCGAAGCAGTCCAACTGCTATAAATACGGAAAGGGCTAATGTGACTTGAGATAAGTAGAGTTCAGAACAATAGACGAAACACTGCGGTATTCATTAAAATAATTATTTACCGTTTGGCGTGTAATGTGATGATCAGCCGGTCTGCCAGGCAAAACAAACTTCCAAACTAAGTTTGGACAGGAAGTAGTACCGTAGGAATCTGCCCTCTGACTCCCCTGCTGCACGCCCAACAGACTGACCGAGTAAGATTGCTCGGGCCAAAGACGAAGTACGTTTTTGAACACGAAGTATGTGTTTGAAAAACAACTTGTCAACAGCAAAAATGACAAAAGTGTTCCTTAAAAATATATATGCGGAGAAATAAAACACAAACACGAAGGAGAGAAAATACAACGTGGAGGAATAAAACACAAACACGAAGGAGAGAAAATACAACACGAAAGAATAAAACACAAACACGAAAGAGAGAAAATACAACGTGGAGGAATAAAACACAAACATGAAGGAGAGAAAATACAAACACGAAGGAGAGAAAATACGTACAACACGAAGGAGAGAACATACAACACGGAGAAATAAACCAACATATACAATATGTCCCCTAGGGGGCTCCGTAGAAACCCTGCCAAGTCTGAAGCATGTATCTTTCTATTTTTCAAAGATAGATAGTAACATAGTACAAGTAGCACGCTGCAAAATATTCCTATATCCTTTTCCACTGTTGTGAAGTCACACAATCAGATTGTTCTGTTCGTCTGCTAATTCTTTTTCATGTGAAACCATCATGCACTTAAACACAGCAATAGTTTGCTGTCTGCATGGTCAATACAGACTTTGTAAAGTATTTGTTTTTGATTGTTCATAACAGAAAAGTAATCCAGTTCAACTCAGAAATAGCACAGTTGTTGAGAGGTTAAACAACTTTGAATCAATGGTTATCTAAGTGAGACTGCATGGGGCTGAACTCACTTCTGTTCTGTTTTCTCTAACCATTAGCCTCAACGTTGTGTTGCATATACGAGGCGTTATAGTAACAGAGTGAGAACTGCTCACAAAATAAAAGCTCAAGTCATGAAAAAAACTTTATATACACTTGTAAACACCATTTACAGTGCCTTGCAGAGCTATTTGCCCCCATAGATATTTTTGCATATTTGTCACACATATGTTTCAGATCATCAAACAAATTTTAATGTAAGACAAAGATAACCCAAGAAAACACAAAATGCAGTTTTTAAACAATGATTTCACCAATTGAATGAAAAATGCTGTCTAGCTCCACCTTGCCTAATGTGAAAAAGTAAATGCTCCCTTAGTTACCAATCTACCAAATGATCAATTTCGTTTGGCAGTTGGGTTCAGTTTCACCATCCACGTCCACATATGATTACTGCCAGGCTTGTTGAAACTAAACATCACTAAATAGAAACTGTCTGGCAATGTGAGGTAGCTAAAGGATCTCAAAAAGCAGCACATGATGCCACATTTTGAAGAAAGTAAAGAATTGATGAGAAACAAAGTCATTGACATTTCTCAGCCTTGAAAGAGTTATAAAGTCATTGCTAAGGATCTGGGACTCCAGAGGACCACAGGGAGAGACATTATCCACAAATGGAGAAACATGGAACAGTGGTGAACCTTCCCAGGAGTGGCCGGCCTACCAAAGTTTCTCCAACAGCACATCAATATCTAAACCAGGAGGTCCCAAAGGAATCCAGACGAACATCAAAAGATCTGTAAAACTCTATTTTGGGGGTTATCTCTCTATTTTATTAAATACATACAATATAAATATAAATTTAATGATCTGGAATATTTAAGCATGAGAAAGACTTAGGGGACAAATACCTTTACACTGCACTGTATATCATGGCAGTCTTGAGTTTTCAGTGACTCCGGCAACTCTTTCTGTGATGGAATCATTTAAACATGTCTTTGCCACAAATCATGCATTTTGATTCTTTTATAGATTTATTGTAGGTCTGAAAATATGACAAAATGCGAACATTTGGTAAAATTTCTCTTGGTAATTTTTACCTTCACTATGCACCTTTGCTTACCCACTCTTCTTGATAGAACTGGTACAGTTAAATTACATTACAATACGATTTACATTTGGCTTTCTGACAGAAAAGTGTCTCTACAGCTCAGTCCACAGCTTCTTGATAGGGTTTAGGTTAGAACTTTGGTTAGACCCATCCAAAACTTTAGTTCTAGCCTGATTTAGTCATTTCTTTATCACTTCTGATGCATGTTGGAGATCATGGTCTTGTTAGAAGACCCAATTGCATCCAAGACCCAATCTTCTGACTGATTTGTTTTCCTTCCTGACCAGACAAGTAACACAACTCTGTCATGAATTGTATACTTACAAACAATTGTTTGCTCAGATGACTTTGGGATCTGCAGCGACTTTAAAATGGCTCCAAATGACTTTTCTGACTTGTTCAAGTCAATGATTTGCTTTTTCAGATCTTTGCTGAGCTCCTCAGACTTTACCACTGTAGTGTTTACGGCTGAGTCTGGTGAGTTTATCAAAAAGGTTTTATTTAAAATGGCTCAGAGGAGTCAGCAGCTGTAGTCAAAATCACTAACAAGAAATTAAAAGATCATGACACAAAAAATAAACACAACTTTCTACATCAACAAAACTAAAAATTTAACTTGTATGTGTTTATATTTTTGACCCATTGGAATTTGTAATGTTTCCAGAAGACAAACAATAAATAAAACATACTAAAACACATTGTTTTTTGTTTAGTATGTGTGTCTGAGAAAGACGCATGGGTTGATTCCATTATAGAAAATTCACAGTAATAGGAGTCATTAGAAACTCAAATAAATATCAATGTGTGCCAGGGTTTATTTTTTCTAACTGTTTGGTACGTTTAGTTAACTTGATAGCAGAATGTTTAATATTTAGATGACCAACCTGTTCTAATGTCAGACACTGATCACAAAAAGGGCCTGTGATTTTCTTTTTGGAATAATTTTATTGATGTAACTGAACACAGTCATGACACTTGTGATAATTCTTTAATCTTCTATGCTGTGAAGAAACTTTAATAAATGCATCTTTGAAGTTGTTTCTATCTTGAAGTCCTTGCACTAGCAGAGCAGGTCACACAGTGCGCATTGTTCCTCTGAAATGTAAATTAATGAATTTCGCAATTTGTTTCTTTGTTGTGCGTAATAAAGAGAAACATGAATGGCATCAATATAACAGGTAGAGTTTTCAGGTAACTCCAATCTCTAGTCAAGAATGACAACTCTACATATTCTTGCAGATGTAATGTAAATATGCAAATACTTGCCATATGCTGAAGAAATATCATTATCCAAAATGTATATTGTCTCTTTCACATTTAGCATCTTTCTGCTTGACTGAAGGATTCTGGTTTGTTGTTGCATGATTGAGTCTGTGAGTGATTTCCCTCTAGATTACGCAGTGGACTTTGCAGCTGAAGGATTTTGTAGCCCCCAAAGTGGGGTCAACAGCAAAGGTGGGTAGATGGCCAAAAAGGAGTTCTATTTGTGATGTATAACCAATCAAATCACTGCAAAAGACAGAGCGACCACAGGTAGATAAAGGCTCAGAGCCAAAGTAGCACAATTTTTAAATGTATTCATTACAGTAAAAAAAAAAAAAAATACTGATAATCAGTGAAACAGTCAGTCTACAATTACTACAATTCTACAATGTATGTCTCTTTTCTTTGACTTGCTATTCGTATAATATATGATGTATATGATGGCGTTTTTTCATCCCAAAGGCTATACTATGATGTTTTCTCAGAGACATACTATGCTACTCTGTTTTTTCTGGCACTGGGCCGCTGCTCTCCTCCTCTGTTGTTTTCTGGATTGTACTCAGCTGCATGCCTTCATCCACCCAGCCTCCGCTGACTCGTCCCGCCTGCCATCTCTGGAGCTGAAGCTGGATTGGATCAGACTAAAGTACAGTCCAATCACGATGCCAGCTGCCTCTCAAAAGGCTCCTTCATCTTGCAGCACTTCTTCTGAGGTGAAGCTGAGCTTCAGCAGAACTTTGAAGATGTGTTCCAGTGGTTGGTGGATGTGTGGGGAGATAGAGAGGGACCTTTGAACTGTTCAGAAAGGAAAACAGGGAACCCATTGGTAGTTTTAGTTTAGGGTGCTACTGCGGTGTGTTCTTGGGTTTTAAGAGGTGAACAGGAAGAGGTCCTTTTCCGTATTGATGATCTTTTACTTCATTCCTGGTTGGAATGTCCATCAATGTCAACGTAAAGTTCACTTTTAGTTCTAATTAGTTATTTTTATTTTACTAACACCCATTTGCTTTTAACCCCCTCACATGTGTTGTTGTAAACTTACTCTTTCAAATAAATACTCGTCTAACCTTCTGGAAACCAGTGTTTGGACTGTTTTTGTGTCGTTCCTCACCTACTTCAGACAGCCGGGACAGAACAACGTTTTGGGGACCAAAGACTAAACTATGATGTTTTTAGAGCGACATGCTATACTATAGGGCTGGACGATTAATTGAATTTTAATCTTGATTTCGATTTTGGTTACTCATGATCATAAAAACGTTATAATCGAAGAAAAACAATTAATGTGCCGCACGGCGCGGCGTGTATGTAATTTCCTATGCTGCCAAAGCACCATGAATGCACCTGTGTTGTGTGTGCAGCTGCAGCAAGGGCTTGTCGATCAGCAGCACGTGAAGAAAGCGGTTTACAAACATGGCAGAAAAGGAGCCTTTAGTTGACAAGAAAGGTAGGACTATTTCAGTCATCTGGAAGCATTTTGGCTTCAAGTCGTCGGACATCCAGCAGAAGGACATTACTTGCAAAATTTGTCACGCTGTCATGTCCGCTCCACAAAGCAACACGACCAATTTATTTAACCACTTAAAGTTCAGTCACAAAGTGGTCTACGACCAAGTTTTAAAGGACCAGAAGAGCCAAAAAAGTGCTAGCTCGTCAGCCTCAGCCAGCGCCACAACAACAACACAGTCCTCCATTCAGGACACTCTTTACAGTGCCACTCCATATCCCACCAGCTCCCGGAGACATCAAGAGATAACGGAGGCTGTAACATTTATGCTAGCAAAGGACATGTGCCCCATCAGTACCGTAAGCAATCCAGGATTCCATTCACATGGGGCCCATAGGACAGAGGGGGAGAATGCTGTGAGAGGGGGAGAATGCTGTGATTCTCGCGAGACTGCCAGTGAGATTTCGGAATACAACATGGCGGCGCCCTGCTGCTGAAATAGAATTCACTAGTCTTAGCTCTTTCTCTAAACAAAATTAAATTTAATCACCGCATTACTTGCATTCAATTATTGATATTTCCTTACTCGAACTGCGGATTTGGAGCACCACCCACCGTGGAGGACCTCGAGCGATTTATCGACGGATATTTTTACAACTGCGTCATGGAAGACCCGAACCGCGACAATCCGTCTAAAAAGAGGAAAAACGATTCCTCGACTGATACGGACGACCTAGCTACAACGGACGTCCCGGTTGATGTCCTGGAGTCCATAAATAAAAAGCTAGATGTTCTCAGCGTCCTCCGCGACGAAATTCGAGACCTGAAGGTAAGTTTGGAGAACGCCTATCAACAGGTAAGTGAGCTTCAACTTGATAACGCGGAACTACGTTCCAACTTTTCTGCAGTTACAACCGAGTTGGAAACAATTAAAAGGGAGAATAAAGCACTTAAAGAGACTGTACTGGATGTCGAATCCCGTAGTATGCGGGACAATTTAATATTTTCAGGAATCTCTGAAAGCACCACAGATAATCCGGAGGCAGAAATTAAGAAATTTATGACAACGGCTTTAAAAATTCCCCAGGAAACGGTGAATAATATTTCCTTTCACCGCGTTCACAGGCTTGGAGCCTGTAGAGGCAATAAATCCCGTCCTATTATCGCTAAATTCGAACATTTTAAACAGAAAGAATTAGTTAAAAGTAAAGGACGGGAGCTTAAAGGGACCTCTTTCGGAATGAACGATCAATTCCCGAGAGAGATCAACGAGCGGCGGAAGGTATTGTTTCCCATACTGAAACAGAGCAGACAGAAGGGTAAACGGTCTACTTTGGTTGTAGATAAACTTTATATCGACGGCCAACTGTACCGGGACCCCAATACCACTCCCTGGCTGTTCTGATCAGTACTGGTGAAACGAAAGAGCTTTGTTTATTTATTATAAAATAATGTATATATTGTGTGTGTGTATATATATATATATATATATATATATATGTAGGTATGTATATATGTATATGTATTTAATCTCACTATGGCTACTTATAATAATGGCTCACTGTTTTATGTTTGACCCCCTTCTGTTTAGCTTTTTGTCTACCTCCCCTCCCTCTGCTTCCCCTAACCACCTAAATTCACACCTCCCCTCTCCCCCCACACAAACTCCCTATGTAAATCTTTTGTGTGTTATATATGTCGAGGCACCAGTGTTCTTTGCTTTTTTGTGCTCACGTTTGACATGTTTTACAGTCTTGTTATCCACATCCATCATAGATTTAAACCCTGCTATACACCTATCCAACGTTATCAGCAGACTGAGTTTATTTCATAACATACCAATACCAGTAAGCAGCTCACATAGATAGACATCCAAGGCTGAACTTAAACTGTCTATATGCATAAACTAACTCTGGTCTCCTGGAATGTGTGTGGCACTCGCTCACAGGCAAAAAGAATAAAAATTTTAGACCATTTTTCAAAATTAAAAGCAGACATTTGTCTCCTACAAGAAACCCACCTACAAAAATCTGAAGAAAAATCACTTACTGGCATAAATTTCAATCAGGTTTATTCTGCCTCTTATAACAGCAGACAAAGAGGAGTCTCTATACTTATTCATAAGAGGCTACTTTTTACTTTAAATGACATAATAGTTGACTCAGAAGGCAGATACATTATTATCCAGGCAACTATATTCAATAAAGAATATACTATTGGGAATTTGTACACCCCTAATAATGATGATCCGGCCTTTTTTCATTCATTTTTTCTCAACTATCTGATTTAACAGCAAACTCAACTGTTATCATTGGAGGAGACTTCAACACAGTCCTAAATCCATTAGTAGATCGCTCCAATAACACAACACGTACAAGGCAATCACAATCTGCTAAAGTAATAGAGGAATATATGGATGATTTTGGCCTTGGCGACAGCTGGAGACTAAAAATCCAACAAAGAAGGAATTCACCTTCCATTCCTCGGTGCATCGATCATTTTCAAGAATCGATTTTTTTCTTACAAATAATTCTATTACCGAGAAAGCTTCTACAAGAATACACCCTATTATTATCAGCGACCATGCACCAGTCTCCCTGTCCTTACAAACTGACCTCACCTTTAAACCACCTCCGACATGGCGTTTTAACATCTCGCTGTTAAAAGATGAAGAGTTCGATAAGATCATAAGGAGAGAGTGGGCAGACTATCTGGAGATGAATGACTCCCCAAACTCATCTCCATCTTTACTCTGGGAAGCAGGGAAAGCAGTACTTAGAGGTAAAATTATATCATATTCATCTTATAAAAAGAAACAAGATCAAAAATTAGAAAGAGATCTAGAAGATAAAATTAAACAACTAACTGATGAATATACAACAAACCCAAATAATCAGATATGGACTGAATTACAAAATACAAAAATACAGCTAGATGATATGTTATCCAAAAGGACCGAGTTCATAATACAACAACTGAGATACAACAACTTTGAGCATAATAACAAATCAGGCAAATTTCTTGCAAACCAACTCCAATGCAATCGGGAAAAATCTCTCATAACAGCGACAAAAGGGACAACTGGTGAGTATACGCAATCACCAGAAGAAATTAATCATATTTTCTACAATTATTATTGGAATCTGTATTCAGAAAATAACAAACCCAACCCTGAGCATATCGAGGCATTTCTCAGTAGTTTAAATATGCCTCAGTTATCTACTGAACATAAAAATATCCTAGGTGCTCCATTGTCCATAAATGAGCTGTCCAGTGCTCTAGACAGTATACCTAATGGTAAGGCACCAGGTCCAGATGGTTTTCCGGCCGAATTTCTGAAGCACTTCTGGTCAATGCTGGCTCCACTGTTTTTTAGATTAGTAACAGAAATTAAAACCAGTGGTCACATACGGCCTCACATGAACACAGCAGCAATTAAACTTTTATTAAAACCAGATAAAGACCCGACCCTTCCGTCAAGTTATCGCCCGATATCACTAATTAACACCGACATTAAAATTATTGCAAAGGCCTTGGCATCTAGACGAGAGACAGTAATTTCAACAATTATTCATAATGATCAAACCGGCTTTATTAAAGGTCGACGCTCTACCAACAACGTAAGAAGGCTCTTAAATTTGATTAACATGTCACAGCGGCAGGACAAAAAGGCGGTTATTATATCGTCGGATGCAGAAAAAGCCTTTGACAAAGTTAACTGGTCCTTCCTCTTTGCTGTTCTAAATCAGCTTGGCTTTGGAGAGTCATTAATTCACTGGGTATCAGTACTATATGATTCTCCTAAAGCGACTGTCACCACTAATGGAATCGCCTCAAAGACTTTCACCTTACAGAGAGGCACCAGACAGGGCTGTCCACTCTCTCCTTTGTTATTTGCGATATTCATTGAGCCGTTGGCAACAGCTGTGCGCCAGGATGTCAGGATCCAAGGAATCCGCTCTGGGGCAACAGAACACAAAATTAATTTATACGCAGATGATATATTACTTTATTTAGAAGAACCGGCTATTTCATTAAGGGAAGTATTTAATTTAATAACTAAATTTTCAGAGTTATCAGATTATTCCATAAATTGGACAAAATCAACATTACTTCCGATCACAGAAAATTCATGGAGTCCTGCAGACCAGGACCCTCACTACTCTTTCCCTACAGGCAACTTAAAATACTTAGGCATAAAAATTTCACCTAAATTATCTGAATTAGCTCACTTAAATTTTTCCCCATTACTGGATAACATCATCAATGACCTACAGCGCTGGAACAATCTCCCTATATCTCTTATGGGACGAATAGCTACTATCAAAATGAAAATCCTACCAAAAATAAATTACTTCTTTGCAATGATTCCATTCAAACCAACGTCCAACTGGTTCCAGTCGCTGGACTCGGCTATCACAAAATTCTACTGGAATAATAAAAAAGCAAAAATCAGTCTATCTACTCTTCAGAAAAGTAAAGCCGAAGGAGGTTTAGAAGCACCAAATTTTATGCATTATTATTTAGCTAACCAGCTACAATATCTTATTCTATGGACACAACCTACCGGAGATACCAACTGTTGGTTAGAATTAGAACAGAAGGATTGCAATAGCATCAAACTTTCAGACATACTCTTTATTACAACATCCATCAAACGACATAACTGTTTTAAAAACCCAATGATTTCCTCCACCTTGACCGCTTGGTGGAAGGCATTAGAAATTGCAAACTCTAAATTGGAGCCCTGTAAGTTTTCTCCCATTTGGTACAACCCTGATTTTCAAGTTAACAATCAGCCGCTCCATTTAGCTGTTTGGGAGCAGAATGGAATCACACATCTCCACCACCTCTTTTCAGATAATACGTTCATGTCATATACAAACTTGCTTCAAAAATACAAAATAAAAAACGGGAATTTTTTACATTATCTTCAAGTTAAAAATATTATTAAGAAAAGAATCCCAACACTTCAAAGCACGCTCCGGCCGCCGGCATTAGCTGAAGCAATCATAAAGCTTTCTCCGACAACAACTAAAACCCTCTCTAAAATATATAAGTTACTCTTAAGCACTGATACAATACATTTACCTATCTCTAAATGGGAGTCAGATCTATCTATATCTCCGGAACCAGACTTCTGGACTCAAATTTGCGATAATGCATTTAAAATGACAAAATACACAAACTTACAACTCATCCAATACAAAATCCTCCATAGAACACAAATTACTCAATATATGATGAACAAAATGGGATTCTCCGACATCTGTCTCCAGTGCTCCCAGAACACTGCTGATACTTATTTTCATGCTCTATGGCTGTGCACCCCCGTAAAAAATTTCTGGACCAACGTCTCAGAAAAACTTTCCGCAATCTTAAACTGCAGGATTCCTCTATCTCCAAGTCTGTGTTTACTCGGCGACTTAACAACAACGGACCTACCACGCAAACAATCTCAATCCTTACTTGTAGCCCTCGCCATTGCCAAAAAACCAATCCTTGTTAACTGGAAAAATAAGCAATCTCTGAACATTAATCTCTGGTTGAACCTCCTAATAAATCACATTTCAATGGAGAAAATCTCTGCTTCAAATAAAAATCAGTTGTTAAATTTTATACAAACATGGTCACCGTATGTTAACTCTCTTAACTTAAACCTGGTAACCTGACTCTGCCTGTTAGCGAGAACCACCACATCACCCCAATATATGTTACTGCTTATGTATGTTGGCATTGTGTAACTAATGATTGTCTTCAGTTAGGAACCCAGTCGCTGTCAGCAGGATCGAGCGGGCCGTATCGACGACAACTTACAGTCAACAACTCCCCAGGATCCTCTGTCTATATGCATGAATGGCTAGCTTGGTGTTACTGCATGCTTGGCTAATCTTCCAGGTGCTGTCCCCTGTGGCTCGACGTGGTTGGCCTTGTTCCCCGGGCGGCGCTCGGTTTGGGCGGGCGCCGGGTTGCCTCGGGGGCCGGGGGTCGTGGGGGGCTGGTGGCGTCCTGCGGGGTGGCTGCTTCCGTGGGGGGGCATGGTGGGCGGTTCGGCTCGGTCGGGCGCCTGGTTTGGGCGCCATCTGCGACTAAAAATGTCGTGGGTGGCGGCCCGGCGGTCGTCTGGGTCTGGCCCCCGGTCGGGCTGGGTCGCCTGTCGTGTTCTCTTCATGGGGGTGGCCGCTTTGTGTGGTGTCGTTGGCCTCCCGTGGTTCCCCTGGCGCTTGCGGTGGCCTGGCGGCCGTCTGGATCGGGCGCTGCCCCCCGGGTCTCTGCTGGGTCGCACTGCGTCTCGGCCGTCTCCCGGTGCCCGCGGCGGGTGCTGTGCGGGGGTGTTGCCCGGGGGCTCGGGGCGGCGCTGTTCTGGCATGGCCTGTTGCTCTTCGGCTAGCGGTTGCGGTTCCGTCCTGGTGGGTCTCTGGGTGCCCCGTGGTACCCTCTCCTCTCCCCCTCCTCCTCCTTGCCTTTTTTCCCCCCTCGCCTCCCTCCTCCCGTCTTCCTCCGCCTCCTTGTCCCCTCTCCCTCGCCCCCTCCCTCCTCCCTCCCCCTCGTCTTCCCGCTCTGCTGCCTGTCCTCTCCTTTCTTGTCGTCTCCTCCTCCCCCTCCTTCTCCTGCCTTCCGCCCTCCCCCTGGAGGGTGGGGCGGTGGGGGGGCGGGGGTTTGGGGTCTGGGGGGCGGGGGGGTCGGGTTGCGGGGGAGGATGGGGGGGGCGGGTGGTCGTGGGGGAGGTGGGGCTGTGGGCCGGTGGGGCGCCGTGGGGGTCCGCTATGGCCCGTTCTGCTGAGCGGGCCTTGGGGCTCTGGCTGTGTCGGGGGGGGTCGCTCCGGGCTCCTGGGCTGGGTCTCCGCTTGGTGGCTCCTGCGGGGGGGCTGGGTGGACCTCCTTGGGCTGGAGGGGACAGCTCCCTCCTTTTGGTGGAGGTTTTCATGCATGTCAGACCCACCACACCGGCACCTACCAAAACTCAATAGAGTGTGTTCCTCCGGTTGCTGAGTCAGTGGAGGTTGCTGGGTTAGTGTCTGTGGATCTCACTCTGCTCTATCTATCCTTCTTGTGGCCTCCTGACATCTTCATGATTGATCCAGTTGGGACTTTGTCGTATTAGGTGTTTGTGAAGGGTTTTAGATTTGTAAATGGTTTTAAGGTGTGAATTAAAGAGTACAAACAAATAAAATGCACCTTTTCTCTTAGAACACTCTCTATGCCTCACCTTTCTGTCTGTCCTGTGTTTGGTTTATGTTTCACTTGGGTGTGCACAGCCCTCAATGGCATAATGTAGGAAACAGCTTGAAATAAACATGATAGGTTAATTTGCCATGAGGGCAGGTGATGGTCACAGTCACAAAGAAAAAAAAAATTGCACATGAAGCTTAAGCAATGACACCATGAGTGGTTGGTGTCATTTTTGAGCGGACTTGCAAGACAAAAGGAAAAAAAAAAAAAAAGCAATCCAGGATTCCAGAAACTTATTAAAACTTTGGACAAGCGTTACATGTTGCCATCACGTAAATATTTCAGCAGAGTTGCACTGCCTGGTCTGTACGATAAATGTCGTGCTGAAGTGGATAAAGATGTCGCCACAGCTGACTATTTTGCCACAGCAACTGATCTGTGGTCAAGCCGCAGGATGGAGTCATATATATCCCTCACCTTACATTACATCGATGAAGATTTTATTGCTTTTATTTAATTTTTTTTTTTTACAAGTTTATTTTTGATTGTTCTATCAAGTTGTAGTTTAATAAATACTCAAGTTTTGAAATTATGAATAATCGTGGTTAATCGTGATTTCAATATCTATCAAAATAATCGTGATTATTATTTTTGCCATAATCGTCCAGCCCTACTATACTATAGGCTTTTTTAATTGACATATTACTATGACATTTTTTTGTTTTAGTTTTTTTTTTTTTTTTTAGCAGCATATAAGAATTTGAACAGTTTTAAAAATTACTATACCTTTACTTGTGCAATGAACTATTATTCTATGGCATTTCTAAACGACATACTGTGATGTTTTCTTGAATAATATACTATTTTGACAATATACTGCACTATGACATTTTTTGATCCACATATACATGACAATTTTAGGCAACATCCTATCATTTTGTGCTTTTTGAACCACATAATAATCTATGGGTTTTTTTGCCGACATGCTATCCTATGAACTACAGACCGTACTATGTTTTTCTTGAAAAGTATACTATACTTTGACATTTCCTGAACTATATCCTATACTATGGCGTTATACACACAGTGCTTTGGTTACATGTTGATTTATAATCTAGATTTTTTTCTGCTTTGTTTTTTGACGGGATTACCACAGACCTGACCGTGAACACCGTTGACACCCACCTGAGGGAGATGATGCCTAAGATCTCAAGGCTGCTTGGTCATGGTTTTCCTGCTCCAGAACATCTTCATCAACTACGTCTTCTTTTGAAGAGGCCCTCAGATGCTGCAATCTCTGACCTTAAGGAGGAACTGCTACTTTTACTATGTATCAAGACGACGGTTATTTTAAAGACCCAGCTCCTGGCGGCTTTGAGTAAAAATTTAACATCCATCAAAACAGAACTGCAGACAGTTAAATCTGAGCTGTCGGTCAGTATTTCAAACATCAAGTCTGACCCAGGTGCCCTAAAGCACGCTGTGGGTGAAACGGAAACTTCACTGTCCACATCACTGATGACATCGTCACTCTCCAAAGCAGAGCACCTATCTGCTGAACTTTTAAAAGTGGACTATAAAGGTGAAGATTGTGAGCAGCAGAACAGATGTAATCAGAAAGAAGTCATTTTCTTTTTTCTTTTCTTTCTGGTTGACTTGATGCTGTCAGATGCAGATGTTGGAGCTGATTCTGATATTTCAGGAGAAAAAGCTGCTTTTCCTTCATAGACTTTTCAGAAAATTATTCTCTCAGGTTTATATTTTTATTATCTGTAATTTTTTCATTATTTTATTATTGTAAAATAAAGTTGGAGGGATAAAGACTCATTTAGTTATTTTATTCCTGAAATCTTTGACATAGCAGAACTAAAGTTCCATTTTCCTTCTTGTAGCCTATTTCTGATACTAGAACTAAACGTTTCTTCAACACGGATCATCTGGTATTAATGAATCAGCAGCAACATCACAAAAACAAATGAGACAATTTTCAACAAATTAATGAAACTGATGTTATTTAAAACTATCAGAGTCTGTTTTAGTGTCAAATTAAAGCTGATTACTGACAACTAGAACATTAACGTTACTGTTTTAATAACATTTAAGTTTCCTGAACATTACATTAACGTCAATCAGCCACAATTTTATGAACTTAATGAACCACATTACAGGAACACAACTCACTTCAGCTGTTGACAGGAAACAACACAAACATTGTTAGCTTGATGCTACATTTAGTTGCTAATCAGGACTGGTCAGCTAGCTCGGCTAGCATCACTGATTCACATTAAAGCTAATATTCACTGGATGCTAACTCTCTTCTCTGGTCAACACACACAAATAAACTCCACCAATTCCTGGGGTTCACTGCTCACATTATATCTGACTGTGAAGTTGAACATAAAGTTCATTAAAACCGGTACCGATCAGTAAATGATCATTTATTACCAACCAGCTGTCGGACTCCTTCAGTGTCTGTTGGTCCAATCAGCCGAAGGACTGAAAACCATCCTTTAATGTCTTACCTTAAAACGACCAACGCTTTTAAAAAATATCGGTGTAAAGTAAAAGTTTCACACTAAAGATGAATCACTGATGAGTATTTGATGGCATTAACTTAAATATTATGAGGAAACATATCCATTTCTAATATTTCTATCAAATATGTTTATGTCTATAAAATATACTGGACATCAATAAAATGTCTGCATTGTGAAATCTATGAAGTCCATCTGCATTTATACATCATATTGATGTTTAAATATCGGGAACTGCAGCCCACGTTCAGTCAAGTTAGCGGAATTACGGATAAATAACATTTCCAGGTTTCTCTTACAAAATAAAAGCCGTGATTTGTTTTACAGAAAAATTACATGATTTCAAAAATGTGACTTTGAAAATGTAAATCAAACTGTAATAACCGTTAGCTAGCTGCTCCACTTACTCTGAATATTTTTGTTCTCATCTTTATCAAGCCCAAACAAAAAATGAATCCATATTCTGGCTACATTACCATCAACAGCATCCATGGAGTGACCAGAAGTTAGCCGACCTAGCGGAAGTGCTAATGAGGTCTGCTCTGGCATTGATTATTACCGTCACATGTGACGTTAACGTTGACAATGAAGTAAACCACATGAAAATCGGTTGAGAAATGAGCAAATCATGATTTATTTTCAGTGTATATGGATTGCTTTTAATGGGAATGTTGCCCCCTCCAAGATGACCGCCACGTAGGCACATAGCTTAGCCGGCTGCTACAGCATGCTGGCACATCTAGTCTTCTATATATATTTATGATAGATCTATATGTATCTATGAGAGATCTACATAGATCCATCCATCCATCCATTTTCTTCCGCTTATCCGGGGCCGGGTCGTGGAGGCAGCGGGCGAAGCAGGTCATTCCATCCCACCCGCAATGCTTTCCAGCTCTTCCTAGGGGATCCCGAGGCGTTCCCAGGCCAGATGAGATATATAATCCCTCCAGCGAGTTCTGGGTCTACCCCGGGGTCTCCTCCCAGACGGACGTGCTCAGAAAACCTCCAAAGGAAGTCTCCCTGGAGGTATCTGAATCTGATGGCCAAACCACCTTAACTGACTCCTTTCGATGCGAAGGAGCAGCGGCTCTACTCCGAGCTCCCTCCGGATGTCTGAGCTCCTCACCCTATCTGTAAGGCTGATCCCACCCACCCTATGGAGGAAGCTCATTTCGGCCGCTTGTATCCACGATCTTGTTCTTTCGGTCACTAACCAAAGCTCATGACCATAGGTGAGGGTTGGAACTTAGATGGACTGGTAAATCGAGAGCTTCGCCTTACGGCTCAGCTCCCTCTTCACCATGACGGTTTGGTACAACGCCTGCATTACTGCTGACGCTGCAGCAATCCGCCTGTCCAGCTCTCGCTTCATTTTCCCATCACTCATGAACAAGATCCCGAGATACTTAAACTCCTTCGCTTGGGGAAGCAACTCCCCCCCAACCCGGAGGGAGCAATCCACCGGTTTCCGACAGAGAACCATGGCCTCGGACTTGGAGGTGCTGATACGCATCCCTGCCGCTTCACACTCGGCTGCAAACCGCTCCAGTGCGTGCTGGAGGTCATGGTCTGAGGACGCCAACAAAATCACATCATCCGCAAAAAGCAGAGATGCGATCCTAAGGCTCCCAAACCGAAAACCCTCCCCACTGGGGCCATCTCTCCGCAAAATAAAGCATATCTAATGTGTTAAATTATAAAAGTAACAGTGGATAGTAGCCCAGTGTAACGGAGTAAGAGTAGCATTTCTTCTTCACAAATCTACTCAAGTAAAAGTAAAAAGTATGGCAGAGAAAAACTACTCTCAGAAGTACTTTTTTCCAAAAAGTTACTTAGTTACTTAATGTAACGGAGTAAATGTAACTCGTTACTACCCACCTCTGGTCAACAGTTAGTTTGCAAACCTGGCTACACCGCCTTCATCTTATAGGTTCTGATTTTAATTAGTTGAGACTGAGGGCTTCAGGAAGTCATGGATACACAGTAAATCACATGCAAAGAAAAGGCACTTTTGCCGACTTATTACACACGGAGAGAGAGCACAATTACATTCCTGATGTGCGGCCCGGTGATTTATGGATGACTCCCTTGCTCAGAGGGTCTCCAAAAGGTGATCTGTTGCAGAGGCAACCACAGGTAATTTATTCTTTTCCCAAGTTTGCCATTTACTTTTCCACCTTCAACCACCTAGGCTGACAAGATTTATTCAAACAATAGTGGCATTACGCTGTCAGCATAACAATGAAGGCAAAAAAAGATTTGGTCTTAGTCACAAATATAAAGGTTCTGAGTGATATCAAGGACCAGTTCTGTTGCTCATATTTCTACAGGAGGGCAGCTTTAATTAAATGGAGGACTTGTTTCTCATACCCGTTTTGTGAGAAAGAAAAAAAACAAAAAATTAATTTTAAAAAAATAAGCTTTTGTTGAGTTTACTGTTTAGATGGCATAAGAGAAGTTTCATAATGTGAGCTGCAGCAGAGAGCAGACCAGGCCATCATCTGTCACAATAAGCATCAAATTCTCAGATGCTTTGTCACTTCACAATGCTCCATCTTGAGTCTGTACTTTTAAAAGCACTGGTGTCATTTCAACATTCAGAGTGACTGCCTTTTTCCATATGACAAATCATTTTGCACCTGCATAAATGTGCATAAATTGTCATCTACTTTTCAAATGTTAAACGGTGTCAAACTTAGATAACTGCTGTCCGTGCTAACAAGGATGCTCTAAATATGAGCAGAGACTTGAATATAACAATGAAGTCTGCAAGGTGGAAAGGATCATTTATTAGAGAAGAGCTAACTTGTATGGATTCCTCTGGGTGTGAGATGATTGGCAGTAAACAGTAATATGATGTATGCATTTATGTCAAAACAATTTGTTTAGTCAAAGCGAAACAGATAGCACCCATCAGGATATTGTGTAATGACGTGATAATGATCCCTTATTGCAGAGGGAAACTGTCATACTGCAGCGGTTTGAAGTTGAACAGTAGAGTCTGTAAACTGTATTAGGTGTTTACTATTATGGACAGTTTTGGTGTTGCTGATTCCTCATCAAATGTGCACCAAGTCATAGATCACAAAAAGTAGAATGAGAAGCAACATGAAGCTGCACAAAGAATGCTATTACTTAAACAAAATGGAAACAATAACATCACTTCTGTAACTTGGTATCCTTAAATCCTCAGATTTTTCTTCATGAGATGGATACCATTCGCTTATCCGTCTTTCTGTAACTATTGCTGTCATTACTGTTCATGCTAAATCACACTAAATCATCACATGTTGTGGACACAAGCATATTTAGGATCAAAGTTAAAACAAGAAAAGCACACAGAGAGCCCAGTACTCCACCAAGGCTGTTCATTTCCCCATATGGCATTGTCAGAAATGCAGCTTTTGTTTATTAGTTATTGATGAATATAAATCACAAAAACATAGAATGTGGCCATTTCATATAGATGTACCCACAAGTAAAATGACCTTGCGCTGAGTACAGGGGTATGTTATGTATGTGTACGTTATGTACGGATACGGAATCGCATCATCTACAGTAATTATGTAGCGGACAGCAGAAATTGATGGGACTCGGAAACACCCCCACAATTTAATCAATTGTTCCTTATATCATTTCCGACAGATAAGTCCTGATAAGTCTGCAGTGGTGGATTTGTAGTAGGATCGCAATCGTGATTGTCAGCAGGTAGCTGGCATAGTGTTTACTTGTCATAGTTACAGTGGAAATCTTGGCCAAATCCATGGATCCAGACAATAAGCCACATCACTGACTAAATCTAATCAATTGGCCCTTGTGTCATTTTTGACCTTCTCTGAAAATTTCATCCAAATCTGTTAATCTATTTTTGAGTAATGTTGCGAACAGACAGACGGACAGACAGACAGACAGACAAACCAACGTCAGTTGTTCAGTTGTTCACAAATAACTCCGCCACGCTTCTTGGCACGGCGGAGCTGCACGCCTGGCTGAAAATCAGAGCAGTATGTGCTGCTTGAGTTTGTGCTTCCAATTGGAAACAGTTGCATTGTTTTGTGTAAAGTTGCATTTACACTCATGTTGTCTGGCCAAATGTGTTATTTGCTCCAATCTCTTCACAGCAATGTCATCATGTTCTCAGATGCCACTAATTAACTTGGTGAGCTTAATATCATTAGGACTGATAGGAAACATGGCCAAAGCAATGAAATTAGGATCCAAGCTACAATGAACCAAAATGCTGATCTCCCTTTTATTGGGCTCTGTTCACTCTCAGCTGTTGACTGTCCCATAACGGTAAATACATGAATAAAAAACACAAAACATCATAAACTGTTACATTAATAATTTCCAATAGTCAATAGACAGCAGTAGAGCTCTTTCATATTTGCAAAAATTAAGGTGAAGAATTCAACATCAGAAAATGCCCTGCAAAGACCAGCAATAATACACAATGTCAACATTTCTTATTTCATTCATTATCTTTAATGGTGGAGAGTTTCTGTAAGACAGGAGCTGAAGTGAAAACAGATCATCAGAATGAACTGGATGTGCTCCATGCCTCAAAAATATTTAATACTCCACCATCTTGAACAATCAATATGTTTCTGTAGAGAGATTCCAGGAGAAGAGACTGGCAGTTTTTGCAGATACTTTAAGCCCCAAACTGATCCGACTCGCTCACTTTAATGCTCGGCTGTTTGATGAGCTTAAAACAACAGCATAGTGGGCATGGGAAATGAATTCAGCACTGCTCTGTGTAATTTCAGTTTCTTGCAATTGTGAAACTTCTATTTGCGATTGTGTATGTTTTGCAAAAGACATCCTAGCAAGTAATCAAGAAAATATGATACAACTTGTAGCAATTTGAAACCAATCACCATTCTAGATATCTATGTATCTATTTTTCTTTACATATATCTTCTCTTTGAGCCTCTGCAACTGACAGTTATCTGTAATGAAGTGGGTCTGACAGTGTGTCTCTTTGAGCTGAGGTCAGCAGTTAACCTTAGTTAACCTGACAACGGTAAAGTGACTTTTCTCGTGGGGCCGGCCTCTTCTCATCCCTCCACAGCACTCAGGTCCAAAAATACAATTCTCTATGGCAACATGAAGGCAATTTATTGGTTGAAAAACTTCTGCTTGGTAAATTATACTGGGTCAGAGAAGATTACTGTTTACAGAAGAAAAAGAAAGCAAGTTAGGAGGTGATAATGAGAACGAGGAGGAAAAGGGAGAAACTGAGGAATGGTTCATACATTTTTGTCACATTTTAAAGATAAATTCATTGCTTGCAGCCCCCAAATGTCATGGCCTTAGAGAAAAAAAATGTTCCAGAGAAATTCCTGGAAAAAGCTGTTCAGTCTAAATAGTTATGTGCTGTGTGTACTCTTTCATACAAAATATAACAGATGTATCTTTGCAGTTTGTTGCTGTCAGGTAGCTGTCAAGGACAACAAGGACATCAAATACTTCTGAATTGAACTAAAAATGATTTTAGTTAATCATAATCAACTGTATGGAAAAAGAAACCATGCTCATTATTATTTTTCATTTAGAATTTTATTAAAACGTAATTGGCCTCCAATATGTAAATATGATAAATGAATGTACATAATAATAATAATAATAATAAGTATAATAATAATAATGTTTCAAATATCTCTTATTCTATGTTACTGTATTTTTGCATTTTAGTCATTAAATCTATAATGAGGCATTCTCTGGACTTCTTCATTATCTGACTTCAAGACTTGAGCTAGTTTAGGAGGAATGTACAGTACAGGAAACAAAAAGTATCTTTCCTACATCATGTTGTTTTACTTCTGACATCACTACATACTGTATTTTGTCTCATTTTCAGTTAGTAACAGCCATAATCCACTTGTATCTTTTACAAAACAACCTGAAACAACCTAAACCTCCTGTGGCGAACACACACATATTCAGGCATACAAACTCCATAGATTTGCGTGTTTGCGCACACACACACACACGCACACACACACACACGCACACACATACACGCACACACACAGTGTGGATGCCAGAAGTGCATGGTCTAGTGGTGTGTGCCAGTGCTTTAATCAGACCTTTGGCCATAAAGCATTACACTGACAAGGACAGCAGCGTCAACAGAGGTCCTATCTCAGCACAGAAGCCTCCAAACTTGCTGTAGCACAGCACAGATAGCCCCTCATGATTGACCCTTATTAGTCTCAGCTCCTTCTCTCCATCAGTACTTCATGCTGACTGGTATGTCCTTTGGTGCTGGAATTCAGAGGAAATGCCACTGATGCACTGTCAAAATAAGTGACCTTCAAAGAATATAGGAGGGGAAACTCGCTGTCCATTTCACACAACATAATATTACCAAGCTGTGCAGTGTAGAGATTGTCTCTTAATAAAGTTTAGACTTTTAAAACATCTGAAACAAATAAAAACACCATAGCACGATAAAAATCTTTGTTCTGACTTTAAAGTCTGCACGCTGCACTCAGAGTCAAGTGTAGGTTTACAGCATATTCTGACAGGCAGGTGATGCTAAAAATCTCTTTTATGGGTTTATAGCAGTTCATGTGAGCTTGACAAGAGCAGAATATCATCCTGTCATGCAGCTGATTTTCTATCCTCCAACCCCAGAACTTTCAGTCAGTTTCAAACAAAGCTGAGTCCAGCTGTGATGGTCATGTGTCGATGACATCCTGCGCTGGTGAAGGTTCATGTGGCAAACTGGTGGCATTGGGCAGCGGCTGCGTGTGGCTGACAGAGTTCTGCTGTAACTCCAGTGCCATTGCGTTCTGTGGGTGGGGAAACTCCTTTACCTGTCTGCGGTACTCCAGGAAGGTGGACGCCTTGGTGGCAATGGCCACCACATTCTTGCCAACAAAGATGGTGGAAACGCGGCTGTCCTGGAACAACACCATGTTTACACCCCGTATTAGGATGGTGACCACGTTTATGGTGACCAGGCTTAGGACTGGGTACAGCATCATCTTCTGAGGTGACATGTGCTCCCCCTGCATGCTTATTTCACTGAGTGACACACAGGGCAAGATCAGCAGCAGGATGTAGCAGTAGAAGAACATCAGGCCCTCAGCCCAAATAGGCAGGCCTGTCCACTGGGGCTCCCACAGGTTGGCCTGGATATCCAGCAAGTCCAATAAATCCAAAGCCACCCAGAACAGACGACTCCTCATGTCCTCTTTCTTCCGGAAAGTTCTCACATATTCCATACTATCCAGAGCCACCAGAACCAAGTATAAACCAGGCACACAAACAGATAATAGTAATGTCAAAGCCTTCCTTGCCACTGTCTCCAGACTTTTCCTGTCGGCCTTGCAATTCTGGAAGACAAAGTAGAGTTTGATCTCCAGGACAAAGATGTACAGAAACCAAAGAATCATGGCATATCCGCGTCGGGCGGTGCGCACCTCGGCACCAACCCACACTGCCACGTACCGTAGCACTATCAGGAAGCAAACATCTCCTACTAGCACAATAATACACACACCGATCTTCCTGGGACCCTGGTTCTGCTCCACCAGGTAGGCGTCCATGAAGGCCATGCTGGTCATGATGACAATGGTGGTCAGGCACACGTGGCGTTTGTCTGGAGGTGGCAACACCATGGCGAGGGCACCTGTTGGCTCTCACTTTCAGGCCACAGCTTTCAAATGTAAAAATAAAATAGTCCAGACAGTAAAATGTACTGTGTACACTCCAAACCTTTAGAGGTGAAGAAAAAAGGGTTATTAAGGTGGTATGACAGACTTCATGTGCACAGGAGTAACTGACCAGCTACAGTATGTTTAATATCAAATTAATACTACAAGTCACTGCACTAATAGTCTGTTATTACTTCAAAGTAGATGCAGAGTCTTGTGTGAGATCAACAAAGAGATGCTGGCAACTGATTGCTCTCAGACCATGTGAAAACAGGAACATCACTTCGTTACTCAGTACTCTTCCATTGATTCAGCTCTGCCCCTGAGCAGCAGTTACACAGACGACTCTACAGTTGACACGCCATTACTGATCGTAATCAACACACAGTCAAAGGAAGAACACTCTGATAGCAGAGTTAGTCCAAAGGACATGTGATGGGATGGCACAGCACTGTGCTGTAGTGTAGGAATGTTTACAAATGTGTTTATTTTTGTCTGAGACAGTCCAGTAAACAATAGATATATGCACAGGTGTGTTACGGCTCAGCATGTATGAGGAATCCCTCTTTGGATACTCCTGTAGACGGTGGTGCAGTGTGTGTGGCTCCTTGCAGTCCTGAAGAGTGTGTTTGGGGAAATGGAGGAGAGTAGTCTGCAGTGGCCAGAGGCCTCCAGCCGCCATAAATCACAGAAACAGCAGGTCAACGGCCCATGAGGCCTTGCGTCTGAGGCCGGCTTCCCTGGGGGGAGGCTTTTACACCGGGCTGAGGATCCATCCTTTCCACCTCCTCTTGCCACGTGCCAGCCTCTCCACAGCCTAGATGAGGGAGAAATAAAGAAGAGAGGGAGGGAGGAGGAGAAGAACAGGGGAAAGAAACCTGTCAGCACTACTGGGCCATATAACACAGTTTCATTGCCAATGGCCCTCCACATATGAGGAGCCAAGTCAGCTTGGCTCCAATATAGCCTGTTTCACTATTGATGGGACAGAATACATTGTGTAAGACCCCTCTATTGTGTGTGATCCGTCGCATGACACCTCGATGCATGGCTTAATATGCTCCAATGGTAACCCATGGTTAGAATAAATATATTCAGCATATAAGTGACCACATTACTCTGTAGTTTAATTTTAGGAGTTAAATTAATAGAGGATTTATTACAAAAATGTGCAGAAACCAATATGAAGTCTTATATAGCAGCTCACTGCTCTGCATGTCTTTTTCTTTTTTCTGTATTACTTGGCACTACATTTCCTTTTGGGTGAGGGTAAATGGGATAAACAATGGCAGAAAGTTCATTTCCTACATATTTTCTGAGCCAACGTGGTGCAGTTTCCAAACTGAAGCAAGAAAATCGTGATTGTGGGGATTAAAAGGCACTGTTATTGTAACTTCTCTTATGGTACAGCTCCAGCACAAAAAACAAAACCACATTTCATTTATCATGTGTCTGATTTGTTGTTTGTATTTATTGTACCAAACTGATACTGGTAATGATAAGCTTGTCTATATTTAATATTACTTCAGGTCAAGTTCCATTTACAGTCTCTAGTTACACTATTTTTGTGATTTTTCAAGATGTTTTACTATGACCTGTGTATCGTGTGAGCTGATGTGTGTGTCAAAGCATGTGACAGCTTCAAAAAGGCTATAAGGGCATCTGTTAAATAAAGGAAGAAAAAAATGGAGATACCAAGCGCTTAACTTGCTAAGAGCCAACTTTGTGGACGGGCCTCATCCATAAATAACAAAATATGTCTAAATATTAGCATGGAGAGAAAACAACTCTGGGGAAAAGAAACTGTAATGTGTTAATTGAGCAAAAAACACTTCCCTGAGTTCCACTTTTGTGAGTTTCACATTCAGTAGAAACCAGAATATATCTGTCTTCTCCTCCTGTCACTTAATCCTCAAGGCAGAACAGAAATCACATTAGTATTTCTGTCAGCTGAGGTATTCAAATTAAGATATGGCTGTATCAGTTCTCCTCCAAACAAAATTTATCTAAAGCAAGAAACACTGAAAACTCACATATTGTGGACATTTCAAAATGAAGTGCAAATAGTGTTCATTCATCCATCCCTTATCTATACACCACTTCATCCTCGTTAGGGTGGGGGCCAGAGTCAGAGGCAGGGGACACTCTGGACTAGGGATGTCACGATGTCAATTTTTTCAGTCACGATTATTGTCAGAGAAATAATCACGATTTCGCGATTATTCGCGATTATCGGCGTTTTGAAAGAAAACAACTGAAATATTATGTTTTTTACTTTAAACATTTTTATTGGTGAAATTTTAAAACATCCAGTGTTTTAAGGTACAAAACTACACACTATATAATAAAGGATAGAATAGAACATGAACATAAATTAACTTTAGGAACTGTAGGCACAAGATTTTAAGCTACTTTTGCTGCCTTTACTGGAATAAAAATACAATGTAGACATAATTTACAAAACAAATATGTCAATTTAACCAAATAAATAACATGATAACAGAGGTAATATAGATTGTTGAACAAGAGTTTTTTTCAGAACTTATTCAGTCATTGCAAGTTATGATGCAAGAATGTAAGCATGTTCACATTCTCAGTGCTGAGCCTGGACCGTTGAGGGCATGCAATGTGGCCACTTGTGCTGAATATTCTCTCAGAGGGCACACTTGTTGCTGGAATGCACATAAACTTTTTGGCCAGTTTTGAAAGAAGAGGCATTTCTTCTTTTCGTGTCTTCCACCAAGACAATGGATCTTCATCTGCACTAATCACTGGCAGTGATAGGTACAGTTTCAACTCTGAGTCTACTTTTTCCTGAGATGTCTTGGGTACCGCAGCTGGTGTGTGAGCTTTTGTGATTCTTCGAAGGAGTCCTGACAACGTTGTGCTTTTCTTTCTAGAACATGCAGCGCTGGTGCCTTCGTCTGCACTGTCATCATCCCCAGCAGTGGCGCTTGAATGAGGTTGTTCTTGTGCCATTTCAGTAGTTGGAGAAAGTGCAACAGCTTCTGCTGCACAGGATTTCACAGTGTCCTCTAGGCTTTCTGTGAAGTTGCCTTTAAACCTGGGATCAATAAAACAAGCAATATCAATGACCTTTTTCATTTCTTCTGTGTACCTCAGCTGAAGTAGCAGGTCATTTCGAACAGCACTCTTCATTTCTTCAGTAAGTTTGCTGTCTTCTTGGTTTTGGGTTAGGATTTGACCTTGTATGTGTTCGAGCACTGGTTTCAAGGAGGAGAGTGTGACTTGTTTCTCTGAAGCCATTACATCTGTGAACTCGTTCAGTGGTTTCAGAAGCTCGTGCACTGTCTCCAAGACAGTGATGTCTGAATCAGATGGCATTAGATGCCATGAACTTCTGTCTGCAGCCAAAACAGCACATACTGCTTGCTGCTGCTCCAGGAATCTGGAGATCATCGCAAATGTGGATCCCCACCTGGTGACCACATCATTAATTAGGGCATGTGCAGGGATATCAAGCTCTCCTTGTTTCTTCTTTAGTTCTCTTTTCTTCTTCCAGCTGCGTGAGAAAGCTTGCACAAGATGGCGGCATGCTCTTACAGCTTTCTCCACTCTTGGGATTTTGAGAACTTTACTTATCGCCAGGTTCAGATTGTGCCCAAAACATGAAAACCATACACAAGGAAAATTTGTGAAAGCCTTTTTCATATTTGTTGCATTGTCAGTGGTGATGCCAGTTAGGTTTTCTGTAGAGAGGCCCCAGTCCTGAAGCATGTTTTCAACCATTTCTGTTATATGATCTGCAGTGTGATCTTCAGGAAAGTATAAGGCTTCAAGGCAATGAGCCTTGAGTTCCCAATCAGCGTTCACATAATGAACAGTGAAGCTGATGTAAGGTTCTCCTCCACCTCCACTACTTGTCCACACATCTGTTGTTGCCCCAAACCATTCCACTCCTATTATTTGTTCCTCGATGCTTGCTCTCACCTCCATGTACAATTTGGGTATTTCATTTGTGGAAAAGTGGGTTCGTGATGGCACTTTGTATTGTGGAACGGCTTTTCTCATCAAATACTGAAATCCAGGTTTTTCCACACTATGAAACGGTAACATGTCCTTGGCTATGTAATATGCAACTGCATGATTGAGCTCTTTGGCTTGTTTGGACGAAGGTGCATATTTAATGCATTTGGAAAATGACTCTTCAACTGTTGGCTGGGCAGTAGCAGCAGGAAGGGCACCTGGAGTTTTTTGCTGGAAGAAATAAATAAATATAAATCTTTAAAATAAATTAATGAATACGTTTATATTAAATTTTGAATAAGAGAATAAAATATGTACTGAACTATTTAATATAGTAATATCAAATATAAACAAATAACATTAGTATTTCTTACTTCTTAGAGGCTATTCATTATTTTACTTGTCTGCTATCAATATATTATACACTATATGTGGAATCAACACTCGTGCTGAAAGGGAGATGCTGCGCGTAAGCCCCCGACCCCCTCCTCCTCCTCCCGCACCTCTCCTCTCCCCCGCTCCACAGCGCTTCCAGGACCCGTGTGTGTTTGTTTCGCCTATGCGCTGTAACTTTTTACATGCTTTTTGGGGAACTGTGCGTTTACCTTGAATTGAACAAAGAGAGAAGGATGATAATCTCGAAGATGTTGGATCATGTTTGATGTATTTGCGCCTTTTGCTGCAACTTTCCGACGACAAGCTTTGCACGTCGGGTGTCCATCTGCAATTACTTCACCTTTATCATCTTTTGGATACCCAAAGTGATCCCACACAGCTGATTTCAAACGTTTTTTTGGTGGATGCAACTCCGGCCGGGGAGTTCCTCCTTCTGCCATTCTCACCGGTGAGTGAAAGCAAGCCCGCTCTGTGCTCTGACCGCTCTGACTGCAGCATGTGCTCTGGCGTGGCGCCACTGTGTCTGCCTCCCCGAAACTTACGTCTCTCGCTTTGCGCCTCTCGCGAGACATTTCTGCGGTTATCGTGGCTTCTAAATATAGCTACGACTATCACACCGTGTCCATTTATAATCGCGGTAATCGTGAAACCGGTTAATCTTGACAACCCTACTCTGGACAGGTCACCAGCCTACAGGGCTACATATACAGACAAGCAATCCCACTCACATTCACACCTACGGACAATTTAGAATCACCGATTAACCTCAACATGTCTTTGGACCGTGGGAGGAAGCCGGAGAACCTGGAGAAAACCCACGCATGCACAGGGAGAAGATTCAAACTTTATGCAGAAAAATCCCTTTAAGGACGCAAACCAGGGATCTTCCAGCTGCAAGACGGAAGTGTTAACCACCAAGCCCGCAAATAGGGTCATTTTAGTTAATATACTGACTCAAAGAGGATTACAATAATATAGATATAATATTCTGTATCCATGAGAAAATGGTCTCCAGGTTTTATATCTCTAGACAGCAGTCTAGAGTGATGCTAACAGCTCACAGGACTGCCATGCCAAGTACCATGTCATGGGACCAACAGTTAAGACCAGCAAGGTTAAGAATTGTTGATAATGACAGCATGGTGATGTTAAGCAGAAACATCTACCATGTTTACCATTTTACTGTAGGATATTGTCATGCAACAAATTCTAAATGTCGAATGTCATCCGCACAGCGGTAGGAGGAGAGTTAAAGGAGCACCAAAGTCATTTGGGTTCATAATCCGTAAAGAAAATGTTACGGCAAGCCATCTGCTTTTACAATCTGGACCAGAGGAGTGGAGCGACTGACAAAGATTACCATTCCGAGAGCTGGGCTGCGAGCATTCCCTGTAAGAGAATCCAGAATCCATTCAAAAATCCCCTCCCCCCTCGCCCCCCGTTTGCTTTTTTAATTGAGGGACTTCTATTTTTACTAAAGCAAAAATTATCTCTTTGTTTTCATCAGAAAATACCTCCCTTCAATGTTATGAACTCTGCTGTTTACACCCATAAACGATAAAATAAAAAAATAAAATGTGTTTTAATAGCTCCCTGCAAAAATCTCAATGCATGCATCGTGCACTGTCATTCACTTCCTCGTGTGCTGAGGAGGAAAAACAACATGTTTCCAAATGACATCTCAAATCAAGCACTGTCAATGGAAGCCAAGTTTATGAGCATATCACTAGAAGGAGCTTCATTTGTAATCCAAACATGGATTTGAATGCTTAAAACCTATTATGTAGAACAGGGCCTAAGTAAGAGATTAAATTCATAAGATGGTGATTAATTGACTGATTAGCAGAATGCTGTGGATCATTACTGTGCTATAAGGAAGACTGCTCCCACATATACAGTGCGGTACATCACATCATCATTTAAATGTCATTAATTATCAAAAAAGATTGTTTCCTTAATGAACGGATTACAGCCGGCGTGATAATATGAGAGTGCTAAGTTGGATGGTTTGAACCCCTGAGGAATTATGACTTCAGCTGTGAATCATGGATCCCACGATGTCACTGGCTTGAGTTGGTGATGTGAGTACAGAAACACCCCATGAAACACGAGACTGATGAACTTTGACAATACTAGATGATTACTGATCATTTATGCCTTTTACTGTAAAAACTGGCTTTAACTCTTTGTGACAGAGGTGTGCTGCACTGTTTTGCACATTTTTTTCAGCTTTTTTAATATACAACTCAAGGCTGAAGATTATCCCTGATGGTAATGTAGAATTACAAACAAGAAAGGGACTCAGAGAACACAGTACTCCACCAAGGCTGCTATCTTTAATAGAAAAATGACTTTGTGCTGAGTACAGGTGTGTGTTATACATGTGTACATTATGTACGGAATCACGTGGCCTAAATATGTAGCGGGTGGTGGGAACTGATGGGACTCAGAAACACCCCCACAATTTAATCAATTGTTTCTCGTGTGATTTCTGATGGATAAGTCGTGATAAGTCCTCAGCGGTCGATTTGTAGCAGGATCCCAATCATGTGATTGTCAGCAGGCAGCTGACAGAGTGTTCACTTGTAGTCATAGTTACAGTGACTGTGAAAGATATAGAAATCTTGAACAAATCCATGGGTCCACACGAGAAGCCACATCATCGTCAAAATCTAATCACTTGGTCCTTGTGTCATTTCTGGCCTTCCCTGAGAATTTCATCCAAATCTGTTCATCCATTTGTACCTGCGTAATGCTGCTAACAGACAAACACACGGACAAACGTATGCCGATCGTCACATAACTCCACCGTGTTCCTTGGCAGCATAAATTCTGACAGCTGTGATGAGAGCGTTTCAAGTCTTTGCTTGATTTTCTCCCTGTGTGTATAGCACTCTGTATGTTTCAACTCTCCTTGCAGGCTTCAATTACTGCATATTAATTATGGTGTGCTATAAATAGGGAACATGTAGAGCTATAAACTGACAGGACAACATTTCTTCGCAGAGGGAGGCTACTATTGTGTCTGTGGTCCAGGCCATTATCTCTCCAAAGAGCTAGAGCTTCGATGTCAGGCACTCATTTTAACAGTTAGCCTCCCTGACTGGCCTCAGGCCTCCACATGGATGACAACAAAAATGAAGATTTGGGACAGCAAGTGGTGTTAGTGCTTCTTTTTTTGGTTTGATTTTTGAATTGCTCTAAAAAAATTTCGCGTTCAGTTTGAGCTATAGAATATCACAGTCTGTACAACTGGAAGAACAGTGTGACACAAGATTCTTTTAATCTCTATTATTTAAAAAAAAAAGAAAAATTCTTATCAAAACCTTAAGCGTTATTTAAATGGTGTGGTTTAAAGGGTTGCTTTTAAATATGAAACATGAAAACAGCACTGACGTAACCAAATTACCTGTGTTCTCACTTGATTGATGTTTGTCTTTTTGGACACAAGCTTAGAGCTTGAGGATAACACAGTCTTTTAAGCTCCAATAAGCTTTTCTCTTAACACTAAGGTATTCTGACAGATCACACGCCTTGTGAAGGTTGCAAGCTTGCTCGTGTTTACAGTGGCAAAATCACTCCATCCCGCTGCTTTGTATGGTATGTTCTGTTTCCTGTAGGCTTCAGTGAACACGACACTGTTTATGCTTTTGGGAAGCTATGTTGTTACGCATGAATGTGTAGTATAACACCTCCAATTATGCTTTTTTTCTTTTTTAGCAATCCTTCTAGTCTAACTTCTCCTGCCTAAACACCCAAATGTTGATCAAGGATTTACGTCAATATCAGCCACATTACCGTGAGACAGCGTAGGTCTCCAGAGTGGACCGTTTTGTCCAATATTTATGTCAGGTTGTCTTCATTAGGGCCAGAAAGAGACCCATATGTTCTTTTGGCTGCCAGCCATCTCCATCATCTCAGCAGGTGTTCTGTGCCATCCTTTGTGTTACACTGAGTGCTCGGCTAGTTTTGGGAGAGGTGGCAGATTGCTTTGAATTTCTCCAGTACACAAGGTACAACTTAGCTGAACAAATGCTTGTACACACAGAAAGTTAACATGTATTTTTTTGTATGGGAACATGTGCATGTGCTTGCAAGAAAGCTTTGAGAGACTTTGGACTTTTCTTGTGTGAAGCTGACAGGATTGCAATCTGCAGGTATTTATCCCATCTTTCACAGCCTGATAATGTTCTGTAACCACACACGAACCACATATATCCTGTGATTATAACATGGCAAGGTTTTATATCCCCAGATCCCTGAATTTGTTTAAATGTATGTTATGCCCTGCACTGGGACTAATAACTAACTGAATTCAAAGTCTACTTGATTTCCCCAGTTGCTCTGATTAGTGTGTGCCACCGCTCTTACACACTCAATACGTTTTCTTAACATATTAAAATCACCACACTCAGCTGCCCTCGTGAGGCTTATCCTTGTCTGCTATGTGTTATTTACAATTTATATCTACTGTATCTGATGGATTGCTCGTGGTGAACTAAAAAACCTAAACATTTTGTATTTTGTCTAAATTTTCCCCCCTTTTTAATGAAATTCCAAGGCACACACCTCACTGAGTTAACGCACAATACATGAGATTTGTATGTTACTGGCTGCTCTTCGATTCCCACTCTCTTGTTTTCTTGTTATCCCTGCATAATAGGCTTGTGATTGCTCGCACTGGGCTCGAATACTGGGGAGGATCTAAAACTAAGAAGAGAGCTGTGTTTTGTAGCAGCAGCTAAGCTCATTTTATCACCCATTATGGTTGATTAAGGCTGATCCTCACTCTACTTTGCCATGTCACATTGTGTGTGCATGATGAGCACTGAAGGTTCATTTCAGCCCATAACTGTAACTAACTCAATCTGTATTTGGCTGTCTGCTTTTAAATAGCCGTGGGTGTTGATCAAACACGGCGGAAATCAAACACTCCTGCACATGACAAAGGATAGATAGCTACTGTGCAGGGGAGGCTCCCATAATAGGCATTATATAGGGTTAGATGTTGAAATCAGCTCAAAAGTGCTTTCCTCCAACTTGGCCCTCAGCAGCAGAGACATGAAGCTTTTCAACATGACAGACGCGTCTTTTCCTCCCCTGCCAACTCTCAATCGTCCTGTAATGTGTGCAGCGTCAATCAAAGTGTATTCTTTATTCACAAAGCTTGGGAGAGGATCAAAGGCACCATGCCACAGTGAGTCATCATCAAAGTGGAGAGCAGCCCTCTGACATCCCACCCGGCATTTAGTCACTGACACAGGGGGCGAAGATGACTAGCTGCCTAATGTATTCAACAGAGACAAGATATTGTTGAAAAAAGGATGCTATTTAAGTGGCTATTGTAGGAGAAAACGCAACCTGTTGTTCGTGTGCATTTTCTGTTTCATAAAAACATTCAGTTTGGACAAGGCTAAATGATACACTGAGTTAAGATATTCATTAGAAGGTCCTAACAACATTAGGGCCACCATTTGATTAGATTCTTTAACTCTGTGTGATCTTTCATTGAATGTGTCTCTCACCTGCTTCACAAGCTAGCTGAACAATTATGGATTTGTACAGGATTCATAAAACTATCCTCTATTAGTCTTAAGTTATACCAGTATACCACTCTGGTAATTTGCTAGTTCTGTCCCTATATATGCTAAGTCAAGGGAATCCATTAATTTTTTGGCTGTTTTATATTATATATGGTATATTTGTATGTTTTTATTTTTTTATATCAAAGAGCTTTTAAAAATTTGTGTGGTGTATTGTTCTTTCTTGGATAGCCAAGTGTTGACAAACTATTGTACTGTTAACTTTACATGACATTATCCATTTTACCTTGTTTTCATTTTATATATACTACCGTTCAAAAGTTTGGGGTCACTTAGAAATGTCCTTGTTTTTGAAAGAAAAGCACTTTTTTTTCCAACGAAGATAACATTAAATGAATCAGACATTGTGGTAAATGACTAGTCTAGCTGATTTTTAATGGAATATCTACATAGGAGTACAGAAACATTTCCAGCACCATCACTCATGTGTTCTAATGCTACATTGTGTTAGCTAATGGTGTTGAAAGGCTAATTAATGATTAGAAAACTCTTGTGCTGTTATGTTACCACAAGAATTAAAGTGTGAGTTTTCATGGAAAACATGAAATTGCCTGGGTGACTCCAAACATTTGAATGGTAGTGTATTTAGAATCAAATATTCGTAAATCACAATTTGCAATGATATTATGTGAAACAACATTGGTATTCAATGTGACAACCACTGATGCCTTGGTACTCGGTTGATGAGAACACGATAATAGTTTATATTTTTTGCTAGTACTGTGATTTTGTTACAGTAGGTACTGGCAAGACTTTCTCCACAAAATTGTGTTCCTATCCTAACTACATGGTAATTTATGTTACAGGAAAATGCAATTTCATTCTGAATGAAACAAACATATTTTTACACCAGTGACAAAGTGTTACATTTTCAGCTTGAAAGAGCCCGAAAAAAATCTGCATAAGGAGATTGGAGGAGATAAACATAGGTGCTTCTTAGATTACATATGAACTCATTGCTTATCTTTAGTTTTCACAAGTTGTTTGGTAGGTTCAGGCACCAGAACTATGTGGATGGGTTTAGGAAAATATCACACATTGGTTGACACTTTCATGCTAATAACTGCATGTTCCAAGTTATGGTTAAGTATAGGTACCAGAACTAAATGTTTATGTCTAGGACAATATCACAGCTTGGCTTAAAGTACAACCCTTTCAAAACATGTTTGAGTATTCTCTTCCATTTTGTGGGTTTCCACAGAGATGAATCCCAACCAATGTAATACGGTGCCGAGAAAAAGGATTTACCCCTCTTGGAAGCTTTCCCCTTTAATTTGGGAAAGGGGTAAAATTGCAATGTCCAGGTGTGCAAGTCTGACTGAGACCTAAATGTATATGAAAAAAGCAATTATAATGAAATGAAATGAAGAAATGTTTGAAAGGTGGGGATAAAATATGTGCAAACCAAGGCTTCTCTCCATGAGGTTGTGAGGGAGTTCTATCTACTCCCCACTTCTGTTTACAGTCTAACCTTGTAGCTCTAACCTCCACTGTCCAAAACAAGTTCTGCCCTCACCGACTGTTCTCCTTTTGAACTCCTATAGCCTGCCAGTCAGCTGGCTTCTGTCTGTCAAACAATTTAACCCATGGTAGTCTACAGCTTTGAAATACGTTCTTTAAAGGCTTCTGAATCGTTTTTCCTGCTCAACATCCTGTGAAGCACATTTAACTTTTAGGAATGGATTTTTAAAATTTAGTTGACTAAAAATATTAGGTCTCCTATAGCTTCATGGTCTTCCTTTTCCTTTAATGTGTCATATAGCTTAATGCAAAATAAACCTATCCACATTATACAAAGTAATTTTCCATCCATCCATGTATTATCTATAAACCGTTTAATCCTCACTAGGGTCGCAGGGGGCTGGAGTCTATCTCAGCAGACATAGAGTTAAAGCAGGATTCACCTGGACAACTCACCAGTCTATCATAGGGCAACACATAGACAAACAATCACACTCCCAATCCCACCTACGGACAATTTAGAGTTACCTCAGCATATTTTTTGGACTGTGGGAGGAAGCCAGAGAACCTAGAGAAAACCCATGTGCAAATGAACATTTAAATTCCATGCAGAAACCAGGGACCTTCTAGCTGCAAGGCAAAAGTGCCCCAAAGTAATTTTATCATCATTAATAACAAAAAATTGATTAGCGTCACTTTAAAGATAAAAAGAGTAATGTTCTGCCAATTCTGTTGTAAGCTGTTTGGTACTTTGCCGTTGCATAGCTGATGACAATGTCATTTGTCATTATTTTCAGAGAACAAATTAAATATGTTAATCCAGCGAGAACCAATTGGACTGCTCTCTGTGCAAACCTGATGGGCTACCACTGAATTTAAGAATTATTATTGGTTACATCTGTGGTCTGGGACTGTACAGCTGGCCTGCAAAATGTGCTTTAATGCTGAAATGTACCAAACATCTAATGCTGATGTCAGTTTTAATAAAAGAAAAACAACCTCACCGCTTTATTCCTCACTATCTCAAAATTTCCAAATGTGAATTGGTGAAGCAGGACCATACATAAAGCCCTGCATCTTTGTTCTTGCCTTTTGGTTTTGGAACCTAAACCCAAGCAATAACAATTACGGATTCCTGTATAATTAAGTTTAGCATCTTTTTAATCTCTTAAGTTAAAAAAACACACCTTCAAGCATATATTTAATTACGCCTCATACTGATAATTGGATTGTCCCTTCAAGTTATTGTTGGATGCATCTTTAATTTTTTAAACTGAGGGCCACAAAAGAGCACAAACTGCTGCAGCGATTACCATTACCTCTAATCTTTACACACAGAGACACACACACACATTGTACCATGCTAACACCCTTCTACACACTCCTCTAGTTTTTAATTCAACCATGTACTAAAGTAAGAGTGCAACAAGCTTACTGATTTACCCGTGTGATACTAGCGCTCATATTTATTATCCCCCGCCTCCACGAAGTGGAAAAGGGGGATATAGGTTTGGCCTCCATCCGTCCGTCCATCCGTGCTTCCGTGCATCCGTCCGTCCGAGATGAAGGGGACAACTTTTCTTGGAAACTATTACAGCTAGGATTACAAAATTTAGAGTGTAGCTTCACACCATGGACACCTTGATCAAGTTCGAAAATGAGACCTGTGCGATAATATTTAACAGAGTTATGGCCCTTTATCACTATTTTGGATATAGACTCATAGACATCACATGTGGCGGGGGATATTGATGACCATGTCGTCTTGTTTCTCAAATGATAATTTGGGAGTGTGATCAACCAGGGAAAGAGCCAGCGGTTTTACAAAGAGATCCATTTAATCTTTGTGTCAATAAACCATCCCCTGCCCCCTCTCTCCCTCTTAAGCTTATGCTCTTTTGCCATGCCTTGCAATTCTTCCTCCCGTGCTGCTCACTGTCGCCATTTCTAATCTGGCTGCCCTAGGGGAGGTGGCATTCATACCTCATTCTAGTCATGCTTCCTTTCTGTTTGCTTCCATCCCGCTTGAGGGTAAAATGCCTTCCCAAAGACATCAAAACCCTATTCAGTATTTCGCATTTCTATCTTCTGTTAATGCAGCCAGTATTTGGCTGAAATGTAGGAAGAATCCCGAGAGCTGTCAGGTAGTGTTTAACCACTACTAGTCTCTTTGTTTTCTGTCTCAGTTCAACACACACTCATCCTGCTGTTTCCACTTTTTTTCATGAAAGACACACTACCGTTAAAAAGTTTGGGATCACCCAGGCAATTTCATGCTTTCCGTGAAATCTCACACTTCTATCCATGTGCTAACATAATTGTACAAGGGCCTCTGTACCCCTATGTAGATACTCCATTTAAACTAGAATAGTCATTTAGCACATTAACAATGTCTAGACTGAATTTCCGATTCATTTAATGTTATCTTCATTGAAAAAAAACTGCTTTTCATTCAAAAATAAGGACATTTCTAAGTGACCCCAAACTTTTGAACGGTTGTGTATGTATGGTAGGTAAAAGTCAGGGATAGTGTCACCTTCATTCACCATCCCCTGAGGGAAAAGAAACAGGAGAACAAGGAGGTGAGATGAAGAAAGGGAGAGAGAGAGAGAGAGAGAGAGAGAAAAGCAAAGGAGCAAGAGTTGCTGTCCCAGATGATCAAATAAACAGCAAAAGAGATGTGGTACTGGGAGGATTCGAAGTGCTGTTAATGAGCTAGGAGGTAAATTAGATAGCTTTGCAGAAGAAACAGATTTAAATGTTAGCAGACCAGGATTAACAGATGAGAACGCAGAAAGGGAAGAAAGAAGCGAAAAACAAGCAAACAGAAAACGCCTTTTCATGAGTCATTTAATGTTACGTTCAGTCTTAAAAACTTATTTTCCATGAAGAAAGTGAAATCAATCTGTTGATGGTGTGAGAAATGTTCCAGATTTAAAAGGAGGAGAGCTTTTAAAAATGAATACAAGATCATTTACCTTAAGTGGAGTTGTTTGGCAGTGAAAGAGGATTTTTTCGGGTTCTGTTGTTGGGCTTTCTATCACTACTGAGGCAACATTGGGTAATTAAAAAAATGATGCAACATTTCGTATATACAACTTTTGAGTTACTAGAAGGCATACTACAAGTCATTATTTATTTTTTCTTTTCTGTATTTAATGTCCGTCTGCACAGTAGCTTGGTGGTTAGCACTGCAGCATTGCAGCTAGAAGATCTCTGGTTCACATCCCCGCCTTCCTGGGATCTTTCCACATAGAGTTTGTTCTCCCTGTGGATGCGTGGGTTTCTCAAGGTTTTCCAGCTTCCTCCCAACATCCAAAATTAAGGTTAATTGGTAACTTTAAATTGTAAGTAGGTGTGAATGTGATTGTTTGTCTGTATATGTAGCGATGTGACAGACTGGCGACCTGTCCGAGGATCGCAGTCATGTGATCATCAGCAGGTAGGTGACGTAGTGTTCACTTGTCGTCATAGTTACAGTGATGCCATGCCACTGTCTCGCAATGATACCGAAATCTTTTACAAATCCACGAATCCAGACTATAAGCTGCATCACTGGCAAAATCTAATCACTTGGTTCTTGTGTCATTTCTGGCCTTCCCTGAAAACGTCATTGAAATGTGTTTTTCCATTTCTGAGTAATGTTGCTGACAGACAGACAAACAAACAGACCAACGCCAGTCATCACATAACTCAGCTGCGTTCCTTGGAGTAACAGTTCGGGCTTAGATATTTAACTATGTGCACTGAATATAATAATTTAAAGCTGATTATTATGCCAGGTGATACTTTATGGAATCACTACAATGGATTGCTTGCACCATTAGTATTACAGCATTAATATCAGTTAATGCTGATTAATATCAATTAATTGCATAAATAATTTATTTAAGCTTTATTTAAGTATTGGCATTGTTAAACAACTTCATACAGAATGAGTTTTGTCAAGTACAACAAGCATTACTGACTTCAACTTAAAGCTGATAGCACACACTGTTGTGCTTAACACGAGCATCCTTTTCATCAATTAGACATCTGAAGACAGGCATCAAAGAGTGACATGAATATCAGCCCCAGAGAGCCCCTCAAACAGATGGGGCATGCTAATAAACCTCTGGTATGTCATGCCATCAACAATGCTATTAAAAATCAACAATGCAGAGGAGCTATTAAGATGAGCGATTAAATTCTGATGTATTAATGATGTGTCTGCAAACACACTGTGAAATACAGAGAGTAATTTGTCAAAATTACTTTAATGGAGACCTAAAAGTTTTGTCAGATTATGGGCAATGATTTATAGGGTTGTGATAATGGATTCAACAGCCTCAGATTATCAAGACGGAAGCAACCAGAGACTCAGGCAGCAAACGCCTCGTCACCTACTGTCTTGAGACTTGAGGATAACACTGGAAGGGTCTATGGTTGAAAAAAAAACAAGACTCTGCATCATAAGTTGATTTGAACAGTGAAAAAGTATCACCCCAGTCTTACTCATGCTTTCACATGAAACCTGGAGGTTTGTTGTGAGCTTAAAAGTCCATTGATCAATCAGTCAACTGCTGTCAGTCTTTTCAAATGAAAACTGTTTCCATCTGTGGAACTGCTGTGGTGATTTATACCACACACACACACACACACACACACACACACACACACACACACACACACACACACACACACACACACACACACACACACACACACACACACACACACACACACACACACACACACAAACACACACACACACACACACACACACACACATACATATGTGCACACACTCTTAGCTAGCCTGAACCTTCAAAGGTAACAGAGTGTATAGAGGAAGAATTAAAATCAGCAATTTGCTGTCTTCTCTTCCGAATATGCTCTGTGTTTTAAAATAGATTAGGCCTTTGGGCTGTACTGGTGCCCTTATTAACAGATTTAAAGCCAAAAAATAATGAGAATTAGCGATTTTTCACAAACTTATTGACTGTTTGGTCTTGCCAAATTGGGTCTAAAATCATATAGGCCAAAGGCACCTAGTTTAGCAATCTTTTTTTTCCAGCTCAGAGCGAGAGTCAGTGGAAAAACTGCCGCCTGCTACTGTAGCTCTTTTTGAGGTTTGTAATGTCCTCTGACAGAAGCGGAGCCCTATTTAACTGCCTCCTACATTGACATGCAATTTAGTTTTTGCTAATTATAGGGTACAGCGGTCATAAATTATTCCCTGCTCCTTAGCTCTGTCTCACCCACTCTCTTTCTTCATACACAGACAGAAAAAACACCTACCCACGCATCCACACAAACCATACAAAACAAAATTACCCATCTGCTTATTTTCACACTGAGGCTGACTGTCATGCACAATCAGATGGCACACACTGACTCGAGGTGGGAGAAAGTGAGAAGGAGAGAAGTGGTGAAGAAATAAGAGCAGGGGAAATCCAGCAGTTCATCTCTTCCCTGCTGTTAAAGGCCATTCAGAAATATTCAGCTTTACACTGCCTCACATTCACAGATTCTTTGAGTGTCCAGCGCCTCAGCGTATCACAAGCAACACTTTAAATTATTACAGCACCAAAAGATGGAAACACAAAATGCATCTTGACAAGAGAAGAACAGTGGGAGCCAGGAAAAGTCAACACTGCAGCAGCCTGTAAACAGCAGACCCTGCCCTAGCTATAATAATGAGACATTTATAAACTGCTATGTTCAGTTTGCATGCAATAGCAGGTCACTTTCAATCAAAGCTTTCTGAAGGTCAGATGTAACACAGCATGCACAAACCGTACAGAAGTGTGGGGTCACCCACACAATTTCATTTTTAATTTAGTTATTTTGGATTCAATCAGAAACTTGAACTTAAAAAATGTAAAGGCTCTCTGGGGAGTTACCTTGTAAACAAAAACACAGATTTTAAAATGTATTTACTTTAAATTTAGATTGCATACGCTACCATTCAAACGTTATGGTCACCCAGACATTTTCATGCTTTCCACGAAAACAAGGATTCTCCAATCTTCAATTAGCTTTTCAACACCATCAGCTAACACAATGTAGCATTAGAACACAGGAGTGACGGTTGCTGGAAATGTTCCTCTGTACCCCTATGTAGATATTCCATTAAAAATCAGCCATTTCCAGCTAGAATAGTCATTTACCACATAAAGTATGTGTAGACTGTATTTCTGATTCATTTAATGTTATCTTCATTGAAAAAATCTGCTTTTCTTTTAAAAAATAAGGACACATTTAAGTGACCCCAAATTTTTGATTGGTAGTGTATGTGCCATGTTAGCTGAAATTATTAAAAATTGCCCTTTAATGACAATAACCACATTTTTTCTCTGACTGTGACCATATCTTAACCAATGTTTTGTTTTGGTTTTTGTCCTGCAATTGCCATGCACACATATTGCACATTGGGAATTTCAAAAGTGTTGACAACAGACATGAATGTAATGTAATCAACAGTTCTTTGTAATCATTCAGTGGACATGTTTCCATTATGGACACAGTTTTACCTTTTCAAAAATACATAAATAAGGTTGCAATGTCCAGCTCTGGCACACAGACTTTAAAAAGTTTTATAATTTTGCCTCCTTATGATGATTCAAGCAGTCACAAAAGTTTAAAAGGCATTAAATTGGCAGCTAGTGGTATTTTTCCAGATGGTAGGTACAGATCTGTGATGGTGTCATTATTTACTCAACCTCATTTCAGCTTTGCCTGGATAAACATCACTTATTTGTTGGAAGACAGTGAGAGAGTTAGCAGTAGAGGGAAAGAAAAAAATGAAGAAAAAAATCAATCCAAGTGTTAAATGCAGTCATGAAAAATGCACATGCTCTTGTCTGTTTTTCTCTCCTTCCTGTTCCTCAGTGTGGTCATAGATATTGAGTGTCCACGAGGGGAAAACGCTCTAGTTCTCCCATTTCTCTCCTTGAGCAAGCTCACAGATTTCTCCCCTCCTTCCCTCTCTGCTCTCTCTCTCTCTCTCTGCCTCTACATCATTGCTGTCCTGAATTCTTTCGTATTTCCCAGAGCCTGTTTGACCTGCACCAAGGGGCTCTGGCTCTGCCCTCCTCACCCCTCACATAGCCAGCAGTCTTCTCCAGCTCTCTGTCATGCTGAACCTTCATGGCACACACCTTGCTCAAGGTCATTTATTCAGTACTAATCTCGTGCTGTTCATGTTTACACAGCAATAGAAGAAGAACAAGCGCATAGAATTTGAACTGAACCCACAAAATGTGCAATAATTTTTCAGAATGAACTAAATCAGTAATGCACAGATGAGGCAAAGGATTCAACCATCATGTTTAATAGAGCATGAGTAAACTCGGATTCTTTTGTTGCAGAGGGGACTGGCCTCCTGGAAAAGACTGAGTTGTGATACTGTAGAGCAGTGCTATAATGAAGGCCTGGCTCCCCAGAGAGAAAACACTCATGGCTAGTTTCATAGACATGGATTATGCCTAGTCCTAGACTAATTTGCCTTTTCTGTGAGTGCCACTGTTGAGATATCCCTTTTGTTGGAGACCATGCGTAACTGGCCCCCTGTGTCTCTCTCCTGAAATTTCTTCAATACAACTGTCTGGCCCCTCTACTCTTTTCTCTTTTTCAAAGCCTTGGGCCGACATGAACTTGCTTCATCCACAGTCTCATTCCTCTCCCCCTGGCTAGGAGTCCAGATTTAAGACTTCAGCAGATAGCACAAGTTGGATGGCTCTGTCTTATTCATCATGTTAAATATCCCTTAGCCTTCCGCTCTCTTGGTGTAGATTATTCAAATGACGGCGCCCTCATATTTGGAATTAGGCTGTAGACATATCGTCTCATAAATTGCCTCGATCCGACAACACACTCCAGCTCCACAGAACCCCCTGACGTATGCTCTTGTGTGTCATAATGTACTATTATTCCATTTTGAACATGCTAGTGGGTGCTGCGCCTGTGTCAGCCACCCAGATTAGAGTCATAAAACTCGGTGCTGAGATGATGACATTTCACCCAGGCTGTAAAATCTCTGCAGGCTGATTGTACTTTCACACTGTAAATTCAAAGCCTGAAGTAAGAGTACTCAGACAGTCTTGTGCATGCTAATGGTATGTGTGTAATACAGTAAGCTGTGAGAGACCATACATGTTTGTATATGTATTTCTCTCATTTACTGAAGCACACCCTGTGGTGATGCCTGCATGTGTGTACGGATTCATAGTGGCACAATTTACAACACCCAACACAAAATGGATTTGAGCATCTTGATTGTATGTGTGCATTCATCCATGACAAAACATGAGTGTGCACTATAAACAGTACAGTACATGCATGAATGTACATTTGAGTGTCTCTGCTGTGCTCCTGCATGCGTGCTGACAACTCTGGATGAATATTCATTGTGCTCTCTTGTCTGTGTGGCACTACCGGTATCTCCCCAATCCATCGGACGGAGTGGTAGCAGGTTGTACAAGGAAAGTGAAAGGGACAATGAATGACATTGACAGGCAACGTGCTGTAGAACGTCTCCCCGTTCCAGGGACAGTGAGCTGATCGCTGATAGCAGATGTGTGTCTAATTGCAGAGGGGTTGGGTGCCCTGGATACGTCTCTGTCTCTTCTGTCTCTGCCTGCCAGGAAGCTAAGCCCCCTCCAGAGCCCCCAATCACTGCCTTAATTAGAAGCCTTATCTCTGTCAATCACTGTGCCTTTCACTCTGCTCTGCGGCCCACTGCATGGATAACAGGGTAACAGGCCTGGCCAGGATGGTGTGGTATCACAGAGGACCAAAGAGAATAGAGACAGGAAGGAGGTGGAGCTTTACAGAGGTGTATTTATATGTCAGTTTTCTGTTGCCATTCTCCTTCACATTTTTATGTTTCACAATGGCGACAACCATTGTCAGAGTCATTAAGTTTTCAGTTTGTCTATTGGTCCATATGTGTGTCCCATTCACATGTGTGTGATATCTCAGACATATGAAAGGGGGTAATTGTTCAATTTTACATTTGGTTCCATTTTGATTTGGTGACATTAATCTTGGATGTCCACCTTGAAACTGTGGTGACTGTTTAGATCTTCTATACTGCCACGTTGAAGATGTGTTTGAAGCATACGTGTTCCAAAAATTGGAACTCCTTTGCAGCAACATCCATCTTTCAAGTTTTTTTCTACTGTCCTGGCTATAACTTTGGATCAGAAATAGCTTTATTGGCCAAGTGTTTAAACTCCTCCAAAGAATCTGATTAGTCTTCTGTCTTATATACTAGTATTTACAATCATGAACAAATGTTCACTTGCACTCATAAAGAGCATGTGTTTCATGGCAATCTTGAGTTTCCATTAACTCTTGTACCTCAGAATTTTCTATGGTGAATCATTGAAACCTATGTATGTCTGTAACAAAAACAATGATGCATTTTGGTTCTGTACTTGACTTATTATAGGTCTCCTGGAAATATGGCTAAATCAGCTGGATCAAAAATATACAGTACATGCAGCAACTTGGATGATCAGTTCTGGTGATACAGAAAGCTGTGTTAACATTTTCTTAGTGACATGGTCTCTTAACTTCTCATGAGTGACTATGATTGACTACAGCTGCAAACCTCACTAAGATACTCTGAGATACTACAAATAGACCCCATTTGATACACTTTTTAGACTCAGCTGTTGGTGGCTGAGTCCACAGTGTTAAAGTCTAAGCTCAGCACTTACAGGGCCCAGAATCATCTGTACATGTACAAAAATTGCCTCTAAGTATTAAGTGCATGGTACAGTTGTGTCACTGTGACGATCAGGAAGAAAACAAACTGTCACTTCATGCTGACAGACAATTGGTCAGGATGGCCAAGAGTCAATCAAGAATCACCAAAAGGCAGATCTGCAATGGAAGCTGCTAAAACAGGTGTCAGTGTACACATTCAGGTGTGTTTTACATCACCTTGAGCTGAGAGGCAGCTGTGTTAGAAAGAAACAGCACCTTAAAACTCAGCTGAAGTTCACTGCAGAGCATATAGATAAAGAAAGGCCCATCTGCAGGAAAGTTCTGTAATCAGATGAAACAAAAAAAATACCTATTTAGCTACAATTACCAGAAATATGTTTGGAGGAGAGAGTGTGACCCCTTAACCCCAAGAACAGAAAAACTACTGTCAAGCATGGTGGTAGGAGCATTCCATTCTGAATGTGGGTGTGTAAAACCTAGAATACAATGGGAGACTACAATGGTATAATACCTAGAATACAATACACACTTGATTCCTCATTTTGCATTCATATTAGTGTAACTTTGTAACAAATATCTATAACATACACTACCGTTCAAAAGTTGGGGGTCATCTAGAAATGTCCTTAATTTTGAAAGAAAAGCAGTTTTTTCTTCAATGAAGATAGCATTAAATAAAACAGAAATACAGTGTAGGCATTGTTAATGTGGTAAATGACTATTCTAGCTAGAACTGGCTGACTTTAAATGGAATATCTACATAGGAGTACAGAAGAACATTTCCAGCATCCATCACTCCTGTGTTCTAATACTACATTGTGTTAGCTAATCATGTTGAAAGGCTAATTAATAATTAGAAAAAGCTTGTGCAATTATGTTAGCACATGAATAAAAGTGTGAGTTTTCATGGAAAACATGAAAATTACCTGGGTGACCCCACACTTTTGAACAGTAGTGCGAGCATCACTGTAAAGTCATTCTTGATTTGACTACATCAAATATCAACTACTATTCATCACTGAAATCCTTTCATGGTTATTTGTTGCATCTGTTCAGATTCCACCGTCCATGTAAAGAAAAAGCAGTTCACCTCAATGAGGACTGAAACCAGCAGTTTGAAGTCTTATACATTATGACTGAGAAGTAAAATGAGCTAATAGTTCATAAGATAATCAGAGTGTAGAGATATGTGAACATGTGTAGCGGGAGATGAGAAGTTAAGATTCAGTAGAAGACATGTGGCAGTGAAGCTTAAGGATGGGGATAAAAGGTGGATTGGGACAAAGGTGAAAAGGGCTGGAACCTGTCCAGAGAAATAGGGAATGTGAAGACGGGATCCTCTCCCTCTCCCCATCTCAATGTCTCTTCATGCCAGTTCTGTCTGAGCACCTATTCAAAATCAATTTAAGAAATTACCATTCAGCCAGAGTTCCGTCATTAGGATTTTATAATTTCATCTTCCTTCTCGGGTGCCTTTATCCCAGAGCCCCACAGTTCATCTCTGCAGCACAACCCCGGTGAATAATTAACCGCAGCCGTGAGCAGAAAGGCGATGAGCGACACAAGCGTTACATCATATTCACACTCAGCCGCACACCTTCAGTGGCGTTGACGGCAGGCTTTTAAGTCTCTTCCTGTCTCTCTACAGTTTTACTTAAATCCGATGTAGCATGTCTCTCACTTACAAGCTACCACTCTGTAAAACAATCACAAGTTACAACACACACAGAACTCACTTTGTCATGTACACACACACTTGCTTACTGTCTGTCCTTTCTCTATTCAATAAAAAAAAAAAACATTTTAGCTGAGGAGGTTGAAATGGGGCTGAAAGGGTGGAGATGGAGATACGGTTGGGGTTAGCAGGATTAGGTAAGTTCAACACCTCGCCCTCAGAGAGCCCTCTGTGGCAGTGCAAGTTGGAAACCCTGTTTATTAATGTGAGCAGAGGAAGACATGGTGAGGTGGGGGAGACAGAGCCCTCATCTGCCCTCTGCAGCCCACAGTCTTGAGCTATGTAATCCAAGGTGGGGTGGAGAATGGGATGGAGGTGCTATTGCTGGCTAGGGACATACAAGCTGAGCATCTTAGCCAGGTTTTAGCCTTACCACCTATCACGGGAAAACATGACAATCAATAGAAAGGCTTAGGTGGATTCTTTGTAGTCTGGCCATTTCCAGACCTCCAAGGTCAGATGACTCTCAGTACAGGTATTTGTTTGAATTCCATTTGGCTAATGGGCCTGTGGAGTGTAACATCTGCCCTTGTTAGTGGCTATATTCTTCATATTCCGCTAAGTTATGTCCAACATGTTCTAGAAATGTGTGCTAATGTTAATGTTTTGCCAAAAACAGCAAGTCTTAACTCTATAAAGAGAACACATTCACTGGAGACTGTGAATGGTTTAAATCCCTGACCGTTTCCTCGTACATGCAGCAAACTGACAATAGTGGCTCTGATTAAAATGTTTCCTGATAGGTAACCATGTAACTGACATCCCTGTTTTTTCTGAAACCTTCTGCTGACCCCAGGATTTTTAATCTAGTGCATACATCAGATCAGAATTTGAATTTATTTAATGCTTTGCTTTATCTTTCTTTAGAAATGAGCATTACTGCCACATGAAATGACTAGTATGGCAGTAACGAAGAGAAGAATCAAGATAGAAGCCGTTCTGGCTGAGTCTACAACCAATGAAAAGTCTGTTAAGAGTAACTGATTGGTTACTGCTTCTGTCTGGAAGTGGATCACTGCGGAGAAAGGAGTCACTGCCAAAAGAATAATGTTTCAAAGAATATAATCTGGGAACAAATCAGTCAGTAGGCACTGGCAGATGTGCATTCAAATCACAACTCTCAGTTCTGACAGAAAGTTTTAGGAAACCAAAAGTAATAAAATGTTAAAGTGTGAAATGCTTGTTATCCACTTGGCTTGGTTTGGTGAGTGGGTTTACTAATGGGCAACACTTAAGAGGAAAAGAGGAAGTTAAAAACAAACTGAAGAAAACATGTTTACCGAAATTATACATTTATCGGAATAATTAGACTCTATCCATTTCAGCATGAAAACAGGATCAGCCTTGGTGATACAGTTGCCATATGGAGATTTGTATGTGTGGGTTTTGGGTGGCAATGCCAGCCTTTCTGAATACTCTGCTCTCACATCATGTTCACTGCACTTAGTCAACACTAGTTACAGTAATGTTAGGTCTGTACGACAAGCGTTAATACTGTTGAACGGATTAGTTTTGACTGCCTCAAACTAGGTGGAATGTGCAGATTGGAAGTGGCACACAATCACTCTTAATAATACACATTCCCCAAAGTGTTGACTAATTGCAGCCATTAAAATCTTGACAACAGTGGTTAATTTGTTTCCTTGTGTTTTATAGCGATCATTTGTCCCATTGGAAAGCTCTGATGAAACATGAGGTGATTACTCCAGTAAGTGAGTCTGATGGAGTTGGAGTGTGTTGAACAAGACGCAGGCCAGCATCTCACACTTCCCAAAACCCCTAATGTCATCAGTCGCTGACATTTTTGTCACGTGGAATTACTGAGTGCAGTTCACTCGTAATGGTGAACAAGACTTCTGTCAATGCTCTGAGAAGTAACTGGCAGAATAGCTAGCTTGACCTTTCGTTGAAATCCTTTAGGAGAACACAGCAAAATATCTTAATTAGAAAGAGATGGAGTTGCTACGAACACACATTGATCAGGCAGAAACCACAGCTCTCCACAAGACTGAAAGGAGGAAGGGGAACATAATCCAGAGCTGCTGTTGGACAATAATCATGAATCATGTAAGTCTTCTCCAGAATAAAGAACAGACTGGCTATCTGTACAAAATGTGTTTTAATACAGCTACAGAGAGTTCCAAGGATGAGAAAACTAATTTTCAGCATAACAGGATCCCATTGTATTCTATTCATTTGGTTAAATTAAGTAAAACTTTAAACACAAAATAACAGAATACACTGCAGTTTTTTAAAACTGATTCTGTTACTAAAAATCAGCAGGGATTAAAACAAAAGTGAATAGATGACTATGTCAATCATTTCAACAACGTTTTACTACATATTATTGGTAAAGCACTCTTAGATGGATCAAACAGGCCTTAGTTGCATGCAGAATCTGTTATTGTAATTGAGTTCTGAAAAGCGCAAGGACACATTAGGACAACAATCTCGAACTAAAATCTCCTTTTTGGTCATTCCCTCACTACTCACACCTACATCTTTTCAAGGATGGAATATTTAAGGGAACTAGTAGAGCTGGCTGGTGATCAAATGTTTAATTTCAGTCATTGTTGCTACTTCTTGATCATCTTGAATGACCTACTTTTAATAAAGATCATCAGAAAAATGTTTTATTTGAGTTTAAACGCCTTAGCCTTTGTATCAAGGTACACAGGTAATACTTTTACTGTCAGTGCAACAATGGCTACAGTCTCCAAATGGGAAGGTTAGCAGACTTGGTGGGAGTCAGGAGAATTCCTGACAGCCATGGAATAGCGTGCCTAGCAGGACCTGCATAGAAGCTGCAGGCTTCATTATCAAGGGATATGATCGGCTTTTTGAGTCAGAGAAGAAACACATTTGAGATTTGTTCATGCAATTGGAATTTGCATTTTTGTTGTGCGCTTCCATGGTGCTTTGCAACTAATGCATTGAAGGGAAACGATCCATCATTTTATCGAGCAGTTTTGTTATTGCTATTGATGACGTGTCTGTTGGTGGTACACTCTATCTACACTCTATCATTTTATTCCTCAGGCCTATTTAATAGTGAACATATTTACACACTCAGAATTCCATAGTGTAAGTATAGCATATTATAGCCAGTCAGGTCCATGAATATTTGGACATTGACACAATTTTCAGCTGTGTACATCACCACAATGGATTTGAAATGAAACAATTAAGATGTGTTTAACATGCAGACTTTCAGCTTTAAGTTAAGGCTATTTACATCCAGATCAGGTGAATGGTGTAAGAATTTTATATGTGCTCTCCACCTTTTTAAGGGACCAAAGGTAATTGGACTACTGGCTGCTCAGCCAAATGTGTGCTATTCCTTGATTATTTCATTTGCAAGGAGCAGATAAAAGGTCTAGAGTTCATTTCAAGCATGGTGTTTGTGTTTGGAAGCTGGTGAGGTCAACTCTCAATATTAAGTCCAAAGAGCTGTCACTATCAGTGAAGCTAGCCATCATTAGGCTGGAAAATCAAAACAAACCCATCACAGAGAGAGCAAAAACATTAGGTGTGGCCAAATCAACTGTTTGGTACATTCTTAGAAAGAAAGAACACACTGGTGAGCTCAGCAACACCAACAGACCCAGAAGAGCATGGAATAAAAGTGTGGTGGATGACAGAAGAATTATTTCCCTGGTCAAGAAAACCATCTCACAACAGTTGACCAGATCAAGAACACTTTCCAGGTGGTCAGTTTATCTGTGTCAAAGTCAACAATTAAGAGAAGACTTCACCAGAGTGAATACAGAAGGTTCACCACATTGTGTAATTCATAACTGAATATGTGAGCCTCAGAAACAGGAAGGTCAGTTTCAAGTTTGCCAAAAAAAAATCATCTAAAAGAGCTTGTGCAGTGCTGAAACAAACCAGATAATCAGTGAAGCATGGTGGTGGTAGTATCATGGTGTGGGTATGTATGGCTGCCAATGGAACTGGTTCTCTTATATTTATTGATGATGTAACTATTGACAAAAGCAACAGGATGAATTCTGAAGTGTTTTGGACAATATTATAATAAATGCTTCAGAACTCTTTGGGCGACCCAAAGCATACTGAGAAAGCAACCATGGAGTTTCTTAATGCAAAGAAGTGGAATGTTGCGCAATGGCCAAGACAATCACCTGACTTGAAGCCAACTGAGCATGCATTTCACTCGCTGAAGACAAAACTGAATATAGCCCAAGAACAAGCAGGAACTGAAGACAGCAGCAGTAGAGGCCTGGCAGAGCATCACCAGGGACCTAGACCAGCATCTGGTGATGTCTACAGGTTCCAGACTTCAGGCTGACTGCAAATTGGATTTACAACCAAATATTAAAAATGCTAATATGATTTATGATTATGTCAGTTTGTCCAATTACCTTTGGTCCCTTAAAAAGGTGGAGGGCACAAATAAAATGTGTTGCAATTCCTACAACGTTACTCTGACTTGGATTTACATACCCTCAAACTAAAACTGAAAGTCTGCACTTAAAGCACATATTGATTGTTTCATTTAAAATCCATTGTGGCGGTGCACAGAGCTGAAATGCTGAAAACTGTGTCAATGTCCAAATGTTTTTGGACCTGACTGTATTTTTTCTATGGCAAGCGAGAATTGTTTGTGCTATGCTCAAACCATTTGGTTTCAATACATAGGCCAAACAGTTTCCCAGTGCAGTCAAGAGTGCAGAAATGTCACTTGTAGCTTGTCATGGCTATTGACAGAAACCTTGTAAAACTCACTGCATCCACTGATGCAAGGCACCAGTCAAAGTATGATTCACCTTGTTGACTCCTGTTGACTGGCTCTGATGTAAACAGATGCCAATGTGTTTGACCAATACACTATGCTGTCTGTCTGTTGCAGTGATGCAACTTGGCCCTTTTTCCACTTTCCAGCCTGCACTTTGGATTTCCAACAAATTACATCACTATGAGTCACTGTTGTGATTAGGAATTTCAGCAATGTAATTTCGTTGTATACTAAAGTGTGCAATGACAATAAATTCTCTGATTCTGATTCTCATTTCATTACCGTCATGCTTCAGTTATTGCTGGGAGATTAAAAGCTATATGAGATGAAAAAGATATTATTTTTGCCTGACAGCACTCCATAGGAAAAAATACTGGAAAACCCAGATGCTGGTGGTTTCATCACGCAATTCCAAAGAGTTTTTGAGGTAAAGAAAAATATTCATTGCTACAAAGTTTTAGCGATTGCGAACAGACGGACAGGGAACATCGCTGATATTGATCTGCTGAGGCTAAGAATAATGTTCAAAGACAGCAGGCTTCAGGGAGTAGGCTGGTTGGGTTTCATTAAGTATAAACATTGTCAGAAAAGAAATAGCTTGAAATAAGAGAAATCCAGGCAATGGGGAATGAAGTAGGGATAGAAAGCCAATAAGAGCAGAAAGAGTAAACAATTCATTTTCTTCTTCTTAAAAATTCCTCGTGCCATCTCTTTTACGCTGCAGCCAGCTCCGGATAGATGATGGCGCTTTTTTGCCATGGTGGTGGCTGCAGTCCCTGGCTCTGACATGAAACTGTGGGCAGTAGTCCCTGGAACACACTGCCAGTGCACTGTGTGGACAAGGATGAAGCACCCATCACTGCCTTATGTCCAGTTCCAGTAACAACACCCACATGAATGGCCTATATGGGCTTTTAATAAGTGTTTGAGCAAACAGGCAGTTGCATCTGCTTTTGTTTGATGTGTTTCAAGGGCAAAGTAGTGTCTGTTTGGCAAAGTGGGCTTCCACCTGCTGAAATGCATTGCCATGATGATAATAGCATTTGACTTCTATTGAGGGTTTCGCGACTAGCACCATGGATTGTTTCATCTTTGTTTATCAATGTTTTTCCCATGGTTTTTGGCTAATTGCAGAGCAGAGTGGCTTGCAGAATGCCTATTAGCACCGTGCTGAGTTGAGAGACAGGCCAGTTATATAAAAAAATTTCATCTACTGCAAACAAACAAAAGAAAAAATAAACACAAGCACTTGCACACATTTGAATGTAGACAAATTTTCCTCTACCTTCTTCTAAAAGTACATTGACATACACAGGCATGTGTGTGTTCTGTCCACACACACACACACACACACACACATACTATGTTTTTCTATCATTGTGGGGACATACCATTGACTCCCATTCATATCTAACCCCTAACCCTTACCCTTTACCTAACCCTAACCAAAACAATGGCTAACCCTAAAGAAACGTTTTTGCACTTTTACTTTTTTTCAGTAACAACAACATGGCCAAGAAAACACTGTTTAAACTTGTGGGGACAGAAATGAGGTCCCCACAAGTGACATAGTTTTCGGTTTTCCTACAGTTGTGGGGACATTTGGTCCCCACAATATAGCAAAAACATGGGCACACACACACACACACACACACACACACACACACACACACACACACTTGGGCAATAAGACAAGAGGCAAAGATAAGAAGGACTTGTCTTTTGTGCTCAAGCCCACACACAGAAAACGAAGCAGTACACGTGAGAGAACATCACTGCCGGGCTTGTATGTGTCCTTGCATTATCTACTGCCTGTTGGTGCTGGTGTTTAAGGGCTGCTGAGAAAGAAAGCAAGCAAGAAAGAAAGCAAGTAAGAAAGAAAGAAAGAAAGAAAGAAAGAAGAGCACACGAGGACAGAGGAAAGAAGTAGCAACAGAACAACAGAAAGAGGATAAAGTGGGCCGGGGAAGATGGGGAATGAGAAGCCCTTTAGCCCAGTGACGCAGCAGCAGCTGCTTCTTCCTTTCAGAGCCACAGTCAAAAGCATATTACGCAGAAATTATTCTCCAGCGACAACTACCAGCAGCCACTATGGACTAATCCATCCACCAGTCCTTGCTTCAGTCCAGGTGAGGAAGTCTGACTTTTCCTTTCCTCAGGACTGAACACTATTGATGATGATATGCACAACAGTTACTGCGCTCGCTGAGCTGAAACGTACAACACACAAGGCAATAATGTCCTACAGACGGGTTAGGTGGCCCCATACAGCAGGGTTAATTCCCTGGCATGGTGACCAGCCTCCTACACCTCACAAATCTGGTAAATTTGTGGACAGCTGGTAAAGGCCAGCAAGTGACAAACAAGAGGGGAATACAAGTGAGCTGTACAGGAGAGAATGAGACATGGACAGTTGGCTTTGTGACCGCTCTGTGTGTATGTTTCTGTGGTAATTCAATTGTGAAAGCCTCTGTTTTGGAGCATAGCACATGGAGCCTAGACAGTCTTGGGTGGTGACTCTATAGGCCTGACTTAATAACAAGAAAACACACAAACTGTAATTATACACAATCACACCTGCACAGCACTGCCAGCCCTGACAAAGGTTTTCCTCACAGTATTTTCTACAGAAACAGTTTAACTTGCTCTAATAAGCATGCTTAGAGGACAAACCCGTGTGTTCCCTTATTATCTTTGGTAAACATTCAGCTTGGACAGTGCTTTAGCTGATATATAGCCTTCACTATGTTTTTGTCTGCTAGCAAATAGAAAAAACAGAACAGCAGGGTAGTGCCAGCACAATATGTCGTGGCTATTTGATAATATTTTTAGGTCCTCCAGCTGGGTGAAAATTGCCAGTGACAAATTGTCACATATGCAAAGCTTTCCATGAGTGTTGGCTGCTGGCCAAACAGCCAACTACTAATCTAAGACCAGCTGTTTACCTTATTATGTTCATTTTGGATTCTAATTTTTTTTTTTTTTTTTGCTGCGATTCACGATGTATATGCATATTATGACCACTAACCTTTGCTTCAACACAATGTATGTATGCATTGCTTGTCTCGTCAGTCTGTCTGTCTCAGTCCTGCCCCCACATGTTTGACATGAATGTGTGTGTTTGCATGGTCAGCTGTGAGGTTGTGTCTTGCTGAGTAGTGAGCATAGATTTCATCTTCACTGTTTGACAAATAATACCAAAGTAATTTACGACAAAACACATTCAGAATTGCATTGGAAAGCTGGTGACACATAATTGCTGACAGATACATACAGCTGCATGGATTCCAACTTGATGATATGAGCACAACCACTGACACGTAACACAGTGCAAAAATAGCTAAATACATCCAGGTCCTTGATGTACACTTGCAAGCCTTTTTTGGCTGAATTTCAGATCAGATTGTTTTCCAGATTATTTCAATTTGTCTTTCTACTTAACCAGCCTGGCAGTACACAGGCGAGGTCACTACAGGGCCAAGCCTCCTCATCACCTTGGGACCCTGATCTGAAACCAGCTGTCTCCAATAAGCTCACAGCACACCAGAACAAAAGGTTAAAACTGTAGGCTGTTTGTCTAACATAATGCTCTTTGGCATAGTCATTCGAGGTCATTGGAGCTTGGGGGAGAAATGCTGTTCTTCAAAGTATATAATTCATCATTTGATGTTTTAATGATGTATGATGAGCAGTGGTTAAACAGTTGAGAACAGTCTGGTGACCACAGATGTAGCACATTGCAGTGGCAAAGTTAAAAACTACCTCAGTTAGCTAGTGCAGAATGGATGAAGACTTCTTCATTAGCATATGTACAGAAGTAATGGCAGCAGTGGCAACAGCAGGTAATGCCATAGGTTTCAGGTGAGCAATGTGCAAGCAGGCATGCAGCAGAGGCTGAGCTGAGCATTGACCACCAAAACTGAAAGAGTTCCCTGGATATAGGTTACAATGAGAGGAATTTGCCATGTGAGAATAGTGGAAGAATCAAACTGCCTGAAATAACTGGTATGTTGTTCCTGCTGTAGCTGCAGTTTTGGTGATTTTGAAATTATCCTGCCATCCATTATCGATACACTGCTTGATCCACATCATGGTCACTGGGGGCTGGAGACTATCCCTGCTGACTTAGGGTGAAGGTTGGGGACACCCTGGACAGATCACCAGTCCATCTCTATATAGAGAGATAAGCAATCACACTCACATTCACACCTACGGATAATTGAGAAGATCTTCCCCCCATTCTTCCCCATACAGCCTCAATGCCTCTCTACTAACCTATCAAATAAAGCCAGAAAAAGACCCCCCCAAAAAAAGAACTCCATGCAGAAAGATCCTGGGAATGCTGGGACGTGAACCAAGGCAAAAGTGCTAACCACCAAGCAACTGTGCAAACTCAGTTTTGAAATGAAATATAAAGTCAAAAAAAAAAAAACTGAAGAAGAAGCAAGATTGCTTTTCTTTGCTAAGCAAGGACGATCCTTCATGACCTGCACTTAAATGTCTGTTAACTTTCTTATATCTGTTGCCCCTTTGATTCATCACCCATCTGCAGCTTTCATTGGAGGACTACTAGAACTGCAGATACCATTAGGTATTTTCCTGGAAAAGGCTCAAGTGATTTCCCTCACTTTAAATAATATCAAATTGAAAGCTGTACCAAATGATTCATGGTTCTCAGCGTCAGACACTGTTGACACCTCGCTGCCACTGGTAGCGTGCTCCCTATCACTCACAAATGTGCAAACACTGACTGCAACAGTGCAAAACCCTGGCATACAAATGTATTATCACATGCACATATGCAAGTACAAACCAGTGTGAACTAACACACCCTCTGTCAAACGCATGCTCAAGTTGATTCCAGTGCATTCACATATTTTATATTCAGATGGGAGGAAATACACACTGTCCATCTGGACAGGTGTGCATCCTTAAAGTACTGACGTGAGAGAAGTGAAATGAGAAGCAGACAAAAAGCAGCAAAGACATGATGTGGTTTATTTCCTATCAAATAGATTCAGATGGAAAAAAAAACAGGAGCGCTACTGTGATGCCCTTGTTAGGCCCGGAAGTGTGCATGTGCACAAATGCATTCACAGCCAAACACACATGCTGACTGATTAATGTGGATCCTTGTTATGCTGACAGTCCAGGCATTTAAGCTGGCAACGTTGTGGTTGTTGTAAGCAGTTTCCTATTAGAGCTTCAGAAAATGTGAAAAAGGAGCATACTGTGCGTACAGACACACACTTCCTGTTCCTACTTCCTGCTCAGATGAAGCCACTGAGAAATCTGAATGAAAATGTGAAGATAGGTTTACACTCCTCCTTAAAATCATTATAAAGGAAACAGTCTCTGTCAGGTAAAATGGCATATTAATGTTTATGGACACCTCAATCCTCTACAGCCTCCAGCTACAGTATATTACCATGTTCTCTTTCTTTTTGAGTGTGATTCAGCTTTGGCCAGTGCTCCTCAGAGAGCATATACGCAGCTGCACAGCAACAAAAAAGTGCATGAATTAGATATGAGGTTGACATAGAAATGTAACAGATCTGTTTGCTTTCACACTGCATTGCTCTCTTCCTATTGTGCTGAATAAACATGAGGATATATTGGTAGGTGAGCTATATGTCAAGAATAAACTAATAAAAAATGTTAAAAAAAAAAAAGGTTTAGGTTGTTAACGTACAAAACATACAATTAACGGGCAACAATTACATGACCCAAATAATGCTAATGTGAATATCACCATAAGCCAGCAAGCCACACATATCCCTACACACACACACACACACACACACACACACACACACACACACACACACACACACACACACACACACACACACACACACAATTTAATGAAAAACAAGGCCTGGAATCAGGAGGAGCTCTGGTTAAAAACCTCAGTTTGCAACAAGCTCCTCCAACCCCTGCCTAAGGCCCAGGGGTTGAATTCTGGCCAATGCTGTCTTTGGCAGACGGTCCACCAAGAGCACTGTCACAGATGCCAGATACATAGAGAGAATGTTTTTTTTTTAATTATTTAAAAAAAAATCTGGTTTCAACTTAATGAAAGTTTTTTTTTTTTTTTTTTTTTACAAGTAGTCAACAAAGAAAACAAGTTGATAATTACTTCAAATAGGAAATGGCAATAACTACAGTTGAAATACGAGGAAAAATAGATCATTTTTTCTGCTTCGTGTGACTGCAAAAGTGTTACCATTCCTTTCTTTAACTTCCCAGGTGAACATGACATTGTGTCTGCCCCTTTGGGCTTGTTCCATAAAGTGCAGTAAGAAGTGTAGGTACTGATGACTGACTGAAGTGAACCTAACAAATGAGCTGGGTTCCATAAAGGTTCATTCATGTCACACAATCAGGCAAATTCAAGACAGGTTCAAGTAGTCAAGATAACTGTGTGCATACTTGTCTTAAGCAGCCTGAAGGGTGGAAGATAAATCAGATTGATCAACCATGGCAAGCAGCATTATTACAGTGGGAGCACCAGAGTTCACTGCAAGTGACTATTATTTGAAACATAAAAATCAAACATCCATCCATTATCTATACACCACTTAATCCTCAGGGGAAGCTGCAGTCTATCCCTGCTGACTTAGGGTGAAGGCAGGGAACACCCTGGACAGATCACCAGTCTACCACAGGGCTAACTATGGAAACAAACAATCATAGTAGCATTCACATCTATGGACAATTTGAGTTATCAATTAACCTCAGCATGTTTTTGGACTGTGGGAGGAAGCCGGAGTACCCGGAGAAAACCCACGCATGGACAGGGAGAATATGCAAAAACCAGCGACCTTCTAGCTGTGAGGCAACAGTGCTAAAGACCGACAACTGTGCAGCCCTAAATCAAATATCTAATAACCAAAAAAGGTCATACAGCAGCTAGAATCAAAACCAGAGAGAAAGGCTGCAAGAAACTGTTGTTTGACTAATGTTACTCACTGAAATGCAGGATGAGGTATAAGCTACCGATCATCTCAGTGGGATTTTCTTCCACTGTTTGTGTGTTATAGTTTTTTTTCAAGACCCAACATCATCAACCATTTTAATGACAATGTTCCACCTCAACAATTCCACCCATCACAATTCTTTAGTGGCACTCTTGCTTAGCTCCACCCATGACAACTGTGATTACACTTGTACAATTCTACAATGTCATTTAGCAGATTAGTTTATAGAAATACAAACAAGCCAGAGTGTTTTTCCCCAATAACAGATCTATAATGTGGTGCAGCCAAACCATTTTTGCACTACAGAAAGGGCTGGCTAAGTGAGACTACTTGTTGATGGACCCCAAGTGGCCAATAAATAAATAAATATAATTAATTAAATATTTTGATGTAAACAACAAGGGAGTCAGGAGGAGCTTGGTTCATCTTATAAGACTAATAAGACATTAACTTCCCTGAAAATAGGATTTGTAAGTTTTGGGTGACCTTCTGAAAGACATAGTATACACTACTGTTCAAAAGTTTGGGGTCACCCAAGCAACTTCATGGGCTTTTCTAATCATCAGTTAGCCTTTCAACACCATTAGCTAACACAATGTAGCATTAGAAGACAGGAGTGATGGTTGCTGGAAATGTTCCTCTGTACTTCTATGTAGATATTCCATTAAAAATCATCCACTTTCCAGCTGGAATAGTCATTCAGCACATTAACAATGTTTAGACTGTATTTCTGATTCATTTAATGTTGTCTTCATTAAAAAATATTTTCTTTCAAAAATAAGGACATTTCTAAGTGACCCCAAACTTTTCAGTGATAGTGTACAATAATATAAAATAATATATTTTGTTTTTTTGAACATTTTTTATAGTTGCACAGCAGATGGCTGCGGCTACTTCTCAGCTCTCTTCTTATTACAGTTTTTCTCAGTCGCTTTGGTACATTTCTCAGATCAGAATTGAAATTCTCAAAACTACTTGTTCAATCTTCACATCATTGTGTCACTTGTACACATCAAAAAAGCAGTTTCTCATTTCTTTGAAAAAGTTGTAAATGCTTTGGTACATCCATGCAAATAATTCTGTACAATTCTCTGCTGTTTCCTACATTATAAACTGCTTATGTCATGTTGATCAAAATGTGTCATAATGGGTCTCCGTTGAATAATCTCATCCCCCACAACATTTAGGCATTAGTTCATGGCATAAGTCTTTACATGCAAAAGGGTTGTACAAGTTATCATAATATGTCAGTGATATTTCTATACATTTCCATTAGACTTGTTTTCTAACTCTGTCCTGAATTGGTAAATTGCTCCCAGTTTGACTTTCTCTAACAAAGGGAAATGTGTGAAGGGTTAGAGTTTTCTGAAATCGCTCAAAGACGCAAAAGAAGATCTTCGTGATGTGGATGAGAATTTGTGTCCCAACAGACAGGAACATCAGGAGGTGTAGGAAGACTGTACTGTAATTCCTACAGCACTGCATGAACAGTTTTCCCTATGGAGATTGTCCTATATTCACATTTCTACTTTTGTTTTTTGTTTTTTTTCTTTGTGCTATGCAGCGCTGTATTCCTTTCTGTATCACAATAACGTGGTCTGTCAACAAAATACAATACAAACAGTAAAAGAATTAATGTGAATCTTGTCCAGTCTCTTTCAATCAATCTCCCACATACACTAAGGTGTAACTTACAATTTACAATAATTGTAATCAAAACTGTAGCCACAATTTACATGAGAACATCCCTCCACAGTACACTGCTAGAATGACAACATGACAATTTGACTGTTTTATCCACACACAATGACACTGACATGTTCATTGACACAGACATTTACTTTTAAGAGATGAACAAAGGATTTTGAGCAAGGGACTGGCTTTTGCAGGTAATCCATGGTGTTTTGCTATTTGTATGAGTTATTTTGAAAAAATGAACTGACTGTTTTGCAAATGTCGAGGATGATTCGAGAAATGTACCAATGCAACTGAGGAAAACTGTAATAAGACATTAACTTCCCTGAAAATATGATTTGTAAGTTTTGGGTGGATTTCTTAAAGGCAAAATATTCACTACCATTCAAAAGTTTGGGGTCACCCAGGCAATTTCATGTTTTCCATGAGAACTCACATTTTTATCCATGTGCTGACATAATTGCAACAAGGGTTTTCTAATCATCTATTTGGCTTTTAGATAGATAGATAGATAGATAGATAGATAGATAGATAGATAGATAGATAGATAGATAGATAGATGACACTGAGTGTACTCAAACTATAAAAATATAATCAAGAATCCTCTCTTAAGAGCAAGTGTTTTGCTCACTGCTCAGGGTGTCATACACTCTGCTCCTGCCTCCAGCCCTGTCAACACTCATTTAAAAAAAAAAGTAACTCTCATAAGTTATTTTAAACAGTTAGATGGTAATCTGGGCTAAATAAACATAAGGTACTTTGGTAGATTCTTGGTGTTTTTTAATGTATGCACACAAAATGTGCACATGTTTAAACAGGTCATTATTCAAGACAAATTAGGGTAAAATAAATTCAGTATTGATCATTGACATTTTTTTCTGCCCACATGAAGAATATTCTTCCTAAAAAAAAATTGAATTACCAACATTGAAGTTTCTGTGTAAATTTTATGTAAAAAATTTAAAAAAGAATATTTTAAAGACCTTGACCCAATGACTTCAGTATTTGTCAAACGCAGCAATAATAACTAGCAGAAAGGCAAACTGGAGTTCCTGCTGTTGAAATTGGACACAATGTATACACCAGCAAACAACATTACTACTTCAACCCTAGCTTAGTTTGCAACAATTGTTTGGCCAACTACAGTTGCTTTTAAACATTATAAACCCAAACCGCAATCTTTCCTTCACCATTATCAAGTGTTGTTGACTATTTATATTCATATAGTCTCACAATAGTTTATTAGATAGTCAGAAATGGACAAAACACTTGTACAAATATCATTAAGAATCCTTTATCAAGAGCAGAATAGATATGTAAATACATGCATGCGAACATGTACATACACTGAATGCATGTTTTGCTTCAGTGGTTAGAAAGGTGAGCTGCAGGCATCAAAGCGTGCATCTGGAAAAGACGACTTTCTTCACCAGAGGCCAGGCCACTCCACTTGAGCTGATTGATTTCCCATCAGTTCTGTATCCCTGATAACTGCATGCCTGGAGGGCTGCAATGACTCCAATATTTCACCGCTACATGCCCACACAACCACAACCTGTTTAAAGCATGGTTTTCAGTATGTGCACGAGTGTACATATGGAGGGTGTACACACTTGTGCTGTGTGCGTTCATGTGTAGCACAACACTAGCAGCTGACTGCATGATGACATTTGCGGTAATGACATGCCAAACATTGTACACGTGTACAAGTCAAGAGGAGCTTTGCATTCTCCTCCTGCTGTAAGTCACTCTTTCTATGCTTGTTAACAATTCTGCACTGAAATAAGCAGGCTGAGCTGGTGGCAAAAGAACATCTACAATCAAAACAGAGATAACCACTACGCAGATGGTGCTCAATTTTCTGATACAATAACACCAACATGTCTTGCTCAACCATGGCAGTAAATGATCAAAAATACACATTGGCACGTTCCTTTTCTTCTCTCGAAATTGAAGTCTTTGATTTATAAATGTCCAGTGTGGCTGCTTTAATGAGATGCTGAGCAGATTGCCAAACTGCCTTCCAACAGAGACAGTGCCATTTAGGGTGGCAGAGGGTTGGATCTAATCATAGAGTGACATTTGCTACGTTAGACTGTATATAGAGAGAAAGATAAATGTCTTATCTACCATTCAGAGTAATTTGCTTCTCTGTTGAAATCACAGCAATTTCTCAGGTCTAGCCGTGACCCTTACCTAGTTACCTTTGTAATTTGTATTCTTGCCAAAGCCATTATGGTCTTTTTCTCAGCATAATTATTATCTCTGAGGATGCTGCAGACAAAACATTTCAAACAGTTAGGTAATTTAAATGCCTTAATTTTGCAATGAGAAACATTCTAGCTGTTTTCTCTCCGATAAAACTGCATAAATGGTTTTGCCACTGTCTTGTCACATAAAAAAACTTTTATCTTACAGTTCTTTAAGCTAGACCTGGATTAGAGCTTAATTAACACTTACCCAAGGAATTTTCTGGCTCCTCAGGGAACGCCAACAAACCCTTAATTGAATGGGCTAAATGTCTGTACACTACTTACTTGCCTGATTTTGAAAACTGCTGGTTTGTACACAAGTCTGCCAAAGAGAAGTGGTCCAAAAAGTCTATAATGAGTCAAACTTTGACTAACCATCGGAATTTACATACAGGTTTGACTCTTCTAAGTATGCAAACTTTTATGTCTCACTTTTGACTTTCCTTCGGTGTTCTGTCTCTCTCTCTCTCTCTCTCTCTCTCTCTCTCTCTCTCTCTCTCTGTGTGTGTGGGTTGTGTGCTGATTAGAGAGAGAGGCAAGCAAGCATGGAAAGTGGTGCCAATTTTTTTTTTTCCAACTGCTGTGCTTACATTAGCATAGATCATGCAGCAATCCATAATACATGGCTCGTTAACAAGGTTGGTATTTTTGATCCATAATTAAGGAGTATATTTTCAAAGAGTTTCCAGGGTTAAACACTAGATGGCTGGAGGCTGCTCTGCCTCCTCCACTCTCAGGCCACGTTATTGTACAGTATGGTAGCTATTGATTCGCTGTGCCATTTGGTTATTGATTGGAGTGGAGGCCATTATGTCAGTGAGATTATAGCCCTTCGTAGCACAGTGATTCTGAAGTGGAAAACCAGTGGCTGAGAACCAATGAGATGAGCTGAGTGCTCACTGCATCAGTTGCAACAGCAGCTGTGTTTCAGCTAATGACATTGAGCGAGGCACAGCACAGAATCACACAGCTTTGCATAGCATGCCACAACCTTGCCCAGTAGAGCCTAGCACAGCAAAGACAGAGCACTCTCATTTCTCTAGCTTCTATCTGTGCTGAGATAGAAACACAAAAGCTAGAATGATCACACTGACTGTTGGGGATGCACAGATTTTTCTTTAGCGGTGCAACTTATTGTGGCCTTATATTCTCCGTGGCAGCAGCCGCCTCCCAGACAGCCTTCTGTTGATCATGAAATTGAACACAATTCACTATGCAGCCGGGTAAGGGGGAGGGGTTTTCGGTGGCCTAGGATGATTAGGACGGGGGATGTGGCGCGAGGAGGGTGAGTGGGCGTTGACTGCCGCTGCCTGCTCTTTGCCCATCATGTATTTATAGCAATATTGAATTTAATTGCTTTTCCAGCAGGGGCTTGGATTTTAAGAGACCCATAAATGGAATTCCAGGCATGCAAGAACATGATCCACTGTGCAATGAGCGCGTAAAGTGCACACTCATGAAAAGAAACTCAGTCTGCAATCTGAGTAATGCAAAAATCTAAAGCAAAGCCCATTGACCTGCTGTGTCCTAGATGCCAGTGTGGGCTTGTACCTGCTGACCCTTTGCCTGTGCTATGCCATGTTTCTCAATGAGGCACAGTTTGAGACAGGGCACCAGATAAGAGCTAACCCCCATGGGTGGCAAGTGACATGATAAACTGGCCCTGCTTTTATGATATGAGGAGTGATTGGAGAAAAATACCCTGAACTGAGCGTCTTATGTGTCCTCCAACCCTGGCAGCTTCCTTATTAACAAGACAAAAGCAGTTTGCAGAAAGGTAACAGGCAATTGTGGGGCCTGCCCTCTGTAAGGCCACCATTCAAATTCAAATTCATGGTCTGTTTATAGGATAATAAATTGACTGTGCGAGATTAATTTGCATTTAGTTCATCGTTCCAATGATATAGAGCAGCAATTTCTATACAGTAGTGCCCAGAGCTTAATAACCCTGAAGCAGAACTGGCTTGAGTCTTGAGGCTTCAATACATGCTTTCTTTCTTTCAATGACACCAAAGTGGAGCCCTATGGCAACATCTCAGATTCACACTTCTTGCTTCCTCCCACTTAATTCTTGTCACTTGCAGTCTGCGACGACATATCAGACACACTTAATGCAGCGCCGAGAGTTATCACACATTCAGAGTAATCAAAATCCTAATGAACATTATTAAAATCAGGGCTTTAAAGACTGGGGCTTGCATCACTGTGGGTTTCAACAGTCGATGTGGAAGTGGATGAGAGTGTATATTAAGGACGACAGTATTAGAGCCTGATAGAGTGCAACAGACACAAATTTTTAGGGGTCATCTCTTATTCAAAGCAGGCCTGATTTAGGCCCTTTTTGTCCTTTAAATTTTGAGATATCATTTCATTGAGCTAAAGAGCTGCAGCAGACGGCTCAAGGAATGCATGGAGCGAGAAAGAACACAGAAACCGAGAGGCCACATCAATTCCAAGCACCAGAAACCAAAAGGTCACACGTTAAACCCAAGCAACAGCTAATGTGCTGCTTGGGATTACAAGAGTCAAAATACATATAACCTTGGATGTGACAGTGTTGCTAACTCTTTAGAGCTATCTGTATGGCTCCAAGTACTGCTCATTTTCATTAGTGATTAATAAGACAATTATGCTCTTGATTAATTGTTTGGTCTGTGACATATTAGCAAAAAAAGAGAAAAGATTCCCAATGCAATTTTCAGCTACGAGAACTCCAAAATCTAAACCCTAAAGTATTCGGTTTGCTATTACATAAAACACAGAAAAGGGTTACATTTTTGTTCTTATACTAATCAGTTAATCAACTGATGGTGTCAGCTTTTCTTACGATTGAAAAGAAGTGATGTTATATACTTATAGGGCTCTATGTATGGGATGCTTTAAGGGTCATTCCAGAATTGGAGGACATTGTACGTCTGACCCATCAAATAATTTAGTACAAAATACTAAAACATGCAGTTGTTGTGTAAATGTATTGTTCTTAGACCAAACCTAAAGAAAAAACTTAGGAGAAAATAATGTTTGGAAATATTTTTAGAAATACCAAAGAAGTCTGCAGTTCCTCCTAAAATGCCATTTTTCTCTTGTTTCATCCAATGATGACCAAATTGAATCTCAAATAAAACTGTTTAAATTAATGTTAAATCTCCTTTGTTGGCATTATTTTTTCATTGACATCTCTTGTAATTGTGAGACATTTTTTAATCAACATAATATTTTCATTAATAATTCTTACAAATGGAACGTGTGTCCCACAACATGGACACAACCCTGTTAGCATAACTTTTTAGCTGATCGTAGAAGAAAACAGTGAATCACATGAAACGCTGGAATTAACATCATCAGTTTTCCAAAAGAATGCCTAGAGAAAAGCTAAAGTCTCACTCTAGCTCATACAACCCTGTCATGCATATCATCAGGAAAAGACAAGTTCTTAATCTTTTTTTTTCTTTTCTTTTCTCCATCAGTAAGTTTGTCCTCTTGGTCAGCAGTAACAGCTAAATATTATAGATTAGCAACCCTATTACTGTGATTAGAGTAGGGTTAGCAAACAACAAACAAAGCATCCATTTTCTATACATTTATACACTATACACTTAATCCTTATTAGGGTTGTGGGGTGCTGCAGTCTGTCTCAGCTGAATTAGGGTGAAGGCAGAGGCCATTCTGGACAGGTCACCAGTCAGTCACAAGGCTACATATAGAGACAAACAATCACACTCACATTCACACCTTAGAGTTAGAATCAATTTAGAGTTACCAATTAACTCGGCATGTTTTTGGACTGGCGTACCGAGTGAAAACCCACGCATGCCCAGGGCAAACATGCAAACTCCACACGCGAACTGGGGATCTTCCAGCTGCCAAGTGAAAGTGCTAACCACCCATCCACTGTGCAGCCCACAAATAAAGTATGTAATAAAAATTGTATGTAATAAAAATTGTCCAATCACGCCTTTGACCGTTGATTATCTGCAATAAATATGTGGCAAAAAAATTGTAAATGAGAAGGTTAATTTTTCAAAAAAATTGAAACCCAAATGTCCTCCAATTCTGCATGACCCACAAGCACCTAAAGCACCAACTCTTAAGCAATCCGTTAAAGACTTAGCGGGTGCCACAAACACTCACAAATTCAGTCAGAAACTGCACCTCCAGCTGTCAGCTCTGAATAAATAATGGAAAAATGTTCAAGTAATTGTGTGAGCTAGAAGGGAGGAGCACCTGTCTGGGGCTTATTACTGGAGCTACAAAAACAGAGGGCTCGTGAGGGTTCTATATGCCGGTGGTGGTGTTGGTCAGAGGAACGTGTGCAGTGGGTGCTGAGGATAGGGGAATGCCGAGGGCGGTGTGTGTGCGTGTGTGTGTGTGTGTGTGTGTGTGTGTGTGTGTGTGTGTGTGTGTGTGTGTGTGTGTGTGTGTGTGTGTGTGTGTGTGTGTGTGTGTGCGCGCGCGCGTGCTGAGGGTGGGGGGCCTCAGAACATGGATGGTCTGATTTTCCGCGCAGACTGGAGGCACGAGCCGCCGCTCCTGCCCGGGCACGCGCTGACTCTTCAGAATAAACAGCTGCCTTGAATAAACGTGACGGGAGCAAACGGAAGCTCGCGATTTTTCAACACGAAACGACAAAGATAGCGATAATAGAAAACGTTTAGCAATTACTTTCGCTGACTTTTGCTACATCACACCAACAGTCCTCTATGCATGCCATAAAATACAGCCGTGTAACACGAGAGCGAGTCAGAAGTAGAAGCAGCAGGAAGTGGCAGAAGTGACAAAAAATTCCACCGCTTTAGCATAAACTTACCGGCCATGAAACTGTGCTTACAGTGAATTCAACCCAGCCAACGTTTGTAGCCTAATGTCTGACTCTGGCTTGTGCATCTTTGCCGTCTCTCCCTGAAGCAGCGTCAGCGCGTTCAACATACGGTGGGAGAGTGATTTGGTGTCTTTTCTAGCCTGCTCATTTCTACCAACACGTAGGCATGGACACAATGTTACGTCCACCTCTCCTTACTTACCTCCGGATGGTGAATCGCTGTCCAGGGTGCTGAAACGCTCAGTCTCTGTCCAAGGTGCCGAATATCATTGCGGGCACCGGAGAGGCTTTGTAAATCCGCTGCGAGGAGGCGCCGAAAACACCGGTCTAACAACTGCCGCCGCCGTTAAGTTACGGTAAAGAAAATCCCACTCCCAGCCGCGTGCCAAACACAACACACACAGCACGAGAGACAGAGCGACCGTGTTTAAAAGTGTAAATTCACATATAAACGCTAAATGCTGAAAGAGTAGCCCTCTGGCTAAACGGAGCCGCTTTGGTAAGTGTGACTGCTGAGGCTTCTTGGCTAGTTGCTTCTTCCTCCGGATGAGCTGAACAACCGCCCTCTCTCTCTCTCTCTCTCTCTCTCTCTCTCTCTCTCTCTCTATCTATCTATCTATCTATCTATCTATCTATCTATCTATCTATCTATCTGTTCGTGTTTCAGTGACATGAAGGAAAGCAATAGCATAGCATTCTGTAGAGTACAACAACAGACAAGCAAAATTCCTTCTAATACTAACATATAAATCATTTGACTTTAGCTTCATTGGACATGATGTGTTAAAGAAACATTCAATTCCATTTAATTCACGACCACTGTGCACAAAAAAATCCCTCCCTTAATATCACACACACACACACACACACACACACACACACACACACACACACACACACACACACACACACACACACACACACACACACACACACACACACTAGGGAGAAATGAATTGAATTTATGGTCAATTTACTTATGCAGAGGGAACAGCCATCTGTTTCGGGCCCCTCCTGCCCCGTCATCTAGTCTTTTTCCTTTTATCTCTAACAGAGCAACAGTTGTATTTATTTTTTTATTTATTTTTTACAGAATATTGGCAAATGACAGCTACACTGGGAGAAAGATTGTTCTCCAAAGAAAAATTCCAGTCTGATTTTTAAAAAAAAAAATCTATTGTGCCATTTAAATGTGTAAGAATTTGTGGTTAAAAATATCATCCCTATAAACTCACTCAATATGTTTGGGAGCACCACTTAAGCATAGTTGCTGCTGACACTCACTAAGTCACAGTATTTTATAAACTCGGTTTAATGCATGACAATGTCACCAAGCGCATTGTTTTAGGACCAGTAGTTATCCAAAATTTGCCAAAGAATTCCACAAATAAAACCACAATGGCCATCCTCGTGATGGAGCCAGAGGGAAATCTAGGTGTTTGGCAAATCATTTTCTGGTGACCATTGATATCTGTACAAAGACATTTGTCCCAGTACTTCAATAGATGCTGCAGTATTTCACTGAGTGAATAAAGACAGTGACCACATCCAAGAAGAGTCCAGAAATTAACATTGTCAATAAGATCCTCATTACCACTTCTTTTAGTATTCAGTCCAAGAGTTGAGGAGAGATTTTACTTAAAACCACAAATGCCAAATTTATGGTGGTATAGAAGAAATGTCATGAGAATTCAGCCTCTGAGGTTCGTGAAAGTTTTTATAAAGCAGCAATCTATCGAACACTGGTTAATTGAGGCTAGATCACAGTAATGTGCTAACAGACTGACCGACTATGCCATCTATAGGGTCGGGCAGCTAAAAATAATTAATCCGCTTTTGAATAGTAAAAGAAATGCATGAGTCAGAAGAAATATTATGTACACTACTATTCAAAAGGTTTGGGTCACCCAGGCAATTTCAGATTTTCCATGAAAACACACTTTTATTCATGTGCTAACATAATTGCACAATTAGCCTTTCAACACCATTAGCTAACATAATGTAGCATTAGAACACAGGAGTGATGGTTGCTGGAAATGTTCCTCTGTACCCCTATGGAGATATTCCATTAAAAATCAGCTGTTTCCAGCTAGAATAGTCATTTACCACATTAACAATGTCTAGACTGCATTTCTAATTCATCTAATGTATTCTTCACTGACAAAATTTGCTTTTCTTTCAAAAATAAGGACATTTCTAAGTGACCCCAATCTTTTGAATGGTAGTGTATATGACATGATACCATAAGATAATGACACACCATCACATACAACCAGGTCATAAGTGCACAGTGTAGTGCTTTGCATGCATTATAAGGAGTTGCCCAGCTGTATTCTACAACAATATTAACCACTTAAAAAATAAGGTATACCAGTGATAAAGGACAAGGCCACTAATTCCATGTCATCCAACACACATGCAGTCTAAATCAGTACAGAGATATTACATATTTATGAAGGATAGACTCAAGGAAGCTGTTAAGTCAGTTAAAGTGTCATGTACTGTCTAAAACACTTTCCCTTTAGGGTTAAAACAGAAGTATTGCAGAGTTTTTTTTGTTTTTTTTTTGGCTGTCCCCTTCTCTGTGGAGCAGAGGAATTTGCTCTGTCTCATTAGCTTTCAAAACCACATCCTATGAGTGACTGCGCACAGCTACTTAGAATCAAGTAGGCACAGAAAAACCCTCCTGCACTCGCTCGTCATTCTAAAGTTATTCAGAACCCACACATACCGGCATCACATTAAAAGTAATTTTCAATGATTAGGGTTTTCATAAGCCAATCAGTGCCGATTAGACTCGGGTATTGATGGAGATGTGAGGTGACTGGCTGAGCGAGCTTTGATGGGAGAGATCAGAAGGTTATTCCTTGGTCTGAGTCAAAGTGAATGTGGGATGAAAGGTGTTAAATATTGAGGATTCCCCCTCCCTCCCTCCCTCCCTCCCTCCCTGACAGATCTCTGGCTCCAGCCTCAGTGTTATATAACAATTTTTATCATGTTTTTTGAGTGTGGGAAAGATTGTCCTCTAGTTGTCAAGGAGGGGCAGTTGACTGTGTCATGCATCATTTGACACAGTGGTTAACAAAGCATCTGATACCAACGCTTGCTATGTACTGAACAATCACTTAAAGAAAGCAACTATTGTACAGCAGTAGAAATTTTTTCTTTTAAAATCCTTCTATATATTCACACAACTCCAGCCCCTTCTTGTTTGCAAACCAGTTCATATCATCACAAATCATGCTAGAGCCTGTTAGGGGACCTACACTGCTGTTCACAAGCTTGGGGTGACTTAGAAATGTTATTAGTTGTAGAAGAAAAGCATTTATTTTCAATAAAGATAACATTAAATTACTCAAAAATACAGTCTAGGTATTGTTAATGTGGTAAATGATTACTTTGATAGTATATGAATTAGACACTATCTACCGCTCTGTCATCCGCTTTGCTGCTGGAGCTCCTTACAACACCCACCACTGCAGTTTGTACTCACTGGTGAACTGGCCCTCTCTTCACTCCCGCAGACAATTACACTGGTTTTTGTACATTTACAAAACTCTCATTGGTAAAACACCACATCTGCATTCATTACTGACCATTCATAACTCCTCCCATATTCTTCGTTCTAAAAGTCTCATTTGCCTCCACATTCCCAAAGTCCGTACCACTGTCGATCCTCATTCCAGTTTCCTGCCTCTAAAGACTGGAACTCTCTGCTACAATCCCTAAAACTCACCTTAGTTAGAGTAACAGTTCTGGACCACTGCACTTGCTTTTAGCCTTTGTATTTTGCAAGTCATTGTGTAATGTGAGATAGCAGCACAGTATCATTGTAACTATGACAGCAAGTGACCACTGCCTGATGATGATGACATGATGCAGACTTATCTGTACTTATCTGTTGGAAATGATACAAGAAACATTTAATTAAATTGTGGGGGTGTTTCTGAGTCCCATCAATTCCGCCACTTGCTACATATTTAGGTCATGTGATTTGGTATCCGGGCTGCACAGTGATGTAGTGGTTAGCACTTTCGCCTTGCAGCAAGAAGATCCCTGGATCGAGTCCCAGCCTGAGCCCGGGATCTTTCTGCGTGGAGTTTTCATGTTCTCCTTGTGCATGCGTAGGTTTTCTCCGGGTACTCCGGCTTCCTCCCACAGTCCAAAAATATGCTGAGGTTAATTGATAACTCTAAATTGCCCGTAGGTGTGAGTGTGATTGTCTGTCTGTATATGTAGCCCTGCGACAGACTGGCGACCTGTCCAGGGTGTCCCCTGCCTTCACCCGAGCCAGCTGAAATAGGCTCCTGCACCCCCAGCGACCCTGGTGAGGATTAAGCGGTGTATAGAGAATGGATGGATGGATGGATTTGGTATCCGTATATAATGTACACACACCTGTGCTCACCGAAAGGTCATTTTGTTTGTGGGTACATCTACAGTTGCAAGAAAAAGTATGTGAACCCTTTGGGATTACATGGATTTCTGCATACATTGGTCATAAAATATGTTCTGATCTTCATCTAAGTCATATAACTAGACAAAGTCTGTTTAAATAGTACAGCACAAAAAATGTATAGGTTTTCATGTTTTTATTGAATACAACAGGTAAACATTCAAAGTGCAAGGTGGAAAAAGTATGTGAACTCCTAGGCCAATTACTTCGTCAAGAGCTAATTGGAGCCAGGTGTGAACCAACCTGGACTCCAATCAATGTGATGAGGTGGAATGTGTTGATTAAAGTTGTCCTGCTCTATAAAAGACACCCACCAGATTAGAATTTCTGTATTATTGTAGTATTGCCTGATGTGAACCCTGCCTCGCACAAAGCAGCTCTCAGAAGATCTTTGATCAAGAATTGTTGATTTGCATAAAGCTGGAAAGGGTTACAAAAGTATCTCCAAAAGCCTTGATGTCCATGTGCCAACGGTAAGACAGACTGTCTACAAATGGAGAAAGTTCAGCACTGTTGCAAATCTCCCTCGATGTGGTCGTCCTGTTAAGATGACTGCAAGAGCACAGTGCAGAATCGTAAATGAGGTGAAGAAGAATCCTAGAGTGTCATCTGAAGACCTACAGAAATCTCTGGCACATGCTAAGATTATTGTTGATGTATCTACCATAAGAAAAACACTTAACAAGAATGGAGTCCATGGGAGGACACCACGGAGGAAGCCATTGCTGTCCAAGACAAACATTGCTGCACGCTTGAAGTTTGCAAAAGAACACCTAGATGTTCCACAGCACTGCTGGCAAAATATTCTGTGGACGGACGAGACCAAAATTGAATTGTTTGGAAAAAACACACAACGGTATGTGTGGATAAAAAAAGGCACAGTACACCAACATAAAAACATCATCCCAACTGTGAAATATGGTGGAGGAAGCATCATGGTTTGGGGGTGCTTTGCTGCCTCAGGGCCTGGACAGATTGCTGTCATCGACTGAAAAATGAATTCCAAAGTGTATCAAGACATTTTGCAGGAAAACCTCAGACCATCTGTCCGCCAACTGAAACGCAAGAGAGGATCAAACTTCTTGAATGTTTTTTGTGACAAAGAAGTATCTGTTCCAATTAATTCTATCAGAGAAAAATCAGAGTTGTAGAAATAACTGGAACCTCAAGAGAGCCATTACATTATGCTCTTCACAAGTGTATGTAAATTTTGACCACGACTATATACATACATACATACATACATACATACATATGTGTGTGTGTATATATATATATATATATATATATATATATATATATATATATATATATATATATATAATTTTAAAGAACATTTACAACAAACACACACATAGATCAAAATAAATAACAGAGAAATCCTACTCTCAAAAAAACAACAAAAATACCCCCCACATTAATACCAACAACGAGCGCTGCAGTGTGGCTGTATATAGACATATACAACCACCTATCATTTATCCATCTGACAGTTCAAAAAACAAATAAACAGTACTCCCTAAGAGGAGGGAAGTAGTTAGAAGCTAATGCTCTACAAAGGCAAAGTTCAAGCTTTTGTAGGGAAGTGTGCAACAGTTTCCAGACTCTCCAGAAGTCTTTGAAGTCAGATTAATGATTCAGATCACAAGTTGGTTTTTCCAGAGGGAGGAAAGCTGAAATCCGTGATAGCCACTTATCAACTGCAGGGACTTGAGGAGCAGATCACCCTAATAATGTAAAAAAAATTTTAGCAAGAAGTATTGTTAACAAGGACCTAATGCTTGTATCAAAAAGATTTACCAGTGTCTGATTTAGTAAATAAAATGAAGGGGACAATCTAAATTTTGTCAGTGACTTCCTGGATAAGAGAGGGTTCATCTTTGCAAAATGTTGGATATGGCCACATGACCAAAACAAATGAATAAATGTCCCCTTCCAGGCTTGTCATTTGTTATAAAGGTTAGAGAATTCTCTGGAGGCAAACAGACTTAAAGTAAATCCTGTGAAAAAATTAAAAATTTGGTTCATGTATTGAGATTGAAGTACACTTTGGGAATACCCCATCACAGACCTTGGACCACTCTTAGGAACTAAATGCTATCCCCAGGTCATGCTCCCACAGCGACTTCAAAGAATCATAGGAACAAGTGTAAGAGTGTACTAGTATGGCACAGAACTCTAAAAGCTTCCGCCTAAGGGTATTTTCCAGGTGAGTGACATTCTGGCAAAATTTGTTCTCCCGCAAGAGGGATTCAAAAAAGTGAGGTATTTGGGGGTATTTGTAAAACTCTTTATAGGAATTGCAAACACATCTTTTAATATGAGAATATAAAAACATCTGTCATGTTTCAAAAATATCTACAAATAACTACTCAAGTGTTTGGTAAAATGGCCCCAGACAGAGCCTTTATATCAGTTTGACAGTCACTGCAACAGGATTAAGGTGAAAACATCTTTGCCATCACGCTGTTTACTTCCTCAGTAGTATTCAATATATACTCTTTATGATTTAAAGTAATCTATATGGGAACAAATGGTTTCGTGTTTTGTAGTTGCCTGTAAATGCTGTGGCATATGGCACCGATTCATGACTTAAATTTGCCTTTTTTATTTTAAGTTTATTTATAAACTAAACAGTAAATTGAACTGTCCAATTACTGTAGTGGGATAAATAGAATAATATTGATATAATTGTTTACTATTACACTAAGTTCTAGAAAATCTTGAGAGCTCTTGGATTGAAGAAATATTTTACAGTAAAAATTATTTCTGCTGTTTTCTATAAATTCAAATGTATTAATTTCTTTAAGCCACAAACTTTATGCCTTGAGCTCCATCATGGAGACCCAAATCTATTGATTTGACTCCATTTCTTTAACTCTTAAATTAGATTCAGATGTAATTCTAGCATAAAGGCCATTAGTAACTTAATGAAACAGAACTAAAATCAAATTATGTGTTTACTGTGGGCTTCCTGTGTGTTTTTTATTTTCAGCAAATATTTTTCTCAACAAAATCAGTTTCATTAAACCTTTACCGATTACAAAACTTGAGATGACAGGTCTTTAAGAAATGGTAATTTTACTGTGAAAATTAAACATTTGCTGTGCCTCTTTACACCATGACTGAAATTTTTTTTTCACCCTGTCGCAGTCATTTCCAATTCACATTCAATAAGAAGGAAGAAAAATGTTTGGTGGGTGCCCTAAACTGGTTGAGCAGGTGACCCAAAAACAGCGTCTAAAGTCCCCGACGCAGCAGTCATGGGTTTGAGTTGGATGCACAGCCATTTGCTGCATGTCTTTCCCTCACTCTTCTCCCCACATTTCCCATCTCTCTCCACTGTTTACTATAATAAAGGCTAAAAAAAATCCCAAAAATATCTCTAAAAAAGTGTTTTGGTTCATCTTGTTGCCACTACACAGACATGACCCCGAGGCTGTTTTCTTCCCTGCTTTCTGTCTCCACCAAAAAAAAGAAAGAAAAATGTACACAAACTGCAGGCCCCACTTTTTTCTCTTACATTCTTTCGAAATTCTTGAATTCTGCAGCAAATATGCATTTTTTTTTGTGCTTCATGTGCACACTGTGACAGTTGAAAGTGACCCTCCAGTGATCAGGAGCATTGAAAATATAGTCTCCCCTGGCTTGATGTAAATTTGCTTTGGCTTTTAACTTAGCTTGAGCCCTCAGGAGCCAAACAGAAACTGGTGTAAATGAGGCTAGAATTCCAGTTTCTGCGTTTGTGTGGCCGGCAGCGAGTTCCACAGTTCCAGCCTCTACCCATCTGCTGCTGACCCTATTATTGCCAAAAGACCAATTGCGGTTTGTGGCTGCCAGATTAGACAGTGGTGACATAATGATTTTGTCCCACATAAGGGTGATTCGACATGCTCTGCTTGCCTGTCTGGTGGTTGCAGACTCTCCTTAAATCCAGCACACTGCTTCTGCCTCGTTACTGTCACACACATCAGGAGACGGTTCCTCCGTTTCGTGCACAATAATGTGTTTGTATGTGTGCGAGCCTCGACATCTACGAAAATCTTCTTCAGCAATTGTCTGTTTTAATGCTGCTCTTATTGGGAATCTGCTATTTGCTCTCATCTGCATGACTTCTACTTGCTATCCATTATTCATGTTTTCTCCACACACAACTTGCCTTTTCTCGCATTTAGGATTTTTCCTCATGTTAAGTTATTATTTTTCCCCAGCTTCCCTTCTACGTTTGCTTTGAGCTGTGCTTTGATGTCATGGTGCTGGCCCAGCCCAGCTGCCTGGACCAGGTGAGTTGGGATTTATGTCGACTTTCGTAACTTTCAATTAATTTCACTTAAATATTTTTTCATGTGAACTGCTCAGTACATAAACAACTTAGACTGGAGTTAAATAAAATATATTTCCAAAAAGTACACGGGAACCTTGAACACCCTAAAAACCCTTTAAAGTGTACTCATACTTTTGGCTCATTAAAATCAATATGCTCACCAAACATCGCTGTGGAATGATCTCCCAATAGAGTCCATGTGATTGAGGATACCTAATAAGGTTCCATAAGATGAAACTTTAATGATCCCCATGGGGAAACTGAGCAGTGCAGTGCAACAAAATGCAGCAATGCGGTGTAAGTAAAGAGGAGAGTGCTACAGTTGGTTATTTATTTATTTTTTTGCTTCTCATGGATGCACAATGCACATGAGCACTCGTACTGATATACTGTAGGCATAACATATAGAAATTTTGTTTTGTTTTGTTTTGTTTTGCTGAACGTAGGCATTTGCAGATTCCAGTTTGGATGTCCATGCATTTTTTAAAATCTCATTTACCTCCTACCTATTTTTCATTCTTTGCTGTATCAAAGGAGTGATCAAGGACAATAGATAAGAAGAAGGAGACAAAGACAGAGGGGGAGTAAATCCTTTCAGGTACCACTGGCAGAAGGTTAGTCGAGGTATGTGCTGCCAAAACAAGCCCCCGTTATTCAACCTTCTTCTTCCGTATATACCTCATCCTTCCTCCCCCACCTACCCCTTTGGCCTTCTGCATCTCCTCGTGGCTCACTTTCCTCCATACAGCATTAAAAACAGATCTTCTTACCATTTCAAAGCCCACACTTGTAATGTCTCCTCTCTGTCGCCTCCCATCTTCAGCGGCTTTGAGTAAAGCATGTCTGGGAGGGACGAGGGCGGCATCGCACTACATGTGCGGCAGGACCAGACCAGAGCGCACGGGTGGTGCAGTTTGGCCACGGGTAAAGAGTGTGTGAGAGACGATAGAGAGCAAGAGGAAAGCCCAGAAACAGTCAAAGTAGGAGACGTTACTTGTGGAGTAGGGAGCATTATACTCCGCACAGCACAGCAGGTAAACAGTGAGGTGGATTTGCACAAACGCACAGTCTGAGACATGTATGCTTTGCCTGTTTATAGTCAATAAATATGTGCAGACGTGCAGGAATTTCAGTGAGATACAAAAGGACATTATGTGCGTGTTAATGCACTTGTGTTTGTATTTATTAGGAGGACATTTGGCATTTGAAAGCCAGCTTGGGGGCTTTGAAGCATATTGTGTGCATCCTTGTCTGTGTGCCTGTGTGTGCACCCTGATATGTGAGCAGAGGTGCTGAAGTGCATTAAAAGCCTGCCTGGCAGTCTCTGTGGAGAGACAGGGGGCCTGTTCCAAGATAAAACTAGACTTACATCAGCATGTTGACAGAATTAGCTCCCTAAAAATCATTTGCATATTGATTGTGTGTCTGATAAAGCTCAATATTAAAAGTAACATTGTTTATTACAGTCAAGGGACTAGTATTTGGCACATATTGCTTCATGAATAAGAATCCTTTGTTTCAAAACTAACTTAGGCTGCAAGTGAATTTGATGGCTTACCAATTTTAATCCTTATTCATATTTATGGCCTGTTGTTTTATGTTTCTCCATTTATTTCTTCTATACATGTTTTGGCAAGATAAGCATTTCTTGTCCTGTGCTAATATAGCAAATGAAATTGAATTGCAGGGGTGAATTGAATGGATGTGTAGGATGAAAGTGAGTAAAAGGGGGGGCTAGGAAGAAGTGAGATTAAGAGCGAGTGAATACAGGGGGAAAGAGACAGGGATTAGTAGAGGAGGGAGTGAAAGAGAAAGCATATTGCTCTGCCAGGTGAGCCGTGAGGTGAGCCAAAGCTTTCAGAGATTATAACAGAACGAGCACGGGTCAATCAGGGGGACATGATGAAAACGAGAGACTTTCAGCTCAATCACCATAGTGACCTGTTGTTCATTTTTGCCTCATTACCTGTTCCTGGATCAGCATGTTCTGAAACAACTTGCAGATTTGAGAGCAGCAGCCGATGAAGGGATGTTGATAGATGCTGGTGGAAGAGCTAGGACCAGGACTGACTGAGAGGACGGTACATGAAAAGAGAATGGCTGGTCTCAGGATTATCTTTTGTAGTTGTTCCAGCACAAAAGATGGAGGTTTGGAAATATTCTAGTCGAGAAAATCTAGGGTGACAAAAAATGTTCAAGTTGAAGGGAGCACTGACTGGCTCTGTGATTAATACTAACTAGTCTCACAGTCCCCTCCTTCATTTTCTGTTTGCATCGCCTCTTATATGTAATTAAGCAAATTTGAGATCTTAATATAATACAGTAGTAAGGTTACATAAAAAAGGGACTGCAAAGGTTTCAGTACAGTTTTATTCATATCGTGCCAGTTACAGTTCAGATTTATGGAACCCATATGGCCCAAACCCCTACAGCAAGCCCTAAGGTGACAGTGGTAAGGATAACAATATTCTGTATTTTCTGAGTGCAAACAAATTCAGTGGAAGGACTAAATGCATCTGCTCACCTTTTAATGTGCATCCAAAAATCTGCTGATTCCTCCTGAAGCAGTAAATCTTTAAAGATCCCCTCCAAACATTTTTGTTTGCTTTCTGTAAACTCAGATTTAAAGTGTCCCACCAAACAGATGAAGGTGAAACCTATTTCTAGAGCCAAACTCAGAGCATGCATCATTTAGCATAGTGACAGTCAAACCCCTTTGTGAAGTAACATCGAGCAAAACACAAATTTGAGTGAAAAGGTGTGTTTTGGATTGGCTTAAATAAATTACAATGCATATTTCAACATAATGAGAAACCTAGTACCTGAAATGATGTATTTTTTGTTTGCATGTTTTGAAATAGATTTACTGTAACTCTGCTGCATGGGATCTAATTTGATTGGACCTTTTCTTGTCTTATCGCATTTTTGTAGATCCTAAAGTAGAAAGCAACTGGACTTCTTTTAGGCTTTTAAAGATGTTTCATGTTCTATATGGCTAACGGCCCATTAACGAACCAGGACTCGCATGCCTTAAGGTGTGAATGGTTGTTAAACTAGGCAGTCCAATTGCAACAACAGTAACTAGAAAAGCGCTCAGAGGGCGCAGTACTCCGCCAAGGCTGCTCAGTTGTATGATTTCTGACAGATGAAATCTTTATAAAAATTTGTGCGGTCTATCTGTAGTAGGATTACAATCGTGATCATCAGCAGGCCGCTAACGTAGAGTTCACTTGTAGTCATAGTTACAGTGAGGCCATGCCGCTATCTCGCAATGATGCAGAAATCTTTCGCAAATACGTGGATCCAGACTGCATCACTGTCAAAATCTATTTTATTGATCCTTGTGCCATTTCAGACCGTCCCTGAAAATTTCATTGAAATCTTTTATCCATTTTTGAGTAATGTTGCACACAGACAAACCCTCCGATCATCACATAACTCCACCGTGTTCCTTGACAGAGTAATAATGGAGCTGCTGGATGACTGTAGGTCTCTCCCCAGGAAGTTTTATCATCATTACGTCTTGAGTCACTCCTAACATGGCAGATTCATATTCATCTTAAACCATGTAAACCGGCAGCTCCATGATCATCATATCGTTGTTGTTACCCCGCACACCTTGAGGCTCATGAGTCTTGAGTTGATGATGGGTCATTATATGAGCTGGAGAATAAATAATGAGATCAATGGATAATTGATCGGTTTTGTTATTTAGCAATGCACTTACAATTTGGCAGATCACTTAGCTTTTTGTAGCTGTTTTTAGTAATTTCAGGTGCAACTAAGTGCCATTGTGAAAAAAAGTTTTATTTGCATTTCCTAAGTTTGGTTAAGAAAAATTTTCTCTTTGTGTCACTAGTAAGGAATCTTTAAAAAAAAACACAAACCAAAACAGTCATCAAATTTAAATGCTGGAGTAAGCACTGAATTAAAACTACTGCATAAGTGGCTTTAAATATAAATTTATACCTGATGAGGACATTTCAAAAAGTCATATTAAACACAATTTGTGTCAGGAAAAACTTGCATAAGAAACAAAACAGCATATTACTGCAAGCTACACACTGAAAACTGTCAAGATGTTTTGGTCTGTCAGGCTGTCTAGTAGGATTGCTTTGCATATAGCAGCAGACTACCTGTCTGATCAGCTAGGGCCAGGCTGAGCAGAGGGCAGGCAGTGGTTTGATATGACCGTCCCTTTCCTGGGAGACTGCAATATCTCTGCAGTGATGAAATTTTGTGTAAGAAGAGTCAAATACCGTTCCTTAAGCCTTAGCAATACTAATTAGCTTTTCCTGCAGGCTTTCCTTCCATTTGGATTGATACACTTTCCATAGATTGACCCTCTCGGGTAGCCAGTTTTCCTGGGGGTAGAAAGGCTGACTAACAGCTTAGGTCTGGATGTAATTAGTGTATCTCTATGACTGCTAAAGGGCTTGTGAGGACAGTTCTATGCCACAGATTAGTGGTGCACTACAGGTGTCCCATGAGTCCTAAATGGTTCTGAGTGGCCTGTTTAACCCTGTTTGGCCAAAATATAGAAACAACACCTCTCAGATGTTGTTGTAGGAGATTCTGATGCAGATATTGTAGGCTGCTCTTTCATCAGATTTTTTTTTCTTACATCAAGTTTTTACGTAAAAAATGAATGATACAGTGTTGGTCATATAGAGTCACCAGTTAACCTCAGCATGTTTATGGACTGTGGGAAGAAGCTGGAGTACCCAGAGAAAACCCATGATTGCACATGGAGAATATGTAAACTCCATGCAGAAAGATCCCAGGAAGGCCGTAACACAAACCAGGGATCTTCTAGCTGCAAGTGCTAACCACTAATCCACTGTGTGGCCTTTGTCAAACATCTCTAGATTTTAATTAACTGCACAATGCATTACACCTTAAGTACTGTGGCAAACTTCTTTCAAACTCTGTTCCTTTTCCTGGAAAACAACAACTCTTTTTAAAAAATCCATCAGGACATGTCTGTCACCATTATGTTTGAATTCATTCATTTGTGAGGGTCTCATCTAATTTTCTGAAGTGTTCAACTGCCTCCTTTTTCAAAGAAATAAATTCACACTCTTGCAACTGTTCCTCCTCATCCTCTTGTGCTTGCTCGGCCATCATGACCCTGATCTTAACTCACACACAGATGCAGAGAGGGAGAACTTGTGCTTCAGGCAAGACTTTGTTTCAATGGCTGTGTTATGTTGGCTTTTTCATTGGGTTGAAGTTTGGAGAGGATTGTTAGGTGTATACATGAATTCAGTTTACTCATATTTTCATATTTTCATATTTTATATTCATATTTTCCAGTTTTGTCATTTGAGTCTGATTTAAACACATACTTTCCAGTGTTTGTCATTTGTTCAACTTCTAAATTTAAATCAAAATGAAAATTTGTGTTAAAAAATTATGGAGCGTGTATGTGATGCGATGACATATAAAATAAATTATTATCGCGATTGTTTGGTCCCATCTTTGCTGCACTGGTATTTTTCCGTTTGTCAGTGTGGTCACAGTTGTGTCTTTTTTTCTTTTTCTGTTGATGATGTTGGAGTTTCTGTAGGCGGTGCTGTGTTGTTGGTTTGTTTATCCAAGGTGGCTATAACTGTTACATGATTTCCCTGCTGGAAATGTGAAATGCTTCACTTTTTGTGCATCAGAAAATGGCTACCAGACACCACTTTTAAAACAACTATTCCTCTTTCATTAAATTTCTGACAATTATTTAGAGTATTTTTTATTGTAATTGTTATTATCAGCATCATTATTTTGTTCATTTTGTTCTGAGTGTGAAGATAATGCAGAACATGAATTATAAACTCGGAGCTTAATGATCGCTTTGCTGCAATTTTTTTTTGCATGTAAACGCTGTGAATGATGTCAGCATTTAAAGTGGCAATGATCAATAATTTCATTAAAGGAATTATTCAAATGAGTAGATTAATGCAATTAATCAGCAAATAATGCAAAAATGGCAGAAACAGTGGACAGAAGGTAAACAGTCATCCAATATGATTAATGATCACACTGTGATTATTAAATATGGTTAAGGTCATTTGGAAATCATGTTGTAATTCTATTTCAGAGCCTTAACAAATGAAGTTTTAATTCAGGTGTCTTACGCTCAATTTATGTTGTTGTCATATTTTTCAGCTATACTTCACATGTTGCACAATAGATCTAATATAATATTTAATAACTATTTTTCTGCACCATAGTTGGCTGTAGCTTGTTCAGCCCAGCATTGATTTGTAGTGCAGGTAAGGCTGCAAATAGCAGAGCAGCTGCAACACAGGATCAGTCAGCACATCTGGCCCATAGGCGGTTTACAGAGTTTCAGATTCTCCTGACCTGCATGCTTTGGGACTGTGGGAGGAAGCGGAAGCAGCTGAACATCAAACATGAAAACCCAAAAGACACAAATTCAGCCAGCTTTGGTATATTAGCCTTCCAGCTTTGTAGTGATAGATTTACACAATGTTCAATCTCTGACCTTTCATTCTTGCCAAAGAAGCAGAGGACGCCCACATCTCAATCTCTGTCTCCTTCCTTCCATTTCTGCCTCTTCTCATCCTCTTCAGTCTTCCTTTCAGAACCCATAGGAGGCCTGAAGACTCCCAGACGGGTCTTTTGCACCTCTTTGTGTTTATTAAAGAAGAGTTTGATCTGATTTAACCGCTGAACTCCACAGAAAGTAGGACAGAAGAAGAGGATGTACATATGAGTTAGCTCAGCCAGTTTTTTGCATATTACATACTTCGCACACTTCAGTCTGTGCTGAAGAAGAAAAAATGAATTCATGATTCCCTCTAATCACTTCAGCTTTTCTGTGAGGTATCAAAAACAAAATGGCAGCTTATTTCTTGCAAAATGTGTCTCGGCTCCTTGCTTTTTTTTTTATTTTTTATTTTTGCTCCCATGTTTTTAAGCGTTTTTTCTGCTTTCCTCTGCCTCTGCCTCTGCCTGCCTCTTTCACGCAGACCACATCCTCATTATTTATCACTCTATCTCGCTGCTTATCCTTGCTCTCTTCTCCCTTCTCTTTACCTTCTGTGCCACTCTCTCACTTAAAAGCATGGCTGTGTGGAAACTCTCCTCCCAATACCAGTGACCCAATTATTCTAAGTTGTCCCTCCTTGGTAGGATGTGGCAGTATCCCTCCCAGGAGACTGAGCCTGCAGCACACAGACGATCCATCACTCTCCTCTGCCACCTCCCTGTCACTACATTTATTACTGTTGCACAGAGACACGGGCTCAGTTGCTTACACATTCCGTCACATGCATGGATGCTCTCAAATGCTCCCAAAAACAGACATACACATCAATAAAATACAAATGCATGCATAAGCAAACATATGCGAAAATCTAATTTACATTCACATTTCAACACAAACATACTGTAGGATAATTACTGGTGGGCGTTGGACACATGTTGACAGTGATTTCTTTTTGTTCTGACACCTCGTCACACTTCCACTCTTTCTTTGTATAATCCTTTTGTAGTTTTCCACAGTCCTGTCATTGGAGTATAATGAAGGGGCAGGCGTCATGAAGGCAGTGTGCATCCGACAACCGTTATATGCACCCCCTGTCAAAAGTTTTAGGACACTTTCTCATTCAAATAAAGTAGAACCTATCCTACAACTTTTGACTGGGGTGTATTTCATCACATGGATGTGATCAGGGCAGGACTCTGATCATACATGTAAAGTTTCAGGCAGATTGGAGCATGTTCAGGGTATTTACACAGCATTTGAAATTTCATGGCGAAGGATCAAAATTCCAGAGGCCGCCATGGACACACCCTTTGACTTTGGAAAAAGATTTTAATAACTTTTGATCATTAAGGCCTTCTGTATGTACTGGCCGAATTTGAGGTGAATTGGAGTTTCCCCCTAGGAGGAGTTTGCTCTAGAAAAAAAATGAAAAATGGGCAAAATCTGACATTCAACGCAAAATAGCTCACTTCCTGTTGGGTTTGAAATGTGGCTGTCACTGACTTTTTTGTTCAGCCTGATGTGCTGCATATGCGTACCAAATTTGGTAGATATACTCCCTGTCAAAAGTTGTAGGACAGGCTCTACTTTATTTGAATGAGAAAGTGTCCTAAAACTTTTGACAGGGGGTGTATATACAAAATAGTAATAAGTGATTGCTGTTAAAGTTGACTGTAAAAGGTTGTCAGCAATCACTTCACAAGACAGTTTGTGACTGCCGTCACTATAGGAACTGTAAAAACAAGTTTCAGCCTTGTATTTTTCTTACAACAAATAACGTTACTCTGTAGTTGGAAAATTCTCCCATCACTGCTCATGCATGATAAAATTAGTATCAATGAAAAGCTCTTTTGACACCAGCTCTTGCTCTGAAAACTAAGGTTGTCATGGAAGATTGTTTAGTTTAGTTTAGTTTAGTTTATTTAAAAGGACAATGTGCAGTAACATTAAAAAGATGCCTGCACCAGATTTAGCACAAAGCTAATTTCCATCTGCAGTCCTTTACACAATAAAAATACATAACACTAACAGGTAATAAAATATTGCAGTCATAAAAACGGCATACAACATAGAATACAATACAAATATTACATTAAAAACACATAAAATTCATAATAAAATACACATGAAATTCATAGAGAACAAAAAAAATGCACAAAAAATGCAGAATAGTCAAAATGTAAGATAATAATGTGCAACAGCTTTACTATTACTGTCTGCTCCATATTTTAGTGAGCGCAAAACTGATGCTCTAAGAGCCCATTTTTGACCTCACGTGAGAAGTTTAGAAAATCATCGTTATTCTTTAGATTGTCAGGGAGCTTGTTCCATTCATTAGTAGCTTTAACAGAAAAGGCTGACCTTGAATAGGCAGACTTTCTATGAGGAACACTGCAATCTCCCCGTGATACAGAATGCAAGGCTGTGGTTATTTTTTGAGAGCGACGTTGTACATATGTTCTTAAAGGTGGTGGGGCAGCATTATGTATAATTTTATGTATCAAGCGGATGTCTGAGTATCTGATCAGATTGTCGAAACTAAGTAAATTATATTTTTCGAGTATATTACAGTGATGATATCTCAAAGACTTTTTATCAAGGATTTTTAAGGCCTGATTATGTAGCGATCTAAGCGGTTTTGCTGGGCTGCACAGTGGCTTGATGGTTAGCACTTTCATCTTGCAACCAGAAGATCCCCAATTTGCTTCCCAGAATCTTTCTGCATGGAGGGTGCATGTTCTCCCTGTGCAGGTGTGGCTATTCTCTGGGTACTCCGGCTCCCTCCCATAGTCCAAAAACATGCTCAGGTTTTTGGTACCGGTAATTCTAAATTTTTCATAGATGTGAATGCAAACGTCATTGTTTGTCAGCTGCCTGTTAATGATCACAGGATTGTGATCCTACTACAAATCAACCACTGCGGACTTATCGGGACTTATCCGTTGGAAATCATACAAGGAACACTTGATTAAATTGTGGGGGTGTTCCCAAGTCCCATCAAATCCCACCACCCGCTACATATTTAAGCACCGCAATTCCGTATCCGTACATAACATACACATGCATAACATACGCCTGTACTCAGCACAAGGTCATTTTGTTTGTGGGTACATCTACATTAAATGACCACATTCTATGTTTCCGTGATTTCTGATCATCAAAAACTAATAACCAAATGCTACACTTTTTCAACAACAACAAAAAAAGTTGCATTTATGAAAATGCCATATGGGGTAATGAATTGGCAGAGTATTGAGCTCTGAGTGCTTTTCTGGTTTTGAGAAGTGACATTTTTAAATCATTCAAATGATCTTTTTTTAATGTTATCACATTCTATATCATCACATTCTTTGCTATCCATTTTACAGTAATAAACTGTGAAGATTACAGTAGCAACAGTAAAACAACAGTGTCATGGCACCACAAAGCTGACAGTATTTTACTGTAAACCTTATACTTTAAACAGCACAGTACTGTAATTTTCTGTGGTATTAAACTGTTTCTGTAGAATACAGTAGGTTTACTGTAGAATAACGGTATCACGGTGGCAACTTTAGCTGTCAGCTCTTTGCTGTAAATTTATGAGGGAATTTCATACATGCTTCTGATGTCCAGTCACTGGCCTTGCTGAAATTCAGAGTGTTGAGCATATTGTTCTCTTATGCATTGTTTGTTATCTATCTGCTAATCTGTTCCCTCTTTCCCCTATACCCCATTTACAATCTGTTGGGGGTAGATGGCCAGTCTCCTTGAGCTGAGCCTGGTTCTGGTCAAGGGACTTCAGGGGAAACTTTGGATTTGTTTGATTTCTCTATGTGAATTTTGTGTATATCAACACAGTTAAGCTGAATTGAAATTGAACTGAACTGAGCTAAATTAAACTCAACATTGAAATAAATTGAATTAGATTAAGCTGAATGTGTCCAGTACAACATTGCAGTATTAGTATTCATTTGGAGTCATAATTCTGGCTATAAGATGATGTAGAACAAATATTCAGCTTCCTTTTAACTCTGCTTGCCTTTTTTTTTTTTTATCTGACTCTTCAGCTGCTAAATGTTCCAACTAGGCACTAACCTTGCCTGTCTGCTGTTTTGCTGCTGGGCAGGTAGTGTACTGTGTGTTTATTCGAACTTTTGCTGAAAACAGATGCTTGAAAAGACACTAATGAGCAGCAGAAGTGAAGCAAAACAACAACTGTATAGGCTGTAAAACCAAAGCATTGAGTTAAAATAGGATAACTTGCTAATCAATGAGTGATTACTGAAATTTAACTTTTATGAATGCTCGTGTGACTGTGCCTTTAGAGTGTATGCCCGTTTTAAAACTCGTTTACTTTCCATTTACTGAAATTAAAGCAAAACTGTGTCGAATTACTATAAGTGAAGGTAATCAAATTACATTACAGGCTTGTCACTATACGTTCGTTCCACATTTTAAAGCATATAAATATGACAAGTAACACAATTAATATTTCAAATGAGATGGATCATTGAAATAAACTGTAAAGAAATGCGAACGACAGAGATTGTCTGTTTTGTTTTAATCCAATCTTAAGCTATTGATCCTTTCTCATTATAAACCATTGAACTACTTAAATCATCTTTGCTAAGCAGCCACAAACAGGCCTGAGTACACAATCATCAGCAGTATTAGGAGGACGATGGGAAGAGGACACAGCCATGGCAACTCTGTCAAATCAGCAAAGGAAGTAGAGTAAATGGGATGTTCTGTAGAAACATGATTATCTCCTCGGTAGAAACTAGACAGTCAATGAAGGCTTACAGATTAATGGAGACAACGGAGGACTGAGTCCATCCTGGCCATTAGTTTGGTGATCACAACTGCTGAAACAGGCTTAGATGAGTTTAGTCAAGGCATTGCTTCCTGGACTGATAATGGCTGCAGTGTAGGTTTCTGTCTCTTTCTTTCTCTGTGTCTGTTTTCCTGTCTCTAATTCTTTGCATATGTCACTCTCTTCCCTTCTGCGCCTTGTGGTTCTCAGGCTCAGTGGTGACTGACAGATGCTGGGGAAGGGAGGCAGAAGGGTTATCAGCCGATCTGACAATCAAAGTAGCAACACAGGAACTAGATGCAATAGTTAGTAGGAAAAGATGTAATGAGATTTAATGATTTATTTTGAACATTTTTTTTTTAACACAGAAAGCCTTACAAATGCCTCTATATTACACACTTGCTACTTGATAGATCCAGTGTTGGGTAACCAAATGATCAAAGACAGAAGATCATAGATAACCGATGGTGTCTCAGTATGGGTAGCTGACTGACGTGGGAGATCATCAAGAGAGTTTCACTGCTTCTTGTTCTCCCAGCATGGCATCTGTCCAAGCAAGTGGGCTTCCAGAATCTTGAAAATATGCCCCACTGAGCATAAAGAGGCCTGAGCAGGGGGTAGTGGCAAAGAAATCTGGTTTCCTCCCTGGAAATCACCTCCATAAATTCCTTGCAAAATGGATCTTTTGATGCTAAACCTCCATGCAACCCCTTCTTTCTTATCCTTTGTCGTCCCGTTTACTCATTGTCTGCCTTACCTGCCATTGCTGCGCATGACTGAGAAGGGAATCTGTTGTGTGAATGGCTTGACAAGCATGCAGAGCCGATCATTTTCCAGATGGTGGTAGGAGAGTATGAAGCTGTCCACAAAGGCTGGGAGTTTCAGCCAAGCCCCAGGTTCAACACTGAACCCCAACATCGGTGGGCACAGGATACACTGTGTGTCACATGACATGGGTGTGTAACTTTTCCAGTCTGAGTTGTTTCACATAGCCAGACACATCGGCACAGAGCTGTGTCAGGCCGGGAAAACTGTATGGTTGCATCTCATTATTACACTGCTGTGGGGGGAAAATGTTCGAATGTGTTTGCATTTCATTAAATCAGTCAAAGTCATTATGGCACTGCAAAGCCCACGATTTAGCAACAGTGTCAAAATTGTGACAAGGGAATTGTTTTGGTGGAATATTTTTAACAAAATCATTTTTGAAAACAGTAACATGCAGATAGTGGAGGAAGAGAAGAAAAGTACTTGAATTACTCTGAGGAAGTAGCAAGGCAATATTCAAAAAGGAATGTCTCATTTAAACATGTTAATTTTGGGATTTATTGAAGTGTAATTAATTGGCTGTGAGACATTTTCCAGTGGCAAGCTGATCATGTTGTGTTAAACAGTAGAGGTTATCTATTTGTTGCAAAAATAACTTTATAGTATGCTGGGTCTGAGCTAACCACGGTGAGCCATTTGTATGACTGGCAACTTACTGGGCATCGCTAAAGTAGTAGTTTACTTACTGTTGTTGTATCAACCTGTAGACCAAGCTGCTACTTTGCACATGGCATGGGCCAAACCATACAACAGTGTGGGCTTACAATAGTGAACAAGTTTCACTAGTAACAAGTTACGCAAGGCTGGAACTGGGCACACTGAAGACAGAAATATAATAGTGTCTCAAAATGTTTTGTGCCCCAGAAATAAGTCAAAGACTTTAGCCAGAAAAAAAACAAACAGTTGCTTTGGTTATCATACGAATAACGTAATCAATAAAATGACTATCAAGCTTTTCTTAGCCCATCACAAAGAAGGAGGTGAGGAGAAGCCACACATGAACTTGCTCAAAGTGAAAGAATGTGAATAATTTCACCAGGATAGTCCTATGTAAGTCTGAAGACCTTGACCTTCCCTTTTAACTAAGAGATATATGCAAACCCACCATTTTAAAATCCTAATTTTGCAAATCTGAGTTCAAGACATTACTCCCTCTCAATTATCCCAAACAACAAATCCAACCATTAATAAGTAGAAAAGCACTCAGTGCTTTCCCCTCATATGGCATTGTCAGAAATGCAACATTTGTTTTAGTTACTAATGATCAGAAATCACAGCAACATACTGTAGAATGTGGCTATTTAATATAAATGTACCCACAAACAAAATGATCGTATGCTGAGCACAGGCTTGTTGTGCATTATGCACGGATACTGCCTTGCAGTACCAAAATACACAGCGGGCAGCAGGACTTGATGAGACTCAGAAATACCCCCACAATGTAATCAATTGTTCCTTGTATGACTTCTAACAGCTTTAGTCAGTTTGTAGTAGGATCATAATCATTTGATCATCAGCAGGCAACTGGCGTAGTGTTCACTTGTTGTTATAGTTACAGTGACGCCGTGACGCTATCTGGCATTCATTCAGAAATCTTTAACAAATCCATAGATCCAGACTATAAGTCACATCACTGCCAAAATCTAATCAGTTGGTCCTTGTGTCATTCCTGACCTTCCCTGAAAATGTCATCCAAACCCGTGGTACGTTTTTGAGTAATGTTGCTGACAAAAAGACAAACAGGCAGACAGACAAACCAACGCTGATCGTCACTTAACTCCACCACATTCCTTGGTGGAGTAATTTCATGACATAATACAACATTGTTTATCTGCACAACAGCAGGGTAGTTTGAAGGTAAAGAAAATATTCTCAGTCCAAGATGAAAACATTTAAGATCAGTCGTGCGATCAAAACTATTAGTATGACACAGTGTCAGTAGTCCACTTTGGATATGGGGTCTGAGTTTCCATACTAAAAATACTGTAGGGCGTTTATGACATTGTCACCCACCATGTGGCCATGCTCTTATTGTAGACCTGACGTTAATCCTCTGGCCAGATTTTCAAAGCACTGATTTTTTTTTGGTGCTCTGAAACATCATATCACATTTGTAAACATTTTTTGTAGTGGATCCTCAAGGCACAAATGGCGTCTCTGAGCACAGAGGGCTGCTTTGGCACACACTGTGCTGTCTGTAAACACTAGCAACATGGGAATGACGGCAAATGCTGAATGTCTGTACAACAAATCCTGTTCCAATAGGCTCTGTGGCAGTTCTCTGTACCTTTCTGTTTTCCCCCACTGTCCTCTGTAAGCCGCAGACTCATTTGTAAAAGAAGAAAGACCTCTCTTAGCAAGCTGTGCCCTTCTTTATGAAAGGAAAGAAATGGGAGAGATTATGTGAGCTAGGTTAATTTGATGTTGTGAAGAAGCTGTGCATATTACCATTCATGTTCTCCTATGTGTAGGTGTATTGTGTTGTATATTCCTACGTGTATGAGTGAGTGTGATCCTACTTAAAAGTGTATGCCATTTTCTATTTGTGTGTATCATTCTGAGTTACGGTGTGTGTACCCCATCATTCCATGTAAGTGTGGAAATGAAAGCTGTGCATGTTACCAGGTGTGTATATGTGTCTTGTCTATCAAAATATCACCATCACACGGCACCGTGCTCCTATATGTGAGCACAGACAGGAAAAAAACCCACTGTATCATTGCATGATTCTTCTGTCACAAGCAGTAGCTTGTATTTTTAGAGCTCCTTCATTATGGGCTCACCTTGCAGACAGAATATTGTTGACATTTAACCATTGTGCGGTCCCACTATCCTATCCCGTCCTTGCTCCTATGCATTAATTTACTATGTTACTGCGTGATTTACAGACAGTGGGAGACTGCATTAATGACTAGCCAGTGAATACAGTGAGGGAAAGAAAGCCTTTTCAGAAGAGGAAGCATGGTCAGCTCAGAATCAGGGAGTGGGTCTAACCAAGAAGCCCGGGGGTTTGTAAAGTCTGAGGCTACATAGCTGGCTGTGATCTCAGAAGGTTTTCAAGGGGTGCTGCAATCTCTGAGATTCACAAAGTCCATGGCAGAGCAATTAACCCAGAGACACTTGATGACCTCAGCATGTGAAGCAGAGCTGCACCAGCAGAGGACCATAAAGCAGCATGACATCAACAACCACCCTGCTCTGCTACTAAACATGATCATTTCTCTTGTCAGGATGCGACAAGAGGCAAGAATGTGATAAGAGAAATAACTCTCACACACACACACCCAGCCAACCCCTGCCCAACAGCATTACACCAGAGCCAGGGTCCCTTTCCTGCATTTTTCCTGCATGTCCTCTCACCAGAAATCACATGGAGATAGTCTGTTTCTGCCAACTAATGATTAGCATCATAATGCTCTCTCTAGGTCTGAATATGTCCGGCTGTTACGTCAACACAGCCACGACAATAAGATAATGCTGTCCACTGGAATGAGACAAAATAACTAGGAGCAAAAAAGCAAGTGAAAGAGATGAAGTGAGAGAGACACCAGAGGGAGGGAGGGAATGGCTGAGCTGACTGTGCCTAGTCACCATGGCAACCCCTTTGACATGCAGCTGCCATACCTCCTATCAGTATGGAAGCTGTACTGAACCATTTACTTTCTGTTTTTCTATGCAAGAGCTATACACATAATCACATTTAAACATTTAATATACAAAATATATATGCATCATATACTGTAGTGTATGTGTATGTGATAACGTCAAGCATTAAAATACCTTGAGTGGTTTAGTAATTATGTCTAAGAGCTGGTGTTTGGCAGAAAAAGCTGCTTTAAAGGGAGTTTTCTGACACATCTCCCTAATAATTTCTTTGAATTATCACTCTTTAAACTGAAGCACCCTGGTGCATGCATATGTATGTTTCTGTGAGTGTTTTGAGGTATTCACTATTCAATGAAAAGATAAAGCTTCAGGGAAGATTTTTGAACTTAGCACAGCTTCCGTCTGCAGAAATTCCCTCTGTGTGGTAGTGCTCTTTGCCGAGGAGTTGGTGTTTGTGATCAAAGAGGGGCTGTCAGCTCTGAGTTGTGCAGAATGACCAGTGGATACTGCCTAAGGCTTTGGGACATCTGTACAGCCTGGAAAACTGTGACAAAACACCTGTGGTTCCCAAAACTCAGCACACACTGTATAAGAATGATCACCCTTGATGACTTCACTGTGTTATAGATACATATCTATTAGGAGTGTAACGAAATGGTCAACTCATGAAACGATACTAAATACTCACGATACGAAATAAAGATTAAAGAAAATCCCCAACAGTAGGAAGTTATGTAAAATCTCGTTTTCTTTATTTTCTTCCTTATGCCGACATACAAAAAAAAAATAATGCTGCATCAATACAAAATAAATGCTCTTTGAAAAAAAAACAAAATTGTAGTTTTGTAGTTTCTACAGTGCAAATACAAACAAAATCTCAAAAAAGTGCTTTGTTGTTGTTATGGGGTGGCATGGCTCAGTGGGTATAGAGGCCATCTTGCAACCGGAGGGTTGCCGGTTCGATCCTCAGCCCGTTGTGCTCATGTCGAGGTGTCCCTGAGCAAGACACCTAACCCCTAATTGGCAGCTTCCGCCATCAGTGTGTGAATGGGTGAATGTGACGTATCATGTAAAGCGCTTTGGATAAAAGCGCTATTTAAATACAACCATTTACCATAACTACATTCTTGAATGAAAAGGAAAACAAATAGCAGTCCTAGGAGCTGCAGTCTAGACCTATAAATGTCTGAACTGTGAACTAGTTGTATACGGCGAACTGTAGTGGCATATTTTGCACATGGTTTTTGTTTTATCCGGTTTTTGTTTTACTATTCTCTCGTCATTTACATAGGAAGCCAAAACAGGTCCACACAACCGATTTATTTGACGAAGGAGCATCAGCTAATTCCTCAACCTCGTCTTCCTCCATTTTAAAGCGATTGTTTTGCAACAGTAGGCGAGGAGGGTCAAAAATCAGCAGTCTCAGTGGTGCGACTTATTTCATGTTTTTATTTCGTGCGTCTTTGAATTTTATTTCGCCATTTTTTATTTCGCGAAATTTCGTGCCACGAAATTTCGTCACACCCCTAATATCTATCTATCTATCTATCTATCTATCTATCTATCTATCTATCTATCTAGATAGATAGATAGATAGATAGATAGATAGATAGATAGATAGATAGATAGATAGATAGATAGATAGATAGATAGATACGTGCATGTCTGTCATATGTGTGCACACAGTAGATGACAATTACATGCACACATCTGCTTCAGCATCGACAAATATTAAAAATGGCTGCTGACAGACAGGAGTACTCTCATTGGACCCTCAACACACTGAACAACACCTGTAGCAATGTAATTCTCCTCTGGGTTTCACAGAGCTGCTGTATTTGTATTTTAGCCGAAGTGTTTTAGCCCCAAGAGATACCAGCAAGCCAGTGCATACACACATATGGATACATGATCATTCACAGATGCACACAGACATGTGAGCCTGCACACTCACATTCCAACCAAGAAAGATGCTTTTGAGCTTTGAAAAAAGCTGCAATAAAACGATATAAACACCCAATGAATTAATAATTGTGCTGCCAAAAGCAGCTCTCTGCTCACATCACAGTATCTGGGCAAAACTCTCCTTATATGACACCTTCTCATCATTCACTCTCTTCACACAGGGGCTGGGACACAGATAGTCTTTCAAAGCAATAAGAAAAGTAACACTTCTATATTTCCAGTTCCCATAGGCAAACTGGGTGAATTCAGTGGAAGTGTCAGTGTGTTTCATTATACTTCTTGAGGCATTAGTCGGATTTAACATTTTTGCCATAGTGAAAAATAGAGTCAAAAAAAGTAACATTTTTGTTTGTACTTGCCATATGTAGAACACGATTCTCCTCAGAGATTAGCCAGGAAAGGTAGGTATGTGTTTACTACAATATAAATATTCCTTTGTCACAGTAATTACTATATAAACAGCCTAGTTTGTGCTTGTACAGATTTGCGTCTTTTCATTTAAATAGCATTTGATGAAACATGCGAGTGGGAAAAACAGATTTGGGATTCTCAACAAGTAATTCTGGTGTGCATAGTTTTCATATTTGTTTTGACCCAGAAGCAGAACACAGAGTTGTGGAAAAAAAAAAAGTTGAATTTATGAAACAAACAGTCTTTAAGGGGGAGCAGTGGCGGCTGAGGGCTGGCTGGAGGTGATCAGCTGTGTCGGAAGATGAAGGCGAAGAAAGGCTAGAGCGCAGGTGAGTGGAATTAGCTGCTGGCAATGAAGCACACGGAAGCATCTACGCATAAGAACACAAGAGATCAGTGGAGCTGCTGACAAGAAGCAGTAGAGAAGAGTACTCAGCTTGTTTAACTGGAGGAGCTACTGTGGCTGTATCGGAGCTGTCGAACAATCTGTCATTGGAGGGCACGAGAAGCTGGGGTCTAATGGAGGTCTTGCTGACGTAAGACAATTTGCAGGTGTATTCAACAAGCTTCAGTGAATTGAGTCACCGTCTCAGCCACATGCTGAAAGGGAATAACGAGAGCAACAAGAGGGAGGAAGGTGAGAGGAGCAAGGACAACTAAAAACCAAAATATGAACCACGACACTGTAAAAACTCAGCATGTGACAGCCAATCGGTTTTAGCACCCAAAACTCTGACATTCTAATCAAAGACTCCACAAGCACTCAAGTGGCTATATTCAACAAACATCTTTACAAAACATGTCTGGCACTTGGCAATATATAAGATAAAGTTTCAACAGAAATGTCTCCAATTAGAATTGCATTCGACAAGGCATGGTATCGAATTTAAATGATAGTTAGCTTGATGTTAACAGAGATGGGAATGAGCCAAAGAAATATAGCAAATACAGTTTTTATAATTTGTAAACATTTAGAGTCAAACTACTTAAACTGCATGTTACTGATTTCCATATTTTTATCTTATACGCTGTCCATTCAAAAGCAAGTTGCACACTCTAATATTTCATTGGACTGCCTTTAGCTCTGAGAACGACACACATTCACCAGGTCATTTTGAGAAACTTGTGCAATGCCACAGCATTTATGTCTGTCCAGAGTTGCATTAATTACGATATATTTAGGTAGTCAGCTGACCTCATTCTTTGGGAACATGTTCAACAATGTTGAACCTGATCGACCGCAGATCATAACCCTAACCCCCACAGGCTTGTAGGCACTAGGTATGATGAGTGAATCACTTCATCCACCTCTCTTCTCGCTGTGATGTGCCCATCACTTTGGAAAAGGTTAATCTGAAGTCATCAGATCACATGACCTTCTTTAATTGCTCCAGAGCCCAATCTTTATGCTACCTAGAAAATTGAAGCCCTTTTTTCTGATTAGCCTTGCTGATCAGTGATTTTCTTAGAGCTACACAGCTGTTTAGTCCCAATCCCTTGAGTTTCCTTCACTGTGTGTGTGTGGAATTGCTCTTACTTTCACCATTAAACATAGCCGTGAATCTACTCGTTGATTTCCTACGCTCATCTAAGAGTTTGTTCCAACCACATTTGTTCCTCACACATGATGGTTCACCACTATCGTTCAGGTTCTGAAACAGATTTACATCCTTTCCACAACCACAGGATATGTCTTCTGACATGGTTGTTTAAGAAATGAGAAGCTCCTCACTGCATCAGCTATGGTTCAATATGTTGTTGCCAACACAGATGCCAACTGTGTAGCATCTGTTAGCCGTCCCTTAGCAGCGCCCGAACAGCCGGGTGGATGGGTGACAGTTCGTAGGAAAAACAGTCCTAAACTCAAGCCTGCTGTCCCGGCTCACCACAAACCGCTTCATGTTTCTAATCGTTTTTCCCCGCTCAGCGACACACCCGCTGAGAAACCAACTCTGATCATTGGCAGCTCCATAGTCAGAAACGTGAAGCTAGCGACACCAGCGACCATAGTTAAATGCCTCCCAGGGGCCAGAGCGGGCGACATAGAAGCAAATTTGAAACTGCTGGCTAAAGATAATCGTAAATATAGTAAGATTGTTATTCACTCACTGTTTACTTCAGCAACATTTACTGATAAATCAGAAGGCAAATATTATTATTTTACCCCCACAGAAGTGGATTATTATGTTAATAATGCTTCAGCCTCACTGCGTACAACTCTTGATAGTGTTGCACCTGTAAAAAGAAAGTTATATCTCAGAGAAGACTTGCTCCTTGGTATAATTCCCAGCTGCGGACTTTAAAGCAGGCATCCCGAAAGCTGGAAAGAAAGTGGTATTCCACTAATTCAGAGGTAGTGTATGTGGCTTGGAAAAATAGTCTAGTAATCTATAAAAAAGCTCTTCATAATGCCAGGACAACTTATTATTCATCTTTAATAGATGAGAACAAGAACAACCCTAGGTTTCTCTTTAGCACTGTAGCCAGGCTGACAAAGAGTCAGAGCTCTGTTGAACCTTGTATTCCTTTAGCTTTAACTAGTAACGACTTCATGAGCTTCTTTACACAGAAAATAGTTATGATTAGAGATAAAATTAATCTGGCCCTTCCTACAAATGTCACAGATGCTTTTGAATTGGCTGTTAGACCTGATGAATCTTTAGAATTCTTCACTCCTATATGTCTCTCTGAACTAATTTCAACAGTTTCTACATCCAAACCATCAACATGTCTTTTAGATCCTATCCCAACTAGACTCTTCAAGGAGATTTTACCTTTAATTAATTCTTCAATGTTAGATCTGATTAATCTCTCTCTAGTAACAGGCTATGTACCACAGGCTTTTAAGGTTGCTGTCATCAAACCTTTGCTTAAAAAGCCCACTTTAGATCCAGATGTGTTAGCTAACTATAGACCGATATCCAACCTACCATTTCTCTCTAAAATTCTGGAAAGAACAGTTGCAAATCAATTGTGTGAACACCTACAAAGGAATAATTTGTTTGAAATGTTTCAGTCAGGCTTCAGAGTGCATCATAGCACAGAAACAGCTCTAGTGAAAGTTACTAATGACCTTCTCATAGCATCAGATAATGGACTAGTCTCTATACTTGTTTTGTTAGATCTTAGTGCAGCGTTTGACACAATCGACCACAAAATTTTATTACAGCGTCTAGAATATTCAATTGGCATTAAAGGGACAGCACTGGATTGGTTTAAATCCTACTTATCAGATAGGTTCCAGTTTGTGCATGTCAACAATAACTCTTCTGAGCAGACTAAAGTTAATCACGGAGTTCCTCAGGGTTCTGTCTTAGGACCGATACTTTTCAAATTATACATGCTTCCTTTAGGCAATATTATTAGGAAGCATTGTATTAACTTCCATTGTTATGCAGATGACACACAATTGTATTTATCTATGAAGCCAGATGAAACTGATCAGTTAGCTAGACTGCAAGATTGTCTTAAGGACATTAAAACCTGGATGACTTTTAACTTCCTACTGCTAAATTCAGACAAAACTGAAGTCAATGTATTTGGCCCCAAACATCTTAGAAACTCGCTTTCAAAGCAAATAGTTACTCTGGATGGCATCACATTGGCCTCCAGTACTACTGTGAGGAATCTTGGAGTTATTTTTGACCAGGACATGTCCTTTAACTCACACATAAAGCAAGTCTGTAGGACTTCCTTTTTTCACCTGCGTAATATTGTAAAAATCAGGAACATTCTGTCTCAGAGTGATGCAGAAAAATTAGTTCATGCTTTTGTTACTTCCAGGCTTGACTATTGCAATTCCTTATTATCGGGTTGTCCAAATAGCTCTCTCAAACATCTACAGTTGATCCAAAACGCTGCTGCGAGAGTACTGACAGGAGTTAGCAAAAGAGATCATATTTCCCCTATACTTGCTTCTCTTCACTGGCTTCCTGTTAAATCCAGAATAGAATTTAAAATCCTTCTTCTGACATATAAAGCTCTTAATAACCAATCTCCATCATATCTTAAAGATCTGATAGTACCTTATTATCCTAGTAGAACTCTTCGCTCTCAAACTGCAGGCTTACTTGTTGTTCCTAGAATTTCTAAAAGTAGAATGGGAGGCAGAGCCTTCAGTTATCAGGCGCCTCTCCTGTGGAACCTGCTCCCAGTTTGGGTTCGGGAGGCAGACACCCTCTCTATTTTTAAGAACAGGCTTAAAGCGTTCCTTTTTGACAAATCTTATAGTTGGGGCTGACTGGGTGACCCACAGAGGTTCGGCTTGTGTCTTCATTGTACAGCTGACTCCTTCTTGGACGTCCCTTCGTTCTGCCCCTAGTCATGCTGCTATAGGCCTAGGCTGCTGGGGGACTTTTCTTGACGCACTGAGCCCTTCTCTATCTACCTTTACATTTAATATGTATACCGTTATTGCAGTACATTCACTCTGTTTCCCCCTGTGCTATTTCTCCGAGTGTCCCTGGTCCCAGAGCTGGATGCTTCAGATCTGCGGTCGATGTTCCACCAGCTGGTCCAGTCTCCACCATGTCCACTGTGGGATGCTGCTACTGACCTTCCACCAGCCCTCTGCTTCCAATTCCCTTTTTCCACGAGTCAACTCTGCATCGCCTTCAATATACTGTTATGCTAACTTACATACTGTTTGAATTTTACTGCTAGCTATATAAGGAGTATGTTTAATGTCAGAGCCGTACATCATAAGAGTAAACTATGAGTCAGTTTTCAATGTTAGCTTATACTTTGTCTGTGTCACATATCCTGTCATGCATGTATTCAAATGTGTGTTGTGTTTTCCTTGCTTTCTCACCCCTCCCTCTTCTCCCATCCCTCCCCCTTGCCCTCTTCTGTCCTTCTCAACCCGCCCGGCCAGCAGGCAGATGGGTCCCCCCTATTTAGAGCCGGGTTCTGCTCGAGGTTTCTTCCCTGTTAAAAGGGTGTTTTTCCTTGCCACTGTCGCCTTTGGGCTTGCTCTGGGGGTCAGGCATATGGGTTCTGTAAAGCGTCTTGAGACGATTTGACTGTAATTGACGCTATATAAATAAAATTGAATTGAAAAAAATTGAAAATTGAACTAAAAGATATTCATCACTGCAGTAGTTATCCAATGGAAGGCTCTTACCTATTTGCTTAGCATGTTAGTATGCTAACAGATAGATCGTAGGCTGATAGGAAAACAACAGCAGAGGCTAATGGAGTTTTGATTTACAAGCCAGACGGCATGCACATGGGAGTTGGCAACAAAATGCATCTTGTCTGACATAATGTACAGTGTGAATGCATTTATGAGTTGGTGTTAGCTCCTCAGCTAACACTGGCCACATTGTCCCTGGAATATGCTGTTTTGCAGCTCTCGTTGAATTTGATTAAGAGCCTCTTTACGTTATTGTGTTGGATCACAATTCGAGAGCAGCAAGACTTTTCAAAGACAGCAACTTCTGTGACCAAAAAGCAGCAATATAAAGCACTTATTCCCTCAATGAGCTGTATCAGGACTTATCACCGGCTGGTTAGCACAGCGGTTGATATTCTTAAATATTTCAGTAACATTTCATCATCATCAAAGCCTTTTAGCCAACAAGAAGTATTGTGTTCTCATTGCAGTATGTTTTCTTTATATGTACACATCACTTAAGGTACACTTAAGGTTGAATATTTTTCAGTAAAGCATGATATCAGAAAAAGGAGTCTGAACTGACTTTGAATGACTAGCAATTTTCCACCCTATACAGTATAAAAATAGGACAGCATGGAAAGTTATTTAACTGTGCCAGTTGTTGTTTTCCTGTACACATTACACACTTCAAGTGCCATATGAAACTACCTTGATAAATGTGCTATTTGCTCAGTTTACTCGTAACATTACACAATGACTAATATTACATTTGATGAATTTTAAATTGAAAAGAAGACAATTCACTGTGCTACAGCTGATGCTTCAAATGTTTTACCTGCAAAAGCAGAGAGAGTGGATTAAAAACATGAATAACATGCATAAATTACTGCTGTTGAGGTGTGTTTTTTCTTATTACATCCTAAGCACTGAGAATAAATTCACTAACAGGTACTGAATGTATGCTTGGACCGAAAGCTTTAAAAAAAAAGAACCTTTTATAATATACTTTCTGTCTATACTGATAAGGTTAGTGAGGCTCCTAAAATACTCATGGGATCTGCTGCAGCAGAATGACTGAATGAGGGTTTATTATTACTAATCATTTTTGTGTCTCATTATGTCTTCACTTTTGGTAGTTCAGCATTGTTCACTGACTTCTTATTTTTATTTTTATTTTTATTGCTCAAACATAGTTCACACCAGTACAGCTCATCTAATTTGAATTTGATAAAAGAACAAAGACAGACAAACAGAGCCAGAAAAAACAGGCAGAGACAATATTTCTGCCTAACTCTGACAGACTTGAGTCTTTCACATCTCTGCCGACTTTGAAAAGTCATGATTGGAATACTGAATATGAATATTCGTATTCTCTTTCCATTGTGTGCCTGTGTTTGCAAATGCACTTCAAACCCCAAAGACTGACACTTTCAGCAGCATATATATTTTTGCCATTGAGGCGATATGGTAACAGAGATAGAGGGGTTTGTTGCAGCTCATTGCATAATGTCAATAGACAATTAGGCATTTACTGGATTCTACCCGCAAGCTAATTAGAGCTACGTAATTAGCAGAGGGAGACTCTTAAGTGTTCCCAAATGGAGCACCAGATAGCCACTTAGAGAGTGCTGTACTGTGCTCTGGCCTGACACTCCAATCACAGCCCCAGAGACACTCAGACGAGGACTAGAGGTGCTTGACAAGGCTCAACATGCCGTTAAGTCAGGATAAGTGGTGTTCAGTAGTGACAAGACTGCAGAGCTGCTCAGGTTATTTATTTATTTATTCACTTTCTGAAAAGGGTTGGAGCTCTTTTTCAGTGGTGTAAACTCACATTTTCAGTCCTCATGTTATGAGTAAAAAGGATTTCAAGGCTTTACGCTGAAAATTCACATGTTCTTTTGAGAGTTTTCTGTGAACATACTTTTTCTCCTGAATGGCAATATTCATAAAAAAAATCTTCATAAAAGCTGAGTTAACAACACTTTACAATGCCAAAGTTTTCTTAGTTACACAATAAAGTACATTACTGTTCAAAAAATTGGTGGTCACTTAGAAATGTCCTTATTTTTGAAAGAAAAACAGTTTTTTATTCAATGAAGAAAACATTCAATGAATCAGAAATACTGTCTAGACGTTGCTAATGTTGAAAATGACTATTGTAGCTGGAAACTGATGATTTCTAATGGAATATCTACATTGGGTTACAGATGCCCATTTCCAGCAGCCACCACTCCTCTGTTCTAATGTTACATTGTGATAGGTAATGGTGTTGAAAAGGTAATTGAAGATTAGAAGACCCTTGTGCAATCATGTTAGCACATGAATAAAGGTGTAAGTTTTCATGGAAAATATGAAATTGTGACCCCAACCTTTTGAATGGTAGTGTAAATCTCATCCCCTTGACCTCTAACCTGGCAATAGCCAGATTAATAATTGTGTAGTACTTGATAGTACTCCACAATATCAATCTGGGACCGCTCCATGTAAATCCGTTCGGAGGAAAGAGGCACGGATTGGACAATGCAACAGTATGTCCCGCCTCTGACAGGTTTGTTTTTAGCCAATCGCGGGATCTTCACAACGAGCGGAGCCAATTGGTAGATTAAACTCTTACCAAAACCCGTTGGTAAAAAAGCACAAACATCTTTACCATCCAGAAATGCGCAAAGCGCCTCTCATTGTTCTTCCTTCAAAGAAGCGATACGAGATTCGGCTAAAACTGACTTAATAGCAGCATCTACATGATCGTTGTCCTCCGTTGCCATGTTTGTTTTGATCTACTGGCGCTTGGTGTCGTCTAGAGTGCTGTCGTCTTCACACCCGGATATCCCGCCCCACACACGAATACTGCTGCATGATTGGCCCGTGCCAACTTGGCTCTGTCCGAACAGTGAAAGCGGGAGCGGTACAAGATGCTTTCTTGAGAGATTTGTGAAGTCACAAATATCGCGAGAAATCAACTTGCTGGCAAGGTTACTTGACCTCACCTCATCTAACATCTCATCTTGCTCTATTGGCTCGATCCCCTCTCTGTCTCCTTTGGGTTCATTTCAAAACTGCCTTATCTCTTTTGCTCTGATGGACTTCCAGCTGTGATGCAAGAATTTCCAAGACTGGCATGTCTCTCGCTCCCTCCTTTGCATTTTAACAGATCCATTTAAACTGCTCCTTGTGATGTGCACAAATCCACTATTTCATCTATCCCGTGCACTCTGTCTTCTGCCCACCAGCTTATCCATGACTCTTTGTCTGATTTTTCCCATGGCTCAGTAGGAGTACCAAATGGGAAATTCAGGTCATGCAGATTCTCATCAAATGTAACATGACATCTAAGAAAAGATGGAAATACTGTATGCATGTGAAAAGGGAAGTCTATGCTAGATTATAGGTAGTGAGTAGGTACTTTGAATGCTACACCTGGAATGTTGCTGGTTATTGAACACTTATAATAGTTATGACTTAATCATGTTCAGTATTAATTCTGTTTGATTTGTGCAACACATCTAAATAGATACCATGTTATATTATCATAGGTGACCAAAAGAAAGAGACAAAAAATTAAAGGCCTGCCCTAAAAAAAATAAGAGCAACCATAGTCAGATTTTGTGGTTGTAACTTTTATATTTTAAACTGATTATCAGAAGCAATGAGAGGTGATTGCTATGAACTAGCAGTTCTAATAAAATGACTGCAGCATGATTGGTGAAAATGAACAAATCACGTGTCAACTAGCACATTTCACTATCAACAGGTAAATTACAATTGACAGATTGGTGAACCATCCATCCATTCATCCATCTATACACCGCATCACTATACAAACGTTTGTTTAATTACTCCCTTACAGTAACTGCTGAGCAAAGCCAGGAGCTCCTTCTACCAACTCATCACAAAGGAAATGCAAAGAGGTAGCACCACCCAGTGGCAGTTAGAAGGATGGTGACATCATGGCCACATCGTGGTGATTCCCCACTGCATTTGGGGATCTTGTTCCATAAGCTGCCAGGACTCTGATTCCAACCACATCACACTCAGGTGTGATTTTAAATGGCCTGGCAGCATTTCTTTGTCTCTTTGTCCCTTTGTTCCCTTTTCAGGCTTTTACTTTTACATGTTAGCCCCTCTTAGCCCCTTGTTCAGAGTGATAGTAAGGCCCACTATCAAATGGGATGGTCCTGGGCCATTGAAGCCATAGACAACAAACCCTTCTCCAGCCTCAAGTGTGGGAAGAAATTATGGAGAACTTGTAATTGTTTGGTTTCATCTAGTATTGCCTCAAGAAAGGTCTGAGGGAATCCTGCAGAAGGTAGGCAATGACTGTGCGGTACTTAAGTTGGAGAAGGGTCATGTTGGTACAGGATTTTGAACAGATGTTGATCAATTGCACACTTCTCAGACCAGAGTGCTAAAAGTGCTTCAGGAACCCAAGTGCCATTAGACACCTCCAATGATGTGGGGGCTGTACAGTGGTAAGCTTGCATTTTTCAGCAAGCAAGGAAAGACTTGTATTCTTCAAAGGAGTTTTGGCTCCCAGCCTGTGGCACTTGTGGGCATGTCGGAGGTGTAGGAAGGCCTGGACTTAAGCTGGGCTCTGTAGGTGACATGAGCATTGGCAGGGGTCCTATGGACTCAATGACAGAGACTTTGCTGTCAGACGCTGACAGACTCATGTCCAAGTGGCTTTGGAATGCCGACCATGGCCCAAATGTGTTCACGGCCAAAGTCAAAAAATGTGGCCAGTCTGTCCAGTAGGTACTGCCCAATGAGCAATGGATCTCTAGCTGGACTGCAGATGTAGATAAGGAGCATGAGTAACATTTCTTGAAAAGCTAGGTCAACTCAGATGAACCTGAGTTGACTTAGCTTTCCAGTTGACCTAGTTGGGTGACCTATCCTTTGTGTAGCTAGTGATGCTCACATTACTGGCCTCAGTTTGGAGGGGATTGCCAAGGGAGAGCCTTGCTCTAGCAACCTCTGCAAAAGTAGCTGAGCTCATCAAGCTTATTTCAGACCCAGAGTCAAGTAGCGCAAGAGTGCTGACACTTCTCCCGACTACCAAAGACATACATATGCACTTAGCATTGTCTTTGCACGCCAGGCTACCCACGAGCAGAAAGGAGAGTCAGTGGAATGGGAAGTGGCCATTTTTGGGAGCCTTTCTGGCTCCTCTGGTCCCCTTCCCTGCCCTATGAAGTAAATTTTGCTGGTCGATAGAAAGGTAGCCTGCCCTGGCTCAGTCATACTGGTGGAGGCTTGCTTTCCCTGCCAGTATGCCATGCTGGGCAAAGTTGTGACTCAGTGAGTTCAGTTTGCACACTGCCTCAGTTACGCGTGACTAAATCCAGTCCTATATTTCAGACTTAAAATCATCACCTCTGGAGTGACTTTGGGTCTTGTCATACTCGCCTCCTTATTTAATACCATTATCAGTTTTCTCTTTTTGTCCGGTAAAGTGACGTTTCGGCTTTACCCGTTTCTCACCTCCCTGTTACCCACTGCTGGTGAGGTGATTGACAACGGGGTCCTGCTCAGCTCCCAGCCTTAGTACAAGACACTTTGTTTGCCTTCAAGTACAGGTTTGTGTCCTCTGTGGCTTGTATCTCCAGGACCCCGACGTTACACTCAGGCTTTTTGACTGGGCGCATGCACAACTCCCACATCATCTGCATGTGCCTGCGGCTCTCTTGCATGTTGGGATTCCCAGCCCTACAGTACAGAGCGATGTCAAAGGGTATACTCTCATGCTGGTTGTTCAAGAACAAGGATTTAAAGTCATGACTGTTCTCCAGCCCTGGTGCATTGTGGCCTTGGAAGAGTTCCGGGGAGCATTGAGGAGAGAAGCCCGGGCCTATGTCCAAACTCTCCAGCACTTCCTTATGAAGATTTGTATGGAAGGGACTGCTGATTCTTGCTGCTGGGAAGGGAACAGAGGTGGCTGATAACCTAGGGAGCACTGGAAGGGGGAAAGATCAGAGGAGGAGGTATTCAGGGTGTTATGCGCATATAGATGTTAAGCTTACAGTAGCTGCTAAGGCAGTGCAGAAAGCTTTCTGAATCCTCAGATGTAAACTGGGGATCTTGGTCAGACACAATGTCGAAGGGGATGCCATGAATCTGGAAAATCAGGCAAGGAAATGTGCAGCTTTAGAGAAATGGTCAGTGACCATGAGAATGGTTGTACTACCATCGGATAGGGGATGTCCAGTGACAAAGTCCCCTGCAATATGTGACCAGGGATGACTTTGGACAGGCACTAGTTGGAGAAGACTGGAACTAGGCAGGTTATAGGTCTTATGTTTGGCACAGATGGAACTGACCGTGACGAAATTCCTGTCAATGTCCCCTAATAATTCTGAATGAAATAAAGTAATTAGACCCCAAGTCCTGTGATAATAAAACAGTTTTTATAAAAAACAGCAGGGATGCAAAACCATTGAACTTACTTTGACAACTGCTACATTCTGCCAGTTGCCAGTTGGGGAATAACTTTTACATTTACCCTCCTTTCCTAATTTATACCCTGTGAGATTATCTTTATGTTTTACACAATTTACAGGTGCATGGAAATCGTAAAGCCAACAATCTATACTGCCAGGGGCTTTGATTCAGTCTCTATGAGCAGAAAAGGGTTAACATTTGGACTATGGCTTCAACTGTGAGTCTGTCTGCTCCTGAACTGGAACCCACAAATAAGATTTTGAATGACTATGATACTCTTTTGTCCCTCCCATGTTTGCAGAGGGAATGTTCTGTACGATGCCCGATTGGACCCCAAGTCTTCTTTAATCTTCTACAGAAATGTCAATGAACCTTTTCTCTGTTGTTGATCAATCAAAGACACTCCATGCTGCCCTCAAATCTCGTTCACTTTTAATTCAGAGAGGCTGAAGATTTTTTTTACTAAAATGACCACTAATAAAAAATTTACAAAATATAAAACACAACATACTTTTCACTTCTTCTGATAAATAGAAAAAAATTACCACATATTATATTCTACCTAATTACAGAGTGATGTCTTTCCTTTATTTTTCACATGTTCCACATAGGTAGGTTAAAGGTATAGGTATAGGTATAAATCAAGACAAGTTGGTAATGGCAAATGACTAGTCACACTGTCAGTGCAAAGAAACAAGGATGCCTGTAACCATGGGTGGCTGTGGCTCAGGTGGTGGTTGTCCACTGATCACAAGGTTGGCGGTCTGATCTTCGCATGTCGAAGTATCTCTGGGCAGGGCACTTAACCTCAGGTTGCTCCCAGTGGTAGGCAGGCATCTAGCACGGCAGCCATGAATGGGAAACAAACCTTTTAAAGTGCTTTGAGTACCACAAAGGTAGAAAGGCAGTATACAAGTGCAGACAATTTACCATTTAACCACGGAACACCACCGTAGTGAATCATGAAGGATGTACTTAGAGAATAATGTAGGTAGTTCGGACTGAAGTGACACCCACATAGATATTGCACTAATCAAATAACAGTTTAGAAATTGGAACCAAAAATTGATCAGTCATAGAGACCTTTTACAGGGCACTGTTACAGAAGCTTCAATTTCCTCTTTTACTCCACCAAGGAACGCGGCGAAGTTATGTGACGATCGACACTGATGTGTTTCTCTGTCTGTCCGTTAGCAACATTACTCAAAAATAGATTAACGGATTTCGATAACATTTTCAGGGAAGGTCAGAAATGACACAAGGACCAAGTGATTAGATTCTGGCAGTCATGCAGCATATAGTTTGGATCCAGGGATTTGTTAAAGATTTCTGTATTATTGTGTGTTAGCGGCTTGGCGTCACTGTAACTACGACTACAAGTGAACACTACGTCAGCTGCTATGTGATGATCACATGATTGCGATCCTACTACAAATCGACCGTTGTGGACCTTTTGGGACTTATCTGTCAAAAAGGATACAAGGAACCATTGATTAAATTGTGACAGTGTTTCCAAGTCCCATTAATTCCCGCCACATGCAACAAATTTTGGTAATGCAATTTGGTATCCGTACATAATGTACACATGCAGAACACATGCCTGTGCTCAGTGCAAGATCGTTTTGTTTGTGGGTACATCTGTATTAAATGGCAACATCCTATTTTGCTGTGATTTCTGTTCATCAATAACTAATGAACAAATGCTGCATTTCGAAAAAAAAATGCTGCATTTCTGACAATACCATACGGGGGAATTTACAGCTTTGGCGGAGTACTGCGCTCTCTCAGTGTTTTTCAAATTTACTAATTACTATGTTGAGTGTTCAGATCACAGGAACTTCTCTAACTCTCTACATTAATTTATCTGAAAATTTTTGATTATAAATTTAGTGAGTATTATTATTTAGTAGAATTATTTACTAAGTTTAAAATCTTGGAAAAAAAAACATCCACTACACACAGTTAAGAAAACAAAGTGGCCGTTCCAAAGACAAATGATGACCCTAGTTAAAAACCATCTATATTTTCCCACTCTCTGCATGGTATGCCTGTAAAATTCATCGTACCCATCTCCACTCACTATCTTTCAATCTTCCTCTCTGTGTTGGGTGTCAGCCAAAGAGGAAGGAGTGGCTGCTGTACCAGTGTGACAGAGTGGGGCTGCTGTGTAGCTTTTGTAGCTGCTGCGAAGCTGTCAACTGATCGCCAGGGGAGGTCGACTTATGAAGACAACAGGACAGGAGCGTATCACACAGGATTGAGCTGTCACACACAGACTTCTGCCATTAGGCTCTGCAGAGTATACAATAGGTCATACCCAGTGAGACGGTGATATGCATTTAAATACGACTGCTGAAAGAGATGAGTATTCCATTTTAAGCAGGAGGGCTGTGCTTGTTGCATGAAAATCAGGTCAACCTAGTTTGGTTCTTGTGTATTTCTTCGCAAGAATTACTCATAGCCTGAATTGACTTCTCTGTATGTCCTTCCCAACTGTCTGCGATCATTATGTGTATGGTTGGCATGTTTGCTGTGTGTTTGGGTAATACCAATTGTCTTCTGTGACACTGATAAATGGCATTGCTCTTTGAGTAGCGGCTTTCAGAAACTCAATCCCAAAGGACTGTCTTTGCTCGTTGCTCTGTCCTATTATTTATCTGTGAAGCGAGAGCTGGAGGGCCGGCCTCTGTCTGTCAGGAGACAATCCATCTGCACTGAGAGCCTGTCCTGTCACCTGGCTGCAAGTTCAATTCCTGCTCTCATTTCCTCACACTCTGGATATTAAAGCTTTTTACTATCATAAAAAGAAACACTTTGCCACACCCAGTAATTTCCACCTACAAAGGAGATGTTGATGGTAGATGTTACACTACAACTACTACTTTTCGTGTGGAAAGTTGGAATTCTCCTCACTTCTTAATGATTAAAAAAGTAAGAATGAATAGCTATTGTGCACATATTACATTTTCCGAGAGTCAATAAAATGTTTTTGGACATTATTTGTGGAAAAAGTGCCCAAGCTTCAGGTTTTTCTCTCCTCTCTCCCTTGGCATTGTCTGACTTGAAAGCCAACATTATTAAGAGACAGTCTGTCAGCTTTGATGATGATTATGGCACCTGTAAACTTGTCATTTTGCAAATGATACCAAATGTGATACTGGCAGGTTATCCTTTGTACAGCAACCCCATATCAAGTAGCTACATTTCAAGCTTTCTGCCTTTGTACAACATTTAGAAGTCAGCATTTTAAAGATAGTATTCACTTGTGTAGCGGGGATTAGCAGGAAAGAAGAATTTGCCTTTCTAACTAATTTGCTAGCTATTTAGTTTCCATGAAATATTAAAGGCAGTCATGCTAGCTTGTAAACATTATTATTTTCCTCCATGTTATTTTTTCTTTCTTTTATGGATCCAGATGTAGTGAAAACAAATGAGCAGCCCACCAAAATTCAGAGCAGCAGGTAGTCCTGTAACCTCTGCCATACGCATAGTCGAGAGATTTACTATGACAGAAATCAAGTCACAGATAAATGTAGTACAGTGGACTGGATTACGTGATTACACATTCATTGCTCCCTATCATCCCTTCTCACTTGATTTGACTCCCAATGATTTTTCCTCTTCCCCAAAGTGAAATTCAAGTTGAAGGATGGCTGTTTTGACACAGTTTAGGAGAGTCAGCAACCGTTGCAGATGGTGCTTGACATGTTTACATAATGATACTTCCAGGGAGTATCACAGGCGCTACAGGAGCCTTGGAAGCACTGTATAGATGCACAGGGAGACAAATTCAGCAGGGATGGCAACCAAATTCAAATCAGGCATGGTTTTTGGTGTTTTAGACTTTGAACTCGGACAAAAGTCTAAATGAAAAAAGAAATATGAGACATAGGCTACCACTAAAATATGCTAGCCAAAGTCATGCTGTGCTTAAGGGACATATCAAGATTTATTGAACTATGGTTAATATATGCAAAACTTTAATAGTCATTAATTATTGATAGAACAGAAAACATTTCTCAAGACAATGCAAAACCAGACCTATCATTGCTTATGTTTTATAAACTCGTATTATAGGCCCCCAAAAAGGGAAATAGTACATGTTGGCTACCTGTTGCCTGTTCTGACGCAGATTATGCGGATTAGCCCTTTTTCAAGCCCTCATGAACTCTCACAAGCACTGAAGCTATCCACACAAATGACATCAATTAAGTCAGGCCTTGAAGATCTCAAATGGCCAAACATGCTGTTGACTCTCTGGTCGCATATGACACTGTGTAGTCATTTGGCTTTTCTAGACTTAACAAATATAACTTGATTGGATGAAGCAAATGCAAAAAATAGTCAAGATAATTTAAAGAATTATTTTCCATTCGTTTTTCATTGATCTTTGGCTTTGGCCCAATGTGTTTCTTGTGATGGTGGTGGAGGCTGTTACACGTGCGGCCAGTACACCAGACTCACCTCACATGCTTGTACACCCTCACCACTGAATAACACAACTAAAATAACATTGAACACTAGTGATTGAGACCAGGTCTATTCTATTTAATGCAATATTGATATAGTATGGGCTTGGTGGTTAGCATTTTCACGTTGCAGCTGGAAGATCCCCAGTTCGCATCATGGCCCTCCCGGGATCTTTCTCCATGGCACTTTTTTCTGCATGCTCTCCCTGTGCATGTGTGGGCTTTCTCTGGGTTCTCCGGCTTCCTCCCACAGTCCAAAAACATGCTTAAGTTATTTGGTGATTCTAAATTGTCCATAGGTGTGAATTGCGAGTGTGATTGTTTAAACTGGTGACCTGTCCAGGGTGTCCCCTACCTTTAGTCAAGTAAGCTGGGATAGACTTCAGCCCCCCGTGACAATAATGAAGATTAAGCGGTGTATAAATCTTGGATGGATGTATTGATATAATATATATGGTTTGCCTTGTTTCAGCTTTTCTTTGTGCTCTGCTGTGTCACTACCTTTCCATCAGTGCTCTGTCAGCATTTGTCCTCTGAGCTCTTGAAAACCTCCAAAGCTGGAGAGCATTTTCACAACTGCGACTTGTCATTAATTAACTACAATAAGTTGTTATTACAGTACTTTTAAAAAATATTTATTGCTTTTTTCTTGTGTTTTGATACACTACCAGTCAAAAGTTTTGGGTCACTTCGAAATTTCCTGATTTATAACATTAAATTAATCAGAAATACAGTCTAGATATTGTTAATGTGGTAAATGGCTATTCTAGCTGGAAACGGATGGTTTTTAATGGAATATCTCCACAGGAGTACAGAGGAACAGTTCCAGCAACCGTCACTCCTGTGTTCTAATGCTACATTGTGTTAGCTAATGGTGTTGAAAGGCTAATTGATGATTAGAAAACCCTTGTGCAATTCTGTTAGTTCATGAATAAAAGTGTGAGTTTTCATGGAAAACATGGAATTGTCTGGGTGACCCCAAACTTTTGAAGCTTAGTGTATGTTTAAAGGTATGTATCAGCACTTTTTATTCACGTGGTCAAAAAATATCAAATTAGTCAAAACAGACACATAAGGCCACATGTTAATTCAGTGTAATGTTAGAGAAGCAGTCTTGGTAAACTGAATGAAACTGGCGAGAAATGAATGCTAATCTGAGAACATGAATAAGACTGTTGTGTATAACTTCAAAGACATTATCGTGTTACATCTCCACCAGTGTTTTAATTAACTGGGTCAAGGACCACAGTTCCACTTCATTGTGCTGGTTTCAAAGAGCCTGCTATGCATAAACAACAATCAGTTCTGCCCGCTAGTCTTACGTTTTATCAGATCACAGTCACCTAGTTCAGCAAACACGCTTTTTTTTTTTAATGGAGACATTTTTAAACATATTGTGAGGGGGAAGTGAATGATGAGACAACTGATGTTGCACCTGTGCAATCTTCATATGAGGGGAGATGCTTCAGTCTTTATTCAGGATGACTGGAACTTTTACATGTGTAAGTAGCTCCTTTCCAAAGCCAGATGTTGCTTTTCTAGCTGTTATTTTAGTAAGGTTAGAAAACAGGGTGTGCAGGGGGAAAAGACAGATATAATGATGTGAAGAGAAAGAAACAGAGACAGCGAGTAAAGTATCAGACAGATCGACAGATACTGACTATAGACAGACAGGCAGATGCACCTAATCCCCTGAGAGAAAGTGAGGGAGCAACAAAAAGGAAGCATGACAAGGAAGGAAGATAGAGTTGGGTAGTTGAAAGACACTGACTGCCCACTTCACTGGCAACTCTTCCCCTCTGATCTTGTATCCATTGGCTCATCTTCTAGGTATCATTTCCCAGAATCTGAGTCCAGCCCACCAACCTGCTTTTTGTTTTGCTTCCTTTACTTTCACACTCTACTGCTCATGGATTTTTTTTTTGTTTGTTTTTTTGTTTTTACAAGAACTCAGGTTTCTAATTTTTATGGCTATTTTGATTACAGATCATGTAATAATGTGTAATGTAGCCGCAAGGGGACACAAGCCAGTGTCTTATTGTGCCGGGCCAAAGCCCGGATAAATACAGAGGGTTGTGTCAGAAAGGGCATCCGACGTAAAACTTTCGCCAAATCAACCATGCGAATCAAATGTATGACTTCCATACCGGATCAGTCGAGGCCCGGGTTAACAACGACCGCCATCGGTGCTGTCAACCTACAGGGTGCCGGTGGAAAATGGACGACTGTTGGTCGAAGAAGGAGAGGAAGGTGTGTTCGTAGGAAGAGAGAGAAGAGGAACACCAAGAGTCTAGGACTGAGAGTAGGGACTTTGAATGTTGGAACTATGACAGGAAAAGGTAGAGAGCTGGTTGACATGATGCAGAGGAGGAAGGTGGACATACTGTGTGTCCAGGAGACCAGGTGGAAAGGTAGTAAAGCTAGAAGTTTAGGAGCAGGGTTCAAGTTGTTCTATCATGGTGTAGATAGGAAGAGAAATGGAGTAGGAGTTATCTTGAAGGAGGAGTTAGTTAGGAATGTCCTGGAGGTAAAAAGAGTGTCAGATTGAGTGATGAGCATGAAGCTAGGAATCGAAGGTGTGATGTTCAATGTTGTTAGTGGGTATGCTCCAGTGGTGTAGTGGTCCCTGGAGAAGTGGGTATACTCTTAATTTTCACCTTTTTTTAATTAGTCCAGAAAAACGCCCTGTTTTAGAAACAGTGACATAGAAGACTACTCTATTCAATTTATTCAGTCATTTCTACTTGCCCACTATTATAAAATTATCATGACTTGATTAGGAGCAGTTTGCAGTTATTACTGGTCACACAAGCAAACTGGATTAATGTAACATGTATTTATCATGAGGCAAACATGGTGTTTCAGTTACTTTTGAACATTTATTTAAATTAAATACTTCAAATATGAAGTTGACAGTGCATCCTTGTTCATATTTCATCATGAATAAAACCTCAATATTGTTTTAGGTCGAATCTTAAACTACCTGTCCCCATTCTTGTGTTTTTACTTACTTTAAAATCAACTACCAGCCTAGACGTTTTCCCACATTATCCTAATCTAGCTAGCTTCAGACTTACGTTTGAATAACGTTAGCCTTTCAAAACGTTAGTCAGACTCGGCCGACACTCAGTTTAACCCGTTGCGCTTCAGTTACACTTTAGTGTTCCGCCCGCGGTACACTTTGAGATCTGCATAAAGCAATTTGCTAAATGTTTGAAACTGCAAACGCGATTATACAAACACTATACGCCGATGGAAAGCTTAGATTCTCATGAATCCGCCGGTATAAACCACTTTCAGATGTGATTACCACAGCGGGTAATATAAATACATTTGTCCGACAAACAACGAATATCCATCTATCCGTTCTCTATACATGGCTCCAACGTACACAGCGCGACTCACATTTCCAGGTTCATTATTACACACAGATGAAAATATTCCACAAAAAACGGCCATAATCCAACCTTGGACATCCAGACAACACAAGCCAGTAAAATATTTTGTCCAAAACATGTCTTGAAGACGGTATATAATCCACGAATAGGTCGTTTTCGAGGAAATGCACCTCGCGATGCGCCTCCAATATTCCCTGTATTTCTCGTCATATTTTTCTTTACAAATAGAATATTAGCGATTTTTTTGTACTGAAAATGGCTGGAATTGACTGCAGCTTTAACCACTGGCGACAAAATATCCTCTCCTTGAAATGTGCAGTCATGTTGCCAGTAGTTTAAAACAATGATTCATTTGGAAACCACCTTAAAACTTACCTGAGAATTATATCGTCCATGAAAGTAGGTTCGCTCAATACGTGCCACTCACTTGAAAGGTGTTTATTCTGACTTTCTCGCATTTCCACGCATTTTTCAAGCAGACCTGTCAATCAACTGGAGTGCCACAGAGGTGTTAGCAAAATTTTCCTCTGTATGACCCGCCCTACTCTGCCTCTGATTGGCTCATTCCTAAAGTTGACCAATCGAATCAGTGAAGGCAGCATGTACCAGCCAATTACAGGCAGAGGAGGGTTGTTCATGGCTTCATCATCCTTAAGGAAAAGAGGGCTACCTGGCACACAGATATACTGAATGATGCGCACCAGGGAGCATTAGAAGTGGGTATACGCAATGCTAACTGAAAAATAAGTGGGTATACGCCGTATACCGCCGTATACCCTGGACTACACCACTGGTATGCTCCACAGGTAGGATGTCAGCTGAAGGAGAAGGAGAAATTCTGGTTGGACCTTGATGAAGTGATGCAGAGCATCCCTAGAAGTGAGAGAGTTGTCACTGGTGCAGACTTCAATGGACATGTTGGTGCAGGAAACAGAGATGATGATGAGGTCATAGGCAGGTTTGATATCCAGGAGAGGAATGCAGAAGGACAGATGGTGGTTGACTTTGCAAAAAGGATGGAAATGGTTGAAGTGAATACTTTCTTCCAGAAGAGGCAGGAATATCGGGTGACCTATAAGAGTGGAAGTAGGAGCACAAAGTTGGACTACATCTTGTGTAGACGGTGTAATCTGAAGGAGATCAGTGACTGCAAAGTAGTGGTAGATGAGAGTGTATCCAGACATCATAGGATGGTGATGTGTAGGATGACCCTGGTGGAGAAGAAGATGAAGAGGGCAAAGGCAGAGCAGAGGACCAAATAGTGGAAGCTGAAAAAGGAAGAGTGTTGTATGACTTTCACGAAAGAGTTGAGGCAGGATTTGGATGGTCAGGAGCTGCTTCCAGATGACTGGACAACTACAGCAAATGTGATCAGGGAGACAGGTCGGAGAGTGCTTGGTGTGTCATCTGGAAGGAAAGGAGATAAGGAGACTTGGTGGTGGAATGAGGAGGTGCAGGAGTGGATCCAGAGAAAGAGGTTAGCTAAGAAGAAGTGGGACACTGAGAGGACTGAAGAGAGTAGACAGGAGTACAGGGAGATGCAGCGAAAGGTGAAAGTAGAGGTGGCAAAGGCCAAACAAGGGGCTTACGATGACTTGTATTCTAGGTTGGAGAGTAAGGAGGGAGAGACTGGTCTGTACAGGTTGGCAAGGCAGAGAGACAGAGATGGGAAAGACGTGCAGCAGGTTAGGGTAATAAAGGATAAGGATGGAAGTGTGCTGACAGGTGCCAATAGTGTGATGGGAAGATGGAAAGAGTACTATGAAGAGTTGATGAACGAGGAAAATGAGAGAGAACGAAGAGTAGAAGAGGTGACTGTTGTGGACCAGGAAGTAGCAAAGATTAGTAAGGATGAAGTAAGGAGGGCATTGAAGAGGATGAAGAGTGGAAAGGCACCTGGTCCTGATGATATACCTGTGGAGGTATGGAAGTGTCTCGGAGAGGTAGCAGTAGAGTTTCTGACTGGGTTGTTCAACAGGATCTTAGATAGTGAGAAGATGCCCGAGAAATGGAGGAGAAGTGTGCTGGTGCCCATCTTTAAGAACAAGGGAGATGTGCGGAGTTGTGGCAACTACAGAGGAATAAAGCTGATGAGCCACACAATGAAGCTATGGGAAAGAGTAGTTGAAGCTAGGCTAAGGGCAGAGGTGAACATCTGTGAGCAGCAGTATGGTTTCATGCCAAGAAAGAGTACAACAGATGCAATATTTGCTTTGAGGATTTTGATAGAGAAGTACAGAGAAGGTCAGAAGGAGCTGCATTGTATCTTTGTAGATCTGGAGAAAGCTTATGACAGGGTGCCCAGAGAGGAACTGTGGTTTTGTATGAGGAAGTCTGGAGTGGCAGAGAAGTATGTTAGAGTGGTGCAGGACATGTATGAGGACTGTAAGACAGTGGTGAGGTGTGCTGTAGGAGTAACAGAGGAGTTCAAGGTGGAGGTAGGACTACATCAGGGATCAGCTCTGAGCCCCTTCTTGTTTGCTTTGGTGATGGACAGGACGACAGATGAGGTTAGACAGGAGTCTCCATGGACTATGATGTTTTCAGATGACATTGTGATCTGTAGTGAGAGCAGGGAACAGGTGGAGGAGAAGCTAGAGGCGTGGAGGTTTGCCCTGGAAAGGAGAGGAATGAAGGTTAGCCGCAGCAAGACGGAGTATCTGTGTGTCAGTGAGAGGGACCCAATGGAAGAGTGAGGTTACAGGGAGAAGAGATCAAGAAGGTGGAGGATTTCAAGTACTTAGGGTCAACAGTACAGAGCAATGGAGAGTGTGGAAAAGAGGTGAAGAAGCGTGTACAGGCAGGCTGGAACGGCTGGAGAAAAGTGTCAGGTGTGATGTGTGATAGAAGAGTTTCAGGTAAAATGAAAGGAAAGGTTTACAAAACTGTGGTGAGACCAGCCATGTTGTTTGGTCTGGAGACAGTGTCCCTGAGGAAAAGACAAGAGTCAGAGCTGGAGGTAGCAGAACTGAAGATGCTGAGGTTTCTCTTTGGGAGTGACCAGGATGGATAGGATCAGGAATGAATACATCAGAGGGACAGCACATGTTAGAGGCTTTGGAGATAAAGTCAGAGAGGCCAGACTGAGATGGTTCGGACATGTCCAGAGGAGGGAGAGTAAATATATTTGTAGAAGCATGCTGAGTTTCCCACTGCCAGGCAGGAGGCCTAGAGGAAAACCAAAGAGGAGGTTTATGGATGTGGTTAAAGAGGACATGAAGGGAGTTGGTGTGAGAGAAGAGGATGCAGCAGACGGGGTTAGATGGAGGCAATTGATTTACTGTGGCGACCAGGCGTGAACTAACCGTGACGTCACCCGTTGGTTTCAACACCGAGAAAATGAAGCCCAGATTTTGCTACTTCCTGGTCGCCATTTTGAATTTTTTTGGAGCCAGTAACGTAAAAAGCGTCATCAAACAGGCTGGACCGGAGAGCAACTTGGGGCAGGACCAGTCAATGGGACTGTCAATCAAGTATAGCCACACCCCCTGGCTCCGACAACTTTAACAATTTCTTTAAAATTCAGTATTGATTTATTTTAAGATCGGCCCACTGATCTCTCATTTTGACCATGAAAACTAACGGGGAAAAAATCCTGAGCTGTAGAAAATCAGTCTATCAAATTTTATTTTTTCCAAAAATGAATTGGGGTCTATGGAGCAAAAGCTTTTTGGAGCCAACCCTAGCGGACGGCGGGATATTGCAAGTTTTTGACACTTCCGGGTGGGCTTCAATTTTGGAGCCAGATGCTACGTCCATCTTTATATACAGTCTATGGTGGCGACCCCTGAAGGAAAAAGCCGAAAGGAAAAGAAGAAGAAGATCATGTAATAATGTGTAAGTCTACTTTAAAATCTGACAGAACTGATATTTATGAGTCAGTGTGAGCACAGTCAGACAGACAGACAGACAAACAGATGGACAAACGTATGCCGATCGTCACATAACTCCCCCACGTTCCTTGGCAGAGTAAAAATTGATTTAAAAGTTTAAGTCACAAAAGTACAGCAACCAATGAAACAGCTAATACTTTTATTATTCTGAAAGGTAATAAAATGATGTTGACACGGATGGTGCATGAGTCACAGTCATTTGTGTGTCATTGCCTACAGGTTATAAAAGTCTATTTTCTAATTGTGAAAATATATGAGTATAAATGAGAAATTAACTTTCTTTCTCCATCTGCTCTTGAATAACATGTGTCTTTGTAGACAGGATTTTGTCCAGTATAATTACTTTGAACTGTGAGGGCCAGCTGGTTATTGATATGAGTGGAGGAGCAGGTACAATGGCTGGGTTAATGAGGGTCAAAGCCGCTGCTGGTTATTAGAAAGTCAAAAGCAAATGAGGAGCTAGCACATATTAACACAATGAAATGTAGCTTTAAAGTAATGCAGTCAAGGGTTGATCTCATCTTTTAAAAGACCATACCAGTGTTCTTGTCTTTAAGACAACCTCTTGAGGTCTGGACCAGCATCTCTATTACTGGTGACCTCAGTATTTAGCAATAAAAATACATGTTAAGGAAAATTAATAGTATTAGAATCAGAACTTTAACTTGATGTATTGGCATTAAACCTATTTGCAGAGAAACACATATCGAAGTAAGTTAACATGTAAAATGACTGCTCCGTGTAGCTAAGAAACATTGACTGACCTCAAAGGCTTTTCTTGAACTTTGATTATGGAGGTTAAAATTTACAAACACTTACTTTACTACATTATTGTTAATCAATAGCACATCAACTACTATGACAGTCTAAAAATATTTTGCTTAAATACATGGAATAATATGTGAAAGACCAAACTTCACTCCTGCCCTCTGGAGGTTGTTGCTGATCACTCACAGTTTTAGGGTCTTTCTTTTCAACTCTCACAATATTTCTGTTGTCAACTGCTGCAGTCTTCCTTGGTCTACCTGCTTGATGTCACTTCGTGTCACTTCGTACACCAGTGTTTTTTTTTTCTTCTTCAGTGCATTCCAAATGGTTGTACTGACTATGGCCAACGTTAGTGCAATGGCCTTGATTGATTTTCCATCTTCTCTCAGCTTCACAATTGCTTGTTTTTCACTCATAGACAGCTCTCTGGTTTACTTGGTAGTTACACTTATAGCTATAGATGCAGTCTGCACAGGCAAAACCCAAATCTGAATCTAAATGCAGATATTGAGCTATTCATTGTTTGAATAATCAATGTAATAGGACATACTAGGGCAACAAAACACACCTGTCAGTCACCTGTTCCAATACTTTTGCTCACATGAAAAATGAGTGGGTTCAAACAAAAGGTGCTATTTTTCTAAATTGTGTTTCAGATCCAGATATCTGGAAATAAAAGCTGAAATGCTGATCTGTTGTCTCACTGCTCCAGTACCTTTGTAGAGAGTGTACATTGTTGTCATTAACATGAGATTGTTTTTTGATTGTGTCACTGTGAAAGGGAAGACAGCAAATAAATCAAATTACAAATCAAATCATAAAATATATTTTACTGTTATAAAAGTGAACAATAGGCACTATAAATGCTGTGAAGTCATTCTCTTTTCAGTTCTGAAATAGAATAGAAAGTGTCTGAAACATTCATCCTAATCTTTTTGTTCACATTCACAAGATTGCTGACAGAGGAATATTATATCAACAAACAAGAAAGTCTTATTTGCTATATGTACAGTCCTTTGATGTACTGTACATGTTCCAGTCAAAACTCTTTTACTCCCTGTGGCGGTATCTTGTCATAGATAATGAATGGCCATTGTTTCAGCAGTATAAAATGTTTAAAAAATTTAGAATTGATTTCCTCTTCAAGTTACTTTGACAAAACTCTAAATCTAAAATTCTTTTAAATATGAAATCCAGCGTACTGTGAGGCTGCAACTTACTGATGCAGATCTACTTTGATACTTCTGTATGAAAATGAAATCAATGAGTTGGTAAGTTCTTTTAATTTTGATTTTTGTAAAGAGCAGCCTGACAAAAATGTTTATCAACCAAAATGATACACAGACTGACAACACTTGATTGTGGGACTGGGCATTCTCTTTAACACTGGCCCAGCGTCTCTCACCCTGGGCAACTCCAGAAAAGGAAAGAGTCCAACCCCTCTCCAGGATTTTGGTTCCAGAACCATTGCTGTGTGTAGAGGAGAGCCCAACTATATCTAGCCGGTTTCACTCCACCTCCAGCACCAGCTCAGGTTCCTTCCTCACCAGTGAGGTGACGTTCCACATCCCCAGAGCTAGTCTACGCCACCACTAGACGCCTGCTCCTGTCTCCTGCCTGGTACACACAACACTCAACCTGATTTCCTGCCCAATGACCGGTAGGCCCTGTGTGCCCGACTGAACCTCATGGGACCCCAAGGCTAGATAACCAAGTGCTCTCTAGTGATTCCCCCCCACTGACCTGGCTCCAGGAAAAGGCCCCATTTTCCCTCTTCTGGGCGAGTTGGCAGCTTTCCTTATTTTTGCTGTCATCAGGGTTTTTTTTTAATCGCTCTTGTCTGGTCTCTCACCCAGGACCAAATCGTCTTGGGAGACCCTACCAAGGGCTATTGCTCCAGACAGTATAGCTCCTAGGATCACCGGGACACTCAAACTCTTTCACCGTGATAAGGTGGCGATTCACCTTATTACAGAATTTAGTTTTAAAAAGAAAGGAAAAGTGATCCATGAAGTTTCCAAAAAAAAAAATAGTACTTTAAGTGAATGAACAGTTGACAACATAGCGGCATTAAATGACAAACTTCACAGCAAAATCAGTTGCCTTTCAACTCTGGGAAACTGTTATCTGCAAATTTTTTGCAGTTCATGAATACCAAACCATCTTGACATTGCTGAACTTTGAGGATTTGAACATTTAGAGAAATCATGTTGAAGGAAGCTTTCAAGTAAACCATAGCAACCAAAAAATCTTTTTGCTTTAGAGGAATCACGACAGGTAGCAAAATACTCAAACGATAGAAAGAAGCTCTACAAACTAATGCTGGACTAGCTTGTTAATAGCTGGCTCAGTAGCTGGATGACATTAAATTACAAGTCAACTCTACCATTAGCCACCAATCTTCTCAAGGCAAAAATTCTATGAAACTGTACAGAGTTTTGCCTTTGCCACTGGTGTGACAGTGTACTGTAATATTTTTTGGGTACAATGTGCTAGAAGTAAAAGTTGATATAATAGTGGCAAATGCTATTAGACTAAAAAATAGAGTTAAGGCAAGTGTATGAACTACATAATAATGAAGGTTCTAGTAATCACCAGTGTTTGATGGTATTGCATCAAACACACACACACACACACACACACACACACACACACACACACACACACACACACACACACACACACACACACACACACACACACACACACACACACACACACACACACACACACACACACACACACACAGCAGGAAGATCATAAAGTGAAACATATTTTGGTGTCAAGATAAATCACATGCTTTTTAGAAAATGATATATAGAGTACTCAGCATAATGGTGTAAACTTAATGCAATATAACTGTTAAAACAGGTGTATCAGAAACATAACAGTATATAAAAATAGAATAATGCATGAAATCTGTCACAAAATAATAGGCCAAAGTCTGAACATGTCTGGGCATGTTCTCTATAAAACATGACCTAATGATAACCTATGTTCTCTGAAGAGTGTGATCTAGTGGTGAAATATGATAATGTGATATCAAGATCTGACCAATAGGTGTAGAACAGTATAGTGATGTCAGAATCATTTCTCCAATAATACGCCCTATTGGTGTGGAAAAAATGACCAACTCTCTCAGCATAAAAGACGATGCACAGCTCAGTATCTCCGTTTTTTCATGGGGGTGCTAATCATTGCTAATAATTACTCCTGGATTTTCTGTTGACAATAAATTCGACAGCCCCTGAATGCTGACTTCTTCTGGTGATTCTCTGAAGATCTTTAAAGAAGCTTTCCAGACATTTGGATCCAGTCAAGTCTTAGACTCTGGCCCGTGATTTGGGGCTTAGTTTCCACTTCAACAGCACCTGAACTGGGAGTGGCAGCAAGCAACATCATCTGTGACCAAAAACACCTCAGAAGGACATCAGAACACTTTCTGGACTTAAACTTAGAACCAGTCTGTGTCATTAGGGAGTTGTGTTTTCCTTCCTTAACAGTTAACAGGCACTGGAGTACTGTCTTAATAATTTGTATAATCTTGTGCCTGTCGGACATCTTTTCCCAAAGGAATTATGGAGGATTGATACATGGTTTCACCCTGGCCTTAAAACATTTGGTTGCAGCTAAACCAGAGACTTTCCAGTGGCCTGCAGCACTAGCAGCAGAAACCATGTGAGATATGGAGCTTAAAATGCTCACAGCATAAGGCACAAACTCTTTGATAAAGGCAGCAGCAGGCAATACCATGATGGCGAAGGCACGCATGAGTCCTTAGCAGCTGAAAGTGAATCACAGATAGCGTCTCATAAGTTACAGAGCCGTCACTTGTTCGCAGCTGCAACACTCATCTGAAGAAAAGAAGTCATTGTCTTCTTCCCTCTCTTTTTAATACCACTCCCTGAGCCTGTTGCACTCAGTCATTGTTTTCACTGATGTTTGTGACTCAAGAGGCCAAATTACCATCTGCAGGATGATTCACCTTCTGATATTGTCCTTGATCACCCTCACAGATGTGGCAGACCTACTGAAGACCTTTTTAATACACCTGCTGTTAAGTCTAAGCACATGGCTGAGTAGCCTTAACACGGTAATGGCCCGCCAACTCCACTTGAACTGCAGTAACCCCTTTGTAATTCATTCAGTGCATGCAGCAAGAGACAACTTTAGTGTGCTAGCAAGCATTTCTTTCACTCTAAGGATTTCTGCAGTTTTTTCAACAAATGGCAGATTCTTCCATAAAAAGTGTGCAAATTAAATTAAAGCAATAAATTGAGGGTATGTGCACTTGCACACAATCTCAAACAATTAAAAGTGGCAAATCTTATTCTCAAAAGCATTAGATTGAAAATGGTTATCTTTATTCCCCATTTAATAGATGAACTAGAAATTCTTGGGTTTTTTTTTAAAGGTCCCATATTCTGCCCCTTTTCAGTTATTACTAATTTATTTTGTTAATGTTATTAAATCTATCATTATGTCCCCAGAATGTTTCAAAAAAGAACATTTTTTAAACTCAAAATTCCACAAATACGGTGTTTCATTGTCATCAGCTGAGCCCATCAGGAAGAGAAATTTCTGTGACTGACATTGCTGAGAAACACGGGTGACTGTTCAGCAGCTGATAGATGTGAATGACTGTGTGAGACCATCAGAAGAAATGGACATGGAAATATTGCTGCATTCACAGACAGTCATTGCTTTTAAGCCATCAACACTATGTGGGTTTATAAAATCTGTGCCATCTTGGAGATGGCTCTGAAGAGAAAACTGCCAGGTAATGTGAAGTTTTTATGGACCGCATTTCATTGACTCTTTCATTCCATTACCTGCCAAAAGAAAGAAATATATGTAAATGAGAAAAGCTTCACAGGTAATTCAACTTCATTAACATACAGTACATGTGAGCACATAGAGCAGCACAGAAGCAAACAGATATCTTCAGTTCCTCAGATGCTAGGAGTACAAGAAGACCTGCGTTTACTCTTGCAGCCAACAGTAGAACATTTGATGAGCTTTGCTCAAGTCCGAGATATTATAGTGTTAACAGAAGCTGCTCTAAATGTCACGAGTAAGACAGAGTTGAACCCAATCAGCAGGCACAGACGAGTGGATGAATTAATAGCGATTTAATAAAAATATGCAACAGAAAACTCTTACTCACGGAAACAGGGGAAAAAAAACAGACTACAGAAACTAAAACTGAACTGAACCAAGGGCGGACCCGGGGGCCGAGGTAAAACTAAACATAAAACTAAACTAAATTAACGGGGAAAGTGACTCACGAATTGTCCAGTGTCTAGGAGGCGGAAGCGGGCAGAACTGATAGAGCCGATGGAGGGAATATGGCGATGGCAGGGAAATAGGCAAGGTAGTCCAAAGGTGTAGACAGAGTCCGGGAAGCAGCGTACAGGAGACGGTGAACGGGGTGCAGGCTGTAGCAGAGTGCGTTGTGTGGAATGGAGGATGAAGCAATGAACCAGCATCGAGCTGTCGGCGGATCCCGGCTTTATACTGTTTTGATTGGAACTCGAGTCAGCTGTGCACCCGCACAGCTGACTCGTAGTTGGCTTGATTGAGCCAGATCACTGGAGCAGGAGGGCGTGACACTAAAAGACAAAATCTGATGAACTGTGAGGCAAGCTGCTCTTTCTGAATGGCTCATTTGGAAGCAGCAGGCGGGGAAGGGACAAGATTATAAACATTTTTAGCTAGTCAACTATTGTTAGCCAGTTTTCACTTACAAACTGAACAAAATGTTTTCTTGTTATATTAATAGTTGACAGAGAAGATATAGCCTGGATGGGTGACTTCTCCAGAATCTACTTCCTTCTTGTGTGTCCAAAACTAAGTCTGTTAAATTCAGTCTTTATTACTGCCCGGCAAACATTGTTTTCCGGAAGGTATTGTTTTGAGCTGCATGGTCTTGGTTGGTTGGTTGGTTGCTTGTTTGTCTGTAACAATTTGGTTTCCGTGCGATAACTCCATAAAATATTGATGTAGCCTCACCATATTTGGTACACAGGTGTACCATAATAAGACACAGGTCAAGTTCGCATTTGGTGACCTTGGCCTCATTTTCAAGGTCACATGGGGTCATCTTTGTCATCGGGCAGTCCAAGTTTGGTAAAACTTGTTTTATTTTAGATTTTTTTTTAACCAACATTCTCTTAAATTTTTTCATTTTACACTCTTCAGTGACAATCCAAGTTTGGCTAGTACAAGTTTATCAAAGCCAGGGGCTCTCTATCAGTGTCTGTGTTGTATTGTTTGATGCCAAATGTTCAGTAAAGTAACTGTCCTGACTCTATAAATGGCCTCATTTAAATTTTTACGGTAAAACACATATACTTAAAGGCCACAGAGATCTGTAGGTGAGATCTGTAGGGACCAAACTAACTGTGTACCTCCTCATAAATAAATTCATAAATCAAATTCTGAAGCTGTTCTGCTTTGACTCCTTGAGTCTAGATACACCAACAAGAAAAAAAAAAACGATGATTTATTACATGATAACTCCATTGAGGACACACTTTGACTAGATTTTTTGAAAGAATATTACACCTGTGTTCTTTGGTGTGTCTATGCACCTGTGACACAAGGATGGCACTTAAAGACGGCAGTTACATGATTAAACACTAGTTAGTGGACTATGTCTCAGCGGTACAAAACAATTACTCCTGACATTCTGACACCAGAAACCCTCAAAGGTGCATCCTCCACCAATCTGAATTACTGTCACTTTGTATATGCTGTCCCTTAGTGACTGTGATATTGCTAATTAGTGGAGGTAATTCCCTTCTCTGGATAACATTTGCATCCTTGCATCAATATTACATTGTCTTGATAGTCTATCTCTGCTTGTGTGATATTTCCATTAACGTACTCTTAAATTGATTTCCTGACTTGAAAATCATTAAGATTCTCATTGAGTCACCTTCTTGAATAGTGTGTGTTTAAGGTAGTTGGGGCTATAATCTGCATTGTTCCCATAGGGGTTGTTTAAACTACATACCTGTACATCTACAGTATGTGAGTATAGGAAACGAAAGCTTAACAGTGGAGAGCAGAAGATCCCGAGTCCCTGAAAAACAAATCAAATTGAACAGCTTTTATTAATTATATCAAATGATATTATATTATTTCACAAAACCCAGGGTAAATAAGATAAATAGCTGTTGATGTATGGAGCAAATTCAACCCATGTGTTAGCTCAAATGATGGCTGGATATGGTCTATTGGCCTACACATGTACAGATAAACAAAACTACACTCACTATTGACTTCACTCCAAAGCAATTTGTAACTGGGATGGCCGCCATCTCTGAAATAGTATCTTTGTTTGGAAGAGAGCGGCGTACATAGATGACAGCCAGAGGCTTTTTGTCTGTCAACAGCGAGCAAAACAAAGCAACCAATCTCTATTATTCATTTAGAACTTATAAATTATTTTTTTCAGTATGTGAAATAACATGTTCAGACATGAGGGTGTTGTGTCAACAGTGGACTATCTACAGTTGCACGTTCCTGGGAGCTTTGCCCTCCTAGCTGTACATGTCACTGTTAGCTAATCCATCCAGAGGGTGCATTTATGTCCCTTTGTGAAACATGTCTCTGATTTCTTACTGCTTACATGCTCTCCATCCTGCCATCTTGCTTTTTTACACGGGAATTACAAACATAAAGTCTGTTCTATATCTATGTGGGGAGTCACAGAGACTAGGAGAAATGTCTAATGCATTCATGTGCACTGCTCTAACATCATAATTGACGATGGTGTGTGCAAATGAGTATTTGCATGTCAGAAATCTGTGTTGCTCTAAATAGCCCAGCAGAGTTGTACTGTGCATTAAGAGTCAAATGTTAATGTACCTTGCTTGGGATGTTTACAGAGATCACATGTTGCTCTGAAAATTGTCTGTGTGGACACTTGGCTGTTTTGCATCCTCTCATATCACCACTGGGGCTCTCCAAAGCCCTTGGAGTCCCCATCACATTGACTGTACCCCACCTTTAGAGCTGCTTTGGTGACAGAATCAGGACAGCTCTACTGTCAGCAGCATCAAAGCCACAGCATGATGGAGATGGATTAATAAGTAAAGAAAAGTGTGACAGAACAAGAAAGGCACCCAGCTCACACAAAGGCACTAAAGTCACCTGGGGCCTCCAAAGGAGACGAAGTTTTCAGACCTGTTTGTTTTGGTGTACTCGCTCAAAGGCTTACTATGCATGAGCATCTACCATTCTAGGAGCATCAGAAGAGGGGGAGCGAAGGTGGACTGCCACTGCTAGCTGGCATGCACAGATTTGAAGAGCAAAAGAAGGCTTGTGCTTACACCCGCATTCACCCAGCATGCCGCTCTTCATTATTCCACCAATCTGTCAGCCCCCACTGCTGAATCATCGTTGCAACTCAGGAGGAGGGCACCAAAGCCTACTGATGCTTAAAGTCATTTTTGACGTTTGATGAGATGAATGGCTCATTGATTGTAAAAGGGAATAGAACAACACACATTCAAATGGGTAAGAAAAGACTTCAAGTGTGTCAGGATGAAGATTTGTGCTTCGGAAAGATCTATTCATGACACTATGAAATTTGATATTCATGTTTTGCCCTTTGTCCTCCCCCAATCTTGTTCTATTGCCTAATTGTCTTCCTCTCTGTCTGGGCAATTTTTCTTATTCCTCTTATGCGTGTTTCCTGGTACGCCATCTTTGTTATAACTGAAATAGAAATTCTAATCTCAGCATCTTAAGGCAAGAGTTTGTGGTTTTATTCTGAGTACCAGAGTAGAATACAGCCTCAACTCCCGACACTCTATATTGCCTGCGGTCAATCACACTGAAGTTCAACTCTATTAAAAAATCACAGCCTGATAAAAAGAGATAAGTTTTTGTTTTCTTTTTTAATATCAAATATGACCCACTTGCTGCAAGAGCTTTAACAGACAAGTAGAATTTTATGAGGCACTACTTTTTAGCAGCTGTTATTAGGTCTAATCTTCATGACACAGAAAAATACACTACCAGTCAAAAGTTTGGGATCGCCCCAATTTATTCTTTTTTATTAATTGACATTCAGGTACTTCAAGCCCAATGAATAGTTTGAAATTGTGCAAAGATAAGTGGTGAACTGCCAGAGGTTAAAAAAGGTAAGGTTACCCCAAACCGAAAAATAATGCTCATTTCAGAATAATACAAAAAGGCCTTTTTTCAAGGAACAAGAAATGGGTTAACAACTTAAAGCTGTTCTGCACTAATGGAGGTTGCTCAAGCCTTGAAAGTTGGTGCTACCAAATCCTACAGGTGTCCCAACTTTTTTTGATTACTTACAACCCCTCTGTCTGCATAAAAGTAGAGTTGGAACACACCGTGGCACCAAACCCTCCAGAGCATGATTTGAACAGTATTGAACTGCAGAAACCATTGTGCTGCTACAAAAATGGCGAGGAAAAGACAATTAACAATAGAAGAGAGACAGACCATCGTAACACTTAAAAATGTAGGTCTTTGCTACAGAGAAATTGCGAAGAAAGTCAAAGTGTCTGTCAGTACAGTTTTCTTTGCCATCAAAAGGCACTCAGAAACTTGGGGAATTCTGACAGGAAGAGTTCTGGAAAACCCAAAGCCACAACAGAATCAGAAAACAAGTTTCTGAGAGTCAACTTGTGTGATAGACGACTCTCAGGACAACAGCTTCAAGCACAGCTTCATAGTGGTCGTAGTAAACACGTCTCTGTTTCAGTTGTGAAGAGAAAACTTGGAGTCCAGGTTTGATATGTGGAGTTGCAGCAAGAAAGTCATTGCTAAGACGTCAGAATAAGAAAAAGGGGCTTGCCTGAGCGATGAAACACTGCCAATGGACTACTGAAGACTGGAAGACGGTATTATGGACTGATGAATCACAATTTTAGATTTGGTTCATCATCCAGTTTTTGTACACCATCAAGTTGGCTAAAGGATGGTTTCTCAGTATGAGAAATCAACTGTCAAACATGGAGGAGGAAGCATGATGGTCTGGGGCTGTTTTGCTGGATCCAGGGTTGGTGACTTATACAGAGTGAGAGGTACTCTGAACCAAAACAGCTACTACAGCTTTCTGCAGTGCCATGTAGTACTCTTTGGTATGCAGTTAGTTGGTCAGGGGTTCATCGTACAGCAAGATAATGACCCAAGACATAAGTTCAAGTGATGCCAGTGCTACTTTAGGACAAAAGAACAAAATGTTAAGTTTTAAAATGTGGAATGGCCAGCACTGTCAAGCACACTCTCCAGAATTAAATCCTATGGAGCTGGTTTGGGATGAACTGGACAGAAGAGTGAAAGCAAAGCAACCTCATTTATGTATGTGTTCCACACGTTTATGGGAACTTCTGCAACAGAACTGGGAAGAACTTTCCGCCAAAGGTTCTACTTTGATGAGTGAAAACCTTAGAATATGTTTTGGTTTCTAACTTGATTTTTTTTTAAACTTCATTTGTCTAATTGTTCTATGATTTAATTTCAGGGAAGTGCAGGGAAGAGGTGATCCACCTTAGCCTTCAGGTGAGTAGAAGGCATCGAGGGGGTGAACCTGGGACACTGGGATTCACTGCTGAATCCTCTGAAGGTGTTGTGGGCCTATCAGTGAAACACTGATGAAGGAGGGCACCCAGTTGATAATCCAGAGGATGCCCTCACTCACTTGACCATCCCACAGTCTTAGGTGTCTCAATGTCAATGCCCAAAGGCACAAACAACAATAAGCACATATTGTGTAAGATCATGTGTTGACACCAAGACCTTCCTATGTTATTAGGGGATTAAATTAAGACACTTCATCACTTTTTTCTGTGGCACAACACACAAACACCACAGTCCCATACTTTACTTTCTGTGATCATGCTTAACCTAGGAGTGAGGGAGAAAAGTAATAAAACTTGCTCTGCTCTCTCTCTAATCTGGTCTGACAGGTCCTGACTTCCAAAGTATGATTAATGTGAGCTACAGCTGCAGTTGCTTTTGGACACATTTAATGTCATCTGCAATATCACCCTGCCCCAATAAATGAGGGCCCAAACATCATAAATTTCTATGGCATGTTGTCCATATTCATTAGAAAACAATTTATTGCAGGATTTTGTTGTTATTTTCTTATGACGTGCCAATGAATCCATCAGTCAGCCAGCGCCTGAGCCCAGGGGTGCCTGAGAAAGCCAAAGACTTATAGCCAGTATCTGGTTGCCATCAATCACTTGTGTAGTATCTGTTCATTAACCAGGCGACAGGTTGAATTTGGTGTTTCATTGGGCCATTGTGGTTTTCCTCTCAGGAGACAGCAGGAGAAAACATAAGCATATGCTTTACAAACATTCATACAGGAGTTAACAGCTTTGTGGTCTGGAGTCTATTAACGTCTGGGCCCACGAGTAAAGCAAATGTAACTGGTCACAAGCAACTCATAATGAGGAGGGAAATGTCATTAGTCAAAGCAGTAATTAATTCAAGGATGGAGCATCCCGAACAGCTGTGCTTGTCCCAGTAGTTCAGTGTTCATAACATTCCTCTAATATCATAAAAAAAAGTCAGCATCCTTATAGAGGACTCTATCGCAAAGGTATGTCCACGGCATGAGTAAGCAAAGGAATTTTGATTTAAGAAAGAAACTCTACCGTCTTACTCACCTGTGGCTAACATTAGTGCTCCCAAATAGCTCACCTTGATGTATTTTCAAGAGTGTGAGATGCTACTTTTCAATTCTAGTTCTTGACATTTACCACTTGACTCAACAGAGCTGTGAAAGTTGGAGAAAACAACAAGGTTTCAGGCTCAAATGGATAAAGTAGCAGAAATTACAGCTGAATGACTGTGGTTGTTTCGTAGCGTTGCCCTCAGTCCAGCAGATACTTGCCCCACACCTCCAGCCAGCTCAGCCTTAACATATTTTTTCATTCCCTGCACGTTCCACAGCAGCATGCATCTTAATCTGAAGAGACGGTTCCATTTCAGTTTGCCCCCAATAACCTTCCCATTCATCGCTCCCCACGCACACCTTCAGTGAAAATAGGGAAGCACCCAGAAATAGAAATGAAAGAGCATCATTTCAGTGGCTAAATCGTAGATTTAGTGGGAACAACTTGAGAGGAGTAGAAAAGTGGAGAGAGGAATAAAGAGAAAGGAAGCAAGTTGAGATGAGAAAAAAGGAAATGAGGAGAAGCACAGAGAGAAAAATAGCTACCATGTTTCCTCTGTGGTATATTAACTTCTTCAAGTCAGAATGGAATCTTATTGGACATTGTCCACCTGGTTAACAATACAGGGAAGCATCCTTTTGGTGTTTGCAGTGAGGTGCACATAGTGTTGCATCATGATGAATGAACTGGTTAAATACTTCACTCCTTCTATATTATCTTATTTAAAAAGCAATCAGTCTGCTTCCCGATTAAAAGACATCCCAAAGGGGCATCTAAAATTTGAGAGACAAATGAGATTTGGAAATTATATAGAGGAAAGTAATGAGTAGATTCCACATTCCTGATGAGCTTCATGCCGACAAATTTCTGGTAGAAGCATAATTGCGTGCTGATGGACTGTGTGCAGGAGTAAGAAATTCTGAAGAAACTGAAGGCCTTGTGGGCCACCTACACATGGGCCTGTTGTTTCCTGGAATGAAAACGTAAAGGAGGCTAATAAAGAGTGGCCTTGATTTAAAAGTCATTAAGCCATGTTTTTGTTGCCATGGAAACATTTTACTCAGACTTGCTGATGTCCTGGCTGGTTGTTTGCCTCGAGCAGATCTAAATAGGACAGAGAGGCTACATTTGAATGTTGCTGCTGTATTTTTCCATCTAAATAATCAGCCTCAGCAGTGCCTTTGGTCAAATCCCAGCATACAGTTTTTGTCTAAAAGGAAAAAAAATAGGAAGAACAGATACTCACCTTTTTCCCACCAGTGGGAGTGACAGAACAGTGCTCTGTGTGGCTTTTGTCCTCTGGCTGCCAGAAATGTCAGCAACACATGCCAGTAGTCACTGGGGCAAGTGGCAGAAGGGACGAGGACAGAATGTTGATAGGAAGCAGGAAAGAGCACAACGTGTGAGTTGCTTCATAGGTAAACTGCACATGCATGCTGCCAAGGGCAAATGTGTAAACACTCAGGACACAGTACAGGATCAAGAAGTTAAATGCAGGGACATATATATGCACATATACATAATAAAGCTTCAGTCTAATTCCAGTGCACCTTTTATCGTATTTCTTCACACTGTTTTGCACTGACTGAAGGGCTTTTGCAATTTCGTTGTACTTGTTGCAATGACAAATAAAGTTCTATTCTATTCTATTCTATTCAGTAGTTGAGAAGTGAGTGTCACTACTGTAGAGACAGCTGGAGTACACTTGTTCTGAGAGAGCTGACCTTTTGGCTTCATCTCTAACCTTTTGTGGATCACCTGATCCATCTCCTGGGATTGTTTGCTCTCTCAAACTGCTCAATCCCTTGTTAGGCTGCTCAGAGTGCACTCTGTATCACTGATGCAGTGGATAGAAAGAGTAACTTATGAAGAATTGAAAAATCCAATAAGACAGGTCCAGAATCCAAGAATCACAGGAACCTCTCAAACTCCATAACGCCTCTTCGAAAGAGTCTCAGAAAATGTCCACATTCTCAGTGTTACTGACCTCTCTGCTAGTTAGTCACTACAAACTAATGCTCTTTGGCCAGACATTGCTCAAACTCATTGAACTGTTGATTCCAAGGGAGATAACTGAGTTTGCAAAGTTATTAAATATGTAGTGGACCAAGTCGACACAAATTCTGCAATAAAATCAATCTGCAGCCTCCAGTGCATGTGTGCATGTGTCTGCTTATGTCCACTACAAGCTATTCACATTCACACAATCTTATTTTATAACAGTGTATATAAGAAAAGTTTCCTATCCTTAGATGTGTATATTTTACTATTTTACCATTTCTTACAATCTTTATTATCTTGTGCTTGCACCTTTCGTGACTTTTTGCACCCCTCTGTTTGTTCCTAAGAGCTCTGTAATGGTAAATTTCTCCTTTGTGAGATCAATAAAGTCTATCTTATCTTATCTTATCTTACAATGAAGTAGACAATTTTGTATGAACCAGCTCATGCTGATAATGCAATCAATGAAACTCTCAGGTATTTAAAATGAACTTTGAAGAAATAATTTGTTTTTGCTAGCTGTTGAGAGAGTTCTCATTTTAGGCTAAAACTCACTTCATCTACACTTTCATTAGCAGACTCATAAAGCAGAAAGACAAGAGCCAGTGCGTTACTTGCAATTGACTACTTCAGATGTAGTGAAACCCATACAATTTAAACTTCAACTTTCCCTTTCCTTCCTTCTTTCCTCAACCTATTTTGAGTCGACTGTACTGTTGGGAAATCACAGACAGTCTAAAACCAACCAGTTTTATTAACTACAAATTGCTAAATGCCTGTTTCAAAAGCTACATTCACATTCTTAGCGTCATGGCGACAGGTGATTGTGCGACGTCTTGTTTCTGGGCTGGATTTCTTTTAGGCTTTTGTATGGGGAGATGGCCTGCGTAGAACTCCAGCTGCCAGTCATCACAGCTAATGAGTTTGGAGATGAAGACCTGCACTCCTACCTTTGTTCTCTCTGCCTCCCGACCTGTCCGATTGGGCCACCACCCAGTTTCCTCTACCTACAGCCAATCGGTTGGAGTCTTCATTACACCTGGAGAGGATAAATCCTTTCCAGGTGTAATGAAGCCTATTCCAGCTGAAAAGGAAGTGTCATTTACAGAAGGAGAGCGGCAAAGTGGCCGGTGGATTCATGTCCGATGTGAATGTTAGTGATGATACCATCACTATTTCCTTCAGCACCATTTACGGATCAAATGGAGGGAAGATTTTATAACTTTGCCCCAACAGAAGTGGATTATTTTGTTAATAATGCTGCAGCCTCACTGGGCCCAAACATCACAAGTTTATATTAGTTTCTGCTGTATGTTTTAGATGTTAATACTGTGTTTAGGTTTAGCTAAGGAGCTTAGCTGCTCTGCTTTTGTTTAGCTAGTTTAAAAACCTTGTCAGCCTTTGTTTGCTTTTATTTTGTTCTTTGATTTGGCAACACCCACAGTCTTGTGTTTCTTTGTTTGATCACTTTTATGTTAAATCTGTCACTGAGCAATAAATTGCTTTTCCTAAACCAATGACAGCTGGTTGTTTTTGTCACACCCAGCTGACCCTAGCGGTTGGGTCGTAATACTTAGTATGTGAAAATGGTCCTAATCCTCTCAATGCTCCATTATTACTGCTGTAGTTTGTGAAGATCTTTGAAAGCGTGCAAATCACTACAATTCCCTGATGCGCTTCCCTTCTATTCGCCGCTCATAATGAAACTATTGTTCGAACATGCAACGTGAATAAATGAAAGCCCATTTTCAACTGGCTTCACTGCATCACACAGCAGTACATGTATTCAGTATGTTCCCTAGCTCCCTGCTCACCTTTTGCAATTGTGTCAGCCTCATTGCCCAGACTATCACCGCCTTGTTGAGTCCTCTGTGCCCCTCGCCTGTCTTTCATTCACCCCACTCCGTTTCTTTGGTGTAGTAGATACTGAAACCTATTGATTTTCATCCCGGTCCACTCTCACAGGATGTCTGGCTGTCTCTTCCACTTACACTGTGAGCAGTGCTGAGGTTTTCATGTCAGTGAAGAATGACCAATTAGACTTTCCATTGGATTTTAATTTTCCAAATTTTAATTTACGAGATGCAGCTGACATTGAGGCTCTTCCACAGCATCTGACAGAGGGGGTTCCAAGGTTTTGTTGTGAGGTCTTATATTAGTGCCCCTGCTGAAGTATTTCAAGGACTATTGCTCCCCACCAAATGATAGGACAGGAAATAGCAGACCATTTGTCCCTTAAGCACCTCATAAAAAACCTCTAATGTTGTTTTCTCCCCATTAATCCAAAAGTAGTTTTAAATCACCACAAATTGACACCCTTGAGCAGAGAGGTCCTAGTTGCCCCTTAGAAAACGATGTCTCTCCTCCGTTCCTCACTGCATGTGGTAATGAGGGGAAATTGAGCAAAATGTGTTTTTAATTAAAAAAATAAAGCAGCCATATTTCATGCATGAAATGCACTCTGAGATTAACCAACGACGCAATCAAGAGTGGGAAAGTCAACAAAGTCACTGATAAAGCATGAAACAAAGCAAGCAGTGTGCCCAGACATTAATCAGGCTGTCAAGGGATGTCCAGATAGTAATCAGAGGCGCATCATGCCATTGCGTAGTATCTAATTACTTGACAATCTCTGACTCTTGGACCCTGAGAGGCAAAACGGATGAAAGCAGCACGAGCACAGCCGCCCCGCTGCCTTTACGCCTCTGGGCTCTGTGTTTGAACAGTATGATTTTTCTAGAGCACTGCAGCTCAGTGATCATTACTCAGAAAGAGAACAGATACTGTAGCCTAGCCAGGGACTATCGACAAGCATTAATTTTGCAGCGCAGTTTGGCCTGGGGGGAAGGATAATGATTATGACACATGCATTATTCTACAAGGGTTTTCTTGTTGCCCTTTGCCCTGTGGACTAGAGGCTGCTGTAAGGCTGTCCAGTATTTCTAGATACTTACTCTTCCTTAAAAATATTTTCAAAAGTATTACATTCTTTGGAATAAAATTAACTTTTTCACAGTCCATCCGGCAAGGATGGACTGTGAAAAAGCCTGTCGTGGCAAGGGCCACGACAGACGATCATTTCTCTCCATTTCTCTCCATTTCTCTCCATCTAATCCATCTAATCTGATCTTTTGCTTTCTGAATTGTGACTGTTGCCTGTTCCATGTGTCTTTATAAATATAAAGACAGACAAAGTTTTTGTCTCTCCGTATTAACCATAGATACTGTGGAAGTTCTCCTTACTGTTCGCCATCGGCTCTGTGTCATCTGCATAACGTATGTTATTTATGTTATAAACTGCGATGGATACTCCAAGTAAGCCTAGTATTTTTCTCAGTAAATGACACAATTACTGTATTTATGGGTGTATGGTTGTGCTGGGGTTGGCACTCTCACATTACAATTAGAGGGTTATCAGAAGGCATCAACGTACTGTTTGGCTCGGTCATTTCTGTGTGGAGTTTGAATGTTCTTGCTGTGCCTAGATGCTGCTCAGGTCCCAGCTTCCCTGTGAAGACAATAAAGAAGGTGTAGCAAATGGATGGATGGATGGATGATCATTAATGGCTTTTTTTAAAATCTACCTTATTCAATAATTAACCTTGTTTAATTTAGATGGACTCAAAAACAAAGACTGCAATATGTAAATCATAGTATTGCATGCCATCTGCTTAGGTGTATCTTTTCTTATGGTGTATTTTGATGATTTTTTTTGCATTGGATAAAATGCAAAAAGTAAACGTATTTGTTGCATGTTAGACAGTGTGCAGTCTTTTTGAAACTCTATATGTATGAAAAAACGCAAATACAATCACTGCAACAGCAGACATTACAAAGTAAAGTTTGTTTTAAAAAAAAAGTTGTTTTGGTTAATTTAAAAGTACAAAAATTAAACTGCACTTGTAGACTGTGAGATTTTCATCAACTCATTGAGCATATTTGACTCATTAGGGCTGTAAAGCAAACCAAGAATTAGTCCCTGATGCCTACAAAGCAGAAGAAGGCTATGAAAACATATTCATGTTATTTCCAGCTAGCTCTATTCACTGTTTGAGATGGGAGTTGAGGAGATCTGTGGAAGTTAAGAAAAGATCCGGCAGAAAATCTTGAGATAAAACTGCACATCTGCTGGGAAGAAAGATAAAGAAAAATTCCCATATGATGGCAAAGGATCTGCAACCATGTACTGGCAGACACAGGAATGAGGGTGTTTCATTCCACTGTGAAGCATTGCACAAATAGAGTCTCCATAGAGGACTAATCAGAGGAAAGCCATTTGCGTGTCATTGCAAAGTTAGGTCTTAAAAGTTAAATGAAATGATAAATCTATAAAACAGCAACCATAAAATGATTTCTATTTGTGTTCAGTGCCAAAGCAGAGACATGACATTGTTTTAATAGTCATATCAAGTGATATTCAATTGTTTATACATAAAATGAGAACAGGAACATTCTCCCTTATTTTGCTGTTCTACCTCCCTTCCGGCAAAAATGTTGGATTCCAGCGTGAAATGTATTCCACAATTCATTACAATCCAAAGCAAACTGGGAGCCGGCGGCATTGGCAATCAACCACATATGCAAACATAATCTGCTGCTCAGTTACAAAATTTTAGGTTGTTATCTCCTGCACTGAATCTCTGTGACGGGCAGTCCTATCCATTTAAATGGGTTTAGAGATTATGTTTTAAGGGGAAGGCGATTATAAAGGTTACAAGCTGCTAATAGTCAGCATTACATGAGCCAGGTCATACATTAGAAACTTAAAGGACACTTGGAGAACAAAGATTCCTGCCAATGACTTATCTGAACACCTTAATCAAAATTTTCTGGATCCTTTCCAAAATGTAACAAGTTCTTCAATTTGCTGAAGTTTCAGGAAAATCAGCCTGGTAGTTTTTGTGTCTCATCCTACTGACAGACAAAGGGCAATGAAAACATTATCTCCTTTGGGTAGGCAATTAAATGATGTTTTTCTGTGGATTTTTCTTGTAAACAAACACATTTCTGTCCATCTTCTTCCTCTCATTTGTCCTTAAATCATAATACACTATGTGAATATATGGGGGTTATACATGTTTTGAATAGGTATATGTTTTCACAAAGCTGCATTCCTTTTCTGGTGCATTATTGCTTCAGAGTATCATCATTATTGCTTGTTCAGCATCCTGGCAGATTTACATTTGCTTCCTTGATTGAGTTATAGAGTATGAGACAAGATGATGACCCTTTCATAAAAGCATGGTTCCTTGGTACCACTGGTGGTAAAAACAAAGTGCAGGTTACCTTCAGTTTCATAACTCAGATGGCGAGAATAAATCTGTCTGCCTCTTTTTTCTTATTGTCTTCAAATCTCATCAACCAGATAGATTGTTTTGTTTCATAGTCTGGCATCGATTCTGGTTTTGGACTTTTCATGGGATTTGTTTACAATAAGAGAAAAAAGTAGAAAACTGCCAATGGTGCTGTTGTGAACAAAGGAAAATCTTTCAACTGAAATTGTACCTACTCTTTAACCAAGTGATTGTTTTTGTTGTTGTTTTTTTGGGAAGGGGGGAGTCGTCAGAAGAAAACCTGACCTGCCTAGGCACAAAAGTCTTCCCCTTTAAGTTCAATTTAAATTAAACTGTCAGAACAAGAACTTGATTTGTTCATGAGCATCAAAAAATTAACATTTAATAAAAACATTATTTTAACATGGTACATTACTTGTGTTCATTTTGTCGTCTTTACGTTAGATTGGCGTTTCTTTTTAGCCGACAGCTTGGTTAAGGATGATTTTACCTTGACATGAATCGACTACATCTGCAGTCTTTCTCAGAGCGTCATCTGACATGTGATGATGTGTCATTTTTTCAGGTGAAAGGCCTGATGGTCCCGCCCCCTCTGCTGTCCGACGGTCTCTGGAGGATGGAATCCCAGGTGTGCGACAGGGTGTAAGCCCCCTCGTCCTGGTTCATCAAATCGTTAGCCCGCTTTCTGATCTCAATGGCCTCTTTAACCACCGTTTATATTTGTTGGCGTCCAGTGTTATGATTCTGGCCTTGTCCCAGTCCATAATGTGGCTATTTCTCTTGCAATGGTCCATGATTGCTGATTTTAGTTTTCTTGTTTGGCTTTGTCTTTTAGTGTTCTTGTGAGTCTTAAGGCCGCTAATGTGCATGCACCATAAATTTAATTGGTATTTACTATAAATATACATGTGTGTTTGTTGCCCACTGGATTGGTTCACACTCAATACAGCAGCGGAAAGTTCAATAACCTCTATTTTTAACTGTCAAAATCATCAATAATTCCTGGTTGTGCTGGTTGTACATCTGTGGACCAACCAAAGGAGGAAAATATACATCAGTCTCTCAGTACTCTTTATATTGAATGAAGACACACAAGAAAAAAAGCACACACACACGTACCCTTCTTGTTATCAGGATACATATACCACAGCTGCTCGGAGAGTGACTGATGGCTGTGTGCTTGTGTGTATGTGTGCTTTTAAGCTCAATGTCTCTTGCTCAGGCAGTTGGCCACAGCAATTTTGCAGGAGTGAACAGTGACCTTTGACTCCATTACAGCTGATTGGATTGGTTCTCCCCCCACAGCTGGCTCGCCGCCCAGCACTACACCCTGCAGTGACACATCCAGGGCCACGCGCTGCCTACAGTCACCTCAACTTACCCCCTCCCTCCCATCTCCTCTCCTTCTATCCAGCCCTGTATCCATCAACCATCCTGTAGTAGCTCTTTCCTGCTGCCTGTCATTTATATTTGCCTTTGTTTTTCTCAGTACAAATGACTCAAGACTTCCTCCTTGCTCATCTATGAAGTATTTCTCTTTATCTTTAACTTAACCTTATCTCTCTACCTTGCTTTCATCCACCCATCTATCTTTTCTCAATATGCCCAAACGTATGTGAACACCCTGACATTGCAGCAGCAACCCCACACTGTATTTATGCTGAAAATGATTTGGGGCATGCTTTTCCAAATCATTGATATGAATGTGGCATTGCAACTGCCCTGTGGGGTGATTTTTTCCATAAAGTTTTGGCACCTGGTTGCTGGGATCTGACCTCATTTAGTCATATTGAGGCTGAGCACTGATACTGTGTGATAAGGACTGACTATCATTCCCTGTTCAGTTCATTCTAAAAGTGCTTGATGGAGCTGCCTGGGTCGGTAAAGGGTGACTGTGGCTCAGAGCAGGTGGGTCATGATTGAAGGGATGGCGGTTTGACTTCTTGCTCCAAGTTTTGGATGTTTTTGAGCAATATGTTGAACCCAGTATTGCTCCTGATGTACCTGTATGGAGTAAAAAGGAACATACATGTGGGGTTTCTTAAAAAAGGGAGAGTCATGAAGTGGGAATAGCTGCTTGTTCCAGGAAGGATTTTCCCCCATTCTATATTCATATTTCAGAGTTTTCTTGATATAGTATCTTAAATGTTATTGAACACAGACATATGGGACTTGGTAGGAAAATGTCACAACCCCACAGGTTTATGTTATGCTTTTGTTTGTGTCGAAGAAATTATGTTTTCTTTGTCTTTTTGGAATGCTGGGAGGGTCTATATACTATAAGCAATCATTTTGACAAATGTTTGAATTGGAAGTTTCATGCTGATCCAAGCCAAAGCAGTGCTCCAAATAGGAGTCTCTTAACAATTTGTACAGTGGAAATGGATGGGACCTTTTTACTTTTGAGACCAGAAACAGTTTCTCCCACTTTATAACTATATTTAAATCAAATCCATATACAGTGGGTACAGAAAGTATTCAGACCCTCTGTCATTGCAGCCATTTGCCATAATAAAAAATAATAATTTTATTTCTCATTAATGCACACTCAGCACCCCATCTTGACAGAAAAAAACAGAAATGTAGACATTTTTGTAAATTTATTAAAAAAGAAAAACTGAAATATCACATGGTCATAACTATTCAGACCCTGTGCTCAGTATTGAGTAGAAGCACCCTTTTCAGCTAGTAAAGCCATGAGTCTTCTTGGGAATGATGCAACAAGTTTTTCACACCTGGATTTGGGGATCCTCTGCCATTCTTCCTTGCAGATCCTCTCCAGTTCTGTCAGGTTGGATGGTGAACGTTGGTGGACAGCCATTTTGAGGTCTCTCCAGAGATGCTCAATTGGGTTTAGGTCAGGACTCTGGCTGGGCCAGTCAAGAACGGTCACAAAGTTGTTCTGAAGCCACTCCTTTGCAGTGTGGGACCTTCGTCAAAATCCTTGGTCGTCCGTACAGCAAATTACGGATGACCAACTCCTGCCAAATCCAAATTTTTGATAGTCCGTACAAATTTCTGGTTGTCCGTAATTCGTGGCGTTTTTTTTTAGTTGAAGCAAAAAATAAAATTGATTAAAAAGTCACTTTTTTAAAAATCTTTAATTATATCTTGTGTAACTTTAATACTACACTCCAGTAAGACTTAGATCATCATCCTGAGCTCATTGTGATCATTTTTAATATGGCAACTCTACAGAAATAACATTGAAAATTTAAATGTAGCATCAAGTCCTCCAGTAGCACTGAGATCATCATCCTGAGATCATCATCCTGAGATAATTTTTAACATAACAACTATGTACATTATTACTAGTGTCATCTATCTAACATTGAAATAAACTTATCTCTGATAAGCAAATATGAGATATTATAATATCATTATCATCATACCAAGTCTATATATCTTCATATCCAATCCTAATATCTTCATATTATCATTAAATAGTCTCTCTGACCAACAAGAACAAATATGACTTAGACAAAAAAAACATCACCATGATATGGATTATGAAAGTATCATCATCATATACCAAGTCTATATATCTTCATATCCAATACTAATATCTTCATATTATCATGAAATAGTCTCTCTGACCAGCAAGAACAAATATGACTTTGACAAAAAAAACATCACAATCATTTGATCACAAACTATATCAATTCACTGTCATCATCATCACCAAATTGAGCAAGTCTCTTTAGTCCGGCAAGAACATCATCTTCACTCATCTCTGGATCAAAGTCCTCTTCAAACCCTTCATCATCATCACCCTCTTTCACATCCTCTCCTTGCCACTGAACTTCCTCCTCAACCTCCTGACCAGCTCCAGCTAGCTGCTCCTGCTGCTGCACTTCTGCTGCAGCTTCCTGCCTCTCTGCCTGTTCCGCCTCACTGGTCACAGTAGCACTAGGTTGAGCATGGACAGCTAGCCTATGCCTCTTTTTCTCCCTCTCCATGTGACCTGGTCTTCTTGGTGCTTGTCCACCACCCAGCCAGTTGTCTATTGCTTTGTCTGGGTCAAAGTCACAGACAGACGGTGTGCACATCTTAATCGTCATGATTTTGTCAAGAGTGCTCCCAGCCATTCTTGTCTTGCGATTTGTTTTCATCAGTTTCATCGTACTGAAACCTCGCTCATTCTCAGCGCTAGTTGCAGGGAGGGTATAAACGAGGTCCAGCACTTTGAGTATGTTGGGACAGTCCTCTCCGTGTAGTCTGTTTGCCTTCTCCAAGGTGACCTCTGACATGTCCTTGTGCCTGAAATATATATTTTTAAATGTTATACATATTGTACAGTACATTAATATTGTTTATTCATAGTTAATTTATGTGAATTTTCTTTTTCAGGTATGTATAATGCTGTTTGCATGGGTGTAGTCTACTGTAAGTATGGTGGTTGCCGTGGTGTTTTATGTACGCTTGTGTACTAAATATGATGATGGTATATCCTACCCGGCCTTGTAACATAATCCCTGATTCTAACTGTATGGCTGCACATTTAGCTTTGGTGAATGATTTGCTTGTGGAATGGAACATGCACTAGATACAGTAGATTAGAAAAAAATATATAGAATCTGCACATTCATTGGCTACTAATCAAGATTAATTTCCTTCAGAAATGTATATTCCTATAAATTCTTTGCTTTGCATGCCATGCTGGATGTACACTTAGCCGGGAAACCATGTTTAACATGGGGACCTGGGTGTTCTGGGTAGAGATACCTAGCAATTTACACAGGTAGGTATGTATGAATATATATTTCAATTTTACCTTTTCAACAAAGCAGTCTTCAGAAGTCTCCACTCCTGGAGGACAGTCTCAGGGGAAGTGTCACCCAACACATTCTGGAAGTGGTCACATAGCTTGGAAATAGACTCATTCCCATAGGCTGCAACTGCAAATAAAACAAAATTAATATAGTTTGATTAAAATCTGATGCAATATATCTTTTATTACTATGCTAATGCAGTATATACAACAATGGTAGTGCCAGGCTGGCCAGGCTGATGGGTGCTATAACTTAAAAATATCATATTGTTTATGTAAATGAACAAAGAAAAATTACCTGATTGTGGTGATGTGTCGGTTGGCCAGTTTGTGAAGTTGGCGACTTCAGTGCGAGTCAGAACATCACCGCTGCGGCTGATGTCCACCTATCCTCTCCTTAAGTTTGATGGTGAGGCCGGTCACAAGCTTCCTGGTTGTGGCCACTGGCTCTGGAACCCCTGGGTTGTTGACCAGATATTTGGAGATGTTTGGTCCAGGGCTGGAAAATAAAAATATCAATAAAATTATAACAACACAAAATAAAAACATGTATCACATGTACTCATTAGCTGTTGTACTATTAGTCTATGCAAATTTTATGTTTTTTTAATTAATTTGTTTTTTATTTGTGTATCATCCTTATCTGAGATTATGTAATTTGACATTTTTGCCATACCTCTAAAGGTATCCTTCTAGAACGTCAGTGGCCACATCCATTTGCTCTCTGACATCAGCCAGCGTTGTCTGAGGCGACTGGAGTCTCAGGCTGAGCCTCCTCAGAGGCCCAAGAATGTCCTGCAGCAGGTGGAGGTAGGCCATGACATCTTTGCGCCCCATCAGCCTGAGGTACCCCCGCGCCTTGTCACCACTTCTGTCCTGGAATGACAAAACAAAACATACAATAAGATATAGGACTGATAATGCCGTAAAGTCGAATGGAATGAAATTATTAATCTGTCATATGAAATGTAAGTAATAATTATAAATATAATACAATTTGTATCAGAATGGTACCTTCTTCCTCTGAGTAATGCAGTCTTCCATCTGCTGTTTGATGATTGTGTACGCCCTGAGGAAGTTGTTGGTGGCCAATAACCAATGACCGATCCATCTGGTGCCACCGACCCGTGTAGGCATCACACAAGACTGGTCATTGGCTTTGAACAGGTTTTTTAGGCTCTGCCGTTGTTTAGGGGAATTCTGATAGAAGTAGAATACTCCTAGCAAGAGCATTGGGGCAGCCTGATGCACCTTTACTGTCTTCACGGCGTCCTTGAAGGCCCAATTCTAGCCTGTGGGCCAGACAGTGTATAACAATCACAGAGGGCTGGATGTCCTTGATGATTTTGGCCACCCCGCTTTTGGTACCGACCATGACAGAGGCCCCATCACAGCCAAATCCCATCAATTTCTGCCTAAGAATGTCCTCGTCGATGCCCACTGTTTCTAACGCTGACATTATAGCTGAGAATTTTCCCTGAGCAGTGCCATTTGGCGGTGATGAAATGCCTGCGTACTTGCTGCTGATAATGCCTTTGTAGCAATATCGCACGCATACCAGTTCCTGTTCTATCGCAGACACATCAGTGGAACCGTCTGAAGTTACAGAGATGAAGGGGCAGGCGGTGACTTCATCCCGTAGTGATTCCTTTGCAGTGCTGGCTATGTAGCCTGTGAAGGTTCTGCAGGCCTTGTGGTTCCTGTATGTCTTGCCAGGTTCAAGCCCCTAAAAATATTAAATTTGAAATTAAATAACAATCAATGATCATTGTCATCAAACATGTCACATAATTTCCCTGATTGTCAACACTGTTGGTAATAATCTTGATATTTTTTTATAATTGTATTATATTTTATCATGTTCATTGTCTTCATTTTCAGAACAATATCATAATTAATCATATATGATTTCACAAAAACTAACTGTACCTTTGCCTCATCGAGCTTACATAGCCATGTATAGTCCCGCATGGATTGCCCATGCTTGGAGAGAGCGTGGGCGTTCCTGAAGAGCAGCTGGAGTTTGGATCTGTGTGCAGCATGTAGAGACTTGACTGCTCTTGTTGCCGGGGCAGCTGACGACACTGTGAGGTTAGCGTTTATCGAGACAGCTTGCTCATGGCATTTGGAAATCTCATGATGGTGGATTGATTCGCTTCTGTATGACTTACAGCCAACAGTGAAGACCTGGCTTTTAAGACCCATACTGGCCAGTGTTTTTTCATGTTTCTTACACAAGGTACATATCATGCCATCTTTGGTGTCTTGGAGCCAAGACCTGCCCACTGTCCACTTTGTTTTGAACTGTCTGTCTCTTATCGCCTCGTATGCCTTGTCATATTCCCTCTTCTTACCAGTCTGACTCTTAGAAGAGGGTGTCTCCTTGGATGCCTTTGATGTGGATCCCTTAGATGTTGAAGGTTGCACATCATCACTGACACCAGCATCAGCAGCTTGACCAGCATCCTCAGACTCAGAGCTGTCCTTGGCAGCTTTGGGGTTTTTCACCCCCTGTATGTATCTCCACATAGTTAGCACAAAGTCTCTTAGTTAGCACAAAAATATCACAAAAATGTCATACCAAAAAAGTCCTAAGACCACATCATCCCTGAGAATATTCCTTGATAACAAAACCCAAGCGTCTGCCCTAATAACCTGTGTGATCCAAACTGAGACCTGTGTGGAGATGTGGGAATCGAACCTCCAAACATCAAATAATAAGAAAAATCAGAAATGAAACTCTTCATTATCCATTATAGCCCCCTCTGTACTGTCATTCAGATTTTTCCACATACACAATATCCCCATTTCTCTCAAATATTGTTCACAAATTCGTCTAAATGTGTGATAGTGAGCACTTCTCCTTTGCTGAGATAATCCATCCCACCTCACAGGTGTGCCATATCAAGATGCTGATTAGACACCATGATTAGTGCACAGGTGTGTCTTAGACTGCCCACAATAAAAGGCCACTCTGAAAGGTGTAGTTTTGTTTTATTGGGGGTCCACTCCTCTTCAATGGCTGTGCGAATCCAGAGCATCCCAAACATGCTCAATAGGTGACATGTCCAGTGAGTATGCTGGCCATGCAAGAGCTGGGACGTTTTCAGCTTCCAAGAATTGTGTAGAGATCCTTGCAACATGGGGCCGTGCATTATCCTGCTGCAACATGAGGTGATGTTCTTGGATGTATGGCACAACAATGGGCCTCAGGATCTCGTCACGGTATCTCTGTACATTCAAAATGCCATCAATAAAATGAACCTGTGTTCTTCATCCATAACAGACGCCTGCCCATACCATAACCCCACCGCCACCATGGGCCACTCCTTCCACAACACTGACATCAAAAAACCACTCACCCACACGACGCCACACACGCTGTCTGCCATCTGCCCTGAACAGTGTAAACCGGGATTCATCCATGAAGAGAACACCTCTCCAATGTGCCAGACGCCATCGAATGTGAGCATTTGCCCACTCAAGTCAGTTACGACGACGAACTGGAGTCAGGTCGAGACCCCGATGAGGACGATAAGCATGCAGATGAGCTTCCCTGAGACAGTTTCTGACAGTTTGTGCAGAAATTCTTTGGTTATCCAAGCCGATTGTTTCAGCAGCTGTCCGAGTGGCTGGTCTCAGACCATCTTGGAGGTGAACATGCTGGATGTGGAGGTCCTGGGCTGGTGTGGTTACACGTGGTCTGTGGCTGTGAGGCTGGTTGGATGTACTGCCAAATTCTCTGAAACGCCTTTGGAGACGGCTTATGGTAGAGAAATGTACATTCAATGTACGAGCAACAGCTCTGGTTGACATTCCTGCTGTCAGCATGCCAATTGCACGCTCCCTCAAATCTTGCCACATCTGTGGCATTGTGCTGTGTGATAAAACTGCACCTTTCAGAGGGGCCTTTTATTGTGGGCAGTCTAAGGCACACCTGTGCACTAATCATGGTGTCTAATCAGCATCTTGATATGGCACACGTGTGAGGGGGGATGGATTATCTCAGCAAAGGAGAAGTGCTCACTATCACAGATTTGTGAACAATATTTGAGAGAAATGGTGATATTGTGTATGTGGAAAAAGTTTTAGATCTTTGAGTTCATCTCATAAAAAATGGGAGCAAAAACAAAAGTGTTGTGTTTATATTTTTGTAGAGTGTATGAAAAGGAATATTGATGTTTCGTACCTTCAAATATGGTGCATGAATGCCGTGTTTAATAGATTACAAAGGAGGCTTTGTCATGATTGCTTGAAATCCATTGTAAATGACTGAGCCTGAGATTTCAGCATTTATTCAATTCAATTCAAAACAACTTTATTTGTCATTTAGGGGGGAATTTAAGAAAGATGGAGAACTTGGATCAACAAATAATTAATTTAAGGTGCAGGTGCATGTCTGTGATGTATGGAAATCTGAGAGATAACATGTGCTCTCATCGACTTTGGAGAACAGGACCTATTAAAAACATGAAATATGCAAATACATAAACAATGCAAGCAACTGCATGTGCAGCGACCTGGAAGTGACACACACACACACATACACACACGCATTATGGTCTCAAAGGCACTGTTAATGAAGCAGGAACTTTGCTGCTGTCACAGAAATGAGAAATAAATAAATAAAACACAGCATGATTTACATGGTAATAAAAGCATTAGCTGGTCTTTGATACAGCTCCAGATGGACAGAAAACAAATATCAATTAGCTCCTATAATCCTTTGATGTGTTTTAAATTCTGAATAACCTCAGATGGGGGAAGGCGGTTGTCCACTTCATCCTGATAAAGCCTCTGTTACGACTATAATGATGAACAAATGATTGCATTTCCTGATCATTTATTTGTCATTCAAAGGCAGAATTTGGTTGCTTTTTTGTTTTTATTCAGGTTCTTTGGAAAAAGGGGTTTACACAGCTATCTGCTAAAAGGGTTGAGGGTTTTCCAGAGTAGATACATAACAATATGACATAGTTACTGTAAATACATACCTGCAGCAGCTCTGTAATCAGATTTCTCCCTTGTGTGTGTGTGTGTGTGTGTGTGTGTGTGTGTGTGTGTGTGTGTGTGTGTGTGTGTGTGTGTGTGTGTGTGTGTGTGTGTGTGTGTGTGTGTGTGTGTGTGTGTGTGTGTTGTGTAATGTAGTGTTAGTGTGATACAGTGAGGGAGGACAGGCATGCATACAGACAGAGCAGATCTGTCACAGTGTGATGTGTCTGAATTGTACAAGTAATCTAATGCTCAGTGGTTATTTATCAGACATTCATACTGAAAACTGTGGAGATCTGTGACCGATTTTATTGAAATGATCACATGAACGCAATTTCCACAAATGTGTTACTTGAGTACAAATTTTGTTGATTATCATGGACATAAATACCTCCCAGAACGAAGTGTCCTGCTATTGTAAGAATAAACTCCAAAATGTTTAATGTTACTCTTCCCAGACTCATTTGAATGGTAACAACATTTGTCAATGAAAGACATAAACGCATTTAAGGGTAAAATCTTTGTCCATATCTGTGGTAGAAGTTGTTGAGGCAAGGCGCCAGGTGTGGATGAGATTCGCCCTGCGATGCTGAAGGCTCTGGACATTGTTGGACTGTCTTGGCTGACACATCTCTACAAAGTCACTTTAGCATTGAGTATGGAGCCTGTGGAATGGCAGACCAAGGTGGTGGTCCCCATTTTCAAAAAAGGGGACCAGAGAGTATGTTCCAACTACCGGGGTACCACGCTTCTTAGCCTCCTCGGCAAAGTTTACTCTTGGGTGTTGGACGGGAGGCTCTGACCGACTGGTGAACCTTGGATTCAGGAAGAGCATTGTGGATTCCGTTCTGGTCGTGGAATGCTGGACCAGCTCTTTAGTCTTGCAGAGAGGTTGAGGAGGTCATGGGAGTTCAACCTGTCAGTCCACTTGTTTTGTGTATCTGGAGAAGGCATTCGACCGTGTTCCCCGAAGGGCTCTGTGGGATGAGCTGCAGGAGTATGGGGCACTGGGCTGGTTGATATGGGCCATTCAGTCCCTGTACAACCAAAGTGAGAGCTGTGTCCACTTACTCGGCACAAAATCAGACACATTTCCTGTGGGTGTTGGACTCCGTCAGGGCTGCTTGTCTCCTGCTTGTGGTGTTCATGGACAAGATCTCAAGTCACAATTGGGGTGAGAATGGTGTCTGCTTTGGGGACCTCAGGATCTTTGCTTTTTGCAGATGACATGGTTCTGTTGGCTTCCTCAGATCCATAGACTGTATATAAGGATGGACGTAGCATCTGGCTCCAAAATTGAAGCCCACCCGGAAGTGTCAAAAACTTGCAATATCACGCCGTCCGCTAGGGTTGCCTCCAAAAAAGCTTTTGCTCCATAGACCCCAATTCATTTTTGGAAAAAAATCAAATTTGATAGACTGATTTTCTACAGTTCAGGATTTTTTTCCCGTTAGTTTTCATGGTCAAAATGAGAGATCAGGTGGCCGATCTTAAAATAAATCAAAACTGAATTTTAAATAAATCGTTAAAGTTGGCGGAGCCAGGGGGCGTGGCTATACTTGATTGACAGTCCCATTGACTGGTCCTGCCCCGAGTTGCTCTCCGGTCCAGCCTGTTTGATGACGCTTTTTACGTCACTGGCTCCAAAAAATCTAAAATGGCGACCAGGAAGTAGCAAAATCCGAGCTTCATTTTCTCGGCGTTGAAACCAACGGGTGACGTCACGGTTAGTTCATGCCTGCTCAGATCGTGACCTTCAACATTCACTGGAGTGGTTTGCAGCCAAGTGTGAAGCGGTGGGAATGTGGATCACCTCCAAGTCCAAAGCCGTGGGTCTCTGCCGGAAACCAGTCTATTGCTCCCTCCGGGTTTAGGAGGAATTTCTTCCCCAAGCGAAGGAGTTCAAGTATCATGGGATCTTGTTCACCAGTAATGAGAAAGTGGAGGGTGAGATGGACAGGCGGATTGGTGCAGCGTCAGCAGTAATGCAGGCATTGTACCGCACCGACGTGGTGAAGAGGGAGCTGAGCTGCAAGGGGAGGCTCTCAATTTACCAGTCCATCTACATTCCAACCCTCACCTATGGTCATGAGCTCTGGGTAGTGACCAAAAGAACAAGAATTTGGATTACAGCTCTGCTAGTGTAGCGGATTGTTCATATTAATGACAGTGTTCATCTCCCATTCCCTCACATGAATTCCACCCTTCCCTCTTTGGAGGCAACATTGAAGCTGCATTCTTCACTTAGCCCCATCCATGATAACTGTGGTTGGCTGATAGAAACACAAATATAATATACATAACACGAGAAAAGCACTCAGAGAGCACAGTACTCAATCAAGGCTGCTCAGGTGTTGCATGATTTCTGATGGACGAAATCTTGAAGTAATTTGTCATCGACAGCAGTAAGATTGCAATCATGTGACTGTCAGCAAGCAGCTGATGCAGTGTTCACTTGTTGTCATAGTTACAGTGATGCCATGTTGCTAGCTTGCAATGATTTAAAAAAATCCTAAACAGATCCATTTTTTTACTGTCAAAATCCAATCAATTTGTCCTTGTGTCATCTCTGACCTTCCCTGAAAATTTCATCTAAATCTGTTTTGAGTAATGTTGCTAACAGACAGACAGACAGACAAACCAACGCTGATCATCACAAACTCTGCTGCGTTGCTTGACAAAGTAACAGCATAAAACTTTTTCTTGTATTAACCACACCAGCATACCCAGACAACAGGAAACCTGACTATAATATTAACATTGTTTACACTGATTTACATCTACACAAACTGATAGTATTGGCTATTGTACCAAAACAATACAATGTTGCCCGTTGTCAGTGATGTGTGGCAACTTGTAAAACAATCATTAGCGTGCTTGTACTCCACCTCCACTCTGAAAATCATGAACAAAGCTACATCTGTCCATATAGTCACATCTGTCCTGAGAGCAGAGGTGAATAAGGAATGGACATTCTTCCCGAAGTCCCACCTTGATGGGAGAACTGGTAGATTGTGTTTTCATTATCATTGTGACACAAAAGGAGCATGGGTACATGGATATAGGATGAGGCACTCATTCTCATTTCAAAATGTGAGCAAACTGGATTTCTATTTTCATATTGAGTCCAAAAGAGCATGGTAACATGTAACTATAGTTGCAAAAGACTGGGGGCTCATGCATTTGAATAATTTCCAATGCAGAGCAGGGACAGCCTTTTAAATCCAATGACAAATGGCCATTTTGTTTTGATTTTAGGAGTGAAGTCATAGAACACCCATACTGGTATGTGAAAATGAAAATATGAAATCTAATTTTTGCATTTTCATTGTAATTTTTGTTAAAATAACATTCACATGTAGAAATTTATAATATTTTTGTGTAATTGCATTGTCATCAGGCTTAAATGGTGATTGAGATGAAGTCT